>NC_141879.1:568648875-569298625 GCF_056163025.1 Triticum urartu | reverse complement strand
GTAATTCCAAAACATGCCTGAAAATCATGAAACTTGGCATGGTCTCATGACATTGCACCAACATGCTGTGATAATTTTTCTGTCTGATTTGGGAAGCGCACACATTAATAATCAACAAAGTCATTTTGGAACAAGTGTTGTCACGTTACAAATCGGAAACACAAGTATTATTGAAACCATGGGCGTTCGACTTACCAATTACGTGCAGCCACGCGTCCCTTTTTTTATTGGCTAGGAGGTGTCGTGCGGGGTAGCTATTTGAGTATGAGAGGCGTGCGATCAGGCCCCTGAGCGTGCTCATCGAGAGGAGAGCCCTTTTGACCGCTACCCACTGCGCACCTCCCTCCCAACATCTCCATTAATGGCGCCCGAGCACCTGTTCTACGGCGTGGCTATATGTCTCACTGGAGTGAGATTTAAGAGAGAAAAATGAAAATCCAAAAAGAAAGTTTTGCACAGATGTTGATGTAAGATCTGACGGACCTATATAGCATCGACTATGACTTATAGCAAGCATGATGAATATAAGGACGATGACATTGGATAATGATTGTATTACATATTTATAAAGATAATTAAAAAAAGCCACATGCGGCAACGCACGATATACACAAGGGCAAAAGAAAAAGGAAGCCACAGCAGGAACTAGTCTCCGCGGCGGGTGGCGACGAGCTCTTTCTTGTCCTCAAGATGCTGGTTGAGAGCATCCATGGATTCCTCCACCAACCTTCTGCGCTCGATGCACAGCATGGCATCCTCGTCCATAATTTTCTCGATGATGATGCCGGTCCTCTTCAACAAGGCAGTGGTCTGCTCCTACTACTCCGCACTTCCGACGATCTTCACCCTCAGCAGGTCGTGCTCGGCTCGGAGCTTCGCATTGCTCTCATTTAGTTGCCGGATGACATCGGTAGACTGTTCAAACGAGGCTTGCAGGTCATCCTGCAACCTCGCCCGGCCACCTGGAGATCTGATCCATCTGCCTAAGGACGAGGGCACGCATGCACCTGTAAGAGTCCTCGCCTGCTCTTGAGGCATATTCCTAGGCCGCTGCGGCGTCGAAGGACATCTCTACTGCACTCGCGGCGCGGCGGGGCATCTCTTCTGCTTCCGCGGCGTGGCCGGACCAGTCTGCTGCATTGACGGCACGACGGGTCCTCTGTGCTGCTTCGGCGGCACGGCGGGACCTCTTTGCTGCTACGGTCGTGCGGCGGGACATGTTGGCTGCTTTCACGATGAGGCGGGACATCTCTCGTGCTCCCACTTCCAGTCTCGCCTCTCCCTGGTGGCAATCTCTCGACTCAGAACTCACGCTGGCCATGGCGGACGCAAGGGATCGATGATGAATGACTTGTTTGTTTTTGACTTTTTGTGGTTGAGGAGGAATGTGTAGTCATCTTGGAGTAGTAGTATTTATAACCGCGTAGTAATACGCTCCTAAGTGGGAAACCGTTTAGGTTTTGATCGGCGTGAACAGGTTTGCAATTTGGAATGTGACGGGATGCATGCTCAAAATTTACTGACGGTTATAAGTGCGGCACTATTCCCGGAAGGCGTAACGTGGGCACATATGCCTTCTCGGCCGCGTACATGGCGTGTGCACCATAGGGTGCACCGCAATAGGCAATGTCAGCACAAGTCTTGTTCCAACAACCGTGTGCGCTCATTATTACCATCGTGCACACTTCTTTTAATTAGAATGGGTGTGCCCTTCTAGCGCACGCACGTTGATCTATCTAACAGTTTCAGTTTGTTGTGGCTAATCGCAAACAGTTCATCCATGTGAAGTGTATGCCATCAATCGCAGACACTTTGATCTGGCTTACCCATTTCCGTTCTATTGCCTAATCGCAATCAGTTAATCCTTCTGAAGCGTATGCCCTCAATCACACACACCTTGATCTGGCTGACATTTTCTTTTGTGTTGCCTAATCACAAACAGTTCATCCGAGTGAACCGTATGCTGTATATCGCACACACCTTCATCTGGCTCCCCGTTTATTTTGTGTTGCCTAATCACAAACAGTTCATCCGAGTGAAATCGTATGCTCTATATCGCACATGCCTTCATCAGGTTGCTCGTTTCTTTTGTTCCACCTCATCGCAAATAGTTCATTGGACTGAACCGTATGCCCTGGATCGCACACGCAACTAAAATCTGAACCGTGTTTGATGCATCCTCCATTGCAAACGTTTTGCACCTTTTTGATGGTTTTTTTACATCCCCGTTTATGATTAATGCATCGCACACAGTTTCGTGAAAGGGTCTTTGATCGTAGTGTCATGTTAGCAGCATCCTCAGTAGTGACTCAACGTGCAATGAAGAATCAGTCCAAAGTTCTTATCTAGCGGAGAACGTAAGAAGAAAATGTTGCTAGGGTACGAAACCACCTCGAAGCTATTGTTTCTGATCGATCTATCCAAGAGTTCGTACTAAAATAACACCAAGTTATCCTTTCCTATTGATCTATCCAGAGTTCATACTACAATAACCCCAAGTTATCCTTTCCGATCGATCTATCAAGAGTTCATACTAAGATAACACCAAATAATTTCAGATTCACAATACTCAATCCAACACAAAGAACCTCAAAGAGTGCCCCAATATTTCTACCGAAGAAACAAAGAAAAGAACATGCATCAACCCCTTTGCATAGACTACCCCAATGTCACCTCGGAAATCCGCGAGTTGAGTGCAAAAACATATATCAAGTGAATCAATATGATACCCCATTGTCACCATGGGTATTCATAGCAAGACATACATAAAGTGTTCTCAAGTCCATAGAAGTATTCAATCCGATAAGAACGAAATATCAAAGGGAAAACTCAATTCACAACAAGATAGCGAGGGGAAAACACCATATGATCAAACTATATTAACAAAGCCCGCGATACATCAAGATCGTGACATCTTAAGAACACGAGAGAGAGAGAGAGATTGAACTCATATCTACTGGTACAAACCCTCAGCCCTGGGGATGGACTACTCCCTCCTCATCATGGTGGCCGCCGGGATGATGAAGATGGCCACCGTTGATGATTTCCCCCTCCGACAGGGTGCCGGAATGGGGTCTAGATTGGTTTCTCGTGGCTACAGAGGCTTGCGGCGGCGAAACTTCAGATCTAGGGTTATTTATGGGGGTTTCTGTATTTATAGGATTTTTTGGCGTCGGTTTCACGCGAAGATGGGCCTCGAGGTGAGCACGATACACCTGCACACGGGTTAGGCTCCAGGCATGCCCTACTAGGTTGTGCCCACCTCGTGGCTCTTCTAGACCTCCCACGAAGCTTCTAGTGCCTCTTTTGTTCCAGAAAAAATCATCAAAAAGTTTTAGCTCATTTGGAGAACTTTCATTTCTGCACAAAAAACAACACCACGATAGTTCTGCTGAAAACAACGTCAGTCCGGGTTAGTTCCATGCAAATCATACCAAAACCATATAAAATTGTTGTAAACATGGCATGAATACTTCATAAATTATACATACGTTGGAGACGTATCAGCACCCCCAAGCTTAATTCTTACTCATCCTCGAGTAGGTAAATGATAAAAGAAATAATTTATGAAGTGTGAATGCTAGCATAGTGCGTACGTTTTATCAATGATAATTTCAATCACTTTTCCTAGCATCATAACAACAAATATTTCTCATAAAACCCAACATGATAAAGTAGCAATTGAAAGTGGAATTTTTGTTGTGGAATGCTACCTATCATATTCATCATATACTCTTTCTTTTGTAGCTTGGACATTTGGACTTGAATGATTAAAAGCAATAGTCTATAATTTCACATGAAGACATCAATACTCCAGCATACTAACAAGCAACCATGTCTTCCAAATATCAACGCTAAAGAAAGCTATCCTTGGCACATTATGCTTAATCATTGATCCATTCATGAAACACACTCGAATATTAGCTACATCCAATGCATAAGTATGATCATAGTGCTCCCTAGTTGGTGCTTTATGAGAGAATATGGAGACTCAACTAAAAATAAAAATCTGCATAAAATTAAATAGATATGCCCTTCGCAGAGGGAAGCAGAGAATTGTAGAGGTGCGAGAGCTTAGAGCTTAAATTGAGAGATAAAAATATTTTGGGAGGCATACTTTTCCCATCAACGATAACGACTGAGTAATTTCCAACACTTTCCATGCTAGATATATCATAGGCGGCTACCAAACATAAAATAAAGTTTATTTATTTTTCAACCATACTTTCACACTCCACGACTAGACATATCCAAGGGTGCCGTCCATACCAACACTTTCCAAGGAATTTATTATTTGACAACATAAAGTATTTATTTTTTATTTCGGACTAGGCATCCCTATTACCATCATACTCTCATGCAATGACAAGTGAATAAACACTCATCTTGCGAATAACACATCTAGCATGGAGAACATTGGCCACCCCCTGCCGCTTCATGAGCAGTACGAGCACACAAAAAGGAAATTCATTTTGAAAATTAAAGCTGGCACATACAAATTTACTTAGAACGGGACGAAAATAGCGCATATAGGTAGGTAATGTGAACTCATATGGCACCTTGGTTAGGATTTTGGATGCACAAGTAGTTTTCCCACTTAGTACAAATGGAGGCTAGCAAATAGATTGAGAAGCAACCAACCAAGAAACGAAAATTCACATGAACGAGCATTGAGCATAACTAACACCGAATAATGCACCACAAGTAGGATGTAATTTCATTGCATAACTATTGCCTTTCGTGCTTGCATAAGGAATCACAGACCTTAACACCAATATTCTTCCTAAAGCATAATTACTCACCAACTTGACTCGCATATTATTATCTCCATATCACGAAACTATTGTAAGGAATCAAACTTATCGTATCCAATGATCTACATGAATGTTTTTATTATATCCTTCTTGGATATTCATCATATTAGGACCAATTTCACAGCTTGTGCAAATTGTCATCACTAGTAACAACTCTTAAATAATAAAAGTGAAGCATGAGAGTGTTCGACAAACTACTCCAAAAGGATATATGTGAATATCAAGTGATTAGTTAAGTAAATGGGTAGCTATTTGAGGACTCTATCTTATTTAAAAAATTTCAGATCTAGGTATTTTATTAAAACAGCAAGAAAAACAAAATAAAATGACATTCCGAGAACAACGCACACCATGTGAAGAAGCAAAAACTCAGGCTCAACTGATACTAACCGATAATTGTTGGTGAAAAAGGTGGGATGCCTACCAGGGCATCCCTAAGCTTAGATGCTTGAGACTTCTTGAAATGTTAATTTGGGATGCCGTGGGCATCCCTAATCTTGAGCTTTTGTGTCTCCATAATTCCTTTTATATCATAGCTTCCCTAAATCTTAAAAACTTCATCCACACAGAACTCAACAAGAACTCGTGAGGTAAGTTAGTATAAATCAATGCAAAACCTTATCATTCTATACTGTAGAAAATCACTAAAATTATTATTTAACATTGCATACTAAATGCATCTGCACATTTAATAGTCCTATCCTCAAATAGAATCATTAAACAAGCAGACATATGCAGACATAACAGCAATCTGTCTAAACAGAACATTCTATAAAGAATACAAGAAGATTCATACTTCCCTAACTACAAAAATTATGAACACTTACCACATTGTAGAAATTTTATCATAGCTTATTGTGCAAAAAAATTCAACATTTTATCATAATCTGAATTTTTTCAACAATTCACGCACTAGTGTGCTACTTTCTGTTTTCAAACAGCAACCTATAGACTTGCAAAATAAGCATGGAAAAGGCTATACTTGACATTTTTATTGAAGTAAAAGATGCAAAACATTATTCTAAATAACAGCAAGAAAATCCTAACAAAATAAAATGACGCTCCAAGCATAACTCATATCATGTGACGAATAAAAATATAGCTACAGGTAAATTACTGATGGTTGTTAGAACAAAGAGGGGATGCCTTCTGGGGCATCCCCAAGCTTAGTTGTTTGTTCTCCTTGAATATTAACTTGGTGTGCCACAGGCCTCGCCAAGCTTAGGCTCTTTTCACTCCTTATTCCTTCATCCATCGTGATCTCACCCAAAACTTGAAAACTTCAATCAGACAAAACTTAACAAAATCTTCGTGAGATCTGTTAGTATAATTAAACAAATCACTACTCTAAGTACTATTGCAAACCCATTCATATTTTATTATTTCATTACATCTACTATATTCCAACTTTTCCATGGCTTATACCCTTCAATACAATCCATAGATTCATCAAAACAAGCACACAATGCAACGAAAGCAGAATCTGTCAAAAACAGAACAGTCTGTAGTAATCTGGACTCTAACCATACTTATGTAACTCTAAAAATTCTTAAATTTTTGGATGATGTAGGAAATTGGTATATGAATCTTGTGTAAAAAACTTCAGAAGCTTTCATCACTTCTGTGATTTTTGAAAATTGTTTTACTGGACACAAAAGTTTCTGTTTTCCAACAAGATCATATCAACTATCACCAAACATAATCCCAAAGGCTTTACTTGGCACTTTATTGAAACAAAAGAAATAAAACATGATTACTACAGTAGACTAATCATGTGAACACACAAAAACAGTAGGTAAAAGTGTTGTCTTGTCTCCCAACAAGCGCTTTCCTTTAATGCCTTTTTAACTAGGCATGATGATCTCAATGATGCTCACTGTCGGGGGAAACGACACCTACGGGGTCACGAGGAATCCCTTTTGCTACGGTTGGCGGGCGCGAGGCTGTGGAAAGAGCGGGATTGAGAGATTAACGCAGGGGGATTATCTAGGTTAGGGCCGCAAGTGATGCATAATACCCTACTCCTGCCGGTTTCTGTTTATCTGGTGTTCTTGGACTAGCTACAAGGCATGCAGGGTCCAAAATATCCGAATCCCCTCTCTATATGCCGTGAGCCTCCTTTTATAGCCAAAGGGGCTACCAAAGTGGCGCACAGGAGGTGGAAAGCTATACAGTAGTCGAGTCTATCTCCTGGCACCGTAGGACAAACACATTTAATGCCCTACCGACATGCCCTTCTTGCTTTATCGGGGACGACAAGGAAGCTCGTCCCAGCTGTCACCGCTTCGCCTGGCTTCGACGCGCGTCCGAACTGACGAGGTGTGTAGCGCCACGCTGGCTGGCTATTGGGTTGGTGTGGTCGCAGAGTCTTCACGAAGATCTGCATGCCACCACGCAGGTGGTTGCCGAGTCAGCCTAGAGGCCACACATCGCCATGCAGGTGCCTGCCTAGCTGGTGGACTAGCAGTTGCATGTGAACGGCGGTGGAGTCTTGGCAGATGTGGGCCTGGCTGTGGCCCCGCAGATGTCTTCGGCAAGAGTCTTGCTGGGCCCCCCCGGCAAGGGTCTTGCCGTGGCATTGTGGTCGTCCCCGGCAAGGGTCTTGCTGGGGGTCTCGTGGGTATCCTTGGCGAGGATCTTGCCGAGTATCATCGTCTTCTGGTTATCATCTAGTCTTGCGTGCTTCTGGTCTCCACAAAGATCTGCATGCCACCATGGAGGTGCCTCCCAAGCCTCGGTTCCAAAGTGGTTGATGGTGTTGGAACTCTTGGGCCCAAGGGGGCGGCCCTGCTGGTGTTGGGCAAGTTGCCCCGGCAAGGTTCTTGCCAGGGCTGTGGAGGCCGCCCCGACAAGGGCCTTGCCAGGGGAGCTCACCTCACCCTTCTGCTCTTCGTGTTTCTGGCTTGGTGTTGCTCTGGTTGTCTTGTGGCTTTGATTCCTTCCTCTGCTCCGCTAGGTGTGGTCGCAAGCGCGGATCCAACTGCCCGCGCACAAGGAAAGGGGTACAAAATATGACCCCTCCTTTTGTGCACTGACATGAGCCCCTGGGCCTGGGCCATACATAAGCGTGACGCATTGTTGGGCTAGGCCTAAAACGGTGTGCAAGCATGAGGGGCTGAGTTGTACCGCAGTAACTCCCTCGCCAGTTGCACTTCCCCACGACCCGTGTTGAATGCGCGACATGGGGAGTCGTGCGTGACGTGGGGGTCATGCGTGGGGCGGTTGCTGCCCTCACGCGTCACATTGTGGTAAATGGTAAAGAGGCGGCCCGCGCCTTCCCCATAAAAAGGAAAAAACCGCAGGCACGCTGCTCATTTACCCTGTGCGCGTCTTCCAATCTTGGAACTGTCATTCCTCTTTTCTTCCTCAGGCGAAAGATTCGAAGTTCTCGCCTCTGCTTACTGCCGCTGCGCCCCCATTGCCCTTGATCCTTCGCCCCATCCCAGCTGCCATGGCACCCAAAACCAGCAGGGGCTAGGGAGCGGCCAAGGATGCCGGGGAGAAGGAGGCGCCGGAGAGCGAGCTGGCGGCGCGGCGGACGGAGCTCGCCTACTTCTCGTTGATGGTCGATGTGGTTCACCTCAAGAACTTCTTCTTTCCCCTGTGGGGGAGGAAGACAATGGGGCACCCTGCCACGCGCGTCGTCCCCGCCGATTTTGCCGAGGATTGCCCAAATCAGTACCCCTTCTTCGTCGATTTCTTCTCTTGCAGGCTCTGCCCCCCTTTCTCTGACTTCTTCAATGCCGTCATGCACACCTACGGCTTCCATCTTTCGGATCTCACGCCGAACGCAGTGGCGCGCATGGCTCTCTTCGCCCACCTCGGCGAGGGCTTTGCAGGGGTGCTCCCTAGCACGGCGCTCTTCCACCACTACTTCTTTCCTCGCCTCCAACCAGGGGGCGCCATCTCTGGGAGCATCGCCTGGATCCCGAGGACCCAGGAGAAAGGCACGTACCCGGAGGGTGCCCAGAAGGAGAAGTGGGAGGAGTGGCGGGGCAGGTGGTGCTGGATCGAGGAGGAGGACCCGCAGGAGTTTTGCCGGGTTCGTCAGAGCCCGCCGACCCGCCGTACGGACTGGAGCGACCTCGACGCCAATGACAAGAAGCTCTTGATCGCCACCACCAGGATCCATCGCCTCACCACGGCCGGGCTCACCCTCAAGATGATTGGGGCGGACTTCTTCCCTCACCGAATCGCCTTATTTCACAACAAGGGTAGGCCGGCCTGGGACTTCAGGAATGCGGCCCGTCATGAGGCTCCGCCCTGGCCTAAAGCATAACTTCATGGTGATGGGGCATGCCCATTTCCGTCAAAGGATTTTTTAGCTCGACATGGGCAGCGACGACAGGGCTGAGAGGACCGGCATGGCCGCGAAGGCCGGCAAGGCCTTCAAGGGGCCCCTGTTTGGGTTGCCGGCGGGAGTGGTCCCGCTGAGCAACAACTCTCGCCAGTTGGCCATCATTGCCATGATGCCGGACTTTAACGCACATGGCCTTGACCCGGCCTGGGCTGAGGCGCTAGTGGAGAGGGTGCAGGAGTTCTTCGGCACCTTGTCAGAGGCTTATGTCTGCGACGAGCCGGTGCTCATCCAGGACACCACCAAGGTGGAGCTAGACTACATCGCCGCCAGGGCGGCGGAGGCGGCGCTCGCTAGGGAGGCTGACAGTGCTGGCGGCATGGAGGATGAGGCTGACGCGGCCGTGGAGGAGAGGGAGCTCGCCTAGTGGGCAGAGTCTGCCGGGAAGGCCAGCGGTGCCGGCGATGAGGCTCCCCTCATGGAAGACGCGGGCGACGAGTCATCTGAAGAGGAGGTCAAGGTGAACGACCCCCGGCCACGGGGAGGCGGCGCGTCCTGCGGTGGGCTACCTCTGGCGAGCCGGTCCGGCCTAGCAGGATCACGCAGTGGTAGCCGGCCCCGGGATAGCCTGTGCATGAGACGAGGGAGATGAAGGCCGCGGTAGCGAAGAAGGCAGTGAAGGCCGCGGTGGCGAAGAGGAAAACAACTGCTTCTTCCTCGTCAAAGCGGCACCAGACTCCGCCCCCTTCTCCTCCTTCGGACAGCACCGTGGAGGTCGAGTTCGACCTCGGGTCCTTCAGCCCGGCAAGGAAGAGGAAGCTAGTGGAGGAGGAGGTGGAGGACGAGTAAGTATTCTGCCCCCCATCATTTCCTGACCTTACGCATGTGTTATATTCCTTTGATTTGGTGTCACCTGCACAGGGACACGAAGACACTGGCGCAGAGGGTGGCTAAGAGGGCCAAGGCCTCAGCGGGCGACAAGCCTCTCACGGGTACTCCGCATACGCCGCTATTGGTGGAGAGCAGCCCGGATAGCAGCCCCCGACGCAGCCCTCGCTTCAGCCCCTAGCATGAGTCCGCCACTCACTCCTTCACTGATGAGCCTTGGGGTGTGAACCTTCGATGTTGACCTTGCCGGGTTTGCAGGAGGAGAACGGTTGTAGGAGGAGCCGCCGAGGGCCACCCCCAACACGTCGCCCGCCTCAACTACTCCGCCCAGAGGGGCGTCCCTGGCAAGGGAATCGACCACCGAGCCCACACATATGGAAGAGGAGGAGGGAGCGAGCTTGGGTGCCGGTGGTTCTGCCCCGGCAATGAACGTTGGCGGGGAAGGCTCCACTTCTTCCCAGCCTGGTGCGGGTAAGTGGTTCGCTTCTCGTCCCTGTTCCTTCTTCTTTTTGAATCTTGGTCTTGGCTCTGTCTCATTCCCCTCCTTGGTATCCAGGCCCTTCCTCTGCGGCCCAGGAGGATATCAACACCGTCATCGAGGAGGCCGCCAAGGACACTGAGGACGAGGCCAATAAGATTGCCGCCGAGGAGGCCAAAGACCGCCACTGAAGAGGCCGCCAAGGGGCCTTCCATGGAGGCCGACAAGGGGCTTGCTGGGGAGGGGTTGGTCGATGATCAACCTTCCTCCTCGGCTGCCTCTGGCTTGAGCAAATATTTGAAGGTGAGCGATGACTTGTTCATCCACCTCCCAGGAACGGCGAGCACCAGGGCGCCAACCAAAGGGGAGGTGTTCGATGACGAGGCGCTTGCCACCGCCGGGCTTGAGGTTGTTGACGAAGCGAGCACCGATGGCGGCGGTTCCCAAGAAGAGCATCTCCTTCAGGCCATGAGCGTCAATTTCCAGAAGTTCCAGGCGCTTCACCGTGCCCACCTGGACAAGGCGAAGTCCAGGATGGCGGCGGTGGACAAAGTGGAGGTTTACCTCGAGGAGCGTGTCGCTGAGACGCAGGCCTGGTTCCGCCAGGCCCATGATGAACTAAAAGTCACCCAGGATCTGTTGGCTGAGCGCAGACAGGAGCTCATCCGGAAGAAGACTGACATCGAGAAAGCCCAGGAGACGACGAGGGAACAGGCCACCAAAGACGAGGCCTCCCGGCACCAGCACCAGGCCGAGCTGAACTCCCAAGAGGAGGACCTTTGTAGCGACCCGACCTCAGACGGTCAAGTCTCTATGCTTAAGTGTCATCCCTGGATCAGTATGCTAACACACACAGTACTCGAGGATTTATAACAGAGGTAAATCACATGTATAAAGTAACATAAATACTATTACCTCAATCGAAATAGCGGAAGTAACAACAAGGTTGTGGATTCCCATCAAAACCAATGGCAAAGTTGAGTGTAGAAACCGTAACCCTAACGTATCACTTACTCGTCGTAAGATTCCTGCAACATGAGACGTTGCAACCACAAAGGGTCAGTACATTGAATGTACTGGCAAATTTACACCAGAGGATAATGATGAATAAAGGCTATCACTACATGCATATTTGGCTGGTGGAAAAGCTCTATGGTTATAATGTTTTTGCGAAAAGCCAATTTTCCCCTACATCAATGGAATATATTTTATTTAACTACAAAGTTGGTTGATAAATATTGAGAAGGTTCCTCCAACTCAATCCCAAATTAACATCAATAACCCAACAAATTATTTAAGTAACATGATGAGATCAATATGATAACCCAAGTACCAGAGACTCAAGATGTCCATAACCGGGGACACGGCTAACCATGATTAGTTTATACACTCTGCAGAGGTTTGCACACTTTTCCCCACAAGACTCGATCTCCTCCATTGGATTCCTCGCACTACATGGTGTTTGAGAAACGGATGACCGAGACACGGTCTTTCAGAAACATTAACTCTTTACTTCGGGCAGACCATACCAACCTACATCCCTCTACCTGTTGATCCACCTCTTCAAGAGCTTCACGCAACTTACTCAACTATGCCAGAGCCCATAATGGCTTGTGCCTGCACACGGAAATTTCTAGCATGAATAATGTTATGATCCCTTTGAGCATGGGTGGCATTCCATAGGGTGATCACACGGGTACTCCGGGATCCCCTTGGGTAAACACTAGGTTCTCCAGGTGCCCGGGCAAACCACTGGGTGCTCCAGGGTGCCCCAACAAATCCACCCAGATGTGTATTAAAGTAGCCACCTTAAGTTAACCATTAAATAATAACTCTCACATCTATCATGAATTCTCTCAAACCAATCCACGTCTACGAGCATAGCATGGCAGCATAAGCATAACGTAATAGTAACTCCCAGGGTTTGAATGTAGGGCAATAGGTTCCTACCTCATCAACTACTTACCGATACCCACATGCTATAAATTCCTAACCATGCAATGTTTGAGGATGAAAACTAATGCATAAAACTGGGTATGAAAGGGATATGATCAAAGTGTGAATATGCCTGCAATGTTGATGAAGATGATTCACACTCATAACTCCTGATAGTTCTACTCGTCACACTCCGGTCAGTCTATCGTAAGCAAGCAATAGTAACCACACATAAGCAACCACTCAAAAGATCGGGAAGAACGAAGAAGACAGTTCGAAAAAATCAAAACCAAGCAAATAACTCTTGCAACATAAAACAATTTCTAACAGTACCAAAATTATGTGAATTTGGCATTATCAGAAAGTTTAGGTCAAGAGCTTTGATTTGCAAAAAGAATCAACTCAAACGAAGCTACGAAACTCAAGTTACAATCGAATGAAGTTTGAATTCAAATTTGGTCTAATTCAAATTTTAAAATTTCAAAAACATGTTTAAGTTGTTTTACTGGATAGAGGAGATCATAACGAAGAAGTGGGCGTTGGTTTCATCTAATTTGTATGAACGAGCAAAAAGTTACGGTGTTTTGAAGATCAGGGGCTATTCTGCAAATAATTTATTCACAAACGGGTCCATGGCAGAAAAAAATTAAAAATAAAAAATAGAAAAATCCTATCGAGCGAACGCTCGCTAAACAGATCTAATCTAATGAACACGTTCGCTACAGAGCCTAAACTAGCGAACGTCCACTAAATAAATCTAACTAAAAGGGAAAACCGGCTAAAAGAAAAACCAAAGAAAAGCATATAAAGTAAACCGGACCGAGCGGTTTATTACCGGTTCGGCAGTTTTCTTTGAAAACCGGCGACTGCGGTTTCCGGCGACAGCGGCGGATCGGCGACGGTGGCGGTTCCGGCGAACTCGGGGACTGTGGCCCCGGGTCGGCGGCGACGGGCGAAGACGGCGGTGAGCGCGGTGCGGGGCAGCGGAGTCGAGGGTGGCGGTGGTGGCGGTCAACGGCGACGCGGTGGCGCGATGCAAAGCCGCGGCGGATCCGGCGGCAAAGTGCGGCGATGGCGCGCGGTGTGCTCCGGCGAGATGCGGGCAGGGGAGAGAAGAGGAGGCGCGGCCGGGCGCGCTATTTAAGGGCGGCGGAGGCAAGGTGGCGGCGTGGGCGAGGGGGCGATGGGCACCGTGGAGGTGGCGGACTCCAGCGAGTCCCGCTGGGGCACGCGAGGAGGAAGGCGGCGGCGCGCTGGCTGGGCTGGGCCGTGGCCTGTTGGGCCGGCCTAGTTCGGCGGCGGAGGAGAAAGTTTTTTTTAAAAAACATTATTTTTCCAGACAACAAAAATAACAAAAGCAAAATAAATAAAAATATTATATAGGCATATAATATATCAAAATTTTCAGAAAAAGATTTTCTACAACATGAACATTTCTCTAGTGCCAAGTAAAATTCACAAAAATTCGAATAATTAAAACATTGCTACTTCTACAATAAAACCCAATAAAAATCATTTTAGAAATACCAAAATTATTTCAAAATTATTTCTCTCCAATTTGCTGATGTAGGGAGTCATTTTACCCTATTTTCCATTTATTTTATTTTTGGAGAAAAATCATTTGAATAAAACCCAAATGACTCCAAATTGAAAATAATTTCAAACGGACTTTAAATTTGATCCTTTTAAACTTCCAACTCGTATTTCATATATTTTGAAGAAGTCATTTTATCTTCTCTCATGAAAATCATTGAGTTGCTTAAAGTTTCTGAATTTGAAATATTCCCAAATAAAATTGAAATCTTTTCAAAAACCCATTTTCATTTAATTAAATGGAAGAAGTCATATCATCTTCTCTCGAGGGTTTGTATTTGAAAATAATTTGAATTCACGGACAAAATGCAAAAAGGTGATTGTTTGGGAAAGTCCTTTTATTCCCTCTCATTTAACTTTCAAAAAGTTTCGAATTTCACTCAATCAATCACACAACAATCAAACAAACAAACAATCAATCTATTTATTATAACATTCCAAAATTTAGAATTTTGGGATGTTACAAACCTACCACCCTTAAAATGAATCTCGTCCTCGAGATTCGGAGAGGCTAGCAAGAAAAAGATTAGGGTTTGGGGGTCTCCTCAAAATCCATCAATTGTCGTAGGAGGGGGTCTGGGTGCTACCACCCTTAGAAGCATGGTTACGGTTCCATCAAAACTCATATACTTCATCCATATTGTTAACAGTGTCGGTCTTCTCAGATCTTCAGGATAATTCCTTATCTCGGCTCTTTCGGTAGTGGCATAACCTTTTCCTCAATTCTTCTGTCTTTCATCTAGGTAAGGTTCTTCTGTGACAGGGTCTTCTTAGCTGACGGGTCTGGCGCCAATACTAAACAACTATTGATATCTCATGGTGGTCATCCATTTATGGCTTCTCCTGCAGGAAATGGGTCTAGGCTTCATTCTCACCGTATGTCCTACGATTGGCAACAGCTACCTTGTACAAGGGAAAATGATTATACCATTCTAAGGTTTAAACAAGGCTTAATATCATCGTCTCTCTACTATAGGCAAGTCACTCAGATTTACTATCCCATATAGCAAGGCGAATAATAAGAGTAAGTCGGTATGGTGATCAATCCATCCCGCACCCAAATCATTACCTTGTATACGGTTTAGCGAATCTCGCATTCTAACACTCGGTCATCCTCTCAACCATTGCAGAGTTTCTCTTGTCGACGAACCAAGTTTGGATAAATCCATTGATTCTGCAAGCCAAACAAACATCTATCGTTTCTTCACAACTCTCAGGTTTTGCGTTACTCCTATAAGATCGTCTCGTTGATAAAGGCATATCCTCTTCCAGGGTTTTTCCTTCAGCAAGAATGTGCTTGCTTCTTAGCAGGTCCTGGGGCCTGTGGGTTCTGGCCCATATCATCACTTGTAAACCTTGAACTCATCATCGGGGCAACTGATCTTTTTTCCAACATCCAACTTCCTAGCATCCTTAAATCCATCCAATTGTACTGTCTCCCTTCCTTCTATTGGTACCTAACTGAGGCGGGATTACTCAGACTCATCCTGGAGTTACAATTACTCCATATTACCAACGTCATACCTCCTTTATATCCAGTAGTACTTCATCTCTTCATATTCTTGGGATACCCCGCATATGGAGACAAGACTCCTTATTTTGTCCAAAATCCACTTCGTGGTATATCATTCTCCTTTCCATGGGTCAAGTGTCCTCACAGGGGTACTACCACCCTTAAAATGCACAAACTCATCCATAGACCATACTTCTCATATCCTCGAAAATGGTCAAACTCTTTCTTCATAGGGTAACAACTCATAAAATCAAATCAGTACTAACGATGCTAACTTTATTGATTCTCAAATTCTTACAATCTCCTGCATTTCCATTACATGCCTCAACTCAACACCTCAATATAAAAGAAAATGTTCTCACTACTACTACTAGACTTCTCACAAACACAACTAATTATCACAAGTCTCCTTCTCCTTGGGGCATTCTCTGGCAAAATGCCCTGCTCCATTACAATGAAAACATATTACTTCTGACAAGTCTCGAGGTTTCCTCTTTGGGAAACTGCTGAGGTAGTGCCCTCACTCCTTGCACCTGTAACAGGTGATATGACTCAGGTCCTTCCTGGAATCCCATCTACTTCTGTTCCTGGACCTTTCCATGCCAATCATGGCTTCTATTTCTTGTGGGTCATACTCTACTTCCTCCGTCGGGAATTCTACTAGATACCTATTCATACAATTCTGGGAGATGTGTCCTTCTTCTCCACATGAATAGCATGACTTGGTGCAGGGTTTAATTGGTTCTTCTTTGGGTGTGTCCCCGACATCTTCCTTCATCACGGGTTCTTCTAAAATTTCCATAAGGGCTCCTTTCTTTACTTCTTTCTTCTGATGTACGGTTCTTCATACCATGGGGTAAATGTGACACTGATCAGGATAGTGGGTAGTCCCTTCACACAAGAAACAAGTAATCTACCTAGTTGGGCATTCTTCAACTGGGTGTCTTCC
Source organism: Triticum urartu (assembly GCF_056163025.1). Lineage (NCBI taxonomy): Eukaryota > Viridiplantae > Streptophyta > Magnoliopsida > Poales > Poaceae > Triticum > Triticum urartu. The sequence continues at coordinate 569,282,158 of NC_141879.1, read as the reverse complement.
TTCACAATTAGGGCATTCATCCTTGTGTTCTTTATGGGTGTGTCCTATTTCTCCACAAATCTTGCATGACAAGGTTTCTTCATATCCTTTCCATAAGGCTTCAACTTCTGGGGCACAAGATGAGATCTTTGTAGAGTCAACTTAAATTCTTTCCAAGTGGTTACTCCTTGCCATCCATTAATGGTTTGGTACATCCTCCACCAAGTAGCAGCACCTCTTTCAAAGCACTAAAGAACATGCTGGGTCATATCATTTCCAACTATAGGGTTATTCTCCATGTGATCCTCCATGTTCTGAATCCATTGGTCTGTCTCCAACTGACTCATTGGTCTAGAAAATACAAGCTCATCTCCATTCATCCACTATTGGGTCCATGTGGGTTTGAGGTGAGATAAGAGAGATAGAGAGGGATACACAATAGTTTTGAAAAGACAGATTTTTATTTTGTGGCTGTCGAAAAGAAACATCAAGCAAATGACAGCTCACCAGCGTCGCATATAACGTAAGTATATAACAGGGGTTTGGTCTTCTAAAGGTCAATAAATCTTCAATGTCGCCAGACTCTTCAGGTCTTGTTCATGTCTCTGATGGCTTCTTCCGATCATGCCTGTCCTTCTCAAGTTCCTCTGCCAGATTTCTGTTGACGCGAAGTCTCTAGTGACATCCTTTAATATTCTGGAGTTGCGTTCCATACTTCTGGGTTTCAACATCCTTTGCATGATCCATGGTCCTACTATCCTTCAGTTCCTGACAAATCTCTGGTATCTCGAGGTTGTAGCTCCTCTAGCTTGGCTATCTTCAGCTTATGGGTCCCGAGTTCTTCACGAAATACTTTCTTATCAAAGTCGACTTCCTGCAGGTCCATCTTAAACTTCTTGATGTAATTCTCTAGATCCTGGTGATACACCAGCTAAGGTTAAAACTGCATCCTTTGCTAACAGATGCTCCATCAGCCTTCTACCATCCAATCCTTCCATGCATATGCATGCTTAACTCAGCATGGTGAAAATAGCATAAGCGGGCGATAACACCATGGGTAGCCATGTCTATGCCCATGTTACTGCCATGAGCTTTCATTCCGTAATTGATATCTCCTGTCTTAGGGTTTTCTTGACAAAAACTTTGAGTTTTTAACTCTTCGTGTTCCGGTCTTTCTCCAACACGCCTTGATCTCAGGTATTGACAGCTTCAATTCCATAAGGGTAGCTTTTTCCTAGGTCATACCAATTTGGAAATTCTTCAGAGACTTCAAATTCTCCTAGTCTTCGGAATCTTCAACCATTATAGTTTCCATTATTATAATGCACGATAAAATCCTCTTCATTCCGAAGTGGTCTTAGTTGTCCGATATCTTGTACTTCTTGAAGTGGTCTCATCCGTCGAATCTTCGAGTGGTCAAAAGGTAAAAGGGGTATGGTATAACTAATAGGGAATATTTGAATAAGCTCAGAAGATAGGAGAGGTAAAATATCTTTTGAAAATAAAGTTGTAGAGAAAAATCTTCCCTATGGGATTGCCAGTTTCTAGGGGTCATGTCCTACAGTCAACATGTGCTCTAAAACCATCTTGTAGCGACCCGACCTCAGACGGTCAAGTCTTTGTGCTTAAGTGTCATCCCTGGATTGGTATGCTGACACACATAGTACTTGAGGATTTATAACAGAGGTAAATCACATGTATAAAGTAACGTAAATACTCTCACCTCAATCCAAATAGCGGAAGTAACAACAAGGTTGTGGATTCCCATCAACACCAACGACAAAGTTGAGTGTAGAAATCGTAACCCTAACGTATCACTTACTCGTCATAAGATTCCTGCAACATGAGACGTTGCAGCCAGAAAGGGTCAGTACATTGAATGTACTGGCAAATTCACACCATAGGATAATGATGAATAAAGGCTATCACTACATGCATATTTGGCTGGTGGAAAAGCTCTATGGTTATAAAGTTTTTGCGAAAAGCCAATTTTTCCCTACATCCATGGAATATATTTTATTTAACTACAAAGTTGGTTGGTAAATATTGAGAAGGTTCCTCCAACTCAATCCCAAATTAACATCAATAACCCAACAAATTATTTAAGCAACGTGATGAGATCAATATGATAACCCAAGTACCAGAGACTCAAGATGTCCATAACCGGGGACACGGCTAACCATGATTAGTTTATACACTCTGTAGAGGTTTGCGTACTTTTCCCCACAAGACTCGATCTCCTCCGTTGGATTTCTCACACTACATGGTGTTTGAGAAACGGATGACCGAGACACAGTCTTTCAGAAACATTAACTCTTTACTCCGGGCAGACCATACCAACCTACATCCCTCTACCTGCTGATCCACCTCTTCAAGAGCTTCATGCAACTTACTCAACTATGCCAGAGCCAATAATGGCTTGTGGCTGCACACGGAAGTTTCTAGCATGAATAATCTTATGATCCCTTTGAGCCTGGGTGGCATTCCATAGGGTGATCACACGGGTACTCCGGGATCCCCTTGGGCAAACACTAGGTTCTCCAGGTGCCCGGGCAAACCACTGGGTGCTCCAGGGTGCCCCAACCAATCCACCCAGATGTGTATTAAAGTAGACACCTTAAGTTAACCATTAAATAATAACTCTCACATCTGTCATGAATTCTCTCAAACCAATCCACGTCTACGAGCATAGCATGGCAGCATAAGCATAACATAATAGTAACTCCTAGGGTTTGAATGTAGGGCAATAGGTTCCTACCTCATCAGCTACTTCCTGATACCCACATGTTATAAATTCCTAACCATGCAATGTTTGAGGGTGAAACTAATGCATAAAACTGGGTATGAAAGGGATATGATCAAAGTGTGAACTTTCCTGCAATGTTGATGAAGATGATTCGCACTCATAACTCTTGATAGTTGTACTTGTCACACTCTGGTCAATCTATCGTAAGCAAGCAATAGTAACCACACATAAGCAATCACTCAAAAGATCAGGAAGAACGAAGAACACAGTTCGGAAAACATCAAAACCAAGAAAATAACTCTTGCAACATAAAACAATTTCTAACAGTACCAAAATTATGTGAATTTGGCCTTATCTGAAAGTTTAGGTGAAGAGCTTCGATTTGCAAAAAGAATCAACTCAAACAGAGCTACGAAACTCAAGTTACGATCGAACGAAGTTTGAATTCAAATTTGGTCTAATTCAAATTTTAAAATTTCAAAAACATGTTTAAGTTGTTTTACTGGATAGAGAAGATCATAATGAAGAAGTGGGTGTTGGTTTCATCTAATTTGGATGAACGAGCAAAAAATTACGGTGTTTTGAAGATTAGGGGCTATTCTGCAAATAATTTATTCAAAAACGGGTCCTTGGCAGAAAAAAATTAAAAAGAAAAAAAAGAAAAATCCTATCGAGCGAACGCTCGCTAAACAGATCTAATCTAATGAACACGTTCGCTACAGAGCCTAAACTAGAGAATGTCCACTAAATAAATCTAACTAAAAGGAAAAACCGGCTAAAAGAAAAATCAAAGAAAACCATAAAAAGTAAACCGGACCGGGCGGTTTATTACCGGTTCGGCGGTTTTCTTTGAAAATCGGCGACGGTGGTTTCCGGCAACAGCGGCGGATCGGTGACGGCGGCGGTTCCGGCGAACTCGGGGACGGTGGCCCCAGGTCGGCGGCGACGGGCGAAGACGACGGCGAGCGCGGCGCGGGGTGGCAGAGTCAAGGGTGGCGGTGGTGGCGGTCAACGGCGATGCGGCGGCGCGATGCAAAGCAGCGGCGGCTCCGGCGGCAAAGTGCGGCGACGGGGCATGGCGTGCTCCGGCGAGATGCGGGCGGGGGAGACAAGAGGAGTCGGGGCCGGGCGCGCTATTTAAGGGCGGCGGAGGCGAGGTGGTGGCGTGGGCGAGGGGGCGACGGGCGCCGTGGAGGCGGCGGACTCCGGCGAGTCCCGTTGGGGCACGCGAAGAGGAAGGCGGCGGCGCGCTGGCTGGGCTGGGCCGTGGCCTGTTGGGCCGGCCCAGTTCAGCGGCGGAGGAGAAAGTTTTTAAAAACAAAAACATTATTTTCCAGACAACAAAAATGGCAAAACCAAAATAAATAAAAATATTATATAGGCATATAATATATCAAAATTTTCAGAAAAAGATTTTCTACGACATGAACATTTCTCTAGTGCCAAGTAAAATTCACAAAAATTCGAATAATTCAAACAGTGCCACTTCTACAATAAAACCCAATAAAAATCATTTTAGAAATACCAAAATGATTTCAAAATTATTTCTCTCCAATTTACTGATGTAGGGAATCATTTTACCCTATTTTCCATTTATTTTATTTTTGAAGAAAAATCATTTGAATAAAACCCAAATAACTCCAAATTGAAAATAATTTCAAACGAACTTTAAATTTGATCCTTTTAAACTTCCAACTCATATTTCATATATTTTGAAGAAGTCATTTTATCTTCTCTCATGAAAATCATTGAGTTGCTGAAAGTTTCTGAATTTGAAATATTTCCAAATAAAATTCAAATCTTTTCAAAAAACCCTTTTCATTTAATTAAATAGAAGAAGTCATATCATCTTCTCTCGAGGGTTTTGTATTTGAAAAGAATTTGAATTCACGGAGATCAAAATGCAAAAAGGTGAAAGTTTGGGAAAGTCCTTTTATTCCCTCTCATTTAACTTTCAAAAAGTTTTGAATTTCACTCAATCAATCACACAATAATCAAACAAACAATCAATCTATCTATTTATTATAACATTCCAAAATTTAGAATTTTGGGATGTTACAACCTTGCCGCTCGTGAGGAGGTGCTCGCCGCCACACTCCGCGGCAAGGATGAGGAGGTCGAGAAGCTCGTCGTGCAGTGGATCCAGGAGTTGGAGCAGAGGCACAAGGAGGCACTCAATTCTCAAGCCCTGGTCCATGCCAGCAAGGTGGCGTAGCTAGAGGTGGAGCGGGATGGGTTGAAGGAATGAGTCCTGAAGCTGACGGAGGAGAAGGATGTGGCCAACGGCGCTCTGGCGGAGGCGCAGTCATAGTCCTTGGCAAGACCGAGCTGCTCTCCATGGCCAACGACGCCATCAATGACCTGAAGCTAAAGCTGGAGGCCTTGAGGGGACGCTTTCGGAGGTCAGGGCCTGGGAAGAGACCCTGACCAAGGGCCTAGAGGAGGAGAGGAAATTGCAGAGGAATGATGTCGTCGAACACAAGGAGTACGCGGAGAGCATAAACCATTGGGTCAGCCTCCTCGCCGACGTTGCTGGCAGGATCACCACGAAGCTGGCTGCCGTGGGGATGCCGAATGTGAGGTACCTCCTGGAGCCGAACATGAGTCCCAATGCCAGACTGGCCCTGTTCTTTGAGGGCGTTCTTGGAGCCCTAGAGTAGCTTCGCTCCAACCGGGCAACTTATCTGGCGAACGAGTCCCAAAGGCTCTGCCGGGGCGCCCTGACCAAGGTACTCACCAAGGTGGCATTCTGGAACCCCACCGTCAACTTTGCCGATGCATTGGAGAGCTTGCCGGAGGAGGTGGACCTCGCGGTGCTCAAGGAGTGTATCAAGCCTATCATCAACTGCGTCGATGGAGTTGAGAGGGTGGAGGGCCAGCGGCGGGACTAGGCACCCCGTTTCTCGTTGGCGCTGCGAGTTCAAGACCAAGACAGTTTTATCTTAAGTTAGAACCGCAGCGATTATTTGACGTAATATAACTCTGCAGTACTTCAATATCATGCATGCTATCTTCCCATTAGATCTTTCTTTGTATGTTTGCACCCTATGCTTGGTGACATAAGGCTGCCGGCCCGTAAACCCTTGCCGCGGTGCTTTGAGGACGGATCCTTAGCACCCTGCCGGGAGGGCGCTTGCTGCTGGGCAAACCACCTTGCTGCTCCCAGCGCGGTTGCTTGAACTGTCGAGTGGACTCGAAACAGGACAAGAGCGCAGCTAGTAGCGGGTAGGCCACCTTGCCATTCTCAGCATGGCCGCATAAACTATCGAGCGGACTCGAGACAAAGACAAGGGCGTTGCCAATAGAGGAAGGGTTCCATTGCGTGCAGGTTTACCATACAAGGAAAGAGATCTTTTGAGGAGGACAGACTCATATAAATGAAATTAGCCAAAATTTTACATGACTTCGCTTTTCGGGGCCACGCGGATGGCTGTCGAAGCTGCGGACGACACCAGAGGGCGGCCAATCGACGTCGCCTTCTCCCTTCTAGCCATCCCCATGAAAGAGTTGTCGCGTCGGCTCCAAAACCTGATTTCCACGGCATGCGCCCCCCTACCTGGCGCGCCAAAGATGTCGGGGGAAAACGACACCTACGGGATCATGATGAATCCCTATTGCTACGGTTGGCGGGCGCGGGGCTGTGGAAAGAGCGGGATTGAGAGATCAACGCAGGGGGATTATCTAGGTTCGGGCTGCAAGTGATGCGTAATACCCTACTCCTGCTGGTTTCTATTTATCTGGTGTTCTTGGACTAGCTACAAGGCGTGCAGGGTCCAAAATATCTGAATCCCCTCTTAGTACGCCGCGGGCCTCCTTTTATAGCGAATGGAGCTGCCACACTGGCACATAGGAGGTGGAAAGCTATATAGTAGTCGAGTCTATCTCCTGGCACCGTAGGACAAATGCATTTAATGCACTGTCGACGTGCCCTTCTTGCTTTATCGGGGATGGCAAGGAAGCTCGTCCCAGCTGTCACCGCTTCGCCTGGCTTCGTCACGCGTCCGAACTGGCGAGGTGTGTAGTGCCACACTGACTGGCTGCTGAATTGGTGCGGTGGCAGAGTCTTCACGAAGATCTGCATGCCACCATGCAGGTGCTTGCCGAGTCGGCCTAGAGGCTGCACATCGCCACGCGGGTGCCTGCCTAGCTGGTGGGCTGGCAGCTACATGGGAACGGCAGTGGAGTCTTGGCAGATGCGGGCCTGGCTGCGGCCCCGTGGATGTCTTCGGCAAGAGTCTTGCTGGGGCCCCCGGCAAGGGTCTTGCCGTGGCATCATGGTCATCCCCGGAAAGGGGCTTGCCGGGGGTTTCGTGGGTATCCTTGGTGAGGATCTTGTCGAGGATCGTCGTCTTCTGGTTATCATCTAGTATTGTGTGCTTCTGGTCTCCACAAAGATCTGCATGCCACCATGGAGGTGCCTCCCGAGCCTCGGTTCCAAAGTGGTTGATGGTGTTGGAACTCTTGGGCTCAAGGGGGGCGGCTCTACTGGTGTTGGGCAAGTTGCCCCGGCAAGGTTCTTGCCGGGGCTGTGGAGGCCACCCCGGCAAGGGCCTTGCTGGGGGAGCTCACCTCGCCCTTCTGCTCTTCGTGTTTATGGCTTGGCATTGCTCTGGTTGTCTTGTGGCTTTGCGTCCTTCCTCTGCTCCGCTAGGTGTGGCCACAGGCATGGCTCCAACTGCCCACGCACAAGTAAAGGGGTACAAAATAGGACCCCTCCTTTTGTGCATCGACACTCACATAAAACTAAAGAATGGAAACATGAAAAAGAGCATCATGAATCACATGGCAAGCACATTTAAGCCTAACCCACTTCCTATGCATGGGGATTTTGTGAGCATATAACTTATGGGAACAAGAATCAACTAGCATGGGAATGCAAACCAAGCAAAACTTCAAGATTTTCAACACATAGAGAGGAAACTTGATATTATTGCAATACCTACAAGCATATGTTCCTCTCTCATAATAATTTTTAGTAGAATCATGAATGAATTCAAAAATATAGCTATCACATAAAGTATTCTTTCCATGATCCACATGCATAAAAAATTATTACTCTCCACATAAGAAAATTTATTCTCATCAATAGTAGTGGGAGCAAACTCAACAAAATAACTATCATGTGATTGAAAATTAAAATCATGATGAAAAGTTTCATGGTTATCATTACTCTTTATAGCATACATGTCATCACCATAATCATGATAGATAGCAACTTAGTTTTCATAATCAATTGAAACCTCTTCCAAAATAGTGGAATCATCATTAAATAAAGTCATGACCTCTCCAAATCCACTTTCATCAATATAATCATCATAAATAGGAGGCATGCTATCATCACAATAAATTTTCTCATCAAAACTTGGGGGGCTAAACATATCATCTTCATCAAACATAGCATCCCCAAGCTTATGGCTTTGCACATCATTAGCATCAGGGATATTCAAAGAGTTCATACCAACAACATTGCAATCATACTCATCATTTATGCCAAATATTTTATTGAATTCTTCTTCTATCAATTGAGCACAATTTTCCTTTCCATCATTTTCAAGAAAGACATGATAAAGATGAATAATATGAGATCACCTCAAATCCATTTTTTTGTACTTTTCTTTTTATAAACCAAAGATAAAAAAGAAACTAAAAGATTGGATTGCAAGATCTAAAGATATACCTTCAAGCACTCACCTCCTCGGCAACGGCGCCAGAAAAGAGATTGATGTCTACTACACAACTTGTTCTTGTAGACTTGTGTTGGGCCTCCAAGCGTAGAGTTTTATATGACAGTAGCAATTTTCCCTCAAGTGGATGACCTAAGGTTTATCAATCAGTGGGAGGAGTAGGATGAAGATGGTCTCTCTCAAACAATGCTGCAACCAAATAATAAAAGTCTGTTGTGTCCCCAACACACCAAATACAATGAAAAAAACATCTAAGTCTAACATACTTCCTATGCATAGGTATCTTATAGGCAAACAAATTATCAAGGAAAGCAAAAACCTAGCATATGCGAAGAAGAAGAAAGAAACAATAGCAATCTCAACATAACGAGAGGTAATTTAGTAGAATGAAGATTTCCACAACCATATTTTCCTCTCTCATAATAATTGCATGTGGGATCATATTCAAATTCAACAAAATATCTATCACATAACATATTATCTAATTGTTCCACATGCATGCAAAGTTGACACTCTTCCAAAATAGTGGGATTATCATCAACTAAAGTCATGACCTTTCCGAACCCACTTTTATCAAAAAGAATCGTAAGATTGAACACTCTCCAAATATGTGGGGTTCTTTTTTCCTAGAATTGGCACTCTTCCAAACCCACTTTCAATATTATTGCAAACATATTTATCATGAGGCTTAAATAAATTTTTAAGATCATAAGAAGAATCACCCCAATCATGATCATTGCAATAAGTAGTAGACATATCAAAATAAGTATCCCCAAGCTTAGGGTTTTGCATATTATTAGCACAATTGACAATAATAGAATTTATAATAACATTATTGCAATCATGCTTTTCATTCAAGGAGCTATCGTGAATCACTTCATAAATTTCATCACAATTTTCAGATTCACGAATTTCAAGAAAAACTCCATAAAGTGCACTCAACTCACTAGCAATTGGTTCCTCATAATTTGATCCTTTAAAAAGATTAGAAAGTGGATGAGGATCCATAAACTTGTTGGTTCCTGATTTTCAATAAACACACAATTATACCAAGCGAATGAGCAAACAAACCAAGTAAGACATAAAGGCAAATGAAAAGACGAACGAAAGAAGGGCAAATAAAAAGGAAAATATTTTTGTGTTTTTCTGAAAACGTTTTAGAAGTGGGGGAGAGGAAAACGAGAGGCAAATGGAAAATAATGTAATGCAAGAGATGAGAGTTTATGACGGGTACTTGGCAGGCTTGATGTAGAACCTCCCCGGCAACGGCGCCAGAAATTCTTCCTGCTACTTTTTGAGCTTGCATTGATTTTTTCCTTGAAGAGGAAAGGGTGATGCAGCAAAGTAGAGATAAGTATTTCCCTCAGTTAAGAACCAAGGTATCAATCCATTACGAGGCACAAGCAATTCTCTAATCTATGCACCTCCACAAACTAACAAACACTTGCACTCAACGCGAAAAATGGGTTGTCAATCCCTTCACGGTCTCAACAAGAGTGAAATCTAATAGAGATTGGTATAAGAGATAAATAAAGAGGAAAACTAAAATAAAACTAAATAAATTGCAGCGAGATATTTTTGGGTTTTTGGTTTATAGATCTGAAAATATATGATGGAAAATAGACCCAGGGGCCATAGGTTTCACTAGAGGCTTCTCTCTTGAAAGAAAACATACGGTGGGTAAACAAATTACTGTTGAGAAATTGATAGAAAAGCGCAAAGTTATGACGATATCCACGGCAATGATCATGAATATAGGCATCATGTCCATGTCAAGTCGACCGACTCCTGCCTGCATCTACTACTATTACTCCACACATCGACCGCTATCCAGCATGCATCTAGAGTATTAAGTTCATAAGAATGGAGTAACGCCTTAAGTAAGATGACATGATGTAGAGGGATAAACTCAAGCAATATGATGAAAACCCCATCTTTTTACCCTTGATGGCAACAATACAATACGTGCCTCGCTACCCCTACTTTGTCACTGGGTGTGGACACCGCAAGATCGAACCCAAAACTAAGCACCTCTCCCATTGCAAGAAAAATCAATCTAGTTGGCTAAACCAAACCGATAATTCGAAGGGAAGTACAAAGATAAATGATCATGCATAAAAGAGTTCAGAAAAGACTCAAATAATATTCATAGATAATCTGATCATGAATCCACAATTTATCGGATCTCGAAAAACACACCGCAAAATAATATTACATCAGGTTGAACTCCAAGAACATCGAGCAGAACATGGTATTGAAGATCATAGAGAGAGAGAGAAGAATCCTTCTAGCAACTAGCTATGGACCCGTAGGTCTGTGGTAAACTACTCACGCTTCATCAGAAGGGTAATAGAGTTGATGTAGATGCCATCTGTGATCGAATCCCCCTCCGGCAGGGTGCCGGAAAAGGCCCCAAGATGGGATCTCACGGGAACAGAGGCTTGCAACAGCGGAAAAGTATTTGGCTTCTATTGGTTTGGGAATATTTGGGAATTTATAGAGCAAAAATTAGGGTTGAAGGACTTCCAGAGGCCCCACAAGCCAGGGAGGCGCCCCCCTAGGGTGCGGCCTGAGGGCTTGTGGGTCCCTCGGGACTTTTCTGCCCCCTCTTCAAAATCCGTGGATGTCTTCTGGTCCAAGAAAAATCATCACGAAAGTTTTATTCTGTTTGGACTCCGTTTGATCTTCCTTTTCTGTAAAACTCAAAAACAAGGAAAAACAAAAACTGGCAATGGGCACTAGGTTAATAGGTTAGTCCCAAAAATAATATAAAATAGCATATTAATGCATATAAACATCCAAAATAGATAATATAATAGCATGGAACAATCAAAAATTATAGATACATTGGAGACGTACCAGGGTTTCTCGATTTATGGAATTTAAAGGCGAAGGAATGGGCGAAAGGCAGTGCACAAGGGGCCTGTGTAGCCTAGCCATGCGTGTCATCCTCTGGCCGCACTACCTAGCCTCATGGGGCCCCTAGCTGGCCCCTGACAGGTCCCGAAACTTCTTAGAATCCTCTTGATGCAAAAAAATGTATTAAATCTCACGGGCTTTAAACCTCCGTAGATATAGATTTTCTGGAAAAAGTCAAAACATGCACAAAATGATAACTGGCTTTGGGCACTGAATTAATTGGTTAGTCTAGAAAAAATAATATAAAATTCTATAAAATGTGTTCAAAAGTGATTTATAATAGCATGAAACAATCAAAAAAATATAAATATGTTTGAGACATATCATGGCATATCTGGAAGTTCCTCTGGAAACACTTTATGGTAATCTCTTACAACTGGCACTCCTTCCAATACAACTCCTTTTGTGGCATTAACTTGTTCTTCCTCGTGTTTGCTCAAGGTCGCATATCTTATCCTCTGGCCTCCTATTTCTATGCGAGTGATTGCCACCTTGGTAGTGTCTATGGTTCCTTCATACTAAGAGAGCCAACCCATACCCAAAATTATGTCCAGTCCTTGTGAGTTTATTGTGCTAAGATTTGTCCGAAAATTTTATTGTCCAATGGTTTGGGTCATCTAGAAACACCGTTGGCTCGCCACGGATTCTGCACTGGCTAGGATCTTATAAAAATAGGGCCTTTAAGGACTATGGTGGGAAGTTATATTTATCCACTACAACCCTTCACATGAATGAATGTGAAGTGTTGTCTTGTGAAATATATTTCTTTATATAAATTTTATTCCCATACATGACTAAATTTCTGGCAATATACTCACATGCTCTTTGTTACAAAAGAGAGAATACCTTGTGTTGATACTCATGTTTTGTCTTTACTTCCCCACAAAAAAATCCTTCTATGAATGTAATTAATACATGGAAAAAAACATGCAACATCATTGTATATTTATGCATAATCTTTGGCAATGTTTAATGACTTATCTAGAGAGCCTGTAAAACAAGACTTGCTAAAGAAAAGCAATTTGGGGAGGGAAATAAATAGCACCCTAATATTTCCCGAGGACCGGGCAACAATTACTAGCAGATATCTAGGAAAATAGAAGGGGGTGGGGCAATGTACATATACCAAACCAAAACATGACCCATCTATCGTCTGGAATTCATGACAAATGAATCATCATGCTAAAGAGTTGACTTGCAGATGTAAAGGTTCGGGTCAAAAAGCCTATGTGCAGTTGTGGACATCCTCGTATCACACAGATATACTATTACCTTTGGAATGTACACTAAGAAATCAATGTGAAAGTACCTCCTAAAATTGAGTTAACACTCCAAAAATTCATTGGCATACTATAAAGTGATTAGTAGCAACAACTCATATGTTCTCACAACCAACAGTGAGTGTGTCCTTTTGCTTTAATGAATATTTATTTTGTGCTAAAGATATAAAGAATGAGATGTTAACCTGGTGTGAAGCTCCCCTATAAATACACTTTATCATTCTTAAGGTTCTTGCAAACCAGAACATCTAAACAAGCCCTCACCTATTCAGTGACAATATTGTAGTTGATATGGCTCAAGGAGATAATGAAGATAATTCTGCAAGGAGACACAGAGAGGAATTCAATGCATGGGTAAATGGCAAAATCAATATTGATGTTTCTTACTTTCTTTTACTGTGGGGAGTGTCTCAATGTATATAAACTTTGTGTTTCAAAAATGTTGTTTGATCAAGACATCAACTTTTTCTAGATAGGAATAATGAGTTATGGTATATATTCAAGTAGTTCTTAGAACAATTGTATAATATGTACTTGCTCGTCATTCATGTATACGACAACATTGTTTGCATCTAGCAAGGATGGAAACCATGAATGAAGAAGAACTAACGGAGTATGCTAAGGAATACAAAGATATGTTTAACACTCAAATGGTTGAGGCATTTAAGAAGGTAAGCCTTATATAATTAGTTTGTTGAAACTTAGTTTATTCAAAAAATCTTAGTTATATATATATATATATGTTTGTGTGTGTATTTGTGTGTGTGTGTGGATTTGATAAATTTTCTGAAGATTAAGCAATCCACTTTTGCAGCTTCAACAAAAGAAACAACAACAGCCCAAAAGGAAAAAGAAGAGGACCGCGCCGAGTCCAATAATGGGCGCAGTCCTGAAGTTCCACAAGGCCGATAATGATACCATCCCCCACCCAGGAGGATCACCTAGTGCATGTTGAAGTGTCTCTATTATCAGTCTTGGTTCTATAAGTGAACTGAAAGGTGCTCGACTAAATTACCAATGTGGCAATTTATTTATAGTTCGAGATTTTATTTGATGTAGAAGTTTGATTTGGTGAAAATAAAGAGGTGTTTGGTATTCGTGCTATTGTCTTTCCAGCAAGGTTCATGTTGACGATTGCTGGGTCTTATGGTTGGACTTGGATTTGACTCCATGTAAACTTGTATTGACTAGAAGAGTTATCCTGTTGTCGAGTCCATGTTGCTATGTTTGCCACGTGATAATAAGTTATATTGTACATATTTCTTCAACAAATTAACCTTTTGGGAAGTTGATTAGATTTTTCCATTGGTTAGTCACCTATAATTCAATTGTGCTTATTGCTAATTTTGGTAAATATTGGTACAAAGAATAAAAGGTTGAGTTCTAGACTTGGTAACAAAGTATAAGTTCTTCTATAGAATCTTAGGATGAATTGATGTGGCAAGATTTCTGAAATGACTTGGACCGCAAGATCATCCTCATCTTTAGCAGAAAGCAATTCTCCAGTATAAAAAAAAGAACAAGTGATGGCAATGAATTGAGCGAGAACTTATCAGTCACAACTTATGGCTCCTCGTAGGCCTCCTCCACATTAGCGTGGTTTACATTCCCCTTACTGAATGAATTTCACTTCTTCCCATTTTTAATCTTCCTTGTCAGCTCCATTCCCATCTTGTTTTTTGAGCAATGCAAAGAGCAGTGACCTATATTCCTATACTTAAATCATGTTATGGGGCTCAAAATACTTGTACATGGGTGGGAAAGGAATAGGTGGATGATGCTGGTTATTGTTATCTCTAGTGTTGTTGTTCTTCTTGATGGCATTATGCTGATGTCTTACGAGTGATATGTTTGCACTCATTCTGTGACGCCCCGAGACCGTTGTGCCAGGTGTCTTCCTGTTATTCACAGTTTTTGCCTTGTCATGTGCTTGTGTGTCATGCATTTCATATCATGTCATCATGTGCATACGTGTTCGTCTCATGCATCCGAGCATTTTCCCTGTTGTCCGTTTTGCAATCCGGCGCTCCTATGTCATCCTGGGTCCCTTTCTACCTCTTTTCGTGTGCGGGTGTTAAACATTCTCAGATTGGACCGAGACTTGTCAAGCGGCCTTGGTTTACTACCGGTAGACCGCCTGTCAAGTTTCGTACCATTTGGACTTCGTTTGATACTCCAACGGTTAACCGAGGAACCGAAAAGGCCTCGTGTGTGTTGCAGCCCAACATCTCTCCAAAGTGGCCCAAAACCCACCTAAAACCCCCTCTATCATCTCGGTCGTTCGATCACGATCGCGTGCCCGAAAACCGCACCTCATTTGGAATCTCCTAGCTCCCTCTACCTATATATATGTGATCCCCTCCAAAAATTTGCAGTTGAAACCCTAACTTCGTCCTCCTCGCACCGCCGGACGAAATTCCCACCGCGCCCGGACATGTCCAACCGCCGCCCCGGCGAATCCGGTGCCGCCACCTCACCGCCTTCTCTCTCCTCCCACCGCGGGCCCGAGGAGACCCAGATCTGGCCCGCCCGGGCCCGGATCCCGCCGTGCCGCCGATCCCGCAACGCTGGCCGACCCCGCCGCCTCACCGGAGTCGCCGCCGGCGACCACCTCCGCTGCAGGTCACGCTGCCGCCCGGCCCCCTCTCTCTCCCTTCCCTTTCTCCTTCCTCTCCTCACCAGCTCGCTCTCTTCCTCGCAGCAAGCCGCCATGGGCGCCCGAAGCTTGGTTCGCCGCCGTCCTTGTTCTAACTCCGGCCAGATCCGGCGCCCCGAGGCCGGATCCATCCATCTCCGACCTCGCTGGAGCTCTTCCCCGACGCGTCATCGTTCCACATCACCGGCAGCCGATGCCGCGCTTGTTCCTGCCTCTGCAATGAGCAGAGGAGGACGGCGATCCAGCCCCGTTCGCCTCTGTGCGTGGGCCAAACAGGCCATGCGAGGCCCAGCTCCGCGCGAGCGCTCGCGTTGACCCCGCATCGGCCCAGCCCAGCATAGCCACCGGCGCAGCTCGCCAGCCTACCTCCTCCTACCTGGGCCAGCCAAGTGGTGAGCAGCCCGACTAAATCCCACCCGTGCGACTTATAACTATGTAACGCTCGCCGTGAAATCTGCTAAGTCCCCAAATCTGCATATTTTTATGCCCCTGTTCATCGCATCATAACTTTGCATCCATGGCTCCGTTTTGGGCGTGTAGCACATCGAATTGTTCGTCTCGATGAGTACTTCATTTCATTCCATTGCACCATGTTCATTTGAGCTCATCTTGATGCCCTAAATGCTGTTGCAAGAGTGATAGTTTATACTAGTTTCAGATTCTTATCAGTAATTGGACATTTGTCATTTTTGCCATGATTGATTTGTGCCTCCTATGAACTTGAGCTCTACATGAGTTTTGAAGTATGCCATGCCATCTTTACAGGGGTGTATGCCATGTATTTTTGTGATCTCTGTGGTGACTAGCACAAGCATGCAAAGTAGCCCTCTTAATGTTGCTGATTTCAGGGACTTAGAAATCTTCTAAGTCTTTGTCCTGTCAATATTTTTATGCCATGTATTCATGTTGCTACTAAGTGATCCATGCCTCTTTTCAGCATGATCAGTAATGATGTTTTGTAGATATTGTGGTGCTCTATCCATCCATGTCTTTGTTTGCAATTATGGAGCACCCCAGCTTGAGTCAATCAAGCTCTACTTTTGCTATAAAATGTTCCTGGCAGAATGTTTATGTGTTAAGCAATTTTGCCGAGCTTGTTGTAGTTGATCCATGCATGCTATGTTGTTTTTCTTGCCATGTCTAGATTCTATGCCATGTCTACTTGCTGGGTGTATGCTTAGTTTGTCATGCAATGCCTTGTGGTGAGTGCATCGAGCTCGTAAACATGCCTACTTGATATCTGTTTTGCCATGTTCCAGTTTTCTTCTAAGTCTAAATCTGTTAACGATAATTGTTATGTTCACATGGTTGCCATTGTATTTTCTGATCCCTTTTGGCTTATGGTCAGTAAGGGACTTTTGTTGTATGCTTTGAGTAGCTTCATGCCATGCCTTGCTTTTCCATGATATGTTCATGTAGCATGTTGTTATTGTGACGCCCCCGATTCAATCGTACACTAATCATACACGCAAATGTGTACGATCAAGATCAGGGACTCACAGGAAGATATCACAACACAACTCTACAAATAAAATAAGTCATACAAGCATCATATTACAAGCCAGGGGCCTTGAGGGCTCGAATACAAGAGCTCGATCATAGACGAGTCAGTGGCAGCAACAATATCTGAGTACAGACATAAGTTAAACAAGTTTGCCTTAAGAAGGCTAGCACAAAATGGGATACAGATCGAAAGAGGCGCAGGCCTCCTGCCTGGGATCCTCCTAAGCTACTCCTGGTCGTCGTCAGTGGGCTGCACGTAGTAGTAGGCACCCCCGGAGTAGTAGTAGTTGTCATCGATAGTGGCGTCTGGCTCCTGGGCTCCAACGTCTGGTTGCAGCAATCGAGTATAGAAAGGGGGAAAAGGGGGAGCAAAGCAACCGTGAGTACTCATCCAAAGTACTCGCAAGCAAGGAGCTACACTACATATGTATGCATTGGTATCAAATGGAAAAGGCTATCATATGTGGACTGAACTGCAGAATGCCGGAATAAGAGGGGGATAGCTAGTCCTATCAAAGACTATGCTTCTGGTAACCTCCATCTTGCAGCAGGAGAAGAGAGTAGATGGTAAGTTCACCAAGTAGCATCGCATAGCATAATCCTAACCGATGATCCTCCCCTCGTTGCCCTGTGAGAGAGCGACCACCGGTTGTATCTGGCACTTGGAAGGGTGTGTTTTATTAAGTATCCGGTTCTAGTTGTCATAAGGTCAAGGTACAACTCCAAGTCGTCCTGTTACCGAAGATCACGGCTATTCGAATAGATTAACTTCCCTGCAGGGGTGCACCACATAACCCAACACGTTCGATCCCATTTGGCCGGACACACTTTTCTGGGTCATGCCCGGCCTCGGAAGATCAACACGTCGCAGCCCTACCTAGGCACACCAGAGAGGTCAGCACGCCGGTCTAAATCCCATGGCGCAGGGGTCTGGGCCCATCGCCCTTTGCACACCTGCATGTTACGAACGCGGCCGGAAGCAGACCTAGCCTAGCAGGCGTTCCAGTCCAATCCGGCGCGCGCCGCTCAGTCGCTGACGTCATGATGGCTTCGGCTGATACCACGACGTCGAGTGCCCATAACTGTCCCCGCGTAGATGGTTAGTGCGTATAGGCCAATGGCCAGACTCAGATCAAATACCAAGATCTCGTTAAGCGTGTTAAGTATCCGTGAACGCCGACTAGGGCCAGGCCCACCTCTCTCCTAGGTGGTCTCAACCTGCCCTGTCGCTTCGCCTCAAAGTAACGGTCGGGGGCCGTCGGGAACTCAGGCCCACCACTACCTGGATGGAGCCACCTGCCCCTTCAACCCCCATCTCCAAACAGTATCACCGGTAATGTAACAGTGTAAAGTATATAGTCTATGCCCGTGATCACCTCCCGAAGTGATCACGGCCCAGTAGTATAGCATGGCAGATGGACAAGAGTGTAGGGCCATTGATGATAAACTAGCATCCTATACTAAGCATTAGGATTACAGGTAAGGAATCAACAGTAGTAGCAAGGACAGGCTATGCATCAGGATAGGGTCAACGGAAAGCAGTACCATGCTACACTACTCTAATGCAAGCAGTATAGAGAAGAGTAGGCGACATCTGGTGATCAAGGGGGGGGGGCTTGCCTGGTTGCTCTGGCAAGGAGGGGTCATCAACTCCGTAGTCAAACTGCGGTCGCTGGCAGTCTCGGGGTCTACCAGAAAGAAGTAACGGAGGGGGAACACAATAAATAACAGAGCAATCAAAGCATCACAAAGCGTAACATGGCAATACACGGTGCTAGGTGTGCCCTAACACGGCAGTAGGTGGTACCGGTGAAAGGGGAAACATCCGGGAAAGAATCCCCGATGTTTCGCATTTTCGGACAGATGGACCGGAGGGGGAAAGTTGTGTGTTCGATAGGTTAGGGATCTGTGGCGGACGAACGGGCTACGTATCCGGATTCGTCTTGTCGTTTTGAGCAACTTTCATGTACAAAGTTTTTCCATCCGAGCTACGGTTTAATTTATATTAATTTTAAAAGAATTAAATCATTTTTAGGATTTATTTAATTATTTTAATTCAACATTATCCAGAATAGTGTTTGCTGACGTCAGCATGACATCAGCAGTTGACCTGATCAACCTGACAGGTGGGTCCCACCTGTCAGTGACACATTTAGTTATCCAGTTTAATTAACCTAATCAGGATTAATTAGGGGTGGGCCCCACTGTCATTGACTGATTAATTAACCACCTAATAGTTTAATTAGTTTAATTAATCAAAATTAATCCAGTTAATTAATTAATTAATTATTTTTATTATTTATGTTTTTATTTTTATATAATTTAAAAAAAACGTTCTGGGCAGGGCCCATGTGTCAGGCCCATGGCCAATTGGGCACTGGGTGCGGGCGCTGGGCGGCTCGAGCGGGCGCAACGGGCGTCCGATAGGGCAACGCAGGGAGCAGCGTGGGGCGACGGGCAGGGGGGTTTGCGGTGGCCGACGGACGGCGGCCGGAGGCGAGGCCAGCAGCGGGGCTGGGGATCAGCTGCGGCGAGCAGCAGCCATGGTAGCAGGCGGTGGTGCGCGCCAGCGAGCGCGGGGGCGACGCAAGGCGAAGGGCCACGGGCGCAGGGCAAGGCGCGCGCGGGGCGTGGCCATGGGCGCGACGAGGCAGCAGAGCTAGTGGGCAGCGGCGCGGCCATGGGCGCGCGGCTGTGCACGCGGGCGAGCGCGGGGAGGGGACGTGGTGAGGCGCGCGGCCCAGGCGCGGTGTGGCGAAGGAGGCCGCGGCCCTGGGGTGGCAGCGGGGCGCTGGGCGCGTGAGCGCACGCGCATCGACGGGGGGGGGGGGGTGGCCAGGAGCTGGGGCACGGCGCGCGGGTGCCATGTGCGTGCACGGGACGAGGGAGCCGCGGGGGGGGGGGGGGGAGGGGGGTGCGGCAGGGCAGCGTGCGCGGGCAGGGGGAGCTCACAGGGGAGGAGTAGGGCACGGGCAGCGTGCGCGGGGTGGTCCGGCGAGGAGGAGACGAGGAGGAGGACGGTGTGCGACGGGGCGGCGTCCGAGTCGAGGTGGCGACGGCGTAGGGCGACGGGGCACCGGCGAGGGAGGGCACTCCGGGCGGCGGTAGTTGGCGAAGGGGGCACGGAGGAGTGGGAGGGGCGGCGCCGGCGTCGGGCTTGGGGGCAACAGGGTCGGGGCATTCGGCGCGTCGGGCAGCCGCGGTCGTTGGGATCGGGGGGCAAGCGCCCCGATCCAGATCGGGTTGTGGGGGGGGGGGGAGAGGAGCGAGGGGGAATCTGGGAAGTGGGGCGAGTGGGGGGGGGGGTTCGGGTTAGGGTTTCGGCACTAGGGGGTTAAGCGAGTGGGGAAGGGCCGGTCCGGCATGTGGCTGGGTCGAGGCCCAGTGGGTGGGAGCCCTTTTTATTTGTTCTGTTTTATTTCCACTTTTCTTTTATTTATTTATTTCTTTTTTTTGTACTGTTTTATTTTAGTTTCCTTTTAGCTTAGTTTTATAAAAATATAAAAGCAAGTCCTGATTTAGTATTAAAGTTAGGCTACTGCCCCATTAACTTTGGGCAGCTAAATAAAATATCTTAACATTTTATTAATTGCAAAAGGAAATTTAATTAATTGTTTTGCTACTGTTTTAATCACTTTAGGGTATTTAGTTAGTTTAATAAAATGTGGTTTCTCCATCATAATTACCTATGCATTATTTGGTACAAGCCGAACATTTTTGTTTTAATATTTGAACACTTTTATTGTTTGCTTGATTTTGAATTTGAATTTGAATCGGTTTCGAACTAACTCGAGTTTATCAATAGTAACTGAGGTGAGTGGCACCATTAGCAGAGTTTTACTGTAGCTTGATTATCCGTGTGTCACAATTCTCCTCCGCTACAAGAAATCTCGTCCCGAGATTTAAGAGGGAAGTAAAGGGGGAAGGTTCGGGTTACAAAATTCCAGGGAGTGTTCTTGGTCTTGGTTGTTCTTCTCGAAGAGGTTGATCCATTACATTGATGTCTTCATTTCGCTGTTTCAGGTCATCATGATGAAGTTGTCGTCCTTTCTTTGGGATCTCCATCGTACTTACGAATAGGTAAGGGGCAGCTTTACAACAATTGAATGTTATAAAGGAAAATCATCTGGGCGGGGGTATCCCAAGAAGGATCATAAGAGTATCTCTCGAGTTGAACAAATGAAACACATCGAGAGCAAAGTAAGAAGGTACCATAAGAAGTTTGAAGCGGATAGACAATCGTCGTTGCCTGAAACAAGGCAACGGGCATAGGTATTGTGTTTAATACCAGAATTGATGATCACACGGAAGGTGGCTCGTGAATTACATACAAAGCCAAGCGTGAAGAATAAATTTAGAAAAAGGGTTGTACAGGAGAGTCAGGTTTAGATCCTGTGGAACTGTGGGTTATGGGCCCACCGTGTGGGTTAAAAGTAGGAAGGCGGTGACGATTTGCACGATCATGTAAGCAAGGCATGTCAGAGGATAGCCTATCAGCTATGTCGGCAACAACATCGATACCAAGGGCGAGGGACGAAGAGAACCATTTTCCTGCTCGTTGAAACGAGGCGGACCAATAGGCAAAGTTCTCGTCCATCGGTGGCTATCGGGATGTCATCAACAATAGTAACAGGGTCTTGCTGGCAGAATTGTACACCTGGGTGTTTACATAAGCAGGAGAATATTACTGCTTAGATCATATAGACCTCAAGAAGGTTAAACAGAACAATGGAAAAGAAAATATGATTATCAGATTAAACAGAACAATGGAAAGGAAAATGTGTTTAAACACATATTGCAGGGGTATATCCTTCCCAAGGACAAGCAGAGCATGATATCCATGTCAGGATATAATGTAGTAAACTCTTTAGGTAAGGTGAGCGAAATTTCATGACTTTACCCATACAGCGGTGTTTGGATATTTGAGTAGGAAACATTTAGCATCTTGGCTTCAAATGTTCTTGCTGAAAATCGGAGTACCACCGACATGCTTTGATATAGCATTCACATGGTCAACAGGTGAAGATCAGACTTTGGAAACACAAAGGATCCATCAGGAATAACTTATAGAATAAGTCTTACAATTTCCTCATGGAAGAATGGATAACCTTACTGAAAAGGAATCTATAACCATAGGGCCTCCGGCCGGGTGTGCTAAGCACGACATCCTGGGTATAAAAGATGGTAATACTCCAAGGTAAAGAGGAACAAATGTTGGATAGCAAGGAACTCAAGGTATAACACAGAACACGAACAAGTTTGTGTTGGAGGGAAGGCAATAAGGTTGTCGATGATAACACAATTCATCGAGGGGCAAGGATGGTATTTCTCATTATGACTTCGATTGATATCCTAGAAGAGATCATAAGATTGATGATGATCACAACACAATCGTTGAGAGATTTCATGAAGATGTAATCCATCGGCGATGACATCAAGTCAAAAGAATGATGAAGCGAAAGGTTATTGGAACCAAGGGTATGACACAAACTCCTAACCAAGTTTGCTGTTCGAGGCGAAATGAAATGATGAGGAAGATCGACGTAAGCTTAGCTCATCGTCGAAAATTGTGCTCCAGGAAGAAGGACCAAGTAGCACAGTTAAAATTTAGCACAATAATGATATAGCCGATCGGGCTAGGAATGAATTGAAGGATTATTAAACTCATAAGCAACGAAATTACTTAGAGTTAATGAATCAGACTACGGCCTCAGTTCACATATCGGTGTTCTCGAGTGACTAATTGCTCAGAACCCGGGGGAAATCCGAAATCGATGAGAAGTAATACTAGATGAAGACTCATAGGAAGCAACACAGTTCTTTGATATTCTTGAGATACTGGAGGGTATACTCGAAGGAAGGTCAATATAGAGGTTGCAGAGATGTATTGATCTGCAGAAGACAAGTACTATAACTTGTCGAATAAATGGAATTTAAAGGAGAACATGGTCGGAACCATGATCGCAAAAGGCCGGATCCCAGATATAAGAACTTATACCGAGGGAATAATTAATTTAAGAGAAGCTTTAATGATAAGATCTACATCATGTCCATGGGCATGAACATTAAGTTCAAGGTCGACTCCCACTTCTTCAATGCATAACCTTCCATTCACGTCTCATGTTTCAAAAATGACATTAGTTGCTGAAAGTCTTACCTGGTGCAATACCAGCTAAGTATGACCCGTGAAATCTTTTGGGTTCACACAGATTAGGGAAGGCGTTGGTTCAATCCATTGGGGCATCTTAGGAACATAGACCACAAACTTCATAGTAAACATCACCAACTCGAGAGTAGAGCATGGTTGGCCAAAACAGAGGATACGATTTACCAAAGGCATTATGTATCAGGGAAGGAACTTCTCGAGGTTTTTGTATACGAAGGACACTGTCGGATGATATTTCAACAAAGGATCCGATGGTCCATATCTAAGCTGATGTGAGTATCGGCACACAACCAGAGGAAGAAACAATGCAAATGCATTGGATTATAGAAGCAACTAGCTAATTCAAAGCTCACATGTAAAGGAATTACGATTTCCAAATCAAAGGATCAAAAGTAAACACTCTGATTAAGGATGGATAAGTTGAGCGAGCATAGGGGTAAAATCAACAACAATTTGATTGGTCGAGATTCAGCCCATGTTTAAAATGACGTCTGAGCCGAAAGGATGAATTCTAGGATCTGATTGAGGATTGCGAGCATACGTAACATTTTGAATCAATGGACTCAAAATGATAATGGCAAGGGATGCCAATATGATTACGAGACTTATGGGATTATCCATAATGCAAGCAATAATTTCAAGAGCAAAAGGCTGCTAAGGATTTTCGGAAGGTCAAAAAGTATTTCGAAGACCTTAGTGAAACACATAAACAACTGGGGATGGACGCATACTTGGTAAGTGCGAGGAATTATTCATAGGGGTATTTAGGTGGCTTAGAACTGCAAGGCAGTAGGCACAAAGTATTCTCGGAACAATAGAGAGAATTTTCGGCGTATCTTGTAATAACAAGATCAATGGGATTTGAAAGGGCAAGCGTATGTAGTTATCCATAATGATACAATAGTGGTAGGGAAGTTGCAAAGGCGGTGGGCACAACTCTCTTGAGAGAACATCGGAGATTATCTTCAGAATCTTCGGGTGCAGCAGGCAATCATCTGCAATAAGGGGAACTCCAGATGGACGTGATCACGAGATCCTAATGTTAGAGTTAGTAAAACCATTTAAACCCGAATAGAAGAGAGATCAGAGTCCCAGAGTATAGACAAGGAATAAAAGATCCTAATACCACCCAAATGGCGACGTGGGCCCGTAAAGCACACAGCCATGTTAGTAAAAGTTTTGTAATGTCTAGACTCGACTTCGGCCAAGGAGTTGGAAGGGGGGTTCCTACAGGCAGTCGGCTCTGATACCAACTTGTGACGCCCCCGATTCAATCGTACACTAATCATACACGCAAATGTGTACGATCAAGATCAGGGACTCACGGGAAGATATCACAACACAACTCTACAAATAAAATAAGTCATACAAGCATCATATTACAAGCCAGGGGCCTCGAGGGCTCGAATACAAGAGCTCGATCATAGACGAGTCAGCGGAAGCAACAATATCTGAGTACAGACATAAGTTAAACAAGTTTGCCTTAAGAAGGCTAGCACAAAATGGGATACAGATCGAAAGAGGCGCAGGCCTCCTGCCTGGGATCCTCCTAAGCTACTCCTGGTCGTCGTCAGCGGGCTGCACGTAGTAGTAGGCATCTCCCGAGTAGTAGTAGTCGTCATCGATAGTGGCGTCTGGCTCCTGGGCTCCAACGTCTGGTTGCAGCAATCGAGTATAGAAAGGGGGAAAAGGGGGAGCAAAGCAACCGTGAGTACTCATCCAAAGTACTCGCAAGCAAGGAGCTACACTACATATGTATGCATTGGTATCAAATGGAAAAGGCTATCATATGTGGACTGAACTGCAGAATGCCGGAATAAGAGGGGGATAGCTAGTCCTATCAAAGACTACGCTTCTAGTAACCTCCATCTTGCAGCAGGAGAAGAGAGTAGATGGTAAGTTCACCAAGTAGCATCGCATAGCATAATCCTAACCGATGATCCTCCCCTCATTGCCCTGTGAGAGAGCGACCACCGGTTGTATCTGGCACTTGGAAGGGTGTGTTTTATTAAGTATCCGGTTCTAGTTGTCATAAGGTCAAGGTACAACTCCAAGTCGTCCTGTTACCGAAGATCACGGCTATTCGAATAGATTAACTTCCCTGCAGGGGTGCACCACATAACCCAACACGTTCGATCCCATTTGGCCGGACACACTTTTCTGGGTCATGCCCGGCCTCGGAAGATCAACACGTCGCAGCCCTACCTAGGCACACCAGAGAGGTCAGCACGCCGGTCTAAATCCCATGGCGCAGGGGTCTGGGCCCATCGCCCTTTGCACACCTGCATGTTACGAACGCGGCCGGAAGCAGACCTAGCCTAGCAGGCGTTCCAGTCCAATCCGGCGCGCGCCGCTCAGTCGCTGACGTTACGAAGGCTTCGGCTGATACCATGACGTCGAGTGCCCATAACTGTCCCCGCGTAGATGGTTAGTGCGTATAGGCCAATGGCCAGACTCAGATCAAATACCAAGATCTCGTTAAGCGTGTTAAGTATCCGCAAACGCCGAACAGGGCCAGGCCCACCTCTCTCCTAGGTGGTCTCAACCTGCCCTGTCGCTCCGCCTCAAAGTAACGGTCGGGGGCCGTCGGGAACTCAGGCCCACCACTACCTGGATGGAGCCACCTGCCCCTTCAACCCCCATCTCCAAACAGTATCACCGGTAATGTAACAGTGTAAAGTATATAGTCTATGCCCGTGATCACCTCTCGAAGTGATCACGGCCCAGTAGTATAGCATGGCAGATGGACAAGAGTGTAGGGCCACTGATGATAAACTAGCATCCTATACTAAGCATTAGGATTACAGGTAAGGAATCAACAGTAGTAGCAAGGACAGGCTATGCATCAGGATAGGGTCAACGGAAAGCAGTACCATGCTACACTACTCTAATGCAAGCAGTATAGAGAAGAGTAGGCGACATCTGGTGATCAAGGGGGGGGGCTTGCCTGGTTGCTCTGGCAAGGAGGGGTCATCAACTCTGTAGTCGAACTGCGGTCGCCGGCAGTCTCGGGGTCTACCAGAAAGAAGTAACGGAGGGGGAACACAATAAATAACAGAGAAATCAAAGCATCACAAAGCGTAACATGGCAATACACGGTGCTAGGTGTGCCCTAACACGGCAGTAGGTGGTACCGGCGAAAGGGGGAAACATCCGGGAAAGAATCCCCGGTGTTTCACGTTTTCGAACAAATGGACCGGAGGGGGAAAGTTGCGCATTTGATAGGTTAGGGATGTGTGGCGGATGAACGGGCTGCATATACAGATTCGTCTCGTCGTTCTGAGCAACTTTCATGTACAAAGTTTTTCCATCCGAGCTACGGTTTAATTTATATTAATTTTAAAAGAATTAAATCATTTTTAGGATTTATTTAATTATTTTAATTCAACATTATCCAGAATAGTGTTTGCTGACGTCAGCATGACATCAGCAGTTGACCTGATCAACCTGACAGGTGGGTCCCACCTGTCAGTGACACATTTAGTTATCCAGTTTAATTAACCTAATCAGGATTAATTAGGGGTGGGCCCCACTGTCATTGACTGATTAATTAACTACCTAATAGTTTAATTAGTTTAGTTTAATTAATCAAAATTAATTAAGTTAATTAAGTTAATTAATTAATTAATTATTCATTTATTTATTTTTATTATTTATTTTTTTATTTTTATATTATTTAAAAAAACATTTTGGGCAAGGCCCATGTGTCATAGGCCCATGGCCAATTGGGCACTGGGTGCAGGCGCTGGGCGGCTCGAGCGGGCACAGCGGGCGTCCGATAGGGCGCCGCAGGGAGCAGCGTGGGGCCATGAGCAGGGGGGTTTGCGGTGACCGACGGGCGGCGGCCGGAGGCGAGGCCAGCAGCGGAGGTGGGGATCAGCAGCGGCGAGCAGCAGCCATGGCAGCAGGCGGTGGTGCGCGCCAGCGAGCGCGGGGGCAACGCAAGGCGGAGGGCCACGGGCACAGGGCAAGGCACGCATGTGGCGTGGCCATGGGCGCGACGCGGCAGCGGAGCTAGCGGGCAGCGGCGCGGCTGCGGGCGTGCGACTGTGCGCACGGGCGAGCGCGGGGAGAGGGCGCGGTGAGGCGCGCGGCCCAGGCGCGGCGCGGGGAAGGAGGCCGCGGCCCCGGGGTGGCAGCGGGGCGCTGGGCGCGCGAGCGCGCGCGCATCGACGGGGGGGGGGGCAGCGCGGCGCGTGGGTGCCAGGTGCGTGCACGGGACGAGGGAGCCGCGGGGGGGGGGGGGGGGGGGAGGGGGCGCGGCCACGGCGTTGACCGGACGAGGAGAGGGGGAGCTCATAGGGAAGGAGTAGGGCACGAGCAGCGTGCGCGGGGTGGTCCGGCGAGGAGGAGACGAGGAGGAGGACGGTGTGCGACGGGGGGGCGTCCGGGTCGAGGTGGCGACGGGGCACCGGCGAGGGAGGGCACTCCGGGCGGCGGCAGTTGGCGAAGGGGGCGCGGAGGAGTGGGAGGGGCGGCGCCGGTGTCGGGCTTGGGGGCGACGGGGTCGGGGCATTCGGCGCGTCGGGCAGCCGCGGTCGTCGGATCGGGGGGCAAGCGCCCCGATCCTGATCGGGTTGTGGGGGGGGGGAGAGGAGCGAGGGGGAATCGGGGAAGTGGGGCGAGTGGGGGGGTTTTCGGGTTAGGGTTTCGGCACCAAGGGGGTTAAGCGAGTGGGGAAGGGCCGGTCCGGCATTTGGCTGGGTCGAGGCACAGTGGGTAGGAGCCCTTTTTATTTGTTTTGTTTTATTTCCACTTTTCTTTTATTTATTTATTTCTTTTTTTGTACTGTTTTATTTTAGTTTCCTTTTAGCTTAGTTTTATAAAAATATAAAAGCAAGTCCTCATTTAGTATTAAAGTTAGGCTACTGCCCCATTAACTTTGGGCAGCTAAATAAAATATCTTAACATTTAGTAATTGCAAAAGGAAATTTAATTAATTGTTTTGCTACTGTTTTAATCACTTTAGGGTATTTAGTTAGTTTAATAAAATGTGGTTTCTCCATCATAATTACCTATGCATTATTTGGTACAAGCCGAACATTTTTGTTTTAATATTTGAACACTTTTATTGTTTGCTTGATTTTGAATTTGAATTTGAATCGGTTTCGAACTAACTCGAGTTTATCAACAGTAACCGAGGTGACGTGGCACCATTAGCAGAGTTTTACTGTAGCTTGATTATCCGGGTGTCACAGTTATCTTGCTCTAAACATTGCTTCCTGATGTTAAATTCCTGACATGTTGTTAATTTCACTAAGTCTGTAACCTGATATCTTTTGCACTTTTGCCATGCTTGTTTGATCCTGCTATTGAGTGAATTAGTCGTAGCTCAGTGTTCATCTTTTGTCAAGCATCTTGAGTGGATCCCTGCCATGTATTTTGTTGCTATGTTAGAGTGCAGTAGCTTGTTGTTCTTGATGCATTTAGGTGGCCTCGTGCTGTTAATCGCAGATCGGTGCCATATTTGTCTTGCTTGCCATTTCCAAACCGTGCATCCGATTCTGGTGATCTTTATATTGATTTCGACTGAAATCAACTCCTCTTTCCAGTGGCACTCTTGTATTTCCAAGTTGAGGCCAGGTTCAATCATTCCTTTCCGAATCATGCATATGCATCTCATACCACATCCCACATATCATGCCATGTTTTGCATCATGTTGCTTGCGCATTGCACCGTGGTTGATTGTTGTTCCCTTTTGCTTGTGTTCTTGCTTTGGGTAGAGCCGGGAGACGAGTTCGTGTTCGAGGACCCGTTGAGTACGTTTTCTAGGATCAAGCTTTTGTCTTCTCGGAGAACTTTGCAGGCAAGATGACCATACCCTCGAAATCACTTCTATATTTGCTTGCTAGTTGCTCGCTCTTTTGCTATGCCTATGCTACGATACCTACCACTTGCTATATCATGCCTCCCATATTGCCATGTTATACCTCTAACCCACCTTGTCCTAGCAAACCATTGTTTGGCTATGTTACCGCTTTGCTCAGCCCCTCTTATAGCATTGCTAGTTGCAGGTGAAGATGGAGCTTGTTCCTTGTTGGAACATGGATATTTGTCGGGATATCACAATACCTCTTATTTTAATTAATGCATCTATATACTTGGTAAAGGGTGGAAGGCTCGGCCTTATGCCTGGTGTTTTATTCCACTCTTGCCGCCCTAGTTTCCGTCATACCGGTGTTATGTTCCCTGATTTTGCGTTCCTTACACGGTCAGGTTATAATGGGAACCCCTTGACAGTTCGCTTTGAATAAAACTCCTCCAGCAAGGCTCAACCTTGGTTTTACCATTTGCACTAACAACCTAACACCTTCCCTTGGGTTCTACAGACTCAAGGGTCATGTTTATTTAACCCCCCGGGCCAGTGCTTCTCTAAGTGTTTGTCCGAAACAGAGTCACTTGCGGCGCCACCTCGGGGAAAGTTGAGGGCTGGTTTTAGCTGTACGTAGCGATCATCCGTTGTTGCCCTGAGAATGAGATATGCGCAGCTCCTATCAGGATGTCGGCGCATCAGGCGGCTTTGCTGGTTTAGTTTTACCATTGTCGAGATGTCTTGTAACCAGGATTCCGAGCCTGATCGGGTTGTCTTGGGAGAAGGAATATCCTTCATTGACCATGCGAGCTTGTGATGGGCTAAGTTGGGACACCCCTGCAGGGTTTTGAACTTTCGAAAGTCGTGCCCGCGGTTATGGGAAGATGGGAATTTGTTAATGTCCGGTTGTAGAGAACCTGAAACTTATCTTAATTAAAATGCATCAACCGCGTGTGTAGCCGTGATGGTCTCTTTCCGGCGGAGTCCGGGAAGTGAACACGGTGTTGGAGTTATGCTTGAACGTAAGTAGTCTAGGATCACTTCTTGATCATAGATTCTCCAACGTGCTTTGCCTTCGCTTCTCGCTCTCTTTTGCGTAAGGTAGCCACCATATATGCTAGTGCTTGCTGCAGCTCCAGCTCATACCTTTTCCCTACCTATAAGCTTAAATAGTCTTGATCGCGAGGGTGTGAGATTGCTGAGTCCCCGTGACTCACAGATACTTCCAAAACCAGTTGCAGGTGCCGATGATATCGTGCAGGTGACGCAACCAAGCTCAAGGAGGAGCTCGATGAAGTCTGTGTTCGTTACGTTGTTCTGTTTCCAGTTGATCAGTAGTGGATCCCAGTTGGGTCGATCGGGGGTCTATAGCATTTGGGGTAGTCTTCTTTTATTTTTGTTCCGTAGTCGGACCTTGATTGTATCTGGATGTTGTAATGCTATTTTCATGTATTGTGTGAAGTGGCAATTGTAAGCCAACTATGTATCCCTTTCCTTATTCATTACATGGGTTGTGTGAAGATTACCTCTCTTGCGACATTGCCTACAATGCGGTTATGCCTCTAAGTCGTGCTCCGACACGTGGGAGATATAGCCGCATCGTGGGTGTTACAAGTTGGTATCAGAGCCTTCCCCGACTTAGGAGCCCCCTGCTTGATCGAATCGCTGGCGTTGTTGAGTCTAGGAAAATGTTTTGAGTCTTTTAGGATTATATATATATATATATATCGGAGAGTAGGATTCTTTTTACTCCTCAGTCCCCTTCGTCGCTCTGGTGAGGCATCCTGACGTAGAGTTTTGACTCTTCTCTTCTCAAATTTCACTAAAAAAATTAGGATCACGCGGGTATCTTGGAATCGTTCCAATGGATTTGTGACGAGAACATTGTTCTTGGTGCCTCCTGTCATTTAGGGGTTGTGGCAGTGTCCCGGGGAGTTGAGCTCCAAGGTGTTGTCGTCACAATTTTATCGTTGCAGTTCTGGAATACCTGAGTTTCGCCGACATCGAAAATCTCTTTTATGTAGTTGTTGGTGAGATAACCTCGACGCCACCCAGTACTAGGGCGGGAGTTCGGGAGTATTTCCATAAGTCGTATAACGGATGCTTTTCGAAGGTTGAGGTAAACGATTTCCGAAGGTTTCTTGGTTATGTGTTGAAGGATGGATACAGCTGGATGTAGGATTTGTTAGTTTTGGGTGAGATATTATGCTTCCCTTGTATCCCCAACACCTGATTGCATAACCGGAAAGTTTCGGGAGTTTATAAGTGGGAATTCAAGTAGCTCATAGGATATCTTTCCGACAGATGTATGATATGAAGTTGGGGTTTGACGTCTAGTGGTCCGCCTATCCACGGTTGGTTTTACAGTGGTCTCGTTGTGTCTTAACGAGTCCTTGGCTATGCTGACTCGGGGATGCTTCGTATGTCATGTGCACTGCCTTGTACATGATGGTGTTGTATGATCGAGCCCGTGTAGGCCCCACCACGAAAACTTCGGACAAAATCTCTATCATATGTTTGTTCCGGCTTATTCTGCAAGCCAATCCTTTGTTTTGTTTTCAGTTGTGGTATTCGAGTTGCTTCATTATCAAGTGTTGATTCCATACCTTGTCTAAGTGGTATTCTCATATTTCTATGGGAATACTAATCCTTCTTGATCATCGAGTTTGTCATTTCAATATCTTCTCAACCGGTGTGTTTTCTCTTCAATTGGATCTGATCTTTTCAACATCCACAAGATCACCTCTCGGTTTTCCCAATGTTGTTCATTTCATCTGTCCCCAAGTTGTCTTTGTTTTTCCCGCCCTCCAACCCCTTGTTTCTTCAAGGACTCGGAGTTCTTAATCAAGTATCCTTTTATTGTTCCGAAGTCTCTCCATTCTTTCCATCAATGTTCTTACCCGATGCTCTACAAGTTCATCATTTGTCATTCTTTTTCTTCTCCGGTGGATTAAATTCAAGTTTTTGGTGTTGATCATATCCTTTCCTTGTTTCAATGCTTTCTCATGCCGGTGCAATTCTTAATCTTTCACCTCGCGCTATACATTTGTTCCGGAGTACTGAAGATATCTCGAAGATTCGTGTTTTCCACTTTGCATCCGTTCAAGATATTTTGATGTTGTTATATCTCTCAAGTCATTTAATTCAACCGGTGCAATCTCCTTTTCAAGTAGTCATTTCAATGGTGTTTCTCTTGAGTGGGCCCTAACCAACAGGTCTTTTCCCAGGATCTTACCTGACTCTTCTATTTTCCCGGAGCTAGCCTAAATTCTTTCAAAGTTTAACGTAAGAATGAGTTATCATCAGTCAATTGCCTTTCTCCAAGATCTGTCAATTTTTTTTAAACATTGGCTCAACCTTTCAATTCGTCATCCTGGAGTTTCTCAACAATTCACGGTGGTGTTCTTCATCGTCATTCTCAGATTTTGAAGACCGAAGAAGAGTTTCTCTTAAATCTTGCTCCGTTCTCGTGAAGATTCATGGTTCTAGCCTTGTGCCATCCTCTCATAATTATTTTCGATTGTGAAAATTCTTTTCACCCTTCCAGAGCAATTCAGGAGTCTTTGCAGTTCAATTCTCCAGAGCCCATCATCTCAGATTTATTCATTCTCAGCTCTCAGCTCTCGTTCTCCAAATCTTACCGGTGCATCGTTCAAGTGTTCTCCAATCAGCTCTTGATCTCTTCGTTCTCTTGTATCTAAACTCTCAAATGTATTTTCGTTCTTTTGCTAATTCTTACCAGTGATTCATCCCTTTTACTTCGTTCATTTCCAATTCTTACGGTGGTTCATTCAAGATGCCTTTTTCTCTTGGTACCACATTGATTTATTCGTTGTTTCAATCCTACCAGTGGTTCGTTGAAGATTTTCCCAAGTTTGTGCTATATCTCTCTTAATCCTTTCTACGAGAATAAGTAGTGTGCCAAATCCGTTGCTTGTCATCAATTTAATTGGTGAAGGATAAGCATAATGTAATTCTTATTCTTGTTCCATCCGAGTGAATTCAATTCCTTATTCCGGAGGTTCATCAAATTATTGATTTCTTTCGTTCTTCTTTCTTTTCCGGAGTTCCGGGTCTTCAAGATTATCTCGTCGCGAAGCTCCTTCTAAATCATCGCAAAGCTTCACCTTGTGTTTTCAATTTCTCCTTCCTTTCGTTTGATCATCCTTTTGTTACCGGAGTTCTTCATGGAGGCTCTACATGTTGGTTCATCAAGGACGTAATTCCTTCTCGAAGTGTTCATCAAGATTCTTTTCAGAGGAGCTCAAGTATTCTTCATCTTGCATTTTGAAGTGCAATTCTTTCTACCTTATGTTTTGAGATGGTGTTATGTCACTCTTGACAATTTGAGTTTGTGTTTCATGATTCCCATGTTGTCAAGATTGAGATATTTGTAATCCACCAATCTATTCGTTGGAGTTATATCGTGTCATATTTCACCTAAAGCCTTCCCTAAGCATTGTTGCTAATTATGGTGCTTATAAATGACCCAAGTTCTTATTTTATCCTCCCGGTGAAATAGTTCTCGTCTTATTGCTCATATCAATCCAATCTATTGTTTTCCGTTAGTGGCAGAATTTCAACTCATAATTTTGAGATGTCTTCCATAAGCCCACATCAAGCTTATCTTTTCGTTGTTGATAATCCGATAACTACCTTCGGGAATATGTTGTAAGCGTGCTCTCTCAAGATCTTGTTTTCCCTCCGTTCATTCCATTCCATTCTTTCTTCTTCCGGAGGCATTGTGATGTTGCTCTTTTCTCTCATCATCTCGAATGGTGAGCATCGTGTTCTTTTCATGCTTATCCTTTTAACCGGAGTGTTGTGTCCAATACTCAAGTTCTTTTCATCTTATCAAGTCTTGCATCACTTTTCAACCGGAGTGCTGCCGAATTTGTTCTTCCTTGTTCCTCTTTCCTAACGGAGTGCTTTCAACTTCGTTCATCCCCGTTGTTTTCTTTCTTCCAAAGTTGTTCTACCTTTCAAGGTTCTTTGGTTTCACTCGTTTGTCCAAGATGCAACTTAGTTTTACCGCTTATCTTCCTCTTCCGTTTTTCCCTCCGGTGCCATTCTAGATCTCAGGATGAGATCCTCTCGTAGTGGTGGAGTGTTGTGACGCCCCGAGACCATTGTGCCAGGTGTCTTCCTGTTATTCGCTGTTGTTGCCTTGTCATGTGCTTGCATGTCATGCATTACATATCATGTCATCATGTGCATTTCATTTGCATACGTGTTCGTCTCATGCATCCGAGCATTTTCCCCATTGTCCATTCTGCAATCCGGCGCTCCTATGTCATCCGGTGTCCCTTTCTACCTATTTTCATGTGCGGGTGTTAAACGTTCTCGGATTGGACAGAGACTTGTCAAGCGGCCTAGGTTTACTACCGGTAGACCGCCTGTCAAGTTTCGTACCATTTGGACTTCGTTTGATACTCCAACGGTTAACCGAGGAACCGAAAAGGCCTCATGTGTGTTGCAGCCCAACATCTCTCCAAAGTGGCCCAAAACCCACCTAAAACCCACTCTATCATCTCGGTCGTTCGATCACGATCGCGTGGCCGAAAACCGCACCTCATTTGGACTCTCCTAACTCCCTCTACATATATATATGTGATCCCCTCCAAAAATTCGCGGTTGAAACCCTAACTTCGTCCTCCTCGCGCCGCCGGACAAAATTCCCGCCGCGCCCGGACATGTCCAGCCGCCGCCCCGGCGAATCCGGTGCCGCCACCTCACCACCCTCTCTCTCCTCCCACCGTGGGCCCGAGGAGACCCAGATCCGGCCAGCCCGGGCCCGGATCCCGCCGCGCCGCCGATCCCGCAATGCTGGCCGACCCCACCGCCTCACCGGAGTTGCCGCCGGCGACCACCTCCGCCGCAGGTGACGCTGCCGCCCGGCCCCCTCTCTCTCCCTTCCCTTTCTCCTTCCTCTCCTCACCAGCTCGCTCTCTTCCTCGCAGCAAGCCGCCATGGGCGCCCGAAGCTTGGTCCGCCGCCGTGCTTGTTCTAACTCCGGCCAGATCCGAAGCCCCGAGGCCGGATCCATCCATCCCCGACCTCGCCGGAGCTCTTCCCCGCCGCGTCGTCGTTCAACATCGCCGGCAGCCGCCGCCGCGCCTGTTCCTGCCTCTGCAGTGAGCAGAGGAGGATGGCGATCTCCAGCCCCGTTCGCCTCCGTGCGTGGGCCAAACAGGCCATGTGAGGCCCAGCTCCGCGCCAGCGCTCGCGTTGACCCCGCGTCTGCCCAGCCCAGCATCACCACCGGCCCAACTCGACGGCCTACCTCCTCCTTCCTATGCCAGCCCAGTGGTGAGCAACCCGACTAAATCCTGCCCGTGCGACTTATAACTATATAACGCTCGCCGTGAAATCTGCCAAGTCCCCAGATCTGCATATTTTTATGCCCCTGTTCATCGCATCATAACTTTGCATCGTGGCTCCATTTTGGGCGTGTAGCATATCGAATTGTTCGTCTCGACGAGTACTTCATTTAATTCCATTGCACCATGTTCATTTGAGCTCATCTTGATTCCCTAAATGTTGTTGCAAGAGTGATAGTTTATACTAGTTTCAGATTCTTATCAGTAATTGGACATTTGTCATTTTTGCCATGATTGATGTGTGCCTCCTATGAACTTGAGCTCTACATGAGTTTTGAAGTATGTCATGCCATCTTTACAGGGGTGTATGCCATGTATTTTTGTGATCTCTGTGGTGACTAGCACAAGCATGCAAAGTAGCCCTCTTAATGTTGCTGATTTCAGGGACTTAGAAATCTTCTAAGTCTTTGTCCTGTCAATATTTTTATGCCATGTATTCATGTTTCTACTAAGTGATCCATGCCTCTTTTCAGCATGATCAGTAAGTATGTTTTGTAGATATTGTGGTGCTCCATCCATCCATGTCTTTGTTTGCAATTATGGAGCACCCCAGCTTGAGTCAATCAAGCTCTACTTTTGCTATAAAATGTTCCTGGCAGAATGTTTATATGTTAAGCAATTTTGCCGAGCTTGTTGTAGTTGATCCATGCATGCTATGTTGTTGTTCTTGCCATGTCTAGCTTCTATGCCATGTCTACTTGCTGGGTGTATGCTTAGTTTGTCATGCAATGCCTTGTGGTGAGTGCATCGAGCTCGTAAACATGCCTACTTGATATCTGTTTTGCCATGTTCCAGTTTTCTTCTAAGTCTGAATCTGTTAACGATAATTGCTATGTTCACATGGTTGCCATTGTATTTTCTGATCCCTTTTGGCTTATGGTCAGTAAGGGACTTTTGTTGTATGCTTTGAGTAGCTTCATGCCATGCCTTGCTTTTCCATGATATGTTCCTGTAGCATGTTGTTTATCTTGCTCTAAACATTGCTTCCTGATGTTAAATTCCTGACATGTTAATTTCACTAAGTCTGTAACCTGATCCCTTTTGCACTTTTGCCATGCTTGTTTGAACCTGCTATTGAGTGAATTAGTCGTAGCTCAGTGTTCATCTTTTGTCGAGCATCTTGAGTGGATCCCTGCCATGTATTTTGTTGCTATGTTAGAGTGCAGTAGCTTGTTGTTCTTGATGCATTTAGATGGCCTCGTGCTGTTAATCGCAGATCGGTGCCATATTTGTCTTGCTTGCCATTTCCAAACCGTGCATCCGATTCCGGTGATCTTTATATCGATTTCGATCGAAATCAACCCCTCTTTCCAGTGGCACTCTTGGACTTCCAAGTTGAGGCCAGGTTCAATCATTCCTTTCCGAATCATGCATATGCATCGCATACCGCATCTCGCATATCATGCCATGTTTTGCATCATGTTGCTTGCGCATTGCACCGTGGTTGATTGTTGTTCCCTTTTGCTTGTGTTCTTGCTTTGGGTAGAGCCGGGAGACGAGTTCGTGTTCAAGGACCCGTTTAGTACATTTTTGAGGATCAAGCTTTTGTTTTCTTGGAGAACTTTGCAGGCAAGATGACCATACCCTCGAAATCACTTCTATCTTTGCTTGCTAGTTTCTCGCTCTTTTGCTATGCCTATGCTACGATACCTACCACTTGTTATATCATGCCTCCCATATTGCCATGTTAAACCTCTAACCCACCTTGTCCTAGCAAACCATTGTTTGGCTATGTTACCGCTTTGCTCAGCCCCTCTTATAGCGTTTTTTTTACCATGAAGACTGCAGGGCTTACACCCCACTACATTTTATTAATAAAAAGAGCAGGAATCATACAGAGTTTCCTAAAGGTGAGGAAAACAAAAAAGAAGAAAAGAAGGAACTACACAAAGCTATACAAAGTAGGGGGAGCACTATACCTAAAAATTACAATGTGACACCAAAAGCAACTCTCCTCAAGGAGGTAAAATATCAATACACTTGAGAAGGGCTTCTATGTACTTTCGCTTGATTCTGTGAGAAAGCAGAGTGAGATCATGAATGAAGCCATTTCTCCATGCCCTGAAAGATGGCTGGATGTTCCTGAAAGCTCTGTCATTCCTGATCTTCCAAATATTCCACCAAGCTGTGAAAACCACCTCTGCAAAGAAAGGTTTGTTGAAATCCTTCCTGGCATGGCAAGCAATTTCCACCATATCATCACAGTCCTTCCATACAATTTGCAGGTAAATCCACACACGAACACTGAAGTTGCACTGGAAAAAGAGGTGGTTTCTGTCCTCCAGTATTCCAGTTGGGCACAGAACATATTATGGTCCATCATTAATCGTCCAATGCCTCCTCCGAATCATGTCTTTAGTGTTAACCCTGTCCATTATAACAAGCCAGGCAAACATCTTGATCGACATTGTACAGTAGCTTTTCCATATCCACCCAAGAATTGGGTTGGTTACCATTGGCTGATAGACAAAGTCATAAAACTTTTTTGCAGTATATTCAGACCTCTTACCATGCCGCCATCTCCAGCAGTCATGAGAGGCACTGTCCAAATTGAAGGACCCCTCTTATAGCGTTGCTAGTTGCAGGTGAAGATGGAGCTTGTTCCTTGTTGGAACATGGATATTTGTCGGGATATCACAATACCTCTTATTTTAATTAATGCATCTATATACTTGGTAAAGGGTGGAAGGCTTGGCCTTATGCCTGGTGTTTTGTTCCACTCTTGCCGCCCTAGTTTCCGTCATACCGATGTTATGTTACTTGATTTTGCGTTCCTTACACGGTCGGGTTATAATGGGAACCCCTTGACAGTTCACTTTGAATAAAACTCCTCCAGCAAGGCCCAACCTTGGTTTTACAATTTACACTAACAACCTACCACCTTCCCTTGGGTTCTACAGACTCAAGGGTCATCTTTATTTAACCCCCCGGGCCAGTGCTTCTCTAAGTGTTTGTCCGAAACAGAGTCACTTGCGGCGCCACCTCGGGGAAACTTGAGGGCTGGTTTTAGCTGTACGTAGCGATCATCCGGTGTTGCCCTGAGAATGAGATATGCGTAGCTCCTATCAGGATGTCGGCGCATCAGGCGGCTTTGCTGGTTTAGTTTTACCATTGTCGAGATGTCTTGTAACCAGGATTCCAAGCCTGATCGGGTTGTCTTGGGAGAAGGAATATCCTTCATTGACCATGCGAGCTTGTGATGGGCTAAGTTGGGACACCCCTGCAGGGTTTTGAACTTTCGAAAGTCGTGCCCGCGGTTATGGGAAGATGAGAATTTGTTAATGTCCGGTTGTAGAGAACCTGAAACTTATCTTAATTAAAATGCATCAACCGCGTGTGTAGCCGTGATGGTCTCTTTCCGGCGGAGTCCGGGAAGTGAACACGGTGTTGGAGTTATGCTTGAATGTAAGTAGTCTAGGATCACTTCTTGATCATAGATTTTCGAACGTGCTTTGCCTTCTCTTCTCGCTCTCTTTTGCGTAAGGTAGCCACCATATATGCCAGTGCTTGCTGCAGCTCCACCTCATACCTTTTCCCTACCTATAAGCTTAAATAGTCTTGATCGCGAGGGTGTGAGATTGTTGAGTCCCTGTGACTCATAGATATTTCCAAAACCAGTTGCAGGTGCCGATGATATCGTGCAGGTGACGCAACAAAGCTCAAGGAGGAGCTCGATGAAGTCCGTGTTCGTTACGATGTTCTGTTTCAAGTTGATCAGTAGTGGAGCCTAGTTGGGTCGATCGGGGATCTGTAGCATTAGGGGTAGTCTTCTTTTATTTTGGTTTCGTAGTCGGACCTTGATTGTATCTGGATGTTGTAATGCTATTTTCATGTATTGTGTGAAGTGGCGATTGTAAGCCAACTATGTATCCCTTTCCTTATTCATTACATGGGTTGTGTGAAGATTACCTCCCTTGCAACATTGCCTACAATGCGGTTATGCCTCTAAGTCGTGCTCCGACACGTGGGAGATATAGCCTCATCATGGGTGTTACACATTCCACCATTGTTTAAACCGGATTGTCTCGCAAAATCCAAGAGAATTACTTCAATATTGCCACTAGTGACTAATGAATGCAAGAAATTGTGAAATCATTTGTTTAATGTGTTCTCGTGGGAAATGGACCAAAACATGGAACAAAATCATCACTAGGAAGGAAACATCAAGTTTGGAGACCAAGCCAAGGAAAATGGTGTCGTCAAGAGGAAAACAGGGTAGAGGATGGCATACGCTCATACACATGGTCGTACCGAATGACATAGACACTGTGGTTTCCACCTGAACTAACTTTATAAACGGGCCAAGACTTGACGAAAAAGAGAACAGAAGTCATTCGCACACCCTAGCCGCCGTCATTTCCCATCTTATCTCCATAGATATCAACCCCATCATCACCACGAGAATTCTCTCCCAGTTAGTCATACCTGTAATGGGCACATCGCAATCAGCAACTGTTGTAAGACAAATTATCATTCATTCATCTTTATGTTGTCTTCAATGATTTCTTCTTGTGATCTAATCGTGATTTGTTAGTAATTCCTTAAGGTAATGGGTTGAGTCAAGGCCTTGCAACCTTATGTATTTGTGCAAAGGATTGTTGTAATGACTTAGCTTGATTGATGTTATTTATATG
This sequence comes from Triticum urartu, assembly GCF_056163025.1. Classification (NCBI taxonomy): domain Eukaryota; kingdom Viridiplantae; phylum Streptophyta; class Magnoliopsida; order Poales; family Poaceae; genus Triticum; species Triticum urartu. The sequence goes on along the minus strand of NC_141879.1, from coordinate 569,242,398 downwards.
TGCGCTTCACAGCGGAGTTGCCGTTTGCCTTCTTCTCATTCTAAGGCCCTGCATGGACCCAGGATCCCGCAGATTGATCAAGGACGAGGTAAGAAGTGAGAATGTGTGGAATTCTATTCTGAACACTAGTGACAGAAATGATTAATACGCCAGCGGAAAGTAATTGCTAAGCATAAAGTAGGTGTAGTCATTGAACGTCTAATGCTTTTGTGTGAAGTAATGCTTAACAATCGAGGTAACCCTGCGTGATAATAAGGGCCATTTTTAGGACCAAGAGTATATGAACCAGAGGGGGTGAATGGGAGATTCCAAATTTCTTTCAAAACTTCAAATCTAAACCAATCAGCACGACAGAATTAATAAACAATGAAAGATAACAGATGCAAGCATATATAAAGAACTTGCATTGAGGGAAAAATTAAGCAAAAATTTTGATGGAAGTAATGATAATATTTCTGGTATAATAGCACACAACTTTTGCAATGATAATAGTGGCACAAAATGGAAGTAAAGAGAACAAAATATAAGATTAACTATGTAAGAAAATAGGTAGACGAACTCAAACAACTAGCAATAGAGAGCACTACAAACTGAAGGAAGACAAGTGAAGAAGACATATCACGAAATATAAACAAGAGCTAGATCAACAATATCTATCGGAGCACCAAGGACAAAAGATAAACTATTGAAGGAATTGCAGTAGAGTAGAGTGAACGAGTGGTGTTTGATGGCGATAAATGATTTGGTAGACCAGTTCACTCTTCTGCAAAAGAGCTACATCAGGTTGGAAGGACTTGTGATTGAACACAGGAGAAAACCTCTATCTATACTATTCTCCTTTAACCCAAAGCTAATCAGACTTTGCTTGAACTCACTCGGGGTACATTCTTATTATTGATCTCCAAACCTTCTACAAACTTCTTTGCGAACCACAATTACTCTTGGTTGTTGAAGACTTATCTTGGTGAACACAATTACTCTTCGACACTCAAGCCATCACATATCCATCTAGAGAGTGTGAGGATCTCAAGAGTAATATGTACATGAAATCTTAGTCACATTTACTATGATTCTCAACCACTATCAAAGTTTCAGCTCTTGATTTTCTCTCAGTGGATCTTAAACTCAAATCTCTCGAGAGGGGTGCTCAAACAATCTTCTCAGAATCTGAAGCAAAGTGATATGTATCCAATGTATCGATAATCTTTTTATTGCTAAATGCTATTATATTATCACTTTTGTATGCTTTATAATATAGTTTTATATTATTTTTATGGACTAACCTATTAATTTAGTGCCCACTGCCACTTCCTATTTTTGCTTCTTTTTGGTTTTCCAAAAAAGCCATTCCTACAGAAGTCCAAACGCGATGAAACTTTTTGATAATATTTTCTAGACAATAAGGTACCATAGAAGCTTCGAGGGAGGATGAGAAGAGCCACGAGGGCCCCACAAGCTAGGGGGCGCACCTTGGGGGGGTAGGGCACGCCACCCCGTCTTGTGTTGGGGAACGCAGTAATTTCAAAAAAATCCTACACACATGCAAGATCCATCTAGGTGATGCATAGCAACAAGAGGGGAGAGTGTTGTCCACGTACCCTCGTAGACCGTAAGCGGAAGCGTTATGACAATGCGGTTGATGTAGTTGCACGTCTTCATAATCCGACCGATCCTAACACCGAATGTACGACACCTCCGCGATCTGCACACGTTCAGCTCGGTTATGTCCCACGAACTCTAGATCCAGCTGAGTGTCGAGGGAGACGCTTCGTCAGCACGATGGCGTGATGACGGTGATGATGAAGTTGCCGACACAGGGCTTCGCCTAAGCACTACAACAATATGACCGAGGTGGAAATCTGGGGAGGGGGCAACTGCACACGGGTAAGAGATCAACTTGTGTGTCTATGGGGTGCCCCCTCCCCCATATATAAAGGAGTGGAGGAGGGGGAGGGCCGGCCCTCTATGGCGCGCCCAAGGGGGGAGTCCTACTCCTGATGGGAGTAGGATTCCCCCTTTCCCTTGTTGGAGTAGGAGTAAGGAAGGGGAGAGAGAGAGGGAAGGAAGGGGGGCCGGCCCCCACCCAATTCGGATTGGGCTAGGGGGGAGCGCCCTCCACCTTGGCCTTCCTCTCCTCTCTTCCACTAAGGCCCAAATACTCCCCGGGGGTTCCGGTAACCCCCCGGTACTCTGGTAAATGCCCGAACTCACCCGGAACCATTTTGATGTCCAAACATAGCCTTCCAATATATCGATCTTTATGTACCGACCATTACGAGACTCCTCATCATGTCTATGATCATATCCGGTACTCCCAACTACCTTCAGTACATCAAAACACATAAACTCATAATACCTATTGTCACCAAACGTTAAGCGTGCGGACCCTACGGGTTCAAGAACTATGTAGACATGACGGAGACTCATCTCCGGTCAATAACCAATAGCGGAACCTAGATGCTCACATTGGTTCATACATATTCTACGAAGATCTTTATCGGTCAAATAGCATAACAACGTATATTGTTCCCTTTGTCATCGGTATGTTACTTGCCCGAGATTCGATCGTCAGTATCATCATACCTATTTCAATCTCGTTACCGGCAAGTCTCTTTACTCGCTCCATAATGCAACATCCCGTAACTAACTCATTAGTCACATTGCTTGCAAGGCTTATAGTGGTGTGCATTACTGAGAGGGCCCAGAGATACCTCTTCGATACATGGAGTGACAAATCCTAATCTCGATCTATGCCAACTCAACAAACACCATCAGAGACACCTGTAGAGCATCTTTATAGTCACCCAGTTATGTTGTGATGTTTGATAGCACACTAAGTGTTCCTCCGGTATTCGGGAGTTGCATAATCTCATAGTCATAGGAACATGTATAAGTTATGGAGAAAGCAATAGCAGTAAACTAAACGATCAAAGTGCTAAGCTAACGGATGGGTCAAGTCAATCACATCATTCTCTAATGACATGATCCCGTTCATCAAATTACAACTCTTTGTCCATGGCTAGGAAACTGAACCATCTTTGATTAACGAGCTAGTCAAGTAGAGGCATACAAGTGACACTCATTTTGTCTATGTATTCACACATGTACTAAGTTTCCGGTTAATACAATTCTAGCATGAATAATAAACATTTATCATGATATAAGGAAATATAAATAACAACTTTATTATTGCCTCTAGGGCATATTTCCTTCAGTCTCCCACTTGCACTAGAGTCAATAATCTAGATTACATTGTGATGATTCTAACACCCATGGAGTCTTGGTGCTGATCATGTTTTGCTCGTGAGAGAGGCTTAGTAAACGGGTCTGCAACATTCAAATCTCTATGTCTCCCTCCTTGACTTGATCGCGGATGGAATTGAAGCATCTCTTGATGTGCTTGGTTCTCTTGTGAAATCTGGATTCCTTTGCCAAGGCAATTGCACCAGTATTGTCACAAAAGATTTTCATTCGACCCGATGCACTAGGTATGACACCTAGATCGGATATGAACTCCTTCATCCAGACTCCTTCGTTTGCTGCTTCCGAAGCAGCTATGTACTCCTCTTCACATGTAGATCCCGCCACGACGCTCTACTTGGAACTACACCAACTGACAGCTCCACCATTTAATAAACATACGTATCCGGTTTGAGACTTAGAGTCATCCGGATTAGTGTCAAAGCTTGCATCGACGTAACCATTTACGACGATTTCTTTGTCACCTCCATAAACGAGAAACATATCCTTAGTCCTTTTCAGGTATTTCAAGATGTTCTTGACCGTTGTCCAGTGATCCACTCCTGGATTACTTTGGTACCTCCCTGCTAAACTAATAGCAAGGCACACATCAGGTCTGGTACACAACATTGCATATATGATAAAACCTATGGCTGAAGCATAGGGAATGACTTTCATTTTCTCTCTATCTTCTGCAGTGGTCGGGCATTGAGACTGACTCAACTTCACACCTTGTAACACAGGCAAGAACCCTTTCTTTGCTTGATCCATTTTGAACTTCTTCAAAACTTTATCAATGTATGTACTTTGTGAAAGTCCAATTAAGCGTCTTGATCTATCTCTATAGATCTTGATGCCCAATATATAAGCAGCTTCACCGAGGTCTTTCATTGAAAAATTCTTATTCAAGTATCCTTTTATGCTATTTAGAAATTCAGTATCATTTCCGATCAGCAATATGTCATCCACATATAATATCAGAAATGCTACAGAGCTCCCACTCACTTTCTTGTAAATACAGGCTTCTCCAAAAGTCTGTATAAAACCATATGCTTTGATCACACTATCAAAGCGTATATTCCAACTCCAAGAGGCTTGCACCAGTCCATAAATGGATCGCTGCAGCTTGCACACTTTGTTAGCACCTTTTGGATCGACAAAGCCTTCTGGTTGCATCATATACAACTCTTCTTTGAGATATCCATTAAGGAATGCAGTTTTGACATCCATTTGCCAAATTTCACAATCATAAAATGCGGCAATTGCTAACATGATTCGGACGGACTTAAGCATCGCTACGGGTGAGAAGGTCTCATCGTAGTCAACTCCTTGAACTTGTCGAAAACCTTTTGCAACAAGTCGAACTTTATAGATTGTAACATTACCGTCAACGTCAGTCTTCTTCTTGAAGATCCATTTATTCTCTATGGCATGCCGATCATCGGGCAATTCAACCAAAGTCCACACTTTGTTCTCATACATGGATCCCATCTCAGATTTCATGACCTCTAGAACAGGATTGCCGTACCACTCTGGTGCAGATCTTACTCTGGTTGACCTACGAGGTTCGATAGTAACTTGATCAGAAGTTTCATGATCATCAACATTAGCTTCCTCACTTACTGGTGTAGGAATCACTGGAACTGATTTCTGTGATGAACTACTTTCCAATAAGGGAGTAGGTACAATTACCTCGTCAAGTTCTAATTTCCTCCCACTCACTTCTTTCAAGAGAAACTCCTTGTCTAGAAAGGATCCATTCTTAGCAACGAATATCTTGCCTTCGGATCTGTGATAGAAGGTGTACCCAACAGTCTCCTTTGGGTATCCTATGAAGACACATTTCTCTGATTTGGGTTTGAGCTCATTAGGTTGAAGATTTTTCACATAAGCATCGCAACCCCAAACTTTAATAAACGACAACTTGGGTTTCTTGCCAAACCACAATTCATAAGGTGTCGTCTCAACGGATTTCGATGGTACCCTATTTAACGTGAATGCAACCGTCTCTAAAGCATAACCCCAAAACGATAGCGGTAAATTAGTAAGAGACATCATATATCATACCATATCTAATCAAGTGCGGTTATGATATTTGGACACACCATTATGCTGTGGTGTTCCGGGTGGCGTGAGTTGCGAAACTATTCTGTATTGTTTCAAATGAAGACCAAACTCGTAACTCAAATATTCTCCTCTACGATCAGATCGTAGAAACTTTATTTTCTTGTTATGATGATTTTCCACTTTACTCTAAAATTCTTTGAACTTTTCAAATGTTTCAGACTTATGCTACATCAAGTAGATATACCCATATCTGCTTAAATCATCTATGAAGGTAAGAAAATAACGATACCTGCCGCGAGCATCAACACTCATCGGACCGCATACATCAGTATGTATTATTTCTAACAAGTCTGTTGCTCGCTCCATTGTTATGGAGAACGGAGTCTTAGTCATCTTGCCCATGAGGCATGGTTGCAAGCATCAAGTGATTCATAATCAAGTGATTCCAAAAGTCCATCAGCATGGAGTTTCTTCATGCGCTTTACACCAATATGACCTAAACGGCAATGCCACAAATAAGTTGCACTAACATTATTAAACTTATATCTTTTGGCTTCAATACTAAGAACATGTGTATCACTACTATCAAGATTTAGTAAAAATAGACCACTCATCAAGGGTGCATGACCATAAATATATTACTCATATAAATAGAACAACCATTATTCTTTGATTTAAATGAATAATCGTCTCGCATCAAACAAGATCCAGATATAATGTTCATGCTCAACACTGGCACCAAATAACAATTATGTAGGTCTAAAACTAATCCCGAAGGTAGATGTAGAGGTAGCGTGCCGACGGCGATCACATCGACTTTGGAACCATTTCCCACGCGCATCATCACCTCGTCCTTAGCCAATCATTGCTTAATCTGTAGCCCCTGTTTCGAGTTGCAAATATTAGCAACAGAACCAGTATCAAATACCCAGGCGCTACTACGAGCATTAGTAAGGTACACATCAATAACATGTATATCAAATATACCTTTCACTTTGCCATCCTTCTTCTCCGCCAAATACTTGGGGCAGTTCCGCTTCCAGTGACCAGTCCCTTTGTAGTAGAAGCACCCAGTCTCAGGCTTAGGTCCAGACTTGGGCTTCTTCACTTGAGCAGCAACTTGCTTGCCGTTCTTCTTGAAGTTCCCCTTCTTCCCTTTACCCTTTTTCTTGAAACTGGTGGTCTTGTTGTCCACCAACACTTGATGCTCCTTGTTGATTTCTACCTCCGCAACCGTTAGCATTGCAAAGAGCTCGGGAATCGTCTTATCCATCCCTTGCATATTATAGTTCATCACGAAGCTCTTGTTGAAGGAAATATGCCCTAGAGGCAATAATAAAGTTATTATTTATTTCCTTATATGATGATAAATGTTTATTATTCATGCTAGAATTGTATTAACCGGAAACATAATACATGTGTGAATACATAGACAAACATAGTGTCACTAGTATGCCTCTACTTGACTAGCTCGTTGATCAAAGATGGTTATGTTCCCTAACCATAGACATGAGTTGTCATTTGATTAACGGGATCACATCATTACGAGAATGATGTGATTGACTTGACCCTTTTCATTAGCTTAGCACTTGATCGTTTAGTTTGTTGCTATTGCTTTGTTCATGACTTATACATGTTCCTATGACTATGAGCTTATGCAACTCCCATTTACCGGAGGAACACTTTGTGTGCTACCAAACATCACAACGTAACTGGGTGATTATAAAGGGGCTCTACAGGTGTCTCCGAAGGTACTTGTTGGGTTGGCGTATTTCGAGATTAGGATTTGTCACTCCGATTGTTGGAGAGGTATCTTTGGGCCCTCTCGGTAATGCACATCACATAAGCCTTGCAAGCATTGCAACTAATAAGTTAGTTGCGGGATGATGTATTACGGAACGAGTAAAGAGACTTGCCGATAACGAGATTGAACTAGGTATTGAGATACCGACGATCATATCTCGGGCAAGTAACATACCGATGACAAAGGGAACAATGTATGTTGTTATGCGGTCTGACCGATAAAAGATCTTGGTAGAATATGTGGGAGCCAATATGAGCATCCAGGTTCCGCTATTGGTTATTGACCGGAGACGTGTCTCGGTCATGTCTACATTGTTCTCAAACCCGTAGGGTCCGCACGCTTAACGTTACGATGACAATTTCATTATGAGTTTATATATTTTGATGTACCGAAGGTTGTTCGGAGTCCCTGATATGATCACGGACATGATGAGGAGTCTCGAAATGGTCGAGACATAAAGATCGATATATTGGACGGCTATATTCGGACACGGAAGTGTTTCGGGTGATTTTGGAGAAAACCGGAGTGCCGGAAAGGTTACCGGAACCCCCCGGGAAAGTATTGGGCCTTAGTGGGCCTGAGGGGAGAGAGAGGGCAGCAGCCCAGGAGGTGGCATGCCCCCTCCCATGGGGAGTCCGAATTGGACTAGGGGAGGGGTGCGCGGCCCCTCTTTCCCTCTCCCTCTCCCTCTCTTTCCTTCCCCCTTCCGTCTTCCTAGTTGGACTAGGAAAGGGGAGTCCTACTCCTACTAGGAGGAGGACTCCCCCCTCCTTGGCGTGCCTCGAAGGGCTGGCCGGCCTCCCCCCTTGCTCCTTTATATACAGGGGTAGGGGGGCACCTCTAGACACACAAGTTTATCTTCGTGATCGTTCTCTTAGCCGTGTGCGGTGCCCCCCTCCACCATAATCCTCGATAATATTGTAGCGGTGCTTAGGCGAAGCCCTGCGACGGTAGAACATCAAGATCGTCACCACGCCGTCGTGCTGACAGAACTCTTCCCCAACACTTTGCTGGATCGAAGTTCGGGGATCATCATCGAGCTGAACGTGTGCTAGAACTCGGAGGTGTCGTAGTTTCGGTGCTTGATCGGTCGGGCCGTGAAGACGTACGACTACATCAACCGCGTTGTGCTAACACTTTCGCTTCCGGTATATGAGGGTACGTGGAAAACACTCTCCCCTCTCGTTGCTATGCATCACCATGATCTTGCGTGTGCGTAGGAATTTTTTTGAAATTACTACGTTCCAAACAGTGGCATCCGAGCCTAGGTTTTATGCGTTGATGTTGTGCACGAGTAGAACACAAGTGAGTTGTGGGAGATATAAGTCATACTGCTTACCAGCATGTCATACTTTGGTTCGGCGGTATTTTTGGATGAAGCGGCCTGGACCGACATTACGCGTACGCTTACGCGAGACTGGTTCTACCGACGTGCTTTGCACACAGGTGGCTGGCGGGTGTCAGTTTCTCCAACTTTAGTTGAACCAAGTGTGGCTATGCCCGGTCCTTGCGAAGGTTAAAACAACACCAACTTGACAAACTATCGTTGTGGTTTTGATGCGTAGGTAAGAACGGTTCTTGCTAAGCCCGTAGCAGCCACGTAAAACTTGCAACAACAAAGTAGAGGACGTCTAACTTGTTTTTGCAGGGCATGTTGTGATGTGATATGGTCAAGACATGATGCTAAATTTTATTGTATGAGATGATCATGTTTTGTAACCGAGTTATCGGCAACTGGCAGGAGCCATATGGTTGTCACTTTATTGTATGCGATGCAATTGCGCTGTAATGCTTTACTTTATCACTAAGCGGTAGCGATAGTCGTGGAAGCATAAGATTGGCGAGACGACAACGATGCTACGATGGTGATCAAGGTGTTACGCCGGTGACGATGGTGATCATGACAGTGTTTCAAAGATGGAGATCACAAGCACAAGATGATGATGGCCATATCATATCACTTATATTGATTGCATGTGATGTTTATCTTTTATGCATATTATCTTGCTTTGATTGACGGTAGCATTATAAGATGATCCCTCACTAAATTATCGAAGTATAAGTGTTCTCCCTGAGTATGCACCGTTGCGAAAGTTCTTCGTGCTGAGACACCACGTGATGATTGGGTGTGATAGGCTCTACGTTCAAATACAACGGGTGCAAAACAATTGCACACGCGGAATACTCAGGTTTAACTTGACGAGCCTAGCATATAACAGATATGGCCTCGGAACATGGAGACCGAAAGGTCGAGCGTGAATCATATAGTAGATATGATCAACATATTGATGTTCACCATTGATACTACTCCATCTCACGTGATGATCGGACATGGTTTAGTTGATTTGGATCACGTGATCACTTAGAGGATTAGAGGGATATCTTTCTAAGTGGGAGTTCTTAAGTAATATGATTAATTGAACTTAAATTTATCATGAACTTAGTACCTGATAGTATCTTGCTTGTCTATGTTTGATTGTAGATAGATGGCTTGTGCTGTTGTTCCGTTGAATTTTAAAGCGTTCCTTGAGAAAGCAAAGTTGAAAGATGATGGTAGCAATTACACGGACTGGGTCCGTAACTTGAGGATTATCCTCATTGCTGCACAGAAGAATTACGTCCTGGAAGCACCGCTAAGTGCCAAGCCTGCTGCAGGAGCAACACTAGATGTTATGAACGTCTGGCAGAGCAAAGCTGATGACTACTCGATAGTTCAGTGTGCCATGCTTTACGGCTTAGAACCGGGTCTTCAACGACGTTTTGAACGTCATGGAGCATATGAGATGTTCCAGGAGTTGAAGTTAATATTTCAAGCAAATGCCCGGATTGAGAGATATGAAGTCTCCAATAAGTTCTATAGCTGCAAGATGTAGGAGAATAGTTCTGTCAGTGAACATATACTCAAAATGTCTGGGTATCATAATCACTTGACTCAACTGGGGGTTAATCTTCCTGTTGATAGTGTCATTGACAGAGTTCTTCAATCACTGCCACCAAGCTACAAAAGCTTCGCGGTGAACTATAATATGCAAGGGATGAATAAGACTATTCATGAGCTCTTCGCAATGCTAAAAGCAGCGGAGGTAGAAATCAAGAAGGAGCATCAAGTGTTGATGGTCAATAAGACCACCAGTTTCAAGAAAAAGGGCAAAGGGAAGAAGAAAGGGAACTTCAAGAAGAACAGCAAACAAGTTGCTGCTCAGGAGAAGAAACCCAAGTCTGGACCTAAGCCTGAAACTGAGTGCTTCTATTGCAAGCAGACTGGTCACTGGAAGCGGAACTGCCCCAAGTATTTGGCGGATAAGAAGGATGGCAAAGTGAACAAAGGTATATGTGATATACATGTTATTGATGTGTACCTTACTAATGCTCGCAGTAGCACCTGGGTATTTGATACTGGTTCTGTTGCTAACATTTGCAACTCGAAACAGGGGCTACGGATCAAGCGAAGATTGGCTAAGGATGAGGTGATGATGCGCGTGGGAAATGGTTCCAAAGTCGATGTGATCGCGGTCGGCACGCTACCTCTACATCTACCTTCGGGATTAGTATTAGACCTAAATAATTGTTATTTGGTGCCAGCGTTGAGCATGAACATTATATCTGGATCTTGTTTGATGCGAGACGGTTATTCATTTAAATCAGAGAATAATGGTTGTTCTATTTATATGAGTAATATCTTTTATGGTCATGCACCCTTGAAGAGTGGTCTATTTTTGATGAATCTCGATAGTAGTGATACACATATTCGTAATGTTGAAATCAAAAGATGCAGAGTTGATAATGATAGTGCAACTTATTTATGGCACTGCCGTTTAGGTCATACCGGTATAAAGCGCATGAAGAAACTCCATACAGATGGACTTTTGGAACCACTTGATTATGAATCACTTGGTACTTGCGAATCGTGCCTCATGGGTAAGATGACTAAAACGCCGTTCTCCGGTACTATGGAGAGAGCAACGGATTTGTTGGAAATCATACATACAGATGTATGTGGTCCAATGAATGTTGAGGCTCGTGGCGGATATCATTATTTTCTCTCCTTCACAGATGATTTAAGCAGATATGGGTATAGCTACTTAATGAAACATAAGTCTGAAACATTTGAAAAGTTCAAAGAATTTCAGAGTGAAGTTGAAAATCATCATAACAAGAAAATAAAGTTTCTACTATCTGATCGTGGATGAGAATATTTGAGTTACGAGTTTGGTCTACATTTGAAACAATGCGGAATAGTTTCGCAACTCACGCCACCCGGAACACCACAGCGTAATGGTGTGTCCGAACATCGTAATCGTACTTTACATGATATGGTGCGATCTATGATGTCTCTTACAGATTTACCGCTATCGTTTTGGGGTTATGCTTTAGAGACGGCCGCATTCACGTTAAATAGGACACCATCAAAATCCGTTGAGACGACGCCTTATGAACTGTGGTTTGGCAAGAAACCAAAGTTGTCTTTTCTGAAAGTTTGGGGCTGCGATGCTTATGTGAAAAAGCTTCAACCTGATAAGCTCGAACACAAATCGGAGAAATGTGTCTTCATAGGATACCCAAAGGAGACTGTTGGGTACACCTTCTATCACAGATCCGAAGGCAAGACTTTTGCTGCTAAATTCAGAGTTTTTCTAGAGAAGGAGTTTCTCTCGGAAGAAGTGAGTGGGAGAAAAGTAGAACTTGATGAGGTAACTGTACCTACTCCCTTATTGGAAAGTAGTACATCACAGAAACCGGTTTCTGTGACACCTACACCAATTAGTGAGGAAGCTAATGATAATGATCATGAAACTTTAGATCAAGTTACTACCAAACCTCGTAGATCAACCAGAGTAAGATCCACACCAGAGTGGTACGGTAATCCTGTTCTGGAAGTCATGCTACTAGATCATGATGAACCTACACACTATGAAGAAGCGATGGTGAGCCCAGATTCCGCAAAATGGCTAGAAGCCATGAAATCTGAGATGGGATCCATGTATGAGAACAAAGTGTGGACTTTGGTTGACTTGCCCGTTAATCGGCAAGCAATTGAGAATAAATGGATCTTCAAGAAGAAGACTGACGCTGACGGTAATGTTACTGTCTATAAAGCTCGACTTGTTGCAAAAGGTTTTCGACAAGTTCAAGGGATTGACTACGATGAGACCTTCTCACCCGTAGCGATGCTTAAGTCTGTCCGAATCATGTTAGCAATTGCCGCATTTTATGATTATGAAATTTGGCAAATGGATGTCAAAACTGTATTCCTGAATGGATTTCTGGAAGAAGAGTTGTATATGATGCGACCAGAAGGTTTTGTCGATCCAAAGGGAGCTAACAAAGTGTGCAAGCTCCAGCGATCCATTTATGGACTGGTGCAAGCCTCTCGGAGTTGGAATAAACGCTTTGATAGTGTGATCAAAGCATTTGGTTTTGTACAGACTTTTGGAGAAGCCTGTATTTACAAGAAAGTGAGTGGGAGCTCTGTAGCATTTCTGATATTATATGTGGATGACATATTATTGATTGGAAATGATATAGAATTTCTGAATAGCATAAAGGGATAGTTGAATAAGAGTTTTTCAATGAAAGACCTCGGTGAAGCTGCTTACATATTGGGCATTAAGATCTATAGAGATAGATCAAGACGCTTAATTGGACTTTCACAAAGCACATACCTTGACAAGGTTTTGAAGAAGTTCAAAATGGATCAAGCAAAGAAAGGGTTCTTGCCTGTGTTACAAGGTGTGAAATTGAGTAAGACTCAATGTCCGACCACCGCAGAAGATAGAGAGAAAATGAAAGATGTTCCCTATGCTTCAGCCATAGGCTCTATCATGTATGCAATGCTGTGTACCAGACCTGATGTGTGCCTTGCTATAAGTCTAGCAGGGAGGTACCAAAGAAATCCAGGAGTGGATCACTGGACAGCGGTCAAGAACATCCTGAAATACCTGAAAAGTACTAAGGATATGTTTCTCATATATGGAGGTGACAAAGAGCTCATCGTAAATGGTTACGTTGATGCAAGCTTTGACACTAATCCGGACGATTCTAAATCGCAAACCGGATACATATTTTTACTGAACGGTGGAGCTGTCAGTTGGTGCAGTTCTAAACAAAGCGTCGTGGCGGAATCTACATGTGAAGCAGAGTACATAGCTGCTTCGGAAGCAACAAATGAAGGAGTCTGGATGAAGGAGTTCATATCCGATCTAGGTGTCATACCTAGTGCATCGGGTCCAATGAAAATCTTTTGTGACAGTACTGGTGCAATTGCCTTGGCAAAGGAATCCAGATTTCACAAGAGAACCAAGCACATCAAGAGACGCTTCAATTCCATTCGGGATTTAGTCCAAGTGGGAGACATAGAAATTTGCAAGATACATACAGATCTGAATGTTGCAGACCCACTGACTAAGCCTCTTCCACGAGCAAAACATGATCAGCACCAAGGCTCCATGGGTGTTAGAATCATTACTGTGTAATCTAGATTATTGACTCTAGTGCAAGTGGGAGACTGAAGGAAATATGCCCTAGAGGCAATAATAAAGTTATTATTTATTTCCTTATATCATGATAAATGTTTATTATTCATGCTAGAATTGTATTAACCGGAAACATAATACATGTGTGAATACATAGACAAACATAGTGTCACTAGTATGCCTCTACTTGACTAGCTCGTTGATCAAAGATGGTTATGTTTCCTAACCATAGACATGATTTGTCATTTGATTAACGGGATCACATCATTAGGAGAATGATGTGATTGACTTGACCCTTTTCGTTAGCTTAGCACTTTATCGTTTAGTTTGTTGCTATTGCTTTCTTCATGACTTATACATGTTCCTATGACTATGAGATTATGCAACTCCCGTTTATCGGAGGAACACTTTGTGTGCTACCAAACGTCACAACGTAACTGGGTGATTATAAAGGTGCTCTACAGGTGTCTCCGAAGGTACTTGTTGGGTTGGCGTATTTCGAGATTAGGATTTGTCACTCCGATTGTCGGAGAGGTATCTCTGGGCCCTCTCGGTAATGCACATCACATAAGCCTTGCAAGCATTGCAACTAATAAGTTAGTTGCGGGATGATGTATTACGGAACGAGTAAATAGACTTGCCGGTAACGAGATTGAACTAGGTATTGAGATACCGACGATCAAATCTCGGGCAAGTAACATACCGATGACAAAGGGAACAACGTATGTTGTTATGCGGTCTGACCGATAAAAGATCTTCGTAGAATATGTGCGAGCCAATATGAGCATCCAGGTTCCGCTATTGGTTATTGACCGGAGACGTGTCTCGGTCATGTCTACATTGTTCTCGAACCAGTAGGGTCCGCACGCTTAATGTTACGATGACAGTTTCATTATGAGTTTATATATTTTGATGTACCGAAGGTTGTTCGGAGTCCCGGATATGATCACGGACATGACGAGGAGTCTCGAAATGTCGAGACATAAAGATCGATATATTGGACGGCTATATTCGGACACCGGAAGTGTTTCGCGTGATTTCGGAGAAAACCGGAGTGCCGGAAGGGTTACCGGAACCCCTCGGGGTAGTATTGGGCCTTAGTGGGCCTGAGGGGAGAGAGAGGGCAGCAGCCCAGGAGGTGGCGCGCCCCCTCCCATGGGGAGTCCGAATTGGACTAGGGGAGGGGGGCGTGGCCCCTCTTTCCCTCTCCCTCTCCCTCTCTTTCCTTCCCCCTTCCCTCTTCCTAGTTGGACTAGGAAAGGGGAGTCCTACTCCTACTAGGATGAGGACTCCCCCCTCCTTGGCGCGCGTCAAGGGCCGGCCGGCCTCCCCCCTTGCTCCTTTATATACAGGGGCAGGGGGGCACATCTAGACACACAAGTTGATCTTCGTGATCGTTCTATTAGCCGTGTGTGGTGCCCCCCTCCACCATAATCCTCGATAATATTGTAGCGGTGCTTAGGTGAAGCCCTGCGACGGTAGAACATCAAGATCGTCACCACACCGTCGTGCTGACTGAACTCTTCCCCGACACTTTTTTGGATCGGAGTCCGGGGACGTCATCGAGCTGAACGTGTGTTAGAACTTGGAGGTGCCGTAGTTTCGGTGCTTGATCGGTTGGGCCGTGAAGACGTATGACTACATCAGCCGCGTTGTGATAATGCTTCCGCTTCCGGTCTACGAGGGTACGTAGACAACACTCTCCCCTATCGTTGCTATGCATCACCATGATCTTGCGTGTGTGTAGGAATTTTTTTGAAATCACTACGTTCCCAACACTTGTAGCCTGGTTGTAGTGATTGAAGAACTATGTCAATGACACTATCATCAGGAAGATTAACTCCCAGCTGAGTCAAGTGGTTGTGGTACCCAGACATTCTGAGTATATGTTCACTGACAGAACTATTCTCCTCCATTTTACAGCTGTAGAACTTATTGGAGACTTCATATATCTCAATCCGGGCATTTGCTTGAAATATTAACTTCAACTCCTAGAACATCTCATATGCTCCACGACGTTCAAAACGTCATTGAAGTCCCGGTTCTAAGCCTAAAGCATGGCACACTGAACTATCGAGTGGTCATCAGCTTTGCTCTGCCAGACGTTCATAACATCTGGTGTTGCTCCTGTAGCGGGTTTGTCACCTAGCAGTGCTTCCAAGACGTAATTCTTCTGTGCAGCAATGACGATAATCCTCAAGTTACAGACCTAGTCCGTGTAATTGCTACCATCATCTTTCAACTTAGCTTTCTCTAGGAATGCATTAAAATTAAACGGAACAACAGCACGGGCCATCTATCTACAACAACATAGACATGCAAAATACTATCATGTACTAAGTTCATGATAAATTAAAGTTGAATTAATCATATTACTTAAGAACTCCCACTTAGATAGACATCCCTCTAATCATCTAAGTGATCACATGATCCATATCAACTAAACCATGTCCGATCATCACGTGAGATGGAGTAGTTTTCAATGGTGGACATCACTATGTTGATCATATCTACTATATGATTCACGCTCGACCTTTTGGTCTCAGTGTTCCGAGGCCATATCTGTATATGCTAGGCTCGTCAAGTTTAACCCGAGTATTCCGCATGTTCCTCTGGTAAACGGGAGTTGCATAATCTCATAGTCATAGGAACATGTATAAGTTATGGAGAAAGCAATAGCAGTAAACTAAACGATCAAAGTGCTAAGCTAACGGATGGGTCAAGTCAATCACATCATTCTCTAATGACGTGATCCCGTTCATCAAATGACAACTCTTTGTCCATGGCTAGGAAACTGAACCATCTTTGATTAACGAGCTAGTCAAGTAGAGGCATACAAGTGACACTCATTTTGTCTATGTATTCACACATGTACTAAGTTTCCGGTTAATACAATTCTAGCATGAATAATAAACATTTATCACGATATAAGGAAATGTAAATAAAAACTTTATTATTGCCTCTAGGGCATATTTCCTTCATCTTTTTGGCCCCTCATAGATCCGTTTGCCCTAATTCTTGGCCTATAAATTCCCATATATTCCGAAACTCTTGAAGCAAGACCCGAAAAAAATTTAACGCCACCGCAAGCCTACATTCCGAAGTGATCCCATCTGCAGCCCTGTTCCGGTACTCTGTCGGAGGGGGCAATCATTGGGAAGCCATCTTCATCAACCTTACTGCCTCCATGATGATGTGTGAGTAGTTCCTTCAGGACCTACAGGTCCATAGTAGTAGCTAGATGGTCCTCTCTCTCTCTCTCTCTCTCTCTCTCTCTTTCTCCAATAAAATTATCTTCTCTAAGATCCATTTGATGTAATCTTTTGCGATGTGTTTGTTGGGATCCAACGAATTGTGGGTTTATAATCATATTTTGAATCTCTTGAGGTTTCTTTGTTGCATACTTTTATAGCTTTGTATTTCTCTCTGTTCTATCCGTCTACTTTGGCCAAGTTTGATTGATTTATCTTCAGTGCGAGAGGTGCTTTGTGGTAGGTCCAATCTTGCGGTGACCTTGTCTGTCGGATTTCGGGTTCTGGCAAAACCCTGAAGGTTCGAACACTGGGGTGCGCGTGAAGATCTCTCCCTCTGATCACGCCCTCACACACCTCATGATTTCTAGGCTAGGCACACAAACTCACAACACACGAGACACAAGATTTATACTGGTTCGGGCCACTATTGTTGTGTAATACCCTACTCTAGTGTGGTGGTGGTGGATTGCCTCTTGGGCTGGGGATGAACAGTACAAGGGGAAGAACAGCCTCCTGAGGGGAGGTGCTCTTGTGCTTGGTGAACTTGTGGTTGTCTCAATCGATCTCTCTTTTTTAGCTATGGTGGTGGCTAGTCCTATTTATAAAGGCCCTGGTCCTCTCCCCAAATATTTAGCGGGAAGGGAGCCAAAAACGGCCAATTTGAAAGGGGACAACTAGTACAACTTATCCTGACAAAAGTGGTCTTCGCCTGTCAAAGGCTCTGGTGGTGACGCCGTCTTGGGCTCCACGACGACCTCCGTCCTACCATCCTGCTGGTCTTGGTCTCGTTGCGCCGATATGGAAACCTTTGCTTGAAGCCTCGGTACTCTTCGTCTCCGCTTGCTTCCTTAGCACCAAAGAGGAAACAAGGACACTGTGCGCGCTGGCGCCCGCCTGGCACCCGCCTGGCCTTGGTCGTCAAGGCTCACGTCAGTGGAACCTCTCGAGGTTTGTCCTGACTTGATTTCTCTGCCCCTCGCGAGCCAGCCTAGTGAGGCCGCTCCCGAGGAGGTCTTTTGTCGCCCGCCTCGCGAGGGTTTTGAATGCTTGTTGGTGAATATGGGCCGTACGGGCCCGCTTGCAGAGCCACGCCGTGGGCCGCAGGCAGGCAAGTCTGGGTACCGCCGTTCCCAGAATGCCGATAGTAGCCCCCGGGCCCAAGGTGCGCTCGGGCTTGGCTTTGAGGCGAAGCCAAAGGGCAAGTGCGGAGCACCGCGGGCCCCAATAGCCTGCAGCCTTGGTCGACACGTGGCAGTTGATTGGACGTGGGCGTCTCCGCTTCCCCACGTTATCTCGGCAACTGCCCGACTGTCAAAAAGCTGGCGTAGATAGAGCTTGCCCTCACTAATTCCTTTCGCATTGCTCCAGATCCCCTTTCTTGCTTCCTGCTTCCAAAATCTCCAGATCTACTCCCATCTCCTTTCGCATTAGCGACCAATGGCACACCGGAGGGTCAAGCCCGCCTCATCGCCGGCTTGGTACGAGCCCGCTCTCGACGTGCCCAATGTCTCGGGGAAGAACCTCGCCGTCATGCGCTTGCTGACGGCGGGGGAAAGCAACGAGAAGGGGAAGACTGGGCTCCGGGCCGGCTCCGACGTGCCAGAGCCCGAGGGAAGCACCTTCTTCCCCTTTTTTACGAGCAGCATCATCGCGGGGCTGGTTCCCCCCTTTTCTGATTTCTTCTACGAGGTACTTGACCACTACGGGCTGCAGGCACTGCATCTTCATCCTAACTCTATCCTTCTCTTGTCGATCTTCGCCTACTACTGTGAGGCGTACCACGACGTGATGCCGTCCGTGGCCCTGCTGCGCCACTTCTTCTTCCTCCGCATCAACAATGGCCATACCTCCGGGTGTGCTAATTTTATCGCGGCTGGCAAGGCCAACTCAATCTCGAAGACTGGGAAGAAGGCCGGCAGCCTTGTGGGAGCTTGGGGACGAAGAGGACAAGGTTCGCCTGAGCCCGAAAGCCTTGTTCGATGATGAGCTGGCTGTGGCTCTCCACCTCCTGGTCGGGGATGACCAGGAGTACCCGCCGAATGTCTTCGCTCCCTTGTTCTGTCGTAAGGACGGGGCGCTGGTCGTGGCCGCCAGGCCGACCTCTGACGGGTGTGGGCTGGTGCCGCCGGCGCCCACCGGGGCCCCTTTTGCGCCGACGCCAGTGGAGCTGTCTTCTGGTGAGTCCCGTGGGGAGGAAGAGGAGGAGGAGGAGGAGATAACCCCCGAAGGGACGGGGGGGGCTCCCCCTTGAGCAAAGCTGACATCATCCGCACCCTTCCTGACGATGACGAGGCTGTGGCCCACCAGGAGAAGGGAGAGTGGCCCGTGATCCCGACGGGGGACGGATCGACGCTGATCTCCCGGGACGCTGCTTCTGCTCCGGCGCCGCCTGGAGCTGCTTCCAGCCCAGCTGCTCCTCCTGCTTCTGCTCCCGGAGCTGGTGCGCCCGCGCCTCGGGCCGCGAAGCTTTCCGGCTTCAGGCTCCCGAAGCGGAAGGGCTACGCCGCGGCGGATCAGCAAGTGTTCTCGTCTTGCCTTGTTCTTGCTGCTGATGCTTGTTCCTGACTCTTTTTCGTTGTTGTGAAACTAGGCCAACGCCTGCAGCGAAGAGGAAAAGGGAGAGCGAGGTGGTGCTGCTTGAGCCCAGGTTGCCTCTTGCGGCTACGTCCCTCTCCATGGTGGGGATGGTGCTCATGATTCTCCAGCCCGATCATCCTCGTGATGCTGGGTGGAGCATCCTCGGGAGAAGTCAGCCCCCGACGCCCCGCTGACTCGGGAGGTGCCAGGGTCCAGCTCGTGTGCTGAGGTCCAAGAGGCTTAGGAGCTTCCAGCCTCCCAGGGCATGGTGATGACGACGCCTTTTCCTCCTCCTTCTGCCATGTCGCCAGCCCCAAGTTCTTTTGCTTCTTCTGGCATCCTGGAGCGGGCCCTTTCTGAGATGGCCTGATACGTCCATTTTGCATCATGCTTTTATATCGATATTTATTGCATTATGGGCTGTTATTACACATTATGTCACAATACTTATGTCTATCTATCTATCTATTATATAATTAAGACAAGAGGCAAACAAACCATTACGTTTATCCACATAGATTAAATTATATTGACCGTTAATTTGAGATATTAACGGTTGAGATTAAAAGATACAACGTTACATACATATATAGTTGTATGACTTACAAATTGCTTTTAACATGTCACGTCTCATCAAACCGAGATGGATTTTTCCTATTAAAAGATCTATCCGAGACCTATGCAATTTACGGTAGCCAACTAGCAACGAGTACAAGTTTGCTATCAAAAGAAAAAAGTCCAAGCACGCTACAAAAAAAAGTCCATGCAAAACATACACGTATAGTAGTGGGACTTCCCCCATAATAGAAGTAATGTGACTCACCACGTGCGAGAACAAAAAGATAGTTCTGATCGTGTCAAAAAAGGAAAGAAAAAAAGAGACCAATTACCTCACGTCATTGCAAGAAAAGAAGTAGTACATGTCAGGCTCTGCATTACAAAATAGTCAGGCCAGACAACATGCATGTGCTGACATCAGGATGACACTATAGATGATATTAGAAAAATGATCATTTGCGTTTCGCCTCCAATCAGGTCTAAAAGTCAAAATGAAATGCAGAAGGGCTTCAGAATTTTTCTGATTACCTCAACTAGAGAAACAACGGGTAGGATTTGTCCATCAGATTGGCTAAATACGCTGCACACTAATGATATCTTTTTACATTATCAGCTAACTTAACCTTAGATTCCATAACTTCTGACATGACTCTCGATCGACCACAATGAAAGGCTATCTCGAACAATCGGTCCCCGTGTCATCGGTGATTGTGGCACCTAATATACCTTCACAAAAAAAACCTAATAGATCACTACGTACAATTTTTTATTTGTCTACCAATTAATAGGCTAAAAACACAAAAAAATAATTAAAAAAAACATACACAAAAAAATAATTAAAAAAAACATAGTACATGCCTCATACGCTAAAAGATAGTTCATCCATCTTAACCAGCTCCACCACGGATACATCACAGTGACTAGACGAAAATATAACTATATACAAATTTGCTTTAGATATATGGTCCAACATTATAAAAGGTTCGTATCGGGTGGATGGAGAATACATTTTGATATAAAGAGCAAAAAAAGTTCAAAATGAAAAGCAAAAAAGAGCTAGCATTTTTTGTATTAAGAACTCTACCTACATATATTTACACAAAAAAACTCTACCTACATATGACACATGGAATTAAAAAAAATTCTTTTCATCATATAATATGTGTGATGGATATTGGTTCTTCGTTAGTGGAACATGCCTAAGATATATGGACACCTATATGTTGCCATGCGCGAACATGATGAGAAAATATACAAGTAGCGGCGAGAGTTATGTTGAGAACTACAATATATAGGACATTTTGATGAGCATGCCCTGATATATACATTTTGTATAACAACATGTATGGCAATAAAAACAGTATATAGGACATTTTGATGAGCATGCCCTGATATATACATTTTGTATAACAACATGTATGGCAATAAAAACAAACAAGTCTGTCTTCGTCCTATAATACATGCAACCAAGGTACATTCATTTTTATACCCATCTATAAAGAAAATGATCTATCATTTATGATCTTATATAAGTTCCTACATTCATATGATAATAAAGAATGACCAAAGTTGTGCACAGACCATGTCAAAATATAAAATATCAAATGTAACAAATCTAGCCGCGCAAATGTGCAAATATGTTTGTCCACACGGATTAAATTATCTCGATCGCTAATTTACAAGATTAAGGGCTATGATTTAAAGATGAAAACGTTACGTACAAATAATATTGTAACGTACAAACAGTGCAATATGTCACGTACAAATAAATAGATGCGATCCTTATAGTCAAGAAAGAAAAGCAAAAAACAGGAGCAGTCCGGTTGGGACACATTTGAGAAAAAGTGGGAGCATCATGCAAATCCGTTTTGTATTCGACATCCAAAGAACAGATGTTGACATGACCGCTGATGTCATCTACCAATTAGTATTATATTTTATTTGGCTTTCCCTCTGCAATTAGGTAAACAACTACGTACAATCATCCCTCAAATCCTGATCGATGGCAAGGCGCCCCCCACATCTTGATCGATCACAAGGTAGACAAACAATATTAAGGAAGGACAACACAGCCGGTGTTCTCGGAAGCCACTTTTGCGACTGCAGTCGAAGTCTATGAGAACGGGATCGCCTCATCGGTTGGACCTTTGAAGACTAAGGTCGAGATGAGCAAAAGAAGAAGAGGCGTCATAGAAGGATATTTTTTCTGTTCGCTGAGAAGTATCTTGCGTTGTTGCCTACTTCCTGTCTGACTATTAAGGTACCTTCACGAGCCTCTTTGTCTCCCTAATCCCGCCTATCTCAAACCTAGCTTTGAATCTAGGTTTATTTTTAGTTTCTGGCCTACGGCAGCTCTATCAACTTCTTCCCTATCACCTCATGTTGGTTTGGTCTACACTTGCTACATATCATGCCTCCACATATTGACGTGTTTGGGTATTGCAAATTATACTGTCTTTTGCATAAGCATGCATGCATACATACGGGAGCAGAGTTAATAATAGAATGCCTAAGTGTTCACAGTATTGGCTGCAATGCAGAGTTAAGGATGCACGCGGACTCATCCATGCATGTTACGTTGAGTGTCCACATGAGGATTAGTAAAGCAACATTATTATAAATAAGTTAGGATGGAATTAGTCCATCTGTATTCCTGAAATCAGACATGCAAGTTACTAGAAAATTTTAAAATACCCTGAATATATATTTTCTCTATTGCTTGAAATATAATCAAAACTAAATATTAGTTCCTTTGGCTATAGTCTTCTTTCTGTATAATTGAAATAGCTTTCACAGTATGTGCGCCAATTGTAATTTAATATGTTTTGTTTGACAAAATAGATCAGGAAATGTTGCATCCAAATTTATTTGTCTTTATCCATCGGCATGTATGTGTTCTTTTTACATAATTGTTTACATCCTTCTTTTGAATGTGAGTTGTCTGTTGTGCGTACTCACTGCTGACATCTTACCTTTCAGGTCTAAGACAAAATTATCTTTTTTTTGCTGGGCAAGGCAAAATTATTTGACCTATATTCACTATGTCTCTGGTGATCTAGATGATTATTATTAAGCAACATATAGTCTATAAGTACATTCAAGCAGTAAGTTTCTTCTCAATCTGTAAAGTTCCTTTTAGTACTTTTAGAATCTATATATGGATAAATATTATGATTGTTATTCCACTGTAAGATAGATGCAAATCGTGTCAACTACATGCTCAGGTCAAAGTTGGTAGCCAAGACATCTTGCTAATAGCTAATTTTCAAGGCATGCTTTCATTTTTCTTCCACTGCACTGCACAGACATATTTGCTATAATAGTATATGTCCTTTTGTTGGAATAAACTACAGGCTTTCCATGGTACTACAAACAGTTACTGGGGTTAAAAGAAAGGTACAAATAGTCACCAAGATATATGTGACAATTGGAAGGTGCCAACATAAGTGTGTTTGCTCCCCAAGAAACAAAAATAAACACACCTTTGAGTATTTTTTTATTTTTATGAAAAGGAAAATTCGGAGCAAACATACAAAAGTATATTAGTTTTTATCTTCCCACGGTGTGTGGAGTCACATATTTCAGGACAAAATATTGTAATAGTACCTGATACGAGGAAACAATTTCTCTATTGTTGATTTTATTGTGAATCGAGATGATAATGTGTACATGCATGAGACTGCGTACAAAAATTTGAATTGAAAAATAACTCTTATTTGCTAAACGAGTACACCTATATTTTAGAAAATCAATCCAAACTAGCGAATGAACACTCAATTTATTTAAACCGAATAAGCTTTTTGATTTGTATGCTAATTATATATATGACTATCTTTCTCCAAATCTCAATTTCAAAATGATTTATAAATTTACAACATCAGTTGAATCTATGTATGAAAATTTAAATTTCGGTGTTAATTTCAATTTTCAACTGAAATTACCATTCAGATGTGTATTTTAAATGTGCAAGTATCTTTATTACGAAATAGGTTCCAATGAAATTAGGTGTTTCATACGTGAAACTGAAACATATAACTAGAAAATAGCTATTTAAGTTAGATTTGTTGAGTATGTGTTGATTGCAGACGATCATTGTGTCGTTATAAGGCGAGTCAACAAAAAATACGATGTGTAGTTAACTGGTCTGCAAGAAGATTATACAAGTAAACTGATCAAGATGTATGCTTCAACATTGCCAATGCTAAGAAGGTATGGGAAATTTCACAAAAGATCAGAAGGATAAACACTATTTCTTGATGTTGGTGTACATGCTCAAGAATAAAATATGGGGAGTAAAGATTGTCATACAAGTCTATAGTTTTGACTAGAAGTCCAAAAACCTCGATGAAATATTAATACCATGATTATGATAGTACTTATAAAATATGTGTAGGAACCAGCTTTTTCGCGTGTAGCATAAACAAAGAAATAAAATAAATGCTTGAAGCAAGAGAGAAATGAATGGCAAAAACCCTTATCAAATATGAAAATATGTATAAGCAAAACTAGCCGCGCAAGTGTGCGGGCCACACTGCTAGTTTTTATGAATCGCCATAATTGGAGTGGCATTTATCTAATTTGTTTTTGAGACGGAAGCAGGGTGTCAACTGGACTGTGCGGGGCACTCTGGCCTGTCTAGACAGCCTTTTCTTTTATGTTTACCACAGACCAACCCAGTAGTTTTTTAGTTCTTTCTGAAAATGGCTAGCCCGGTTTTTTTGTGATTTGTCAAGTAAGTCGCTTTGTCAGGCCTGTTGGGATGCAAACTTTCAAGACGAGGGAGTTTCATTCGGCTGGCCGAGAAAATGGCCTATCAGTAATGAGAAATGGGCTGTACATTTTTAAAACACATCAAACCGGCAATTAGTTTCAAAATTCTTTTTTTTCATTTCGAGATTTTAAATTGCATTGATTTTATGCGTGGACAATTTGTTGGATTTTATATTGATATACATTTATTTTTAAAATCGGTTTGAATGTGACTCGAAATTTCAGGATTAAAAATGGTTCGGACCGCACCGAAATATGCAAATTTTCGTATAATTTTTTAACCGTGACCACAATATGGGCTGTAATGCTAACAAAAATAATATGGGCTCCAAAAATAACCTTAAGAATGAGCAAATGGGCTGTAAATTATTAGAAATAATGGCAGATGAGATGTATGCTATTTCCCACAGACTTGAGGCTTTCCTAAAAAAAGGTTGACGCACAAGCAGTGACTATTGTATGTCCATCCAACGACTGTCGTGCTTCTTCAATCTATGCTCTTCCTGCCCAGCCGCTCAAACAAGCGCCGACGAGACTGCCTGCTCCCTCCTCCCGTGGCTGGTTGTGCTGCCGCGCAGGCCTCACCGCCCCAGCATACTCCCATCGCTGGCTTAGCCATCCCTCTACTCCCCCACACCTGTTGTTATTCTCCGGCGATGGTAGCCAAACTAGTTTTCTCTTATTTTACAATGTTTACATAAAGAGGGAGAATGCCGGTAGCTGGGATTTCGGGCTGGAAAATGAGCAAATATTAGAGACCTATTATGCACAGCTCCAAAAGTCATTTTCAGAATATATAAAAAATACTGAGCGCAAGAAGTTCCGTATAGGGGCCACACCCTGCCCACGAGGGTGGGGGGCACGCCCTACCCCCTGGGCGCGCCCCCTGCCTCGTGGGCCGCCTGGTGGCCCTCCGATGTCCATCTTCTACTATATGGAGTCTTTCGATGAGAAAAAAATTATAAGCCAGCTTTCGGGACGAAACTCCGCCGCCACGAGGCGGAACCTTAGCGGAATCAATCTAGGGCTCCGGCGTATGCGATTAACTGATATGCTCAAAATGAATCCTTATGCTAAGTGTATGAAAGATATTGTTACAAATAAAAGAAAGATACCGGAAGCTGAAATTTCCACCATGCTTGCTAATTATACTTTTGAGGGTGGAATACCAAAGAAACTTGGAGATCCAGGAGTACCCACTATACCATGCTCCATTAAAAGAAACTATGTTAAAACTGCTTTATGTGATCTTGGAGCCGGTGTTAGTGTTATGCCTCTCTCTTTATATCGTAGACTTGATTTGAATAAGTTGACACCTACTTAAGTATCTTTGCAAATGGCTGATAAATCAACTGCTATACCTGTCGGTATTTGTGAGGATGTGCCTGTTGTAGTTGCAAACGTTACTATTTTAACGGACTTCGTTATTCTTGATATTCCCGAGGACGATAGTATGTCTATTATTCTTGAAAGACCCTTTTTGAATACTGCAGGGGCTGTTATTGATTGCACCAAAGGCAATGTCACTTTTCATGTTAATGTTATGAGCATACGGTACACTTTCCGAGGAAACAACCTCAAGTTCATAGTATCAACTCTATTGGAAAAATTCCATCGATTATATTTGGAGGTTTTGAATTTCCTCTTCCTACTGTCAAGAAGAACTATGATATTCTTATTATTGGGGATGTGCATATCCCCGTTGAGGTAACCTAGTGTTATTCGAAAATTCTCCGGTTCCATGTTATTTGGAATGAGTTCGTTAACAAGACCTGATCAACCTTGTTAGTGGATTCCTTTTGATGATCATGAGATGGATGAATTTAGAAAACACAACTCTCTGTGCCATCTTTTTACTTTATGTTATTTCTATTAAATAAAATAAAAATAGTATTTTCTGTCTATTATCTTAATTATCCGTGCAATATAAAAATACCCCGAAAACAAAAGTCCTCCAAATGCCCTGAAATTTAAATATGATTTTTTCTGAAATATTTGAGAATATTTGGCACTGAGAACACAGCAGGAGGAGCTAGCACCTGGCCACGAGGGTTAGGGGCGCGCCCTACCCCCCTGGGCGCGCCCCCCTGCCTCGTGGGCCCACGATGGCCCTCCTCCACTTATCCTTTCACCCACACACTCCTTCTTCCTCCCACAAACACGAATAACCAGCTCAAACCCGAGTCCAAGCTCGTTTTGCTGCCATTTTCGATCTCCTTGCTCAAAGCACCTCTCACAGAACTGCTTGGGGAGATTGTTCCTTGGCATGAGACTCCTCCATTGGTCCAATTAGTTTTTGTTCTAGTGCTTTATTCATTGCAAATTTGTGCTGCCTAGGTGACCATGTTCTTGAGCTTGCATGTCAAATTTATATGGTTCCAAGTAGTTTTGATGCATGATATAGGCTCTAGGCACTTGTAGGAGTAGTTGCTATCAATATTACGGAGTTTGGTTTACTTTTATTTTGAAGTTACTAAAAAATTTCAGAATTTTTTAGAGGAAGAAATATTTTTAGGAAAATGTTCCAAGGTGGCTCTTCAAGAAAGCAAGGACCAAGGCTTGCAATGCGTGATGCTGATGAAGAGCCACCAAGAGACGCTCCAGTGCGTCCTTGTGAATGGCATTCTGAGAACTTTATGGATCAAGCGGGAATTAAGGAAGAATTTAACGCATATTTGCGTAACGCTGATCTTGTGAGCTTCGAGGAAGAGAAGTGCAGCCAGTATCACCATCTCACTAGTTCCTTTGTGAGGAGGTTTGAATTTTCGTCTTCACGTAATTCTCCAACTATCCTGTTCAATCTTTATGAAAATTCTTACACTATGGACTTAGAGGATTTTACCACTGCTTGCAAACTTACACAATGGGGTAGTATCAGGGATCCTCGGAAATCTGAATTTAGAGATTTTCTTCCTAGTATAACTGTGGGGGAATTTAGAGATATAACACAAGCTACCATAGGGAGCATCCATTTTCCTATTATACATTATTTTGCTCTCTTCATAGGTAGATGCATAAATGGTAAAGATGAAGCATGTCATATGTGTGTTCCCGACCTCAGTATTCTTAGGAGTGTTGTGTTAGGAGACAAATCTTATAATTTGGGAGCCATTGTTTGGTGGAATTTATGCAACCCGCATAGCTAATTTTCTTTGTATAGCCATACGTGAAGATGATATTGAATTACCTCCTACTTACCTAGACTTTAATGCTATGGTTCACCACCAGTTTGTTGAGAGGAATGAATCACCTCTCCAGTATCGACTAATCTTTGACAGACGGCGTGCTGTCCGTATTACTCTCCCTGCTCCTACCTTATTTGATTATCAGGCAAAAGGAAGATACGTTATTACCAGAGAGGAGGCAGATGAGTACGAGAGGAGATCTGAGGCCGCTCTTCACCACGCTGCAGCTCAGGAGGCGATAGCCGCTGTATCGCAGTACGACCCCAACTACTATTTTGGATATCCGCCAGGCCAGCCGTGGCCATAGACCAACTTAGGCCAAAAGCCTTAGCTTGGGGGAGTACGTATTTCTCACCGACATTACATTTATGTTCACACACTCATTGCTAGATGTCGGTTCTCATACTTTTTCATTATATCACCCATGCTAGTTTATTTTCCTTTTTATGCTTTCTTCTTGTGTGTATAATAAACCTTAAGAAAAACCAAAAATTAGTTGTAGCTTTTAATTAGTTTACTTTCCATGCTTGTAGTAGTAATTAAAAAGAAAAACCAAAAAGATTTCTTGTTCTTCTTTTGCTTGTTGGGAGCTTTCCCGTGTAAATAGTTTTATTTCTTTTCTTTTCTTTGGGGGTCGATAGGAGAAGACCATGATTAAATTGTTGAAGTGGCTCTTATATGCATAATTGTTGATCTGATAAAAGAGCCCATATTGCCTTGCCTTCTCCTGTTTATTGAATACTTGCAAATTCCAGCTTAGTCCAATGCACGCGCACTATTATTATTATTCACATCGTTCGGTCGTGCAAGTGAAAGGCAGTTATGACGACATATGATTGACTGACTGAGATGAGAAAAGCTGGTATGAACTCGACCTCTTTTGTTTTTGTAAATATGATTAGTTTGTCATTCCTGATTCAGCCTATTATGAATAAACATGTTTGCAATGACAACTAGAGATCATAGTTTCTTGTGCCATACTTGATTAGCTATGAGTTATAATGGTTTACCTTGCGCGCCAACAGGCTATTAAAATGGTTATGATGTGGTATGATAGGGTGGTATCCTCCTCTGAATGATTTAAGTGACTTGACTTGGCGCATGTTCACGCATGTAGTTGAAACAAAATCAACATAGCCTGCACGATATTTATGTTCATGGTGGATTATATCCTACTCATGCTTGCATTCGGTGTTGATTAATTTTAATGCATGTTCATGACTGTTGTCGCTCTCTAGCTGGTCGCTTCCCAGTCTTTTCTAGCCTTCACCTGTACTAAGCAGGGATACTGCTTGTGCATCCAACTCCATAAACCCCAAAGTTATTCCACATGAGTCCACCATACCTTCCTATATACGGTATCTACCTGTCATTCCAAGTAAATTTGTATGTGCCAAACTCTAAACCTTCAAATAAATATCTTGTTTTGTATGCTCGAATAGCTCATGTATCAACTAGGGTTGTCCGTATCTTCCATGTTAGGCGGGTTATTCTCAAGAGGAGTGGACTCCGCTCCTCACTCACGAGAAAGTGGCTGGTCACCGGGATGCCCAGTCCCATGCTTTATGCAAATCAAATCAAAATAATTGCAAAGAGAACTCCCCCTGGGACTCTTGTTAGTTGGAGGCACTCGTTGTTTCGAGCACGCCATGGATTGATGCTTGTTGGTGGAAGGGGGAGTATAAACTTTACCATTCTGTTTGGGAACCGCCTATAATGTGTGTAGCATGGAAGATATCGCCATCTCTTGGTTGTTATGTTGACAATGAAAGTATATCTCTCAAAATATTATTCACCTCTATTTCAAAACCGAGCTCTGGCACCTCTACAAATCCCTGCTTCCCTTTGCGAAGGGCCTATCTATTTACTTTTATGTTGAGTCATCAACCTCTTATTAAAAAGCACCAGTTGGAGAGCACTGCTGTCATTTGCATTCATTATTGTTAGTTTACATTGAGTATGACTTGAGTGGATCTCTTTTACCATGAATTACAAAGTCTAGTCAGTCCTTGATCTTTAAAGGTACTCTGCATTTATGTTTTGCGGTCTCGGAAAGGGCTAACGAGATACCATCTTGTTATATCATATTATGATTGTTTTGAGAAAGTGTTGTCATCCGAGATTTATTATTATTGCTCGCTAGTTGATTATGCCATTGATATGAGTAAACTTGTGACCTAAGCGTTATTGTGAATGTGGTTATTCATAATCTTTGCTAAAAACTTGAATGACGGCTTTACATATTTACAACAACAAGAGCAAACAGAGTTTGTAAAAGTTTTTCTTTATCACTTTCTGTTTGTCAACTGAATTGCTTGAGGACAAGCAAAGGTTTAAGCTTGCGGGAGTTGATACGTCTCTGTCGTATCTACTTTTCCAAACACGTTTGCCCTTGTTTTGGACTCTAACTTGCATGATTTGAATGGAACTAACCCGGACTGATGCTGTTTTCAGCAGAATTGCTATGGTGTTATTTATGTGCAGAAACAAAAGTTCTCGGAATGACCTGAAACTTCACGGAACACCTTTTCGGAAAATATAAAAAATCATTGCAAAAGATGAAGGCTAGGGGGCCACCACCAGTCCACGAGGGTGGGGGGCGCGCCTGCCCCCCTAGGGCACGCCCTCCTACCTCGTGGGCCCCCTGGAGCTCCTCCTACCTCAAGACCAACTCTATATATTTGCTTTCAGGGAGAAAAAAAATCAAAGATAAGAAATCATCACGTTTTACGATACAGAGCCGCTGCCAAGCCCTAAAACCTCTCGGGAGGGCTGATCTGGAGTCTGTTCGGGGCTCCAGAGAGGGGAATCCGTCGCCATCGTGATCATCAACCATCCTCCATCACCAATTTCATGATGCTCACCGCCGTGCGTGAGTAATTCCATCGTAGGCTTGCTGGACGGTGATGGGTTGGATGAGATCTATCATGTAATTGAGTTAGTTTTGTTAGGGTTTGATCCCTAGTATCCACTATGTTCTAAGATTGATGTTGCTATGACTTTGCTATGCTTAATGCTTGTCACTAGGGCCCGAGTGCCATGATTTCAGATCTGAACCCATTATGTTTTCATCAATATATGAGAGTTCTTGATACTATCTTGCAAGTCTATAGTCACCTATTATGTGTTATGATCCGTTAACCCCGAAGTGACAATAATCGGGATACTTACCGGTGATGACCGTAGTTTGAGGAGTTCATGTATTCACTATGTGTTAATGCTTTGTTCTGGTACTCTATTAAAAGGAGGCCTTAATATCCCTTAGTTTCCGTAAGGTCCCCGCTGCCACGGGAGGGTAGGAAAAAAGATGTCATGCAAGTTCTTTTCTATAAGCATGTATGACTATATTCGGAATACATGCCTACATTACATTGATGAATTGGAGCTAGTTCTATGTCACCCTAGGTTATGATTGTTACATGATGAACCGCATCCGGCATAATTCTCCATCACTGATCCATTGCCTACGAGCTTTCCATATATTGTTCTTTGGTTATTTACTTTTTCGTTGCTATTGCTATCATCACTACAAAATACCAGAAACATTACTTTTGCTATTGTTACCTTTTGCTACCGTTACCACTACTATCATATTACTTTGCTACTAAATACTTTGCTGCAGATATTAAGTTTCCAGGTGTGGTTGAATTGACAACTCAGCTGCTAATACTTGAGAATATTCTTTGGCTCCCCTTGTGTCGAATCAATAAATTTGGGTTGAATACTCTACCGTCGAAAACTGTTGTGATCCCCTATACTAGTGGGTTATCACTTGGCCGGGTCGAACTCCCACATATTGAATGCCCGTCCTTGACACGGAAGGATCCGGCGGAAGAGCATGACCTGGATCACGTTGACGAGCTTGATTTTATTGCTTATCATATTTCTTACGCAGTTTTGGAGTCCGATCAGCTCCACCGATGAACCCCAGGATAGGCCCTTCTCTTTCCAGGAGGTGAGCCGCGTGGGGATGCCAGATCGAAATTCGGGGGCCGCCGCCTAGTTGGCGTCGCGCAGCTCGGTGATGTAGAACCACCCCGATTGCCACCCCTTCACGGTCTCCACATATGAGCCCTCGAGCCAGGTGACATTAGGCATCTTGCCCACCACGGCGCCTCCGCACTCCGCTTGCTGGCCGACCACCACCTTCGGTTTCACGTTGAATGAACGAAAAGCTATACAAAAGAAAATTCATGGTTAACAATAGTTCTATTCGTTGTAAGAAGTTGAGGGGATAAAAGAGTGCTCTTTGGTGTGTAAACAATTATGTGTGCATCATAATCCTGGGATGTGCCTGGTCGGGGAAACTGTGGGGAATAAACACTAGTCCAATTATGTTTCATTCATCAAATGTAAACTAAAGAGGAGTATTTCGTTCACCACAATGAACTAGCTCATCTTCTTTTAAATGTTTTGGCCGCCAAATCAAATTTTATGGAATAATTAGACTAAAAATGTCATAATTTTTGCTATTCTTAGTTCTGCAACCTATTGCTTATATACATTTAATGCTTCAGATTAGGTGGTCTTTGGTTGAATTTCAAAGGTGCAAAGATTCTATAGTATGAGATTTTGAAGATAGGTCTTAGACATGGTCACAAAAATGAAGGTGGAGTGGAGAGAAAGATGTCTATCTCTGTGTGTGGGCTTTCTTTGTCACAAGGGACGCCCATTCTCTACATGCACAATATTCTTCCATTTTCTTATGAGTTGTGCAGCTTCGAGTAAACATAAATATGGTCCAAGGTTACCTAATCTTATACTACAATCTAAAAAATCTCCTATATGATTTTTTACAGGTTCAACACTACATGTTCTTAATGTATTTTTGAAACTCAGTTATAATTGTGTTGTGCATATCCTTTCAACATGTTTAATAAATGAGGTCAACATCCATGTTTAGAGCCAAATGCGTGTGGGGGTGTAGCTTCAATTACTACAAAAAAAGACACATCCGTGACATTTTGGGCCGGACGAAATTATTTTTTGTCATGCTTATGACACTTCTATGACGATAATTGTGACAAAACCCGGTATCATCATAGATGTGGTGGGCTCCTACTTCTATGATAAAAAAATCATGACAGAAAATGGGCTTTTCATCCTGGGCGGGCCGGAGATGCAGCTGCATGACATTCTTCGGGCCGTCCATGACGGAAAAACAGTGGTAGAAGCGAGGGCAAGGAAAATATCGGGGAGTTCCCTGTTACGGTGGGTGGTCGGGGGCCGAGCGATGCGCGTTTCTCTCGTATACGTACGCGCGTGGGTGCTAGGAATTGGGCTCTAACTAAACCCGAGCGAGGCGTTCGCCTACTGAACCCGAGCGATTGCACTGCAGGCTACGCGTTACTGAACCTGAGCGATCGATCAATGGCTGTTAACTGAACCCGATCGAGCGATTCCTTTGCCACACTGCTGCTAACTGAAGCTGATCGATGCTGCCTCTGGATGAACAATGAGCATTGTTGGGTGGGTTTGGATGAACAGTTCCCGGTGGGGGTTGGATGAACAGGACCCCGTGGTAGTAGAGGTCGTTGCCGCTGGATGAACAGTACCCCGATCGATCGAGCCGGTTGGGGGGGGATGAACAGGACCCCATGGAGGGCTGGATGAACAGGACGACCCCATGGAGGGCTGGTTGGACAGTAGCCGGTGGAGGGCTGGATGAATAGTAGCCCATGGAGGGGTGGTTGAACAGGACCCCGTGGAGAGGGCTGGTTGAACAATAGTCGGTGAAGGAGCGGTGGAGGCTGGATGAACAGGAGCCCGTGGATGAACAGTCGCAGGTGGAGGCTGGAGGAGGTAGACGGTGGATGAACAGTAGCCCATGGAGGCTGGAGGAGGTCGACGGTGGAGATGAACAGTATCCTGTGTGGAGTCCTGTTTTGTGGTACGCCACACCCCTCCCGATGAACAGGACCCCCGTTTCGACCGTGATGCTCCAACACAAGTCTGTTTCCTCCGTTTTGCGGTACGCCACACCCCTCCCGATCAACAGGACCCCATTTCGACCGTAGGAGATCCAAGAGAAGCCTGTTTCCTCTGTTTTGCGGTATGCCAGACCCCTCTTGATGAACAGGATCCCGTTTCGACCGTGGCCGGCCGAACACAAGGCCGTTTCCTCTGTTATGCGGTACACCAGGCCTCGTTTTGATCGGCTATTCCGTCCAAGCCGGTTGGCTCCCGATGAACACGACGTACTCCATTGCCTCCCGATGAACATGATGCATTCTGTTGCCTCCCCATGAACACGATGATGACAATGTTTCTCCGTTCTGACCCAGCCATGTACACGAGCCCTGGCTGTACGTATGCGTGAGTAGGCGTTCGAGACCTCGCCCGTATGTACGTACGTGGCCGTATTTACTTTCTTGCACCCTGGTTGTACGTACGTGTACATGCTACATGCGTTCCTCTACTACGACACGTGCACGCCTCTACTACTACACGTGCCCTTCCTTACACGGCCACGGTTCATCACTACAGCCTGTAGACAGACCGATTGACCAGTATGTACGTACACCTTCGCGACCAGAATGACAACGCTACGTACGCTTTGACCAGGTGGGTCCCGACTGTCATGCACTTCCTTGCGTGCGAAGATGTAGCTGGTGGGTCCCACCAGTCGGGGAAAACATTTTTTTGCGAAATACAATGGCCCGTCTGGTGGGTCCCTGCTGTCAGGTGGAGAAATAATTATTTTGCGCCTAATAATGAGGCACTTCCTTGTTTCTACCGTGGACCCAGCTGTCAGCCTCTCCACGTACAGTACTCTTCCGATGGAAGTCGTTCCTTGACCACGTTGACCACGCCGCCGAGAGCACCAGGGCGGTGGATGACAACGAGGCCTAGGAAGGGGATGACATGGAGCCGGGGAAGACA
Source organism: Triticum urartu (assembly GCF_056163025.1). NCBI lineage: Eukaryota > Viridiplantae > Streptophyta > Magnoliopsida > Poales > Poaceae > Triticum > Triticum urartu. Next base: position 569,207,588 of record NC_141879.1, on the reverse strand, counting down.
TGGCAGTGGATGCCCACACGGAGAGGAGTACGAGGGTTCACTGGTTCGGCTGCGGTGTGAGGATGTTGTCGCCGCATAAAAACAGGGTGTGTGGGTGAGTAGAGGTATGGCCTGGCCAGCGGTGGTAATAGTAGGGGGCGGTGAGGCCTCTGCGGCATCACAACCGGCCACGGGAGGCAGGAGCACGTGACACGACCTGCGCTAGTTTGGGCGACTGGAGCAAGAGGACCAGAGGTTGAAGAAGCACTACAGCCGTTGGATGGACATCGTACGGTCACCGGAGCTAGAATCACTCATATCGACTAGGTTGACAAAGCCCTCCGTCCCCGTCAACTTAGTAGGCCCACAAGTCAGCCTCCCACTATGGTGGGTCCCAGCTAGCAGGGGGCATTCATTTTTTTGTGCGTAATAAGGAGGCACTTCCTTGTGTGCGAAGATATAGCTGGTGGTTCTGACCTGTCAGTGGGGGGACATTTTTTTCACGAAATACAGAGGCCCTTCCGGTGGGTCCCAGCTGTCAGGTGGAGGAATCGTTATTTTGCGTGTAATAAGGAGGCATTTCCTTGGATGCGGCCGTGGACCCAGCAGTCAGCATCTCCACGTATAGTCCACTTCCGATGGATGTCGTTCGTTGAGCACGTTTACCACGCCGCGCCGAGCGCATCCAAGGTGGTGGATGACGGCGAGGCCTCGGACAGCAAGGAGCCGGAGATGGGAAGACGCGGGAGTGGAGTCGCAGACGGAGAGGAGTACGAGGCTTAACTGGTTCTTGTGCGGTGTGGTTTGGCAGTCGGTGGAGAAGAACAAGAGGTGTGGAGGGGTGGAGGGATGGCCTGGCCGGCGGTGGGGTAGCGCTTCACAGTAAAGCGTGCTAACCAGAGCTGCTAGCAGTAGGACGCGAGAGCAGGTGGTCCTGGCGGCGCTGGAGGAAGAAGACGAGAGATTGAACATGGATGTCGGTCGTTGTCGGCGTTCTGGGAACGGGGGTCTCCAGACTTGCCTGCCTGTGGCCCGCGGTGTGGCGGAGCCAGCAGGCCGTACGACCCATCTTCACCAAGAAAGTATCCAAGACCCTCGCGAGGGGCCAAGCCTCACAAGGCGGACGACGCAAGACATCCTCTGGAGCAGCCTGGTCAGGCAGGCTCACGAGGAGCGGAGATATCAAGGCGGGGTGAACCTCGCGAGGCTCTCGTGACGTGAGCCATGACGGTCGACACCAGGCGGGTGCCAGGCGGGCGCTAGCGCGCAGCGTCCTTGTTTCCCCTTTGGTGCAAAGGAGGCAAGCGCAACCGCGGAGTACCGAGGCCCCAGGCAAAGGTTGCCATTTCGGTGCAACAAGACCAAGACCATGGACTGCAAGAAGGAGGTCATCGTGGAGCCCAAGACGGTGTCACCTAGAGCCTTTCACAGGCGAAGACCGCTTTAGTCAAGATAGCTTGTACTAGCTATCCCCCTTCAAATTAGCCCGCCATTGTTGGCTCCCTTCCCGCTCGATATTTGGGAAGAGGACTAGGGCCTCTATAAATAGGACTAGCCACCACCATAGTAGGGGATCGGATCTCATCTCATCCTAGCTTGAGGGGGGATCTCATCTCATCCTAGCTTGAGGGAATCTACACACCACAAGCTCATACGCACAAGAACACCTCAACCTCAGGAGGCTGTTCTTCCCCTTGTATTGTTCATCATCAGCCCAAGAGGCAATCCACCACCACCACACTGGAGTACGGTATTACACCACAACGGTGGCCCGAATCAGTATAAACCCCGTGTCTTTCTGTGTTGTGAGTTCGTCCGCAAGATCTTAGCAAGCTAGAGCATAGATCGGTAGGAGGGAAAGACTTCGCGCGCACCCCAGTGTTCGAACCTTAAGGGTTAGCCGGAACCCCACATCCGACATTTGGCGCGCTAGGTAGGGGTGCGCCGGAGCTCCTCTTCACCAACCTGTGGCCCGCGCCGCCGCACTTTGATCCCATGGCAGGTGCCCCGCCACCCACCTCTGCGGCCGACACCAGCAACAGGGAGTCTGGGTACCGAGCCCTGGCCCCCGCCCTGCGGCGAGTGCAGTGGCCGACCAAGTTCAAGCCGGAGACGCCACCGCGTTACGATGGCGCGGCAGACCCGGTGCCGTTCCTGCTAGCGTACGAGGAGGCCGTCCTCGAAGCCGGGGGCGACGACAAGATCATGGCCAACTGGTTCCCCATGGCCCTCACCGGTGAGCCGCGCACCTGGCTGCTCAACCTCCCGGGATCCACAGTGGCATCCTTGGGGGAACTCCGCTACCTCTTCACTGCGCGCTATGCGGTGCCGGCGCACCACGCAGTCATGACACTGCTGAGTGGCTCTCAAGCGCCACCTTCAGATCGCCACGTCAAACCTTTCTTCTGTCAGATTGGGGCAGCCACCAGGAGCCTGGGGGTTCCGCCGGGTTGGGCCGCGCCGGAGGCCGACCTCACCTTCGGCTCGGAAGACCACCCTGACTCCACCGCCGGCTCCGAGGTGCTCCCGATGCTCTGCACGCCCACCATCTGCAACGTGGCCGTTACCAAGACCCTCGTCGATGGCGGCGCCGGCCTGAACTTGCTCTCCGTAGAAGCCTTCAGCCTTCTTCATGTGCCGCTCGAGCGGCTCGGCCTCAGCAAGCCCTTCGTGGGCGTGGGTGGTGGAGCTGCCCACTCTTTGGGGAAGATCCGCCTTCCTGTCACCTTTGGCACGAGAGACAACTATCGCACCGAGCTGGTGGACTTTGACATCACCCGCATCAGTTTCCTATACAATGCCATCCTTGGGTATCCAGCCCTGGCCAAGTTCATGGTAGTCACTCACCACGACTACAATGTTCTCAAGATGCCAGGAAGCGGGGGAATCATCACGGTCCCGTGTGAAGAAAGGGATGCGGTGTGCTCCCTTGAGCGCGCCTTCCAAGCCGCAGCAATCGACAACCCTGACAGCAGAAGTGAAGGCCCTCCGAAGACCATCCCCAAGAAGAAGCTGACGCGCTGCGCAGGACCCCAAGAAGATGGCGTCATGTCAGGAGCCTCGTCAGGATTAGCGCCCGCTCCTGGGGCGCCTCCCTCCACCGCATAAGAAAGCTCGCCCGGCACCCTCCTCAGGCAGGACTCGGGGGCTCTCTCCTAGAGAGCCTCAGACCTTGCCAACCTCACGAGGGAGGCGCTTGGGCACCACTTGGAAGCGTGCTTCACGGCACGCTTTCCTCAGGAGAGCACAGGGCAAGGAGTGCCCACCACCCAGGAGTTCATCACCAAGACCACCAAAGAGCTACAAGACGCGAGAGCCATGCGCGGCAACAGCCGCTCACCGAGCGCGGCTCACCATCTAGGCGAGGGTGCTGAACTGCGCGTTTGCATCGACATCCCAGGGCTCAATAGGGCCGCATCTCAGGAACGCTTCTGGCCATCACGTGCGGGCCGCTGTGAGGGTCCACCACACAACTATGTTTGCATGCCCTTCGGCTTGCCGAGCGTGGCGTCGGCCTATCAGCGCAACATGCGGAAAGTCCTGGCGGCTCAGGAGGCCAGGTTCCATGCTGTTCCGGAGGAGATGGGGACGGCCTTCAGGGAACCTCCTGAGCCCCCAGAGCCTCCCGAGGCTCAGGGTCCCGGTGGCTCATGAGGAGCCATTCCTTCAACGCGTGGCTTCAGCTGCACCAACTCTACTTCGTCTACAGAACCAGGTGACATCTTCCAAGTTCATTTAAGCTGGGAGCGCCCCTCGGGCTGCATTATTCCCAGGCCACATGGGTCTGTCCCCGTGGCATGTATCCCTTTTGCTTATGTCTTTAGCTTACCTTGTTGGGGGCGCCCCTCGGGCTGCATCATCCCCACGCCGCTCGGGCTGGACCCGGTGGCATGTATCTTCCTGCATTTACCTAAGCCGATCTGCTCTACATGCTTAACGTGCCAACTGCTATCACCTGCTCGATCATCGCCTCCCTCGGGGCCTCTACACAGGCACGGCGCTGGTGCATGGGTCCATCCCTGCCACGACTGACAAATTTGAGTTGTTGAGCTCTGGCTCGCGGCACGTGCCGTGCACGTCACCTCACCAAGCCCTCAGTGCCTTCACTTCATCCGGACCAACCAGCCGCAGGCAGGCGGCAGTAACGGCAAACAATGTTTCTTCTTGTGCCTGACCACAGGGACCCCGCGGGAAGGATATAGCAGGTAGCACCACGAGTCTCCTTTTCTCTCGTGTGATTCGCTTGCGCGTTAAAAGGGGGGCTCCTGAGCATCGTGACTTAGGAGCTCTTACTGGCTCTCCAGCCCTCACCCCTAGCCTTGACCACGGCATCGCGACCTGGCATACCAGTGGCGGCTGATCTCGCTCGAGGGCCGGGACCTGAGGACGTAGAGCATTAAGAAGAGCTCGGGAGAAGGAAAACTCGTACGGACCGGACTAGCTATGTCGTGTAAGTTGGCGCGCAGCCCTATCGCAACATCAGGAATCACCTCGAAGTCAGCAAGATAAGTCTCGCCCTCGGATCGACTAAATATTTGGGCCGAGTAGTCGCTCACACCATGCCGCAACCCCGTTGCGGCCAAGTCATCTTCCTTTCTTTCCTTACCATGGCCGCTTGGGCGCTAAGGGGGACCTCCTAAGAATCGCGCCTTAGGGGCTCTTACTGGACCTCGGTCCGTGCACCTCCTGGCCTTGACCACGTCATCTCGACATAGCATACCAGCGACGGCTATAGCCGCCTTAGGACCGGGACCCGTCAGCGTAGAGCAACAAGCTATCGCGAGGAAAGAAAGGGGGACCGAGCCTTAACGGGACACGCGTTCATCAAATCTTCATAACAAGGAAGATAAGTACAAAGGCATTGCAGATCCTTGCATGCCCCCACGGGGTGATTCATGATTCTTCGAAGGAAACAAAAGTTGATGCTAAGGGGGATCCTATCTACATCCTTCTGTGGCGGACGCCATCATCAACAGTGGGCCATGAGAGGCCGGCGCCAACCCCATCTAGATCAGCGGCGGCGGCCGGACGCCGCAGCCCTGCTCCCAGCATGGCGAGAGCTCGGGGGGATGTAGCTATCGTCGCTCATCTCCGGAGCCTGGTAGAGCTCAGGAGAACTACTGGACTCCCAAGGGCTGCTGCTGCTGGAGTGGACGCGAGCGGAGCGCGCATCAGCCTCGCGTTCTTCTCCGGAGCAGCACTCCAGGCGACGGCCCTCGGCGTCGAAGACCTTGAAGAAGAGCGTGGAGGCGCCGTCGTACTCGAAGTGGATCGCGAGGATGCCCCTCGCACGACAGACCCAAGCGATATCCCCCTAGCCGCGGGTCATGAAGATCTTGCCGGTGGGGACCGCTTCGATATCCTCTCCGGTCGCCGGAGCGCTGCAGTCGGCGTACCGCGGCCAGAGCTCAAGAGGCCCCCTCGCCGGCATCACGTCGGAGAAGAACCGCGGGAAGCGGATCCAGGAGCTCGGAGGCATCGACGCCCACAGCACCAACTCGCGCGAGGAGTCCGCGGCATGGACGGCATGCGTCGCCGTGGCGCGGCGACCCCGGATGCGGCGTGGGTGGCGCTGCTCATCACTTCGCCCTCCTGAGCCCTCAGCTTGGGCATACAGGGGTAGCGGATACCCCGGAGGAGGCCGCTCGCACCAAGGCCTCGTCACCACCTGCATCGTCGCTTCATCGCGGTGGTGGATCGACCTCTTCTTCGGCGGGAGTGGCTCCGGGACATCCCGAGGGGCTTTTCCCTTCTCTTTGGCGGAGAACCTTCTGATAGGCGCCATTGGAGCAAGCAATGAAGCAAAGAAGAAGCGGGCATGCGAGGAAGAGATAGGCGACGGTGGCTCCACCCCCTCCCCATTTATAGCAAGAGAAGCCCAACCGGTGTCTCCCACGATCACAGGTAATGATGGTTTCCCTTGCATGTCGCAAGGACTTGTCAAGTCGTGCAGTTGTAGAGGCAGCGTGGGGAAGCGGAGACGCGCACGCCCAATCAACCGCCACGCGTCGACCAAGGCCGCGGGCTTTTGGGGCCCGCGGTGCTCCGAACTTGACCATTGGCTTCGCCGCGAAGCCAAGCCCGAGCGCACCTTGGGCCCGGGGGCTACTGTCGGCGTTCTGGGAATGGGGGTCCCCAGACTTGCCTGCCTGTGGCCCGCGGCGTGGCAGAGCTAGCAGGCCATACGACCCATCTTCACCAAGAAAGCATCCAAGACCCTCGCGAGGGGCCAAGCCTCACGAGGCGGACGACGCAAGAACTCCTCTGGAGCAGCCTGGTCAGGCAGGCTCGCGAGGGCGGAGATATCAAGGCGGGGCGAACCTCACGAGGCTCTCATGACGTGAGCCATGACGATCGACACCAGGCGGGCGCCAGGTGGGCACCAGCGCGCGCAGCGTCCTTGTTTCCCCTTTGGTGCAAAGGAGGCAAGCGCAGCCGCAGAGTACCGAGGCCTCAGGAAAAGGTTGCCATTTTGGTGCAACAAGACCAAGATCATGGACTGCAAGACGGAGGTCATCGTGGAGCCCAAGATGGCGTCACCTAGAGCCTTTCACAGGCGAAGACCGCTTTTGTTAGGATAGCTTGTCCTAGCTGCCCCCCTTCAAATTAGCCCGCCATTGTTGGCTTCCTTGCCGCTCAATATTTGGGAAGAGGACCAGGGCCTCTATAAATAGGACTAGCCACCACCATAGTAGTGGATCGGATCTCATCTCATCCTAGCTTGAGGGGGGATCTCATCTCATCCTAGCTTGAGGGGGGATCTCATCTCATCCTAGCTTCAGGGAATCTACACACCACAAGCTCATACGCACAAGAACACCTCAACCTCAGGAGGTTGTTCTTCCCCTTGTATTGTTCATCATCAGCCCAAGAGGTAATCCACCACCACCAAACTGGAGTAGCGTATTACACCGCAACGATGGCCGGAACCAGTATAAAACCCGTGTCTTTCTGTGTTGTGAGTTCATCGAGTTCGTCCGCAAAATCTTAGCGAGCTAGAGCGTAGATCGGTAGGAGGGAAAGACTCCGCGTGCACCCTAGTGTTCGAACCTTAAGGGTTAGCCAGAACCCCACATCCGACAGTCGTTGGATGTAAATCCAACGACTAACGATGTCAGAATCATTTGTTGACTAAGTTGACAATGACTTGCGTCGGCTTCGACCTATTGGCCCACATTTCAGCCTCCAAAAATGTGGCACGTATTCAACCCATTTTTCTAGAATTTACAGTCAATTTGATCTCTTTTTTTAGAATTACAGTTCATTTGCTGGGCTGGGTGAACAAATAATGTAGCGTCCATGTGGCCCATTTATTTTTTCCCTAAAAAATTACTGGCCATTTGCACTTTCTCGAAATACATGATTTTGCTGGGTTGATTCTATCGGTGTCCTGGGAACGGGGGTACCCAGACTTGCTTGCTTGCGGCCCAGGGCATGGCTCCACCAACGGCCTGGTACGACCCATCTTCATCAACAACCATTCAAGACCCTCACGAGTGGCCAAGCCTCGTGAGGCAGACGACGCAAGACCTCCTCAGGGGCAGCCCCCCTAGGCTAGCTCCCGAGGGGCGGAGATATCTATGCAAGGGGCGCCTTGCAAGGAGCTCGTGACGTGATCCATGACGACCAAGGCCAGGCGGGCGCCAGCGGGCGTAGAGTACTCGTTGCCTCCTTGCTGCTAAAGGGGCAAGCGCTGGTGAGGAGCCCCGAGGCATCAGACAAAGGTTTCCATATTAGTGCAACAAGACCAAGACTAGCAGGACGACAGGACGGAGGTCACCGCGGAGCCCACGACGGCGTCACCACCAGAGCCTTTGTCAGGCGAAGACCACCTTTTGTCAGGATAACTTGTACTAGTTGTCCCCCTTTAAAATTGGCTGTTGTGGGGTCCCTTCCCGCCTAACATTTGGGAAGAGGACCAGGGCCTCTATAAATAGGACTAGCCACCACCTTAGCTGGGAGAGGATCAATTTAGACCACCCTCGCATATACAAGCTCACCAAGCTCAAGAACACCTCTCCTCAAGAGGTTGTTCTTCCCTTGTACTGTTCATCATCAGCCTACAAGGCAATCCACCACACCACACTGGAGTATGGTATTACACCACAACGGTGGCCCGAACTAGGATAAACCCTCATGTCTCTTGTTCCCTGGGTTTGCCGAATTAGGCTTTGAGATCATTGCGAGGGCGAGCTAGAGAGAGAGAGAGAGATCTTCGTGCGCACCCCAGTGTACGAACCTCAAGGGTTTGCCGGAACCCAGAATCCAACATTTGGCACGCCAGGTAGGGGTGTGTGGAAGTTCCGCTCCTCCGCCTGCTCCACTTCCCCGTTCGGTCCCCATGGCCGGCGCTCCTCCACCGACTGGATCAACGGGCGACGACGACTGCGCCAGGGGGCTCAGGGCCTTCACCCCCGCCTTATGACAGGTGCGGTGGCCGCCCAAGTTCAGGCCGGAGATGCTGCCTCGCTTCGACGGCGCGGCGGATCCGTCGACCTTCCTGCTGGCTTACGAGGAGGCCGTCTTGGGTGCGGGAGGCGACATCAAGGTCATGGCTAACTGGTTCCCCATGGCCCTCGTTGGCGCGCCACATGCTTGGTTGCTCAACCTGCCAGGATCCTCCGTGGCTTCTTGGGAAGAGCTGCACGGCCTTTTCGTCACTCGCTTCACGGCACCAGCGCCTGTCGCTGTCGCGGCCCTCCTCGGCGGCTCGCAAGCGCCACCCACGGACCGCCACGTCAAGCAGTTCTTCCGCCAGATTGGTGCTGCATCTGTACGGCACGGAGCCCCTCCAGGATGGGCGGCGCCCGAGGCCGACCTCACCTTCGACTTAGGGGATCACCCCGCTACCACTGCCAGCTCAGGCGCGCTCCCAATGCTCTACACACCCACCATCTATCATGTCGCCATGACCAAGACACTCATCGACGGTGGAGCAGGCCTCAATGTGCTCTCCGTGGAAGCTTTCGGCTTGCTTCACGTACCGTATGGCCGGCTCCACCCTACCAAGCCTTTCTCCGGGGTCGGTGGCGGGTCCACCAGCCCCCTGGGGCAAATACGCCTTCCGATCACCTTCGGTACCCGGGACAACTACCGCACCAAGCTGATCGACTTAGACATCGCCTGCATTGACCTACCTTACAACACCATCCTTGGGTACCCTGCCTTAGATCAGTTCATGGTAGCGACCCATCGGCCTGCAACCTCATGAAGATGCCGGGCAGCAGCATCGTCCTCACCGTGGCTGGAGACACCAAGGAGGCACTGGCGGCCCTCAAGCTCGCCTTTAGGGCCGCAGCGGCAATGCGCCGAGCCGACGAAGCCGCCCCGGGGGTTAAGGAGGCTGCGCCGGCAAAGAAGAAGCAGTTCTTCACTCAAGATCAAGCCGAAACAAAGCAAGTCCCAGTCGAGGAAGATGGGTACTCGGGAGGCACCTTCACCATAGGTGCCAACCTCGACCCGGGCCAAGAGGAGGCACTGGTAAAGTTCTTGCACACGAACAAGGAGGTATTCGCCTGGGAGCCCAAGCAGCTGGTGGGAGTCCCCAGGGGGGTAATCGAGCATCATTTAAGGGTGTGCCCCAATGTGCGCCCCGTGAAGCAGAAGGCGCGGCGGAAATCCACGGAGAAGCAGGCCTTCATTGTCCAAGAAACTCGCAAGCTAGAAGCAGCGGGTGTCATTCACGAGATACGGTACCCGGAATGGCTGGCAAACCCCTTCGTCGTCCCCAAGAAGGGCGGAAAGGAACACATGTGTGTCGACTTCACCAACCTCAACAAAGCCTGCCCCCAAGACCCGTTCCTGCTCCCGCGCATTGACCAGATCATTGACTCCACCATCGAGTACGACCTGATGTGCTTCTTGGACGCATTCTTGGGCTACCACCAGATCAAGATGGCGGTGGAGGACATGGAGAAGATGGCCTTCTTGACCACGTGCGGGGTATACTGCTACACCTGCATGCCGTTCAGACTATGAACACAGGGGCGACCTTCCAGTGGTTGATGCACATCGCCCTGGGCCAGCAGCTAGGGAGGAACATAGAAGCCTATGTCGATGACATCATGGTAAAATCTCAGGAACCAAGAACCCTCATTCAGGACCTGGAGGAGACCTTCACCAACCTGCGTCAGGTGGACCTGCGGCTCAACCCGGAGAAGTGTGTGTTTGGTGTCCCTTCCGGCAAGCTGCTGGGCTTCCTCGTATCGCACCGGGGGATCAAGGCCAATCCGGAGAAATTCAAAGAAATAGAACACATGAGCCCGCCGCAAACCCTGAGGAAATGCAAAAGCTCGCGGGCTGCGTGACCTCATTGGGGCGTTTCATCTCCAAGCTGGGGGAGTGCACCTTGCCGTTCTTCAAGCTGATGAAGAATAAGCTCGCGGGCTGCGTGACCTCATTGGGGCGTTTCATCCCCAGAGGCCGACCTGGCGTTTCAAGACCTCAAGAGATACTTGACCAGCCCATCGGTGATGGTGGCGCCACGTCCCCTCGAGCCCCTGGTGTGTATCTAGCTGCCACGCCTCACTCAGCCAGCATGGCGCTGGTGGCCGTCCAGGAGGAGCGCCAGGCCAAGAGCGCGCCGCGTAATACCACAGCCCTAGCCGAGATGACGCGGCACCAAGGCGATGCTGCTAAAGCCACGACGACACCCGTAGATGATCAGGCCCTACAAGACGGCGTTCCTGCGGAGGCCCCGACACGTGATCAACCTCCTGAGAATATCCTACTGTCGGTGTCAAAACCGGCGGATCTCGGGTAGGGGGTCCCAAATTGTGCGTCTAGGCCGGATGGTAACAGGAGGCAGGGGACATGATGTTTTACCCAGGTTCGGGACCTCTTGATGGAGGTAAAACCCTACATCCTGCTTGATTAATATTGATGATATGGGTGTTACAAGAGTAGATCTACCACGAGATCAGAGAGGCTAAACCCTAGAAGCTAGCCTATGGTATGATTGTATGTTATGATTGTCTTTTCTACGGACTAAAACCCTTCGGTTTATATAGACACTGGAGAGGGTTAGGGTTACACAAGGTCGGTTACAAAGGAGGAGATATCCATATCCGTATTACCTAGCTTGCCTTCCACGCCAAGTAGAGTCCCATCCGGACACGAGACGAAGTCTTCAATCTTGTATCTTCATAGTCTAACAGTCCGGCCAATGGAGATAGTCCGGCTGTTCGGAGACCGCCTAATCCAGGACTCCCTTAGTAGCCCCTGAACCAGGCTTCAATGACGATGAGTTCGGCGCGCAGTATTTTCTTCGGCATTGCAAGGCGGGTTCCTTCTCCGAATACATCACAGAAGAATTTGAATACGAGGATAGTGTCCACCCTGCAAAATAAGTTTCACATTCCACCTCAGAGAGAATAATATTTTTGCAGATCTAATTTGCTGGCTTATTTTGGCAGCATGACGTTATGTCATGGCCCGGTGATTATTCGAACCATTTCTTTTAACCAGCTCCACACATAACCCGAGGCGGTTCCTTGACACGTCTCGCCGAAGCAGAGATCGTGTTCCCCTAATTACGGGATTCTCATTAATGCGGTCATGGGTAACCCAACCGTGTCTAGGACTCCTAGATTATAGGCAAGTCTCAAACGGCTACGGAGAGGATGCTTGATATTCACCCTCTTTATAAGGGGACAAGGTTTTCGCTTTTTCCCTCTCGTGCTCAATCGAACCCTTCCCCCGCCTCGAGTTCTAACACCCAAAGCCCAGGTTAGGTGCTCTTGATCTTCAACCATGTCCGGATCCAGCCTTCAAGGCCGATGGACGCCCTCCTCCGTTACGGAAGAGGACATTAAGAAGTTGTGGGAGGCCAGATACCTGGCCGCCGAGGTTTCGCATCGGCTGCCTGCTCGAGGGCAGATCGTCCCTACTCCCGAACCCATTGAGAACGTTGTGTTCGTCTCCCACTTCCTCCGAGGTCTAGGCCTCACTCTGGATCCTTTCGTCAGAGGTTTGATGTTCTATTACGGGCTAGATTTCCATGATCTAGCTCCGGACTCCTTTCTCCACATCTCGACATTTATTGTCGTGTGCGAGGCCTTCCTCCGCATCACCCCTCACTTCGGCTTGTGGCTCAATACCTTCGAAGTGAAGCCGAAGATGATCGAGAGGCAACATGCATCGTGCGGAGGTGCATCAATAGGCAAGATGGCAGGAGCTCCATGGCCGAAAGGTTCCTTCCCAGAGGTGTCCGAATTATGGCAGCGGGAGTGGTTTTACGTCATAGCTCCCAGAAGTGCCAAGTGGGCGGCTGCCCCTGCTTTCTGCTCGGGCCCCCCACCATAACTGATGTCATGGATTAGCAGAGGTCTGAGTTGGGGTCCAGCCAAGGACGTGCCTATACTGCAAAGCCGCATCCGAGATCTCTTCGAGGGAGATTTTAATTTGGTTGTGGTAATACAAGTCATGCTGGTTCGTCAAGTCTAGCCTTGCAAACGCCGGCCCCTTCGCTTGTGGGATTTCAAACCAGAGGGACCACATGCCATTCAAAGTTTCCTCGGCCTGACGCACGAGGAGATGTACAAGTCATTCTTGGACCTCAAGTAGAATGTCCGGATATTACAGAGGACGTGGGCCTGAGCAGTAACCGCGCCGCCGAACAAGTAAGAGATCCTCTAGCCGAATACACTGTCTTTTATTCAAAGTTATCTTTGAGAGTTTGCTTTTTGACCAGGACTGGCTCACAAAGGCGAAGATGATTCGGTGTTTAGCCCCCCTCCCTGAGGGTTTGGAAAATCCGGTATTGGAAAAAATGCGCGAGGTCGCACCTTGCCCGGAGCCCTTGAAGGAAGATACCGGGGGGGGGGGGGATAACATGGGCAGACGCGGGCCCCCATCGCTGCCCGTTCCAACCGAGGGAACGAGCGTCTCCACGAAGGAGGACGACCGGGGGAGGAAAAGGACTACTTCCGAGGATCCGGAAGCCGAAGCCTCCAAACGGGAGAAGAAGTCTCCCACGGAGGGTCCTACCTCGGGGGGGTGCTTTTGCTGCACAAAGTCCGCGGGGGGATCAGCCCTCCAACGAGTCGTAAGTGATCCAAAATACTTTAATAGTAAAGGTATGCTATCTTTTTCCTATGAGAAAATAACCACCGCATATATCTTTCAGTTCGGGCCTTAGCCCCTCTCAAATGAGCTCGTCTTCGGGGGATCTTCTTCCAGAGATGATGGAGAGCGAAACGCCTCCCTCGGACTCCTCCGCTCCAGAAGCGGGCGACCCCTAAGTGTCGTCACGGTGAGGCCAGAAGATAATCCCATAGACCCCCGAAGTCCCCAGTGTCCGGCTCCCGAAGAGAACAGACAAAAGAGTCCGGCACCGTCTAGTGTGCGGTCGGACGTTTTGAGGGAGTTGGTGGGGTGAGCGGCCATCTCAGAAGAACACCGTATGCTGATGGATACGCTGATGGAGAGAATCTCGTCCGCCGAAAGCGGATTACATGAAGCCTTTATGAGTCTACTGACAGGCTTTGAGGTATGTGAGATAATATGTGATAGTATTGCACATGTTAGGTGTGCCCTATGTAGATAGTAGCCCCTAAGACTCTGGTTGTCATCAAGAACGGCAGCGAACAGAGGATCATATTCCCAGGCAATAACCAGACTGCCCCTATGTGCAGGTGGTGGAAGCTCCAGTGGCTAGCCGGACTTGTGAGTTTGCCAAATTAAAACGGCAACTGGATGCGGCAGATGCCGACATCGAGCTTGTTAACAAGAGGCTTGACGAGGCACAGGGTAAGTGTTATAATCTGGTGAATGCCACATAGTAAGAGCAGCATGATGCCAGTATCTTTAATGTGTTGTGACTGCAGATGGAGCTGCCACCGTGGAAACCTTGCGGGCAGAACTTGCCCGAGCCAAGGAACAAGCGAGGATTAGTAATGCGGCTGCTTTGAAGGCGGCTGAAGAGTTGAAAGCCGAGAAGGCCGCACATTGCGAGAGCCAAGATAAGATGGCCAAGATGGCCGTAGAATTAAAAGACACTACCGACCGTTGCCAGGTCCTTGAAAAATAAAACCGAGCGAAGGCAACGGACCTTGAGAAGGCCGCGGCGGCGGACAAAGACACCCGTTCTGCTATGAGAGCGAAGAAGGAGGAGCTGCAGGAAGCCGGGGATATTGCGGCTGGGAAACCCTTCATGTTACGGAGGAAGTTCGGAGATCCACAGTATGCCCCTCCGGATCGGCTGTGGAGTTCGGCGGGTGCGTATATGGATTTGGCGGCGAGCGCTGTTGATGCGGCCAAGTACTTCCAAGGTCAGACAGAGTGTGAAGTGGACAAGCTGTTCTGGACGCAATTCCACGTTCCAGAGCGTCCGCTTTCATTGACTGACCAGCTAGCCGAATGGGCCGAACTAAATAGGTTGTCCGGACTCGCCATGTGGTATGTTGTGGATCAGCTATGGCCCGAAAAGCCAAAGCCGAACAGCTATTTCAGCTTAGTGCAGCAGTTCCTTGGTGCGGTGCCGCGCATTAATGCGATGAAGAGGTCGGCGTGCATAGAAGGCTCGCGGATGGCCCTTGCCCGTGTTAAAGCATACTGGGCGGAGATGGACGCTACCACTATTGCGGCACAGGGTTCGGCCATAGGCCGAGTGGCTGCCGAGCACTATTTCGAGGAGGTTCTCGAGGGTGCTCGTTTGATAGAGGCCTAGTGCTCGAAGAATATTATGTTTGAGTGATATGTATTCTCATTGTAAACACAGTGCTTTTATGAATTTTTTATAAGGCTATGTTTATACTTTTGCCTGAAAGTAGTATGATGCCTCCTGGGCGGCCGTTTATGTATACATGTGTATAACCTGAAAGATTGCAGCCGTCGGCTTCAACCCCCACGCATATAATGCGGAGGTGCTCACAAAAAATGCGTGTTCACACTTAACCCAACGTCTTGGTCCTATTAAGGAGGTGATAGCGTAGCGAGCGAGGCAACCGGACTATAATGCTTTAACACTTTCACTTAGCCATAGGAGTTTGACAGTGGGACTACTAGATAGCCCCTGGCGGCTCCGCACTCTCCCGATCGCGGGGTGCGTACATGCCTGGCCGAAAAACGGCCCTTCGTTAAGGCGGAGGAATTCTAACATTCCGATAGGTCATCGAGTGGTTGACCAGTCTCAAACTATATCATGACAGTCAGTTTTCGGCTTTCTCTACTGAGGTGCTCATCCGGATGAACCAGGGCACAATCGCAGTAGTTCTACTGGTGCTACCTTAGCCGGTAAAGCGGAACGTAAGGCACCAAAACACAGGAGCCGAGCAAACCCAACATTTGACCAAAGACAATGATTTGGAGCTGATGCATATAAGGCCAAACTCGCGACGCCGAGCACTCCCTAAGGTATTCGGTCTTTGTGGTATAAACTGGGCCTAAATAGTGCCCTTCGTAAGGAGCCCCTTGTGTCCAGGTACGTGCATTATTCTGATGTGGCCACATGCCAAGACGTCAGCATCCTTCTCAACTGTGCTGAGAATTCGGTGGATATGTATCAACAAGAGACAGTCAAAAAGGTTTACGCAGGGTCTTAATCTAAAAAGAATCCTTGGAGCGGGTCCCTGCTGCACGTCTGCACCTGTGTCTCCGTTGTGCCGTATCCTGGACGGGTGTAGCACGATGATCATCTGTAAAAGAGAGGAACTTAGGTGAAAAAGTTGTCGTGTGAAAAGATAGTTTTTAAACAAAACCATATATAATTCAAGATGAGTAAAAATTGCCACTTGTCTGCGTGCGTTGAGCCCCTTGTATTTGTAATAGGGGTGTGACCATTGATCCGGTATATATTACATATAGCGGCGCCGGACTCGACTAACCAGGTCCGAGGTCTTGACGACCTATTAAATGCTTTAGTTGGTGAGGCCGTTTTTAGTGTGCGGCTGCCAAGGCAGCCGCACTCTCTTCGGCGCGCAAAGATCGCTTAATACTTCCGTTTACTGTAATGATGCCATGTGGGCCGGGCATCTTGAGTGTGAGGGAAGCGTAGTGCGGTATTGCATTAAAGTGAGCGAAAGCTTCGCGTCCGAGTAGTGCTTGATAGCCACTTTGGAACGGAGCGATGTGGAAGGTTAAATGTTCACTACGGAAGTTATCGGGGGAGCTAAATATAACTTTTAGTAGCAGGGAACCCGTGCAATGAGCCCATGGGCCTGGCGTTACTCCTTTAAAGGTAGTATTGCTATGGCAAATTTTTGTTGGGTCTATCCCCATTTCGCGGATTGTATCCTAATATATCAGGTTTAGACTGCTGCCGCCGTCCATCAGGACTCGTGTGCAGTGATATTCGTCAATTATTGGGTCTAATACCAGGGCAGCCCATCCTGCACGCTGGATACTTGCTGAGTAATCACAATGGTCGAAAGTGATCGGTTGAGACGACCAGTGGCAGGACTCCGCGGTGATAGGCCCTTGGGCATATTTTTCTGGGAGTGTCGTTTTGTTTTTTCCCTTGATCACGTGTAACACGTTTACTGTTTTGACTTCTAGTGGAAATTTCTTTTGTTCCCCAGTGTCTTGCTTGAGAGGCTCATCCTCGTCTTTGCTTGGTGCATCCTCCCCCTTGTGTACGACGTTGAGCTTATCGGACTGCTTGAAGACCCAACATTCTCTGTGGGTATGATTAGCAGGTTTACCAGGGGTGCTATGGATCTGACGTATTTGGTCCAGAATTTTGTTTAGGCTGGACAGTTCGTCTCTGGCGCCTTTAGAGGGCGGCTTTTGCTGACCTGGCCGAGAGCTTTTGAATCCCGCGTTTACTGCCGTGCTCTTCGTGTTGTCTTCTTTATTCTGGTGTTTGTTATTGTTGTTGCGTCGTGATTTTCCGTTTCCATCTCTAACTTTAGATGTACTGGGGTCGCTGGTGCTGCATCTGGCTAGCCAGCTATCCTCACCCGCGCAAAAGCGGGTCATGAGGCTTGTTAATGCTGCCATTGTTCTCGGCTTTTCTTGGCCGAGGTGTCTGGCGAGCCATTCGTCACGGACGCTATGCTTATAAGCTGCCAAGGCTTCGGCGTCCGGACAGTCGACAATTTGGTTCTTTTTAGTAAGAAACATGTTCCAAAGTTTTCAGGCTGACTCTCCGGCTGTTGAGTTATATGACTCAAATCGTCCGCGTCCGGAGGTTGGACATAAGTCCCTTGACAATTTGCCCGAAATGCGTCTTCGAGCTCTTCCCAGCTTCCAATGGAGTTTTCGGGGAGGCTTTTGAGCCAGTGATGAGCTGGCCCTTTGAGCTTGAGGGGTAAGTACTTGATGGCGTGGAGATCATCTCCTCAAGCCATATGGATATGGAGGATATAGTCCTCAATCCAGACCCCAGGGTCTGTTGTTCCGTCGTATGCCTCTATGTTTACGGGTTTGAATCCCTCTGGAAATTCATGGTCCAGCACCTCATCGGTGAAACATAGGGGTGTGCGGCACCCCTGTATCTGGGTGTACCGCGTTGTTCGGATGTTTGTTGTGTTACATTGTATGCTGGGGCGCGCTTGCGTGGTCCATAGATGGATCTGGTTGCGCCGTCCTTTTGGTGCGAGCCCTTGCGTGGATCGCGTACTGTCTTGTGAGTGGCATTGTTTGCCGCTCTATGTTGGCCGTGAGGTCGTCTATCCAGCCGGGTGGCTGTTTTGATTTGTGGTTGTGGGGGGTCTGAGGCTTCCTCATCGAATTTAGGTAGCAACTTCCGCTTTGGGTAGCTCTTGGTGGGGCGATTGTCGCCGTACTTCGCTGCTGTGCTGAGTACTTTACTCCATCTAATTTGGAGTGTGTCCTGCGCAGCCTTGATCCTTTGCTTCTGCTTTTTCAGACTCCTTGCGGTGGCAACAAGCCTTTGACGGGCATTCTGCTGCTCCGGGTACCTGTTCGGCGTTATGTCGTCCAGACTATTATCTTTGACAGAATTGGTTTTTTCAGTTTGATTCCCCGGATTGCCGTGGTCCGGCAGTGGTTCACCCTGCTCCAACGCTGGGTCTGTATGATCGTTATTTCTGCTGAGGTGGGATTTCGGGCGGCGCTTGCGCCGCCGCTTTGACTGCTTCTCGAGGGAACAAGCCTTTGGTGCGTCCTTCCGTTCCTCGTCGTCGTCTTCTTTTGGTGTGTCCACCATGTATACGTCATATGATGAAGTGGACGTCCAGCGCCCTGTGGGCGGTGGTTCCTCTTCACCTCCCGCATCGTCGTCCATACCGTCGATGTCTTCGAAGTCGAAGTCGAGCATGTCGGTTGAGTCATCGGCAGTGGCTATCAAGTGGGTGGTGGGTGGGCGTCGAATTTCTTCGTCGTCCGCATCCCAATCCTGTTGGCCATAATCCGGCGAGGGCTCTCCTGACAAAGAGAGAGACCTTAGTGAATTCAGAATGTCGCCGAAGGGCGAGTGCTGAAAGATATCCGCGGCGGTGAATTCCATGATCGGCGCCCAATCGGGTTCGATTGGCAGGGGCGCGGGCGGTTCGGAGTCAGAAAAAGAGTCCAGCACCTTGGAGTCACGGGCTGCACAGAGGATTATGCAGGTGTTCGGCTCGATCACCGTTGAGACTGCATCCCCTGAGGCGGTGTCTAACCACCCGTCCTCGGTTGGCGCAGTTGGATCTGAACTAAGGGTCGGAGCTGATGCGGGCGCGACTTCTGGGGTACTGTTCGGCGGCAGAGCTAGGTCATACCCATCGCGACAGTGCGGCGTGCCCGACTATGGCTCGAATCCATCGAAGATCAAGTCTCTGCGGATGTCAGCCGTGTAGTTCAAACTTCCAAATCTGACATGATGGCCAGGGGCGTAGCTTTCAATCTGCTCCAGATGGCCAAGCGAATTAGCCCGCAGTGCAAAGCCGCCGAATTCGAAGATCTGTCCGGGGAGAAAAGTCTCACCCCAGACCGCATCGCTATTGATGATAGTAGGAGCCATCAAGCCTAACGGCGACATCATAGAGGAAATCTCAATGAAAGCACCAATGGCAGTGTCAAAACCGGCGGATCTCGGGTAGGGGGTCCCGAACTATGCGTCTAGGCCGGATGGTAACAGGAGGCAGGGGACACGATGTTTTTTGCCCAGGTTCGGGCCCTCTTGATGGAGGTAAAACCCTATGTACTGCTTGATTAATAGTGATGATATGGGTGTTACAAGAGTAGATCTACCACGAGATCAGAGAGGCTAAACCCTAGAAGCTAGCCTATGGTATGATTGTATGTTATGATTGTCTTTTCTACGGACTAAAACCCTTCGGTTTATATAGACACCGGAGAGGGTTAGGGTTACACAAGGTCGGTTACAAAGGAGGAGATATCCATATCCGTATTGCCTAGCTTGCCTTCCACGCCAAGTAGAGTCCCATACGGACACGAGACGAAGTCTTCAATCTTGTATCTTCATAGTCTAACAGTCCGGCCAATGGAGATAGTCCAGCTGTCCGGAGACCCCCTAATCCAGGACTCCCTCACCTACCTTGGGAGGCGCCACGACTCCCAAACTCCACTGACTCCATCGGCGCTCCCGCCCTCGTCGAACACTCGGTGTACTTTATCAGCTCGGTGTTGTGGGATGCAAGGCCGTGATACCCCATGCCACAGAAGCTTTTGCTCACACTCCTAGTGGCCTCACGCAAGCTGCGTCATTACTTTCAAGGCCACCCAATTAAGGTCGTCTAAGCCTACCCACTAGAGAGGGTGCTCCGGAGCCCCAACGCTGCGGGAAGAGTCGCCGCGTGGAATATCAAATTGCAAGCGTTTCAGCTGGAGTTCAGCACAACCAGGGTCATCAAGGGAGCTTCCCTTGCCAACTTCGTGGCAGAATGGACCGACGCTCTGGAGCCTGAAGCAGGCGAGAGCCGATCCCTCTTGCCAGGAAGCGAAGCGCCAGATGGCTGGGTCATGTACTTCGATGGCGCTTTCGCACGCCAAGGTGCGGGGGGCGGCGCCATGCTCATCTCCCCCACTCAAGATAAGCTATACTACGCAGTGCAGCTCTGCTTCTAGCGGGGCGAGAAGGTCTCAAACAACATCGCGGAATACAAGGGGTTGATCGCTGACCTCAAGGCCGCCACAGCCTTAGGGGTGAAGCATCTCACCATCAAGGGCGACTCGCAGCTCCTCGTCAACTTCTCCAACAAGGTGTATGAGCCGAGGGATGAGCGCATGGGAGCATACCTCGCGAAGCTACGCAGGATGGAGAAGCAATTCTTGGGCCCAGAGCTACCACACGTGCCTTGCGGCACGAACACAGAAGCCGATGACATCACCGGAAGGGCATCCAAGTGCCCGCTCCAGGAGCCCGGCGTCTTCGAGGAGCGACTTTTCAAGCCTTCAGCAGCACCCCCATCTGTGGGGCTGGCATCACCTCGGGAGGAGCTCTCCCAACCACTAGCCTCGGGAGCCCCATCCTATGGTCCAACCACGGGAGCAGGCCTGCTCCTATCGCTCGAACCTCGGGAGGGGTGCTGGACCGAGGAGTTCAAGATGTACCTGATGCGAGGGACGCTGCCATAGAAAGAGGAGGATGCGGAGCGCGTGGCCCGGCAGGCTACGGTGTATTGCATACAGGATGGTGAGCTATACAGAAGGTGACCTAATGATGTTTCCTTGTGATGCATCTCCAGGGAGCAGGGGAACGTATTCCTAGCTGACATAAACTGCGGGGACTGCAGGCATCACTCGTCGTCACGGACCCTGGTCGGCAAGGCGTTCCTCAGCGGGTTCTACTAGCCCACGGCACTCAACGACGCAGCCGAGCTGGTGAAGTCCTGTGAGGCCTAGCAATTCCATGCCAAGCAAATCCACCAGCCGGCCCAGGGCCTCCAGACTATCCGACTTTCGTGGCCATTCGCGGTCTGGGGTCTGGATATCCTGTGTCCGTTTCCGCCAGCGCCTGGGGGCTATCGCTACCTCTATGTCGCCATCGACAAGTTCACCAAATGGGCAGAGGTGGAAGTCGTCCCCACCATCCCAGTCGGGTCGGCAGTTAAGTTCATCAAGGGCCTCATGAGCCGGCTCGGGGTTCCTAACCGCATCATCACCGACAACGGCTCGTAGTTCCCTAGCAATCTCTTCAAGACCTATTGTGCTAACCTTGGAACGCAGATTTGCTATGCTTCGGTGGCGCACCCCAGGAGCAATGGCCAAGTTGAGCATGCCAACACCGAGGTCTTGAGGGGCCTCAAGACCAGGACCTTCAAGAAGAAGCTCGAAGCCTGCGGCAGGGGCTGGCATGATGAGCTCCAGTCCGTGTTGTGGTCCATCCGCACCACCGCCACCAAGCCAACAGGCGAGACCCCGTTCTTCCTCGTCTACGAAGCAGAAGCAGTTCTCCCTCACGAGGTCAGGCATGGCTTCATGCGGGTCATGGCATTTGATGAGACGCAGCAGGACGCCATGTGGGGGATGGACCTTGTGCTGGGGGAGGAACGCCACCTTGAAGCCTCGCTCCGAGCGGCAAGAAACCAGTAGGCGCTACGATGGTACCACTGTCATAGCGTCCGCTCCAGGACGCTCGAGGTGGGCGATCTCATCCTGAGGCGGGTGCTCTCCAGGGAAGGGCTGCACAAGCTCTTGCCCATGTGGGAGGGCCCGTTTAGGATCACCCGCATCTCCAGGCCTGGCGCCGCGTGCCTGGAGACGCAGGACGAGATCCCCATCCAGAATGCCTGGAACATCCAGCACCTCCGAAAGTTCTTCCGATGAAGCAAGGCCCAGTGCCTGTGAAGGTCTTCGCTCGTGACACTCTCACGTAATAATGAGTGGGGCTATACACACTCCGGAGTCTCCGGAGTGCCGCCCTCGGGCCTCAGGGGCTCTGAGGGAGTCCTGGATTAAGGGGTCCTCGAGCGTCCGGCCTGTGTGACGTGGGCCGGACTAGTGGGCCATGAAGATACAAGATAGAAGAATTTCTCCCATGTCCGGATAGGACTCTCCTTTGCATGGAAGGCAAGCTAGGCGGCCGGATGTACTATTTCCTTTCTATGTAACCGACTTTGTACAACCCTAGTCCCCTCTGGTGTCTATATAAACCAGAGGGTTTAGTCCGTAGAGGCAATCATAATCATATAGGCTAGACTTCTAGGGTTCTAGCCATTATGATCTCGTGGTAGATCAACTCTTGTAACCCTCATACTCATCAATATTAATCAAGCAGGACGTAGGGTATTACCTCCATCGAGAGGGCCCGAACCTGGGTAAAACCTCGTGTCCCTTGTCCCCTGTTACCCTCAACCTCAGATGCACAGTTCGGGACCCCCTACCCGAGATTCGCCGGTTTTGACACTGATCATTGGTGCTTTCATTGAGTGTTCCTCTGTGACGTCGAAGACAGGGTTGATGGCTCGCTGTCGGGTTTCGGGTTTCGGCAGACCCTTGAGGTTCGAACACTGGGGTGCGCGCGGAGATCTCCCCCCTACGGGTCTATGTCTGATCCTCTCATGCGAACTAAGATGAAAATGATGAACAACACAAGGGACATGATGTTTATACTGGTTCGGGCCACCGTTGATGTGTAATACCCTACTCCAGTGTGTGGTGTGGTGGATTGCCTCTGGGGCTGATGATGGACAGTACAAGGGAAGAACAACCTCGCGAGAGGTGTTCTTCAGCTGGTGCGATGAACTGCTAGGGTGAGTTCAGTCGCCTTTCTCTCTCTCTCTCTCTCTCTCTCTCTCTCTCTCTTTGCTATGGTTCTACTAGATTTCCAGCCGTCGTGGTCGTCCCTTCTCGATATCTCGAGGTTTTTCTCGATGTCTCTACTCTGTGGTGGCTAGCTCTATTTATAGAGGCCCTGGGCCTCTCCCCGAATAATGGAGCGGGAAGGGCGCCAACAATTGGCCATTTCGAAGGGGAACATCTAGTACAAGTTATCCTGACCAAAGGTGGTCTTCGGCTGCCAAAAGCACTGGCGATGACGCCGTCTTGGGCTCCACGGTGACCTCCGTCCTGCCGTCCGGCTGGTCTTTGTCTCGTAGCACCGGAATGGTAACCTTTGCCTGATGCCTTG
Organism: Triticum urartu; assembly: GCF_056163025.1. Taxonomy (NCBI): domain Eukaryota; kingdom Viridiplantae; phylum Streptophyta; class Magnoliopsida; order Poales; family Poaceae; genus Triticum; species Triticum urartu. The sequence continues at coordinate 569,184,634 of NC_141879.1, read as the reverse complement.
GCCTGTGCTTGCCCCCTTTGCACTAAAGGGGAAACAAGGACACTACGCAGGCCGACGCCCGCCTGGTCTCGATCATCATGGCTTGTGTCACGGGTTCCTCGCGAGGTACCCTTGCATTGATCTCTCTGCCTCCTCGCGAGCCTGCCTGATGAGACTGCCTCTGAGGAAGCTTCCTGTCGTCCGCCCCGTGAGGCTTGGCCCCTCGCGAGGGTCTTGAGCTTGAGCTGGTGAAGATGGGCCATGTTGGGCCCCCACTTGAGCCACCCCGCAGGCCGCAGGCAGGCAAGTCTGGGGACCCCCATTCCCAGAATGCCGACAGTAGCCCCCGGGCCCAAGGCGCGCGCGGGCTTGGCTTAGTAGAGAAGCGAAGTGGAAAGCGCGAAGCGCCGCGGGCCCTAACATCCTGCGGCCTTGGGCGCCGCGCGACGGTTGATTGGACGTGGGCGTCTGCACTTCCCATGACGCCTCGGCAACTGCATGACTTGACAGGTCCCTACATGCAAAGATATGGGTCACGATTACCTGAGGTCATGATGTCCGGCGGTTAGCCTTCCCCGGCTATAAGTATGGGGCCGCGTGAGCTTCGCCGGTTCACCCCTTTCCGTCACTCCTCCTCTTCTTCTCCCTCATTCTTGCTTCCTCTTGCACCAATGGCACCGATCCGCCGGTTTTCAGCTGAGGAGAAGGGAAAGGCCCCCAGAGAGGGTCCTGACCCCCTCCCGCCGAAGAAGAGGCCAATCCTTTGTCACCGGGACGAAGGCGCCTGGCAGGTGGTGTCGAGGCCATGGTATGAGCGGCCGCCGCATGGGTTTCCACTACCCACGCCCGCGTCGTAGGCCCCAGTGGGAGGGCGCCGAGCAACACCAACTGCGTCGCCGCTGTCGCCGGCGAGTCACAGTGGTGCGCGTCGTCCCCCCTGGAGTCCACACGGAGCGCTCCTCTCGCGAGCTTGTGCTTCACGCCGCCATGCCTCCAACTTCGTGGATCCGCCTTCCTCCCTCCTTCGCCTTCGAGATGCCGCTGAGCGGGGCCCTGGAGCTCTGGCTGTAGCACGCCGACTGTGGCACCCCTGCAACCGGAGCGGAGGTCGCGGTCGTCGCTCCGGGCAAGGTCTTCATGACCCGGGGCTGGGGTGAGATTGCCCGGGTCTGTCGCACGGACGGCGCCTTGGTGATCCATCTTGAATACGACAGTGCCTCCTTGATGTTCTTCAAGGTCTTTCATGCAGAAGGACGCCGGCTGGAATGCTGCCCTAAGGGAAGCGGCAGTGGTGACGAACTGGCGAGGACCAGCCCCGCCCGTTGGTCCTCCTGCAGCTCCTCAGGTAGTAGCGGAGGGACTGCGGGCTTCAGCGGCTCCCCCGAACTCCTTGCAACCCCGGAGACGAGCGACGACAGCTACGAGCCTCCGAGCTCGCGCCGCGCTTGGAGTGAGGCAGCTGCCTCGGGCCACTGACGCCACTAACCTGGATGTGGTTGGCGCCGGCACTGGGCAGCCCACTGTTGATGATGGCGTCGCCTGGGGAGGTGCTAGCAAGTAGCGTTCTTTATGGTTAGCACCTTTCGTTCCCTGTAAGGAATTAAAGCAACACCCCACGGGGGTATGTAAGGCGTCTGCCGTGCTTTTGTAATTACTATATCCTTAATATGAATTAGCGTGAGGTGTCCGTTCTGTTCCGGCTAAGCCCCCCCTTTCTATCCTCACGAGGACTTGGCGCTCTACGCTGACAGGTCCCAGTCCCCAGGCAAGCTTCAGCCGTCGCTAGTATGCCAGGTCGCGATGCCGTGGTCAAGGCCAGGAGGTGAGCGGCCCGAGGTCCGGTAAGAGCCCCCGAGTCGCGATGCTCGGGAGGTCCCATTTAGCGCTCAAGCAATCCTTGCTGGGCGAGAAAGGAAGGTAGCGTCGCCGTGACAGAGTTGCACTGGGCGGGGATTTAGCACTGCGTTGGTCTAGCTTTTGCGACGGCGCGACTTATCTTGTGTGTCTGACGTAGTTCCTCGGAGAGGCGCCTGGCCCGAGAGGCGACGGTCGAGGTGCTGCTAGGCTAGGCCCTCGCGAGCTTCTTCCCACTCCCTTGCACTCTCCTTAACACTCTACATCCTCAGGTCCCGGCCCTCGAGCGAGCTCAGCCGCCGCTGGTATGACAGGTCGCGATGCCGTGGGTCAAGGCCAGGGGGGAGGGCTGGAGAGCTAGTAGGAGCCCATGAGTCGTGATTCTTAGGTACCCCCCTTTTAACGTGCAAGCGGTCCGTGCCGAAGAGAGGGAGAGAGAGCTCACGATGCCCCCAACGTTGCTCCTGGAGTAGATCCTGCACACCAATCAAGGCATGTCATTACGGTCGCCGGCCAACCTATGGTCACTCCGAGAGAGCGGTTAGGGCACTGAGGGCCTGGTGAGGTGGCGCCGTGCGGGGCTGCCGCGGCCAGAGCTCGACCACTCAGGTTTATCAATGCTGCAGGGACGGACCCGTGCGCACGCGCCATGCCAGAGTGAGCGGCTCTTCAAATAGGCGTTGATCGAGCAGGTGATTAGGTGAGGTATGTTAAGCACATAGGAGGAAATCCAATTTCAAGCAAGCGCAGGTAAAAGCAGCCGCCGCTGGGTCGGGCCCGAGCGGCGTGGGGATGATGCAGCCCGAGGGGTGCCCCCAACAGGGTAAGTAAAGAGCATAACCAAAGTGGATACATGCCGCGGGGACGGACCCACGCGGCCTGGGAATGGTGCAGCCCTGTGGACGCTCCTAGATGAAAGTAGAACTCTGAAAGATGTCACCTGGTGCTGTTGAAGATGAAGTGATGCTGAGGAAGTGAGTGATGCGCAGTGAAGACGTCGGCCCTCATGAGCCCCCAGGCCCAGGGGCCTCGGGAGGCTCTGGTGGCACGTGCAAGTCTTCGGGGATCATCGCCACCTCCGCGAGGACCGCGCGATGCCTGGCCTCCTGTGCCTCCAGAATGCTCCTCAACAGGCGCTGAAGTGCGGCGACCGCGCTCGGCAGGCCGAAGGGCATGCGAACGTAGCTGTGGGGTGGTCCCACACAGCGCCCTATGGCCGAAGGCCATAGGCGCTCCTGGGACGCAGCTCGGTTGAGCCCTGGTACATCGATGCAGACGCGCAGTCCTCCATTCTCGCCTGGATGCGGGGGCCACGGCAGGTAAGCGGCGGCTTCCGCGCATGACTCTGGACTCTTGTAGCTCTTGGGTATTCCTTGCGATGAACTCCTGAGGGTTTTGTTCCTTTGACTTCTACCTTTCTGAGGGAAGCGTGCCTGAAAGAACCCCTCCAAGTGGTGCCCGAGCGCCTCCCTTGCGACCTTGGCAAGGTCGGTGGCTCTCCAGGAGAGAGCCCCCGAGCCCTGCCTGAGGAGGGCGCCGGGCGCGCCTTCCTATGCGCGAGAGGGCGGCGCTCCCAGATCGGGCACGAATCCTGACACAATACCTCCTGAGGTGCCTGCTTCCTTGTGGCTCTGGCCAGGTGAGGTCTTCTTCTTCTTGAGGGTCACCTCGGGAGGCCCCCCGCTCCTGCGATCAGGGTCTTCGATTGCTGCGGCTTGGAACACACACTCGAGCGAGCACACTGCGTCCCTTTCTTCACAGGGTACGGTGATGGCTCCACCGCTTCCTGGCATCTTGAGGACATTGAAACCATGGTGAGTCACTGCCATAAACTTGGCTAGGGCTGGGTACCCGAGGATGGCGTTGTACGGCAGGAGGATGTGAGCGACGTCGAAGTCGATGAGCTCGGTGCGGTAGTTGTTGCGTTGCCTGAAGGTGACCGGAAAGCGAACCTGCCCAATTGGAACAGTGGAACCATCGGTGACTCCTGAGAAAGGCTTGGTTGGCTGAAGCTGGTCGTATGGCACTTGGAGATTGTCGAACGTCTCGACGGACAAGACATTGAGTCCTGCCCCGCCATCGATGAGGGTCCTGGTGACCTGCACGTTGCTGATGATTAGGGAGCAAAGCATCGGGAGGACTCCTGCCATTGCCACATACTTGAGCTGGTCTACGGAACTGAATGTGATCGCGCATGAAGACCACCTGAGAGGGCGCGTGGCCTCAAGCTTGGGAAGGACTACATTCACCTCGAGAGCAAACTGCTTGAAGATGCGCTGTGAGGCTGGGGCCTGGGTGCCGCCCAAGATGCAAGCAATTGCACGTGGCTCTTGGAAGCCCCCAGCCCCATCGTCTTGGTGTTGGTCTTCGTTCCTCCTTGGTGGAGGCGGCAGAGGAGGGAGGCATGTGTTGCCGTGGGGACGGTCCTCATGAGGCTGGTCCCTCCAGCCTCCCTCGCGAGGCTGGTCCTGCCAGTGGTCCTCGCGAGGGCGGTCACACCATCCCTGGCGAGGGCCACGGTCTTCCCATCGTCCACCGCCTCTTCCTCCTCCTCGGTCATAGCCCCTGTCGTTGCGCTCTGGGCGCCGGCCGATTCGCCCATCTCGCGCGGCTCTGAGCTCTTGACATTCGTTGGTGTTGTGGGTGTGGAGGTCGTGGTACACGCAGTACCGTCCGCCCTTGGATGACTCGGGCTGATCCCTGCCTCGCTTGGTGTCCGGTTCCGCTGCTAGCACGGCAGCCCCCTTGCGCTTCACGTCCTTGGCCTTGAGCTTCTTTTCTTCTAGGTCGGCTGCCGGGAGCTCGAGGAGGGAGAGACGCCCTTCCTCAGCCCTGGCGCACTTGGTCGCCAAGTTGAACAGCTTCAGGGATGTGCATAGGTCTTCATGGATTGCTAGCTCTTCCTTCATCTTGACGTCGCGCACGCCGTCGGAGAAGGCTGAGATGATGGCTTCTTCAGTCACCTTGGGGATCTTGAGGCGAGCGTAGTTGAAGTGCTGGATGTACTTCTGCAGGGTTTCTCCTGTCTGTTGCTTGATGCGGCGCAGGTCGCTCATGGCCGGGGGCCGCTCGCGAGTGCCCTGGAAGTTGGCGATGAAGCGGGTGTGCATCTCGCTCCAGGAAGAGATCGTGCCAGGAGCCAGGTTCAGGAGCCAGGTGCGGGCGCCGTCCTTGAGCACCATGGGGAACCAATTCGCCATGACCTTCTCGTCTCCGTTGGCGGCTACGATGCCTAGCTCGTAGAGCTGCAGGAACTCCATGGGGTCCGCTGTGCCATCATAGCGGGGAGGGAGGTCAGGCTTGAACTTGCCTAGCCATGTGACGCCGCGCATCTCGGGCGTGAAGGTGAGGCAGCCCGCCGTGGCCACCGGCGCCCTTTGTTGGTGCTGGACTCATTCTTGCGGGTCACCACACGCCGCCACTGGGAGCAGCGCGGGGTTTTGTCGTGGAGGCGCTGGGGCGCGATCTTGGCGCGCCGGCGCTGGGAGCGCGCGAGCACCTTCCTGGGGACGTGGGATCTCTTGGCAGCTCCCTTATTGCTGCGCAGGCACCGGACGTGGAGGGTCTCGCCCTGGGGCTGCACGCCTTGGAGCCAAGGCACCTTCTTGGGGAGGAGGCGGCGGAGGCGCCTCCTGATCCTCGCCCCTGCACGGGACGGAGGGCAAGGCAGCGAGAGGGACCGTAAGGGGGAGCCCCCTGCGGCACTGACGAGCTCGATGATACGGGCGAGCCAGTCCTCGTAGAGGTCGTCGACGGGGCGATAGTGCAGGAGCTCCCGCGCCAAGAGCGGTGAGGCGTGCGCATCCATGGGTGCGCGACGGGCGTGGGATGACGAGCCAGCTGGAGTCAGCGACGTGGTGGTGGTGCGGCCATCCCACCGCACCGAGGGGTGCTGGGACAAGGCCTGCTGCTCGTTCCCCGCCGGGCTGGTGGCGGCGTTGGCGGCGGGCGACGGGGAACGACGAGGGGGCCCGCCGACAGGCGCCATCTAGGCGACGCGAGCAGCGTGAGCAGCCCGGCGCTCGGCGCGAGCCCGACGAGCGTCAGCCATGGACACGAGGAAGATCACACGTGAACAGCGGAAGAAAGATTCCGACGCACCCCTACCTGGTGCGCCAAATGTCGGGTTTCGGGTTCCGGCAGACCCTTGAGGTTTGAACACTGGGGTGCGCACGGAGATCTCCCCCTACCGGCCTACGTTCGATCCTCTCGTGCGAACTAAGATGAAAATGATGGAAAACACAAGGGACACGATGTTTATACTGGTTCGGGCCACCGTTGTGGTGTAATACCCTACTCCAGTGTGTGGTGTGGTGGATTGCCTCTGGGGCTGATGATGGACAGTACAAGGGAAGAACAGCCTCGCGAGAGGTGTTCTTGAGCTGGTGCGATGAACTGCTAGGGTGAGTTCAGTCGCCTTTCTCTCTCTCTTTGCTATGGTTCTACCAGATTCCAGCCGTCGTGGTCGTCTCTTCTCGATGTCTCGAGGTTTTTCTCGATGTCTCTACTCTGTGGTGGCTAGCTCTATTTATAGAGGCCCTGGGCCTCTCCCCGAATAATGGAGCGGGAAGGGCGCCAACAATTGGCCATTTCGAAGGGGAACATCTAGTACAAGTTATCCTGACCAAAGGTGGTCTTCGGCTACCAAAAGCACTGGCGATGGCACCGTCTTGGGCTCCACGGTGACCTTTGTCCTGCCGTCCGGCTGGTCTTGGTCTCGTTGCACCGGAATGGTAACCTTTGCCTGATGCCTTGGCCTGTGCTTGCCCCCTTTGCACCAAAGGGGAAACAAGGACATTGCAGAGGGCGGTGCCCGCCTGGCGCCCGCCTGGTCTCGATCATCATGGCTTGCGTCACGGGTTCCTCGCGAGGTACCCTTGCATTGATATCTCTGCCTCCTCGCGAGCCTGCCTGATGAGGCTGCCTCTGAGGAAGCTTCCTGTTGTCTGCCCCGCGAGGCTTGGCCCCTTGCGAGGGTCTTGAGCTTGAGCTGATGAAGATGGGCCGCGTTGGGCCCCCACTTGAGCCACGCCGCAGGCCGCAGGTAGGCAAGTCTGGGGACCCCCGTTCCCAGAACGCTGACACTCGCCTTGTTATCAAGGACAGTATCACCTCTGGAGGAGCCCTGGCCTCGGGCCCAATCCTCCGGCTGGGCGGCTTTACCATGACCGCCCATCCGGCCGTTAAGCCGACGATGACATCTCGAGTCATCGGAAATCGCCTTCGTGTTGACCCTAAATACTCCAAACAAATGGATCCGACAGAGTTACCGTCTTTAAACAAGCTCCTCGATCGCATCGCCACCTTGGGGATCGCTACGTACTACGGTCGGATTGGGCTTAAACCCGATCAGAGAGAAATCAAATCTCCGTCGATCACCCATCAGATAGCGGTAGTAGAGGAGCAAATCAATCTATATTGAGGACAAACTATGTTCGGATTTCCGAGCTCGAAGAGCCGGACATCCGTTCACAGAACAACACGCCCCGTCCTCCGAACCTAGAATCGGACGGCTGACCTAAAAAATCAGTTGATATCCCGGAGCCCGAACTGTTAAGCTCGGAAATCCCTCAGACTCCGGATCCCAAATTGGGTCAGGGTTCGGATCTAAAGCCACCCACCCACCCAGATATGCACGACCTCACGTACATACAGTAGCAGTCTCAGGAAACAGTCCATCACTTTTGGGCTAGATTCCTCCTTGTCAAAGACAAGATTAAAGATTGCCGTGACGAAGACGTGATCTCAGTATTCTGCAATAATTGCACAAATGAAGGAATCCTTAACGCCATCAACCGCCGTCACGTATCACACTTCGCTAACTTGGCAAACATAGTACAGAAGTACCACGCAATGGAAAGCGCCTGGAAAGCTCAGGCAGCTCATTGGCAACCACCGGTTTCCACTCAACACTACAAAAAAAAGACACATCCGTGACATTTTGGGCCGAACGAAAAAAGTTTCTGTCATACTTATGACACTTCTATGATGATAATTGTGACAAAACCCGGTATCATCATAGATGTGGTGGGCTCCTACTTCTATGACAAAGAATCATGACATAAAATGGACTTTTCTTCCTGGGCGGGCCGGAGACGCAGCTACATGACATTCTTTGGGAAACCATGGTAGAAGCGAGGGCGAGCAAAATATCGGGGTGTTCCCAGTTACGGTGGGTGGTCGGGGCCGAGCGATGCGCGTTTCTCTTGTACACACATGCGCGTGGGTGCGAGGCGTTGGGCTCTAACTGAACCCGAGCGAGGCGTTCACCTACTGAACCTGAGCGATTGCACTGCATGCTATGCTTTGCTGAACCCGAGCGATTGATCGATGGCTGTTAACTGAACCCGATCGAGCGATTTCTTCGCTACTGCTGCTAACTGAAGCCGATCATTGCTGCCTCTGGATGAACAGTGAGCATTGCTGGGGGGTTTGGATGAACAGTTCCCAGTGGGAGTGGATGAACAGGACCCCGTGGTGTTGCCTCTGGATGAACAGGACCCTGATTGATCGAGCCGGTTGGGGCTGGATGAACAGGACCCCGTGGAGGGCTGGATGAACAGGACCACCCCGTGGAGGGCTGGATGAACAGTAGATGGTGGAGGGCTGGATGAACACTATCCCGTGGAGGGGTGATTGAACAGGAGCCCATGGAGACGGCCGGTTGAACAGTAGCCGGTGGAGTAGCGCGCGGTGAAGTCTGGATGAACAGGAGCCTGTGGATGAACAATCACAGGTGGAGGCTGGAGGAGGTCGACGGTGGATGAACAGTAGCCCGTCGAGGCTGGAGGGGGTCGACGGTGGAGATGAACAGTGTCCCGTGGAGTCCCGTTTTGTGGTACGCCACACCCCTCCCGATGAACAGGACCCCCGTTTCGACCGTAGCGCTCCAACACAAGTCTGTTTCATCCGTTTTGCGGTACGCGACACCCCTCCCGATGAACAGGACCCCGTTTCGACCGTAGGAGGTCCGTTTCCTCCGTTTTGCGGTACGCCAGACCCCTCCCGATGAACAGGATCCCATTTCGACCATGGACGGTCGAACACAAGGTCGTTTCCTCCCTTCTGCGGTACGCACTGCATGCTAGGCGTTCACCTACTGAACCTGAGCGATTGCACTGCATGCTATGCTTTGCTGAACCCGAGCGATTGATCGATGGCTGTTAACTGAACCCGATCATTGCTGCCTCTGGATGAACAGTGAGCATTGCTGGGGGGTTTGGATGAACAGTTCCCAGTGGGAGTGGATGAACAGGACCCCGTGGTGTTGCCTCTGGATGAACAGGACCCTGATTGATCGAGCCGGTTGGGGCTGGATGAACAGGACCCCGTGGAGGGCTGGATGAACAAGACCACCCCGGGCTGGATGAACAGTAGATGGTGGAGGGCTGGATGAACACTATCCCGTGGAGGGGTGATTGAACAGGAGCCCATGGAGACGGCCGGTTGAACAGTAGCCGGTGGAGTAGCGCGCGGTGAAGTCTGGATGAACAGGAGCCTGTGGATGAACAATCACAGGTGGAGGCTGGAGGAGGTCGACGGTGGATGAACAGTAGCCCGTCGAGGCTGGAGGGGGTCGACGGTGGAGATGAACAGTGTCCCGTGGAGTCCCGTTTTGTGGTACGCCACACCCCTCCCGATGAACAGGACCCCCGTTTCGACCGTAGCGCTCCAACACAAGTCTGTTTCATCCGTTTTGCGGTACGCGACACCCCTCCCGATGAACAGGACCCCGTTTCGACCGTAGGAGGTCCGTTTCCTCCGTTTTGCGGTACGCCAGACCCCTCCCGATGAACAGGATCCCATTTCGACCATGGACGGTCGAACACAAGGTCGTTTCCTCCCTTCTGCGGTACGCCAGGCCTCGTTTCCATCGGCTGTTCCATCCAAGCCCTCCCGATGAACATGACGACGCATTCGGTTCCGACGCAGCCGGTTGTCTCGCCATGAACACAACGACGACGTAGTTTCTCCGTTCCGACCCAGCCATGTACACGAGCCCTGGCCATACGTATGCGCGAGTAGGCGTTCGAGACCCCGCCCGTATGTATGTACGTGGCCGTATTTTCTTTCGTGCACACCGGCCGCTGTATGTACGTGTACATGCTACATGCGCACCTCTACTACGACACGTGCGCACTCTACATCGACCAGTATGTACGTACACGTTCGCGACCAGAATGACAATGCTACGTACGCTTCGACCAGGTGGGTCCCGACTGTCAGGCACTTCCTTGCGTGCGAAGATATAGCTGGTGGGTCCCAGCAGTCAGGGGGGCAAATCGTTTTTTTTGCTCGGACGCACTTCCTTGCGTGCGAAGATGTAGCTGGTGGGTCCCAGCAGTCAGGGGGGAAACGTTTTTTTCATGAAATGTGGTGGCCCGTCCGGTGGTCCCCGCTGTCAGGTGCAGGAATAATTATTTTACGTGTAATAAGGAGGCACTTCCTTGCGGCTGTCGTGGACCCAGCTGTCAGCCTCTCCACGTACAGTACTCTTCCGATGGAAGTCGGTCGTTGACCACATTGAACACGCCGCGCCGAGAGCACCAACGCAGTGGACGACGGCGAGGCCTAGGAAGGGATGACGCGAAGCCAGGGAAGACGCGGAAGTGGATGCCCACGCGGAAAGGAGTACGAGGGTTCACTGGTTCGGCTGCGGTGTGAGGCTGCCGTCGCCGCAGAATAACAGGGGGTGTGGGTGATGATGACCCACAAGTATAGGGGATCTATCGTAGTCCTTTCGATAAGTAAGAGAGTCGAACCCAATGAGGAGCAGAAGGAAATGATAAGCGGTTTTCAGCAAGGTATTCTCTGCAAGCACTGAAATTATAGGTAACAGATAGCTTTGTGATAAGATAATTTGTAACGAGCAACAAGTAACAACAGTAAATAAACTGCAGCAAGGTGGCCCAATCCTTTTTGTAGCAAAGGACAAGCATGGACAAATTCTTATATAGAGAAAAGCGCTCCTGAGCACACATGGGAATTATGGTCAAGCTAGGTTTCATCACGATCATATGATTCTCGTTTGGTACTTTGATAATCTGATATGTGGGTGGACCGGTGCTTGGGTGATGTCCTTACTTGGACAAGCATCCCACTTATGATTAACCTCTATAGCAAGCATCCGCAACTACAATAAAAGTATTAAGGTAAACCTAACCATAGCATGAAACATGTGGATCCAAATCAGCCCCTTACGAAGCAACGCATAAACTAGGGTTTAAGCTTCTGTCACTCTAGCAACCCATCATCTACTTACTACTTCCCAATGCCTTCCTCTAGGCCCAAATGATGGTGAAGTGTCATGTAGTCGAAATTCACATAACACCACTAGAGGAGAGACAACATACATCTCATCAAAATATCGAACAAATACCAAATTCACATGACTACTAATAGCAAGACTTCTCCCATGTCCTTAGGAACAAACGTAACTACTCACAAAGCATATTCATGTTCATAATCAGAGGGGTATTAATATGCATATAGGATCTGAACATATGATCTTCCACCAAATAAACCAACTAGCATCAACTAAAAGGAGTAATTAACACTACTAGCAACCCACAGGTACCAATCCCAGACTTGGAGACAATAATTGGATACAGGAGATGAACTAGGGTTTGAGAGGAGATGGTGCTGGTGAAGATGTTGAAGGATATTGACCCCCTCCCAATGAGAGGATCGTTGGTGATGACGATGGCGATGATTTCCCCCTCCTGGAGGGAAGTTTCCCTGGCAGAACAGCTCTGCCGCAGCCCTAGATTGGTTCCGCCTCGTGGCGGCGGAGTCTCGTCCCGAAAGGTTGCTTATGATTTTTCCTCAACGAAAGACTCCATATATTAGAAGATGGGTATCGGAGGGCCAACAAGGGGCCCACGAGGCAGGGGGCACGCCCAGGGGGTAGGGCACACCCCCACCCTCGTGGCCAGGGTGTGGCCCCCCTTCGGAACTTCTTGCACTCAGTATTTTTTATATATTCTGAAAATGACTTCTGTAAAATTTCAGGACTTTTGGAGCTGTGCAGAATAGGTCTCTAATATTTGCTCCTTTTCCAGCCCAGAATCCCAGCTGCTGGCATTCTCCCTCTTTATGTAAACCTTGTAAAATAAGAGAGAATAGGCATAAGTATTGTGACATAATGTGTAATAACAACCCATAATGCAATAAATATCGATATAAAAGCATGATGCAAAATGGACGTATCAACTCCCCCAAGCATAGACCTTGCTTGTCCTCAAGCGAAAGCCAAAATCGAAAAATATGTCCACATGTTTAGAGAGAGAGGTGTCGATAAAAATAAAATACGGACATGAGGGCATCATGATCATTCTTAAAACAGCAACTTATATAATTCTTGTCATATGATCTCTTATGCTAGAGTAACAATTCAATCACAATTTCAAGTATGAATCATAAACTTCTTTGAAAACTAACAAACTATAATCTCAGTCATTGGAGCATTTGCAATTTATAATAACATAGGAAAGAGTCCATATAAGAGCTTTTTAGCAAGTCCACATACTCAACTATCATATAGTCTTCCATAATTGCTAACACTCACGCAATACTTATGGGTATGGAGTTTTAATCGGACACAGAGAAAGATAGGGGCTTATAGTTTTGCCTCCCAACGTATTACCTCAAGGGTAATGTCAACAATAATAGTGCATGAAAACTCACATCCAATTAGCCATATATACCAGCATCTTTCCAACATGTTGTGCTTGCCAAAAGATAAAATGTAAAAAGGAAGGGTGAAGATCACCATGACTCTCATGCAAGGTAGGAGATAAAAGTAAAAGATAGGCCCTTCGCAGAGGGAAGCAGAGGTTGTCATGCGCTTTTATGGTTGGATGCACAAAATCTTAATGCGAAAGAATGTCACTTTATATTGCCACTTGTGATATGGACCTTTATTATCCAATCCGTAGCTTTTATTGCTTCCATATCACACGATCGTATAAAGCTTATTTTTCTTCCACACTAATAAGTCATACATATTTAGAGGGCAATTTTTATTGCTTGCACCGATGACAACTTACTTGAGGGATCTTACTCAATCCATAGGGAGGTATGGTGGACTCTCATGGCAAAACTGGTTTAAGGGTGTTTGGAAGCACAAGTAGTATCTCTACTTGGTGCAAAGAATTTGTCTAGCATGAGGGGGAAAGGCAAGCTCAATCATGTTGGATGATCCATGACAATATACTTTATCTCATATGTAAGAAAAAATAACCCATTACGTTGTCTTCCTTGTCCAACGTCAACTATTTAGCATGTAATATTTTAATGAGTGCTCACAGTCATAAAAGATGTCCAAGATAGTGTATTTATATGTGAAGACCTCTCTTTCTTTATTACTTCCTATTAATTGCAACGATGATCAAAACTATGTTTGTCAACTCTCAACAACTTTTATTCATAATACTCTTTATATGTGAGCTCATTACTCTCCATAAGATCCACATGATCTCTTTTATTCTTTTTATTCTTTTCTCTTTTCTTTTATTCACTCAAGATCATGGCAAAATAATCAAGCCCTTGACTCAACACTAGTCTTTATTATATATAGCTCACGGACTTGATTACATAGAAGGATCATAAAGCAAAACTCACAGCTATATCATACTAAAACTTTATGCTACTAGATCAAGATATTTCCAAAAGGATCAAACTAAGAAAAATGGTAAAGATAGAAGTGATGGTGATACGATACCGAGGCACTCCCCCAAGCTTGGCAGTTGACAAGGGGAGTGCCCATACCAAATACTCAGTTCTTCTTTGTTGGTGGAGAGGGTGGAGTTGTTGATGATGTTGGCTTCTTCCTTAATCTGCGCTTGAGGACAGAATTTTGGTCCCATAGGTCATCGATCTCCTGCTCCAGGCTCAGTGTCTTTTTGCATAGTTCCTGCTTGTTTTCTTGCAAGAGGCGAAAAGGGATAAACTCAATCTTAGGTTTCTTTACTCTATCCGGGAGGCTTGACTTTTGTACTCCACATGCATGTCCCCAGGTTGAGTTAATGGGACTTCATCTTCTTCTGAGCTCGTCTCCACCCTTCCCTTGGGTTCATAGTCCTCTTCTTCTTCCATAGTCCAACCACAATGCTCCACATCCCCATAGACCTTAGGATTTGCAAGGTAATCAGCTACATAGCTTTCTCCTTCCGAATCCTGGGACGCCATGTTGCTCTAATCTGCAGCAAGACAGCTCGAAACAAAGACAGGAGATATTTGTGTGATACGATGGTCAAAACCTTCGGGAGATTATATAATGAACTTTTATCGACCAAAATACGTATCATGCAAGAAAACAGAGTCCGGAGGCGCACAGGTGCCCACGTGGCAGGGGGGCGCGCCCAGGGGGGTAGGGCGTGCCCTCCACCCTCGTGGAGCCCTCGTCTCGTTCCCGGACTGCTTCTTATTTTTCTATTTTTCTAAATATTCCAAAACGGAGAAAAAATGCCATTAGAACTGTTTTGGAGTCGGTTTACTTACCGTACCACATACCTATTCCTTTTCGGAGTCTGAAACGTTCCGGAAAGTGTCCCTTATGTATTCCTCCAGGGTTACGGTTTCAACAACATTGGTTTCAACATTTATAGGATTACCTGAGATATAATGTTTGATTCTTTGACCGTTCACCACCTTCGGGTTTGTGCCTTCGAAGTTGTTGATTTTTATGGCACCGGAACGATAGACCTCCTCGATAACGTAAGGACCTGCCAATTAGAGAGAAATTTTCCTACAAAAAATCTTAAACGAGAGTTGTATAGCAATACATAATCACCTACATTAAACTCACGCTTTTGTATCATTTTGTCATGCCATCTTTTAACCTTTTCTTTAAACAATCTGGCATTCTCATAGGCTTGGGTTCTCCATTCATCAAGTGAGCTAATGTCAAATAACCTCTTCTCACCGGCAAGTTTGAAATCATAATTGAGCTCTTTAATAGCCCAATATGCCTTATGTTCTAGTTCAAGAAGTAAGTGACATGCTTTTCCATAAACCATTTTATACGGAGACATACCCATAGGATTTTTATATGCAGTTCTATAGGCCCATAATGCATCATCAAGTTTCTTGGACCAATTCTTTCTAGATCTATTAATTGTCTTTTGCAAAATTAATTTAAGCTCTCTGTTGCTCAATTCTACTTGACCACTAGACTGTGGGTGATAAGGAGATGCAATTCTATGATTAACATCATACTTAGCAAGCATTTTACGGAAAGCACCATGAATAAAATGTGAACCACCATCAGTCATTAGATATCTAGGGACTCCAAAGCTTGGAAAAATAACTTCTTTAAGCATTTTAATAGAGGTGTTATGATCATCACTACTAGTTGGAATAGCTTCTACCCACTTAGTAACGTAATCAACAGCAACTAAAATATGTGTATATCCATTAGAGGCAGGAAAAGGTCCCATATAATCAAAGCCCCAAACATCAAATGGTTCAATAACAAGTGAATAATTCATATTCATTTCTTGATGTCTACTAATATTACCAATTCTTTGACATTCATAACAAGATAATACAAACTTACGGGCATCCTTGAAGAGAGTAGGCCAATAAAAACCGGATTGCAATACCTTATGTGTAGTTCTATCTCTAGTGTGGTGTCCTCCATAACCTTCGGAGTGACACTTGCATAGGACATGTTCCTGTTCATGCTCAGGTACACAATGTCTAATAACACCATCTACTCCTTCTTTATAAAGATGTGGATCATCCCATAAGTAATATCTTAAATCATAGAAAAACTTTTTCTTTTGCTGGTATGTGAAACTAGGTGCTATAAATTTAGCAACAATGTAATTAGCATAATCAGCATACCATGGAGCAGTATGAGAAGCATTTATGACATTTAATTGTTCATCAGGAAAGCTATCATCAATAGGTAGTGGGTCATCAAGAACATTTTCTAAGCTAGACAAGTTGTCTGCAACGGGGTTCACAGCTCCCTTTCTATCAATAATATGCAAATCAAATTCTTGTAGCAAGACAACCCATCTAATAAGTCTAGGTTTAGCATCTTTATTTTCCATAAGATATTTAATAGCAGCATGATCCGTGTGAATAGTTACTTTAGAATCAACAATATAAGGTCTGAACTTATCACAAGCAAATACAACAGCTAAAAATTATTTTTTAGTAGTAGCATAATTTCTCTGGGCATTGTCTAGAGTTTTACTAGCATATTGAATAACATTTAATTTCTTATCAACTCTTTGCCCTAGAACATCACCTAAAGCATAATCACTTGCATCACACATAATTTCAAAAGGTAAATTCCAATCAGGTGGCTAAACAATAGGTGCAGAGATTAATGCTTTCTTTAAGTATTTCAAATGCTTCTACACAATCATCATGAAAGATGTCGGTGTCAAAACCGGCGGATCTCGGGTAGGGGGTCCCGAACTGTGCGTCTAGGCCGGATGGTAACAGGAGGCAAGGGACACGAAGTTTTACCCAGGTTCGGGCCCTCTCGATGGAGGTAAAAACCTACGTCCTGCTTGATTAATATTGATGATAGGGGTAGTACAAGAGTAGATCTACCACGAGATCAGAGAGGCTAAACACTTGAAGCTAGCCTATGGTATGATTGTTGATGTGTATGTCATCCTACGGACTAAAACCTTCCGGTTTATATAGACACCGGAGAGGGTTAGGGTTACATAGAGTCGGTTACAATGGTAGGAGATCTGAACATCCGTATCGCCAAGCTTGCCTTCCACGCCAAGGAAAGTCCCTTCCGGACACGGGACGGAGTCTTCAATCTTGTATCTTCGTAGTCCAGGAGTCCGGCTTGAAGGTATAGTTCGGCTATCCGTACACCCCCTAATCCAGGACTCCCTCAGTAGCCCCCGAACCAGGCTTCAATGATGATAAGTCCGGCACGCAAATTGTCTTCGGCATTGCAAGGCGGGTTCTCCTCCAAATTCCGTGTACCTGTTTGAATAAAGTCCGGTTTCTTGTAGATGTTGCGCTCCTTAGCTTCTACGCCCAATAATGGCCGTTTCCCACGTGTCAAACGAATATGAAAAGTCTGAGTGTTTTTTCGTTCACACCCCTAGCCACGTAAATGAGCTGCCCTATTTAAGGGGACGAGGATTTAGATCCAATCCACACCTTCTCCCCTCCACGAGTGTTCATCAGAGCGCATCCGACAAAGGTCCATTCTACCATGGCCAGCCACCGCAACTCCTCCGCTCGCCCTTCCAGCCCTAAGCCTGGATATTGGGAGAGATGTTCCACTCCGCATAGCGAGCTAGTGACGCTCCAGACCAAGGGATTTCTGCCCCCGGCCTATATGGTCCCGGTTAGAGCCGGTCTTGCCGTTTACAACGGCGGAGAGCAAGCAGAGAATGCCCCTAATCCATCCAAAGGAGAGCGGGTGTGCCTTGTCCCTTACTTAATAAGGGGGCTCGGATTTCCCATCCACCCATTTCTCCGGGGGCTGCTGGAGTTCTACGGCCTCCAGCTACATCATCTCACGCCTACCTCAGTATTGCATATCGCGGGCTTTGTAGCCCTTTGCGAGCTGTTCTTGGGTATTGAAGCTCATTTCAGACTATGGAAGGAGCTGTTTTGCCTCGTGCCTCGTTCCAAGAAAGGGTCACTATATCAAGTGGGCGGAGCCGAAATATGGCGCATCGCCGGGACCGGATATCTGTCCGGAACTCCAAAGAAGGCGTCCGAAGATTGGCCCTCGCAACGGTTCTATATAGAAGACGTCCCGCTGCCGGATCCTGTCTGGATCGGTCTCCCATAATTCGATAGTGCTCCCTTAAAGAAGCGCCTAAGCTGGCGTCCACGGAGCCCTCAAAGGGAAAGTGACAGGAACATCGTTTACCTGATGGGACGAATAAGATTGTTGGCCCATTCCGGACTAACCATGATCGGAGTTATGGCCGAATGCATCATGCGGGGGGTGCAGCCGCTTTAGTATAGAAGCCACCCCATGTGGGATTTCAACGGGGAGGACGACGCCACCCGCTACGGCCGTAAAGGGCCAGATTCAGTTACTGCTCTATTAAAGATCTTGTCCACTTTGTACAAGGGAGAAGAGGAGGAATTTCTCCGCGTCAACCCATAGGGTGGATTATCTATGCACAATCCCCCAAGCTGGGTAAGTGTTCGCATCTACTTGCTCATCCGTTTAGTGTTCCCATTGTTAAATACTTATTCTGATGACCTCAACGCAGGAACTGCACCGGGCTGTTAAGGAAATAAGCAGCCCGCCTCCACAACCCGAGGACCCAGGACGGTCTCTCGACCCGGCCTCTCAAGAGGATCCGGACATATCTGTGGAGCTGATTGATGGAGTGTTCCGTCAATTGAGCGAGGACAACACCTTGGTGGCAATTACGGCCGATTACCCAGGGCTAATCCCGACGCCCCAGGTACCCGAGATCGAAGTCCCAGTACCCCGGATAGGGGTCCGTCCATGCGTGTTCAATTTCCTAATTGCAAGCGAACTTTGCAGGGGAGGTTGTTGAGGCAGAAGGCCGAACCTGCGGCGACAAGCCAACGAGGGGCCGCAGGGCCCCGTGGGTAGAAAAGAGGTGCGGTCCGGACCGAGGCATCAGCGCAAAGGTATGGCGCGCCCCTCTATCCCAGTTGTTATACCTTCGAGGCACATTTGACACTCGCGCCCTCTTCAGGACAAAGAGACCTCGCCAGACTATATCCGGACAGGCTGCCAATCGCGCCTCCACCAGCCAGGCTCCAAAGCATGGTCCGGGGGCGAAGGCGAACGCAAGGCGCATGCCGGACGTTCCTCCGATGGAGGATGCGGATGGGTTGTCTGCCAGCAACTCTGAGGTGGAAAGTTCCATGAACCACAGGCGTCGCCGGACAATTCTTTGCGACGCTTGCTTCTCCCAAGAGGCGTTAGATGCCTTCAATTCGGGAGATGCGCACCTCCATGCCGCTCAAAATGGTCTAGCCAGAGCCACGGAGCAATATGTAAAAGACATATGGGTAAGAAAATTTTGGTAAATATATATGTAGCAGTAGCCCCCGAGACTTGAAACAGTTAGAATAACTGGTTTAAGGATCATTTGTTATGCAGGTTCTTACAGAAAATAATTCCCTACTGTCCCAGGAGCTGGAAGAGTGCAAAGCCCAACTGGAGGCCGCACTAGCCGCGGCAGGGGAGCCTAAGGAGGCCCCCTCTGGTAATATACATTTCTAAACATAAGTATTTTGCGAAGCACGGCTTTGGTGCGAATCTGACAAATAAAATTGCAGATGGCGCCGGATTGAATCCGGAAAAGCAACATCTCCTACACCAGCTAAAGGCTGGTGAGAGGGTGCTATTAAAGGTGATGGGGAGAAGAACATTCTCCAAGATGCCAACACCCGGCTGGGCGTCGAGCTGAAAGATGTTCGTGCCCAGCTATCAGACTCCGTGAAGGAGAATCAGCGGCTTTGGCGCGGCATATTTAGTAAGTGCTTGAACGAACTATTTGAAAGAAAGTTCGGCGGGGAAGTCGACTGACAGAGCAATGTCTGTAGGTGTGTTAACAGGTCGTCCGACGGAGGAGATGCCTGGTTCTACGGGTGACCTTCTTCCCGAAGGTATTGGAGAGCTTGAGGAGAAGCTAAAGGGAGCACGGCGGCGCCTCCAATTGTGGAAGATATCAGCCTGCCGTCAAGGCGCTAGGGAGGCCTGGGCCATGGTGAAGATGCGGTACTCAAAGGCTGACCCCAACCACATGGCCGAGGTCGGTCCTATAGGGCCCGATGGGAAGGAGATCCCTGTAAGCAGGACTGTAAATTAGACAGCTTGTTAGATGGTATTGAAGAGGAATACAATCAGTCAAAATGACTATGTAATCGAATTGACATTTATAATGCCTTCTAGCCGGATTATAGATCATTTTTCATGGCCAACCTTTTCGCTTCAACCTCGGGGCCTGACGGTCCGAAGTGTGTCCGAATTCCCATGCGATTATATAGGAACCGGGGAGTGCGTGGAGACCAGGCGTAGGGGTCATTAGTGCGTGAACAGACAAGTCCCCGACTAGTTATGTTATATTACATGGTTAGTAAGAAACATCTTCCAGGGAGAATAGTTCCGTTAGGGGTTCCTCTCCCTGGGGGGCATGCCCTAAAGTGCATGTCCATGCTGCGAAAAGAAACGCAGGAAAAACGCCTGGGGGCACATAGATAAAGGAAAAGATCATCTTTAGTTCACCGATCGAATATTCTCTTAAGAACGCTAGCTTTCGGCTTCACCCAGTCTGAGGTACACGCCCGGCTGATCCGGCAGTAACAATCGCAGAGGTGCTCCCTTTACCACCTAGCCGAATAATCGGGAACGTAGGGGTAAGCACAGGAGCCAGGCAACCCAGCTTGGCCAAAACTTAAGTCATATCGATGCATATAATGGTGAATAAAAGGTACATGCGGAAGTTTGACACATGTGTTAGGCATGAAGCCCGTATAAATAAGCTTCTATTTAAAGAAGCCCCTAGGTTTACTGAGCACGGATAGCGCGTCAATTTGTGAGCCTTTAAAGGTTATAAGAGAGAGAAAAAGGGAGAAGGAGAGAAATGTAAGACAGACAGTATATAAAAAATGGACAGAGTAAGGAGACAAACACAGGATCCGGCGCTAGGCGTAGAATCTTCAGAGACAGGCTGCGTTCCATGGGTTCGGCTCGAGTCGGTTATCCGATGCGTTTCGCAGGCGGTACGCTCCACCAGTCAGGACTTGGTCAATTATGAAGGGACCTTCCCACTTGGGCTTGAGTTTGTCCTTTTTCTTGTCCGGCAGGCGTAGAACTAATTCATCAACGTTGTAATTTTTGGCCCGTACTTCTCTGCTTTGGTATCTTCGAGCTTGCTGTTGATAGAATGCGGGACGGGCTTTCGCCACATCACGCTCCTCCTCTAATGCGTCCAAACTGTCCTGCCGATCGAGCTCGTCTTCTCTTTCCTCGTACATGCGCACTCGAGGTGAGTCATGAATTATGTCGCAAGGCAGAACTGCCTTCGCGCCGTACACCATGAAGAATGGTGTGTATCCGGTGGTGCGATTCGGCGTGGTCCGCAACCCCAGAGTACGGAGTCGAGCTCCTCTACCCAGTGCGTGTTAGATTCCTTGAGGGACCGCACTAGTCTGGGTTTGATGCCGCTCATGATAAGACCATTTGCACGTTTGACCTGGCCGTTAGTTTGTGGGTGATAGACGGAAGCATAATCGAGCTTTATGCCCATGTTTTTGCACCAGAGTTTTACCTCGTCGGCCGTAAAGTTTGTGCCATTATCAGTGATGATGATGTGGGGGACGCCGTAATGGTGTACAACCCCGGATATGAAGTCTATCACAGGTCCGGATTTGGCCGTCTTAACACGCTTGGCTTCTATCCATTTGGTGAACTTATCCACCATGACCAGTAAGTATTTGTGCTTGTGGGTTCCGCCTTTAAGGGGTCCAACCATATCAAGCCCCCAGACCACAAAGGGCCAAGTGATGGGGATAGTTTGGAGGGCGGTGGGTGGCATATGGCTTTGGTTTGCAAAGAGCTCGCAGCCGGTGCATCGTTGGACTAAGTCCTTAGCGTCTGCCCGGGCCGTCGGCCAATAAAAGCCTATACGGAAGGCCTTGCTTACCAGGGACCGGGCTGCAGCGTGATGACCGCCGAGTCCGGCATGGATTTCAGCCAGGAGATTCCGCCCCTCCTCTTCGGAGATGCACCTTTGAAGGACTTCGGTAGTGCTTTTCTTATAAAGCTCTCCCTCATGGACTCTGTAGGCTTTGGATTGCCGCACTATGCAGTGTGCCTCATTTTGGACATCGGGGAGTTCCTGCCTAGTAAGGTAGGCGAGGAATGGTTCTGTCCACGGGGCGATGACGGCCATTATTACGTGGGCTGAAGGTGTTATTTCAATGGCAGAGCCTCCGATTGTGTCAGAATGTTCGGTGTCGGGCAGTGCAGTTGGGTCCGGGCTGTTATTGTTCGGCTCCCCTTCCCATGCCACGGATGGCTTGAAAAGCCTTTCCAAGAAGATGTTGGGGGGGGGACTACATCGCGTTTTGCGCCGATGCGTGCCAGGACATCTGCCGCCTGATTATTTTCCCGGGCTATATGGTGAAATTCAAGTCCCTCGAACCGAGCTGACATTTTTAGGACGGCGTTGCAGTAAGCTGCCATTTTCGGATCCTTGGCATCGAAGTCTCCATTTATTTGGGAGATTGCGAGGTTCGAGTCCCCGTGCACCTCTAGGCGTTGGATGCCCATGGATACTGCCATCCGGAGACCATCTAGAAGGGCCTCATATTCGACTGCATTGTTGGAGTCCGTGTACAGAATCTGTAGTACGTATTGAACTGTGTCTCCTGTGGGGGACGTCAAAACAACGCCAGCCCCCAGTCCATCCAACATATTGGAGCCGTCGAAATGCATGATCCAATTTGAATATGTGCAATAATCTCTAGGGAGTTCGGCCTCCGTCCATTCTGCGACGAAGTCGGCTAAAACTTGTGACTTGATGGCTCGTCGTGGCTTATAAGTTATGTCGAACGGGAGGAGCTCGATGGCCCATTTTGCAATCCGGCCCGTTGCGTCACGGTTGTTTATAATGTCGTTAAGTGGTACTTCCGAGGCTACTATTATTGAACACTCTTGAAAGTAGTGTCGTAGCTTCCGGGATGCCATGAATACCGCGTACGCAATCTTTTGATAATGCGGGTACCATGATTTGCAGGGAGTGAGGACAGTGGACACATAATAGACCAGCCTTTGAAGGGGGAATTTGTGTCCGTCCGCTTCTCGTTCGACGACGAGCACTGCGCTTACAACCTGATGTGTTACTGCGATGTACAATAGCATTGGTTCGCCGGTGTTTGGCGCGGCCAGGACTGGGTTTGTTGCCAGTATGGATTTTATTTCGTCGAGTCCGGCCGTGGCTGCGTCCGTCCATTTGAAGTGTTCGGTGCACTGAAGGAGGCGGTAAAGGGGAAGGGCCTTTTCTCCCAAGCGGGAGATAAAGCGGCTTAGAGCCGCCACACATCCGGTTAACTTTTGTATTTGTTTGAGGCCCTTTGGGATATCCAGTTGCGACAGAGCTTAGATCTTGGCTGGATTTGCTTCAATTCCTCTGCTGGATACAATGAAGCCCAAGAGCTTTCCGGCTGGAACGCCGAAACGCATTTTTCCGGGTTGAGCTTGACGTCGTATGTTCGGAGATTATCAAATGTGAGCCTCAAGTCGTCTACTAGAGATTCAACATGTCTTGTTTTGACGACCACATCAT
Source organism: Triticum urartu (assembly GCF_056163025.1). Taxonomy (NCBI): domain Eukaryota; kingdom Viridiplantae; phylum Streptophyta; class Magnoliopsida; order Poales; family Poaceae; genus Triticum; species Triticum urartu. The sequence goes on along the minus strand of NC_141879.1, from coordinate 569,161,520 downwards.
CTACGTATGCCTCCACTGTTTACCGATCTGGCTTGCCAAACATGTCTGAATCATGCGCTGATATGTTGCGCCGGCATTTTTGAGCCCGAAGGGCATCATGTTGAAGCAGAATGGCCCGTATGGTGTGATAAATGCCATTGCGGCTTGGTCTGGTTCTGCCATCTTGATTTGATGGTAGCCAGAATATGCATCGAGGAAACACAACGAATCGTGTCCTGCGGTCGCATTGATAATTTGATCGATGCGGGGGAGGGGGAAGGGATCCTTTGGGCAATCCTTGTTAAGGTCTTTAAAATCAACACACAGGCGCCAGGATTTGTCCTTCTTTGGTACCATCACCAGGTTTGCTAGCCAGTCCGGATGTTTTATATCTCTGATGAATCCAGCCTCTAATAGCTTTGCTAGCTCCTCTCCCATAGCCTGTCTCTTAGGTTCGGAAAAACGCCGGAGAGCCTGTTTGACAGGTTTGAATCCTGTTTGGATATTTAAGCTGTGCTCGGCCAGCCTGTGTGGGATTCCTGGCATGTCTGAAGGGTGCCAGGAGAAAATGTCCCAGTTCTCTCATAGGAACTCTCGCAATGCGGCGTCGACATCAGGGTTTAACTGTGCCCCGATGGAAGTTGTTTTATTGGGGTCCGTTGGATGGACTTGGAATTTGACTATTTCGTCTGCTGGTTTAAAGGAGGTGGATTTGGATCTTTTGTCGAGTACCACATCATCCCTATTCACCATAGAGCGCAGCGCAGTCAGCTCCTCAGCCGCTAGGGCTTCGGATAGTGCCTCGAGGGCCAGTGCGGCTGTCTTGTTTTCGGCGCGGAGTGCTATGTCCGGATCACTAGCGAGAGTGATGATCCCATTAGGCCCGGGCATCTTGAGCTTCATGTACCCGTAATGGGGTATTGCTTGGAAGATTGTGAATGCTTCCCGCCCTAGCAAAGCGTGATAACCGCTGCTAAACGGGGCGACATGGAACGTGACCTCTTCGGGCCTGTAATTTTTCGGCGTGCCGAACACCACATCTAGTGTGATTTTTCCTATACAGCGCGCTTCCCGACTGGGGATTATTCCTCTAAAGGTTGTGCTGCTTCGCATGATGCGGTTCCAGTCTATATTCATTTTTTGAAGAGTTTCCTCATAAATGAGGTTCAATCCGCTGCCGCCGTCCATGAGTACCTTGGTAAGACGAAAGCCGTCCACTATTGGACTGAGGACCAATGCAGCTGGTGCTCGGGCTGTTCAGAATTTAGGTTCATCACTGGCATTAAAGGTGATGGCCGTGTCACTCCATGGGTTTATTGTTGCTACTTGGTAGACTTCGGCAAGGCTGCGGAGTGTCCTTTTTCGCATATTATTTGATGCGAAGGTCTCGAAGACTGTTAATACTGTATTGGTGTCTCTAGGGTGGCTTTCTATGGCCTCCAGAATTAGGAGGTTTTCGCCAATTTTGGCCACCTGCCGGAGTATCCAACATGCTCTAAAGCTGTGAGTTGGTGTGGCGTCCTCTGTACTATGAATTTTACAGGGTCCATTAAGCCATCCTTCCAGTACGGTTCCATGCCCTATAGAGGGTTTTTGCCTTTTGGTGTTTGAACCGGGTGTCTGGCGATGATGCACCCTTTTATTTCGGACTGGGCTTGCCTTAAGGGCGGGATTGTCCCAAAATTTTGTTTCGGTTTTCCGAGCGCTTTCCATCGCACAGTACTTTCGTACTATGGACGCTAAGTCAGCGAAGCGTGTAATATCACGGCGACTTATGGCGTTGAGTATTCCCTTGTCCGTGCAATGATTGCAGAAGAATGAAATTGCGTCTTCCTCGCGGCAGCCCTTTATCCTATTCATAACCAGGAGGAATCTGGCCCAGTAATGATGTACTGTTTCTTTGGGCTCTTGCCTGATTTGGGATAGATTGCTAATGTTTGGGTGGGTGGGTGGAATTAAATCCGAAGCCTTACCCCTTATGAGGCTCAGAGGCCGAGGAATTTCTGAACTCGAAAATTTGGATTCCTGGATGTCGTCCAATGAATCCAGTCCGTCGCCTGATTCTAAGTTCAGGTCTTGCGTGATATCCTCCCCTCCGCGGACATCCGACTTGGAGGGATCAGGAATCCGGATGTAGCGAGTCCTTAAGATAGATGAAGGGTCGCCGCACTGTCCCTCTACCACGGCGACGTGATGGGTGGCTTGGCGAGAGTTAATCTCTCTCAGATCGGTTTTAGGCCCAATCTGGTCGTAATCCGTAGCGACTCCCAGGGCGGCGAAGCGATCCAAGAGCTCGTTTATGGCGGAAAGCTCTATTGGATCTAACTGCTCGGCAAGTTCCGAGTTGACATGAAGATTGTTTTCGATGGCTCGAGAGGTCATCGTCGGCGCAGAAGCCGAACAGGTGGTCATAAGAAAACCACCTAGCCGGAGGGTTTGGCTGACAGCCAAAGCTCCCTTAGCAACGGTGCCGTCTTTAAAGACGGGGTGAGGCATCCTTCCTGGTGGCGACGACACAGAGGAACTCTTAATGAAAGCACCAATGTCGGTGTCAAAACCGACGGATCTCGGGTAGGGGGTCCCGAACTGTGCGTCTAGGCCGGATGGTAACATGAGGCAAGGGACACGAAGTTTTACCCAGGTTCGGGCCCTCTCGATGGAGGTAAAACCCTACATCCTGCTTGATTAATATTGATGATATGGGTAGTACAAGAGTAGATCTACCACGAGATCAGAGAGGCTGAACCCTAGAAGCTAGCCTATGGTATGATTGTTGATGTTTATGTTGTCCTACGGACTAAAACCCCCGGTTTATATAGACACCGGAGAGTGTTAGGGTTACATAGAGTCGGTTACAATGGTAGGAGATCTGAACATCCGTATCGCCAAGCTTGCCTTCCACGCCAAGGAAAGTCCCTTCCAGACACGGGACGGAGTCTTCAATCTTGTATCTTCATAGTCCAGGAGTCCGGCTTGAAGGTATAGTTCGGCTATCCGAACACCCCCTAATCCAGGACTCCCTCAAAATACGAATGGTATATCTTTTTGTAATAAATTAGTCAGAGGCCGAGAAATTTTTGAGAAGTCCTTAATGAACCTCCTATAAAAACTGGCATGACCAAGGAAACTTCTTATACCTTTGATGTCCTTGGGACACGACATCTTTTCAATAACATCAACTTTAGCTTTATCAACTTCAATGCCCCTTTCAGAAATTTTGTGCCCCAAGACAATACCTTCATTAACCATAAAGTGACATTTCTCCCAATTCAAGACAAGGTTAGTTTCTTCACATCTCTCCAAAACTCGATCAAGGTTGCTTTAGCAATCATCAAAAGAGGATCCATAAACGGAGAAATCAGCCATGAATACCTCACATATCTTTTCACAAAAATCAGAAAATATAGCCATCATGCATCTTTGATAGGTAACAGGTGCATTACATAAACCAAAAGGCATACGTCTATAAGCAAAAGTACTGAAAGGGCAAGTAAAAGTGGTCTTAGATTGATCATCAGCTGACACAGGTATTTGAAAGAAGCCAGAATAACCATCTAGAAAGCAAAATTGTGTATGTTTGGATAATCTTTGTAGCATTTGATAAATAAAAGGTAAGGGGTAATGATATTTTTTAGTAGCCTTATTTAATTTGTGGAAATCAATTACCATCCTATAACCTGTAATAATTCTTTGCGGAATCAATTCATCTTTATCATTAGGAACGACAGTAATACCTCCCTTCTTAGGGACACAATGGACAGAACTTACCCACTGACTATCAGCAACGGGATAAATTATTCCTGCCTCAAGGAGCTTTAGTATTTCTTTTCTTACCACTTCTTTCATCTTAGGATTCAGTCGTTGTTGGTGATCAATAACTGGTTTGGCATATTTTTCCAAATTTATTTTGTGTTGACATAGAGTGGGACTAATGCCCTTAAGATCATCAAGAGTATATCCAATAGCAGCACGGTGCTTCTTCAGAGTTTTCAATAATCTTTCTTCCTCCTTCTTTGAAAGGTTAGCACTAATAATAACAGGATCTATCTTCTTTTCATCAAGATAAGCATATTTAAGAGAATTGGGCAATGGTTTAAGCTCAAACACGGGATCACCCTTGGGTGGAGGAGGATCCCCTAAGATTTCAACAGGCAAGTTGTGTTTCAGAATAGGTCCATGTTTAAAGAACACCTCATCTATTTCCCTTCTTTCATTCATAAACATATCATTTTCATGGTCTAGAAAATATTGTTCTAAAGGATCACTAGGAGGTACGGCAATAGAAGTAAGACCAATAATTTCATCTTTACTAGGCAATTCCTCTTCCCGGTGTTGTCTACGAAATTTAGAAAAGTTGAACTCATGAGACATATCACCTAAACCAATAGTAATAACATCCTTTTTGCAGTCTATCCTAGCATTAACAGTGTTTAAGAAGGGTCTACCAAATATAATGGGGCAAAAGCTATCTTTTGGGGAACCAAGAACAAGAAAATCAGCAGGATATTTAGTTTTCCCACACAAGTCTTCAACATCTCTAACAATCCCAATTGGTGAAATAGTATCTCTATTGGCAAGTTTAATTGTGACATCAATATCTTCTAACTCAGCATGTGCAATATCATGCATAATCTCGTTGTACAACTCAATAGGTATTGCACTAGCACTAGCACCCATATCACACAAGCCATGATAACAACGATCTCCTATTTTAACAGAAATAACAGGCATGCCTACCATAGGTCTATGTTTATCTTTAGCACAAGGTTTAGCAATTCTAGCAGTTTCGTCACAGAAATAAATAACATGCCCATCAATATTATCAGCTAATAGATCCTTTACAATAGCAATATTAGGTTCAACTTCAACTTGCTCGGGAGGTGTATAGGTTCTAATATTGCTTTCGCGAACCACAGTTGAAGCTTTAGCATGATATTTTATCCTAACAGGAAAAGGTGGTTTCTCAACATAAGCAGTAGGAACAATAGGATCATTATAAGTGATAGTCTTTTCTTCAACTTTAATAGGTGCAGCTACTTTTACTTCTATGGGAGGATGATATTTAAACCACTTCTCTTCAGGGAGATCAATATGAGTAGCAAACGATTCACAGAAAGAAGCTACTATTTCAGAGTCAAGTCCATATTTAGTGCTAAATTTACGGAAAACATCGGTATCCATATAAGATTTAACACAATCAAACTTAGGTGTCATACCTGACTCCTTACCTTCGTCGAGATCCCAATCTTCAGAGTTGCGTTTAATTCTTTCCAATAAATCCCATTTGAATTCAATAGTCTTCATCATAAAAGAGCTGGCACAAGAAGTATCGAGCATGGTGTGGTTGTTATTAGAAAGCCAAGCATAAAAATTTGGAGTAATCATTTCTCTTGAAAGCTCATGATTGGGGCATGAATATAACATTGACTTAAGCCTCCCCCAAGCTTGAGCGATGCTTTCTCCTTCGCGAGGCCAAAAATTATATATATAATTACGATCACGATGAACAAGATGCATAGGATAAAACTTCTGATCAAATTCCAATTTCAATCGTTTGTAGTTCCATGATCCCATATCATCACATAGCCTATACCATGTCAATGTGTCTCCCTCCAAAGATAAAGGGAAGACCTTCTTCTTGATAACATCATCGGGCATACCTGCAAGCTTAAATAATCCACAAACTTCATCCACATATATTAGGTGCTCATCATCATGTAATGTTCCATCTCCTGCAAAAGGATTACCTAGCAGTTTTTCTATCATACCCGAAGGAATTTCAAAGAAGACATTTTCATTTTCAGTAGGTTCAGTAGGTTGAGGAGCAACTCTTTGCTCTACTGGTCAGGGTGAAGATACCCCGAACAAGCCCCTCAAAGGATTACTTTCCATAGTAACAAGTGACAGTAAATTTTAGCACACTATATAAATTTTTCCTTACAAAATTCCACCTACCAAAGGCGCTTCACTCCCCGGCAACGGCGCCAGAAAAGAGTCTTGATGACCCACAAGTATAGGGGATCTATCGTAGTCCTTTAGATAAGTAAGAGTGTCGAACCCAACGAGGAGCAGAAGGAAATGATAAGCGGTTTTCAGCAAGGTATTCTCTACAAGCACTGAAATTATAGGTAACAAATAGTTTTGTGATAAGATAATTTGTAACGAGCAACAAGTAATAGAAGTAACTAAAGTGTAGCAAGGTGGCCCAATCCTTTTTGTAGCAAAGGACAAGCCTCGACAAATTCTTATATAGAGAAAAGCGCTCCCGAGGACACATGGGAATTATCGTCAAGCTAGGTTTCATCACGATCATATGATTCGCGTTCGGTACTTTGATAATCTGATATGTGGGTGGAACAGTGCTTGGGTGATGTCCTTACTTGGACAAGCATACCACTTATGATTAACCTCTATTGCAAGCATCCACAACTACTACAAAAGTATTAAGGTAAACCTAACCATAGCATGAAACATATGGATCCAAATCAGCCCCTTACGAAGCAACGCATAAACTAGGGTTTAAGCTTCTGTCACTCTAGCAACCCATCATCTACTTATTACTTCCCAATGCCTTCCTCTAGGCCCAAATAATGGTGAAGTGTCATGTAGTCGACGTTCACATAACACCACTAGAGGAGAGACAACATACATCTCATCAAAATATCGAACGAATACCAAATTCACATGACTACTAATAGCAAGACTTCTCCCATGTCCTCAGGAACAAACGTAACTACTCACAAAGCATATTCATGTTCATAATCAGAGGGGTATTAATATGCATATAGGATCTGAACATACGATCTTCCACCAAATAAACCAACTAGCATCAACTACAAGGAGTAATTAACACTACTAGCAACCCATAGGTACCAATCCCAGACTTGGAGACAAGAATTGGATACAAGAGATGAACTAGGGTTTGAGAGGAGATGGTGCTGGTGAAGATGTTGATGGAGATTGACCCCCTCCCGATGAGAGGATCGTTGGTGATGACGATGGCGATGATTTCCCCCTCCCAGAGGGAAGTTTCCCCGGCAGACCAGCTCCGCCAGAGCCCTAGAATGGTTCCGCCAAGGTTCCGCCTCTTGGCGGCGGAGTCTTGTCCCGAAAGCTTGCTTATGATTTTTTTCCTCAAGAAAGACTCCATATAGCAGAAGATGGGCATCGGAGGGCCACCAAGGGGCCCACGAGGCAAGGGGCACGCCTAGGGGGTAGGGCGCGCCCCCCACCCTTATGGCCAGGGTGTGGCCCCCCTCCGGAACTTCTTGCGCTCAATATTTTTTATATATTTTGAAAATGACTTCCGTAAAGTTTCAGGACTTTTGGAGCTATGCCGAATAGGTCTCTAATATTTGCTCCTTTTCCAGCCCAGAATCCGAGCTGCTGGCATTCTCCCTCTTTATGTAAACCTTGTAAAATAAGAGAGAATAGGCATAAGTATTGTGACATAATGTGTAATAACAGCCCATAATGCAATAAATATCGATATAAAAGCATGATGCAAAATGGATGTATTAGGTGAGTAGAGGGATGGCCTGGCCAGCGGTGGGAGTAGTAGGGGGCGGTGACGATTCCACAGCATCACAGTCGGCCATGGGAGACAGGAGCACGCGGCACGACCGGCGCTGGTTTGGGCGGCTGGAGCAAGAAGACCAAAGGTTGAATAAACACTACAGCCGTTGGATGGACATCATACGGTCACTGGAGCTAGAATCGTTCATATATTGACTAAGGTCACAAAGCCCTATGTCCCCGTCAACTTAGTAGGCCCACAAGTCAGCCTCCCACTGTGGTGGGTCCCAGCTGGTAGGGGGTATTCATTTTTTTGTGCATGATAAGGAGGCACTTCCTTGTGTGCGAAGATATAGTTGGTGGGTCCGACCTGTCAGTGGAGGGAATGTTTTTTTCGTGAAATACAGAGGCCCTTCTGGCGGGTACCAGATGTCAGGTGGAGGAATCATTATTTTGCGCGTAATAAGGAGGCATTTCCTTATGTGCGGCCGTGGACCCAGCTGTCAGCTTCTCCACATACAGTCCACTTCCGATGGATGTCGTTTGTTGACCACGTTGACCATACCGCGCCGAGAGCGCCAGGGCGGTGGACGACGGCGAGGCCTACGAAGGGAATGACACGGAGCCTGGGAAGACACGGCAGTGGCTGCCCACGCGGTGGAGAGTACGAGGGTTGACTGGTTCGGCTGCCGTCGCCAGAAAATAACTGGAGGTGTGGGTGAGTAGAGGGGTAGACAGGCCAGGGATGCGAGTATATGATGGGGCCATGAGGCCTTCCCGGCAGCACAGCCGGCCATGGGAGTCAGAAACAGGCGGTCCCGCCGGTGCTGGATTTGGTGGCTGGAGCAAGAAGATCGGAGATTGAAGAAACACGACGGCCGTTGTATTGACATCCAACGGTTACGTCTGCTAGAATCGTTTGTTGACGTATATAATAACTAAAAAAATCTTGCATACGAGTCAACTTAATAGGCCCACAAGTTAGACCATTCCCTCTTTTTTTAATAATTTATATATAGCACACTGCGACTTCTTATGCAATTTATTGCAGTCCGTTTTTTTTGGTTGGCCAGGGCTAATTTCGCATATTTCTGTGGGTTCCAAACTATTTTTAATACTGAAATGTCGAGCCAGATTTAAAGTACTTTGAAGATATATTTAAATTAGGTTAGAGCCTAGTGAAATAGGAATCTGAAAATGTGAAAAAATTCAGAAATTATAAAGTAATTGCCAATTTGTCATCTGTTTTTATATTTACAACCCATTTCATATTACTTTCAAGATTTGCAGGCGTCTTGAAAGAGTTGCGACCCATCAGGGCGTAGAAAAATAAGTAGGCCTGGACTGGGTATTCTTCAGAAAAAATAAATTGGGCTCATTTTCACAAAGAAAAAATAGCTGGGCTGGTCACAAGGTGAACATAAAATATAAGCCTGGGGTAGACGGGCCACAGCCCAGTTCAAACCCTGCTCCATCTCAAAAATAACAAAAAAATATTGCTCGAGCAGCTACGTCTCAGGTGTCAGCCAATCTTGTGATGTTCTCTTGTCTATTGACTATATACGCTCACAATGCCGTGGGTCCCAGATGTCAGGAAAACACTAGGAGGAAGCATTTTATTTTTCCATACGCTGACATGGTGGGCCCCTACTGTCATCCTCTCCACGTACTTCTGCCGATTCCTGTTGTTTGTTGACCATGTTGACAACGCGAGAGGGCGGTGACGCGGCGAGCGCACCAAAGCGCGCGGAGGACGACGGCGAGGCCTCGGACGTCGGCGTTAACGATTTAGGAGACGGTGGGGCTGTGATGCGTGCGCTGAGGCGCAACCAGCCGTGGGAGGCAGAAGCAGGCGGCCCCGTCGGTGCTGGTTTGGTTTTGGCGGCTGGAGGAAGACAGGACTGAAGAAACACGACAAACTGTAAAAGCAGCAGGAGTACTTAACAACCTTAACTGAAACCAGCAGGGGCACTTAACAACCATAGCTGAAAGTAGTATGAGTACTTATACAGGTTCAACCATACAAAGCATGCCTCGAACAGTGCTACTTTGCCTGCAGTTAACCAAGGGTGAGGCTGCCAAGCCCTAGGACAAGGCCCAGGCGCCACCCCGCGCATCCACAACCTTCTGAAAGCGGCTTCATCTCGCAATGTGGTCAATAAACAGGATATTCGCTTTAGAGCCATGGAAAAGCAGGAACATAATCTTTTGTCCTATTCTCCAAGATGGACGGGCCTTCATTATTTGAGACCACCCATGAATAAGTATCTTTCTCCTCCAAGGGGAATGGAGTAGGTCGACATAAACATCATGTTGTGACCAAGCGCAAGTCTGACCCAACCATGGTCGGACATCTGTATAGGAACAATAGAACTGGGCAGTTTCTGTTTCAAGAAGATCACAGCTGTAAAACTGTGTATAAGCAATAGTTTATGAACAACATATATAATAGAAAATAGCTCGTACCATAAGTTTCTCGACATAGTTGGACCTATTCAACGAGTGCAGCAGTGGCACACATATCCCATGTCGCCTTCCACCATTGAAACGCCCCACAAGGACCTCAACACAATCAATAAAGTGTAGGAACTTGTGGATGTCGTCCCAGTCAACTTTAGTGCCATCAGTAACAGCCGAGTTGTTACAGAATAACAAACGAGCAGCCTGCTTAACTCTGAAAAAACGTACACATGCCACCAATTATAAGAAAATATTAGTTAGAAGTAGCATCTTCGTGAGAGATTCGTTGCTACTTCTAAAGTTAAATTGTGATTAGTTAGACAGAATAGGTGGATTAAGAAGTAATCGAGGCAACAAGCAAGAACCAGGTACAAAACTAACATGGATGAACAATTGGAACGACGTCGGGGTGGAAGATCGCAGTGAAGATGAGACCAGGTTCTGCTATTTCCATCAGCATTCGTGCGCCAACTTTCAGTCTGTAACACTTGAGAAAGTTTATCCAAGTTAGGCCATAAAAAAGCAGCAATCTTCTTGGTTCATGAACCCAACTCGGAACTTATATCCATGGCTTGTCTTCACTGTGACCATTAAACTAGTGTATTTAGTTATGGCAAGGCCGAGCATCTTGAGTACATGTGTTCTGGCAGAGCAAATAATGCACTGCAGGAAAAATAATATGAGAACACAATGTATTCCCTATCCAAATCTAGAAATAACTTCCTCCTTCACGTCAGTGTTGACCATCATACTGGTAGTACCTTTTATCCAAATATAGCAATCCAACTTTCCAAATTAGTAGACAACATGTTCAAAAAAACCCCAGCCTCCCGGATAGAAAAGATGATTCTAGGAACATACTGTGCGCATTTTAAAATCCTCTGTTAGGAGGAGAAGGAACAAGTGTGGCGTCTCGCCGAGGGCGCAGAAACCTGTAGGGTCCTCGCACTTTGGGCACTGCAAATGAAACACACTAGATTCAGTAGGAAGCAAAATGCATCAATGGCGGAGGCTGCCCTCCTAGGATTACCCGCGACCAAGGGACTTGGATTTATCGGGGATGGATGAAGAATTCGTACCTGGTTCTCCGTGAGAAAACCCTATGCAATCGCCGAGAGGGGGTTTTCTCTGAACAAGCAGACGAGGGAGAAGGGGATTCAGGCCCAGTGAAATATTGCCGCTTCGTCCGTCCAACTTACTGCTAAAGCTAGAAAGGGGGGTTGTGATTTGATAGCTCATTGGGCATTACTGCGGCGCTACGATCAGGGTGTGTCTACCGTGCAATTGTGCACTCAAATTTGTGCATATGCCATGTGGACCCCGTTGCCGGATGCCCCACATATCAGCGAAAGGAAGTAGAAAGACAGGAGTAACTAGTTACACATAAATATATTTTTGACAAAGAGATACTCCCTCTGTAAAGAAATATACAAATCTTTTATATCACAATTTTATACATAAGAAAAATCAAGGGGAATATATATATAACATATATAATTATAAAAAACAGAGTTGTTTTTAACACGGTATAGACGAGTTGGTGATGATGGTGTGCCTGCCATCCTGCAATATAGGCCGTCCGATTTATATCTGACGGATAGGAAGGAAACTATGGCAATTTTTCAAAAAGGTACCCACACACCTCTCCACATTTGCAAATAAGGCCTTCCCTCGTTCATCCTTTTCTCCCACAACATAAAATACTCATACATATGCATCTTGATATTACGTGCAATGCACGGGCATTATGGGGGTTCAGCTGAGAATATAATGCTCAGATAGGCTCACGGTTCTGGACTTTGGGCCACAAGCCCACCCTGCATGTTTGGGGCCCCATGTGTTCTACCTCAGCGCTTTTCATATTGCAAGCGATCGGTACGGCGCTGGTTTTAGATGCTGTCGCAAGGCGAATACACAAAATTGAATAAATCACGGCAGCTGTTGGAATGAAATCGAACGACAGTTCCTAACCATCAATGAGAGTTGCAATTCTATCAACGATATACCATGTGATAAATTATATTGTCGTATTACTTATACACACAGGACACCTGTTTCACCATGCCAGATTATTACATCAAAATCTCTCGGAGGATAGATCAGTTCGGCAGTTGTGTGCTACTACTGAAGAATTTCAAAGTTGGTTCTCCTTGCCGAGAAAGTTCCATTTTGAGATCATCCCCTACCGCAAGATATGATTTATATTTGAACCTTGACCATCCTTTAGCATCAATCCTCATGCGACCATCCTTTGTACTTACGGTATATTGAGCAGGTTCATTCACACCAAGGCTGCGCATGGTAAGAGAAACTTGGCCGCTGTCGTCCGGATTGTTGAATGACTCCCTCATTGCTCTAGGAATTCTCTGTTTGCAAACAAGAAGACATACCCAAACAGTTATATCAACACTGTGAATCATGCGAAACAACATGGAAAGAAAAAAGAACGAAGCACTTGGGCGGCCAATGCTTACAAAGAAGGTGGACATGTGGGTTTTTGTAAGGTCTTTGGTATATGAAGTGCGAACTGCGGCCCAGTCTGTTGCTGGTGCAACTGCTCATTCGGTTGCCGCTGCATGGGCCGGAGCAGATGCAAGTGCAAGTGTTGGTGCAGGTGTCGAAGCTGCTGCTGCTGCCGGATATGGTGCTCCTTGTAGAGCTGGTGCCGGTGTCGGAGCAGGTGCCGGTATCGATGCCCGATCCTCCGGTAGATCAGCCTGATCCGCTGACGTCGTTGGTGCCCAATCCTTAGCTGGATCAGACTGAGCTGTTGCCGCTATCAGTGCTAGAGCAACTGCCGGTTCTTGATCCGTTGCTGAAGGTGGTACCGATGTGCGAGACAGCGGCAATCGTGTCTGGTCTGCTATGATCAGCTTTTTAACTTGACTAGGCTCCGTGACCGTGATCCAGTTTTTTTCTTCATTTCTTTTAAACGCGAGAAGGACTAATTGTGGCATTTTTGTTAAACCAAACTGCAGTTCATCATAGGGATTCAGCATGTACTTAGACAACAGACTGATCCAATTTTTTCCAGTAATATAAGTGATGGACAGTGCCTTCGTTACTGACACGACATAAGAAGTGAAACCTGCAAAAATAGCCATCGTAGAGCAATTCAAACGGTTTATTCTGTAATGAATGTCACATGGCAAAACCTGCATCATCAAATTGCAGGAAAATAAAGAAAACATGACATTAAATCAATAAGATTTATACAGTAAATCAATAAGATTTACTTGATGTGACACAAGTGAATCCTTACCACGAAATCACTATGTTGAAGTACTAAACAGAAGATTGATCGTCCAACTACGGGTGGCATGTAGGGGCCCTGCCTACTCCCACAAGCAGGACAGTCCAAAGGTTGTGACAAATCGTATGGACCGAACATCCATGGGACTAGAAATCCTGGTGGGTGCGATAAACCCTGCAATGCATATAGATATTGGAGTGTAACCATAATTGATAAACCGTCCTCACAAAAAAGATGATCTGGATACTTCAAAATATACAGACTGAATTGAGTGGACAGACATTAACATAGACCATTCTCAAGACTGACCACACACCAAAAGAGGCAGTACTAATAAACAATACAGGGTTCACAAACACAAATCAAGTACTGAACAATAGTACTTACTACAGGCAAGCAAAGTTGCACTAATTAAACTCTGCAGACTATTTCTTGCCACCGACCTACGGGATGAACCCCGCATAACTAACTAGGCCATGGACTTCGTGAGAGATGTCTACATGCACCATCACCATCTCGTCAACCTTGGAGAACCTAACAGAGTGGTATTTCCACTCATAAACATGATGATGAAGACATGCCACATCAGATTTGTTGGGAAGATTTACAAGAACCACACCCTTCGTAATCGAAGGTACAGCCAGGAAATTGTTGTGGTAAAGTACAGCCTCGAGAATATGCCTGACAACAATGCTACAGGAAAACACTAGTTCAAGACACGTGGCGACAAGGACACAGCAGCTAGATAGTTTAGTAGTAGAAATCATCCTCAGGTCTTCCAGTTCACATGGCATGACTTTGAGAACTTCATCTCCACCGCGGACCTGGTTCTAATTCAAACAGAAACCATATTTTATTACTACCTCTGTTCAGAAATATAAGATGATTTTTGATATTATACTCCATATATGACTACATATACGCACAAAAATGAGTGAACAAAGACACCAGAACATGTCTTCAAAGGCATGAGAGCAGAGGGATTACTTGCAATATCCATAACACAAGTTACTGAGGTAAATATACCCTCTTCAAAGGTAGCATTGATGTTCATAAAGTACTCCCTCCGTCCCAAAATTCTTGTCTTAGATTTGTCTAGATACGGATGTATCAAGTCACATTTTAGTATTAGATACATCCGTATCTAGACAAATCTAAGACAAGAAATTTGGGATAGAGGGAGTATTTGAAAGTAATCTATAAGAAATCTATGTCAACCTCTCGCATGTTTTGGTCAAAAGAGGAATTTAGAACCGTCATTTGGCACACAAAAATCACATGCAAGATCACCCAGAAAGTTGTACTACTAGTACTAGTACTGCGTGTTAGATGAAAAAACACAATCAAGATCGAGAAAAAGATCGTCAAGAAGAGATATTACCTGGACTTGCTTAATGAGGGATCCCGGAGAGGGGGGCTTGAACGGGGCAATGGCTTTGAGCTTGTCTATGGTAGTCTTGGCGGGGTGCTTGCGCTTCTCCGTACCATGAGCCTCGACGGTTTTGGCCAGAGCCATAGACATCACTTCAGCCGATGCTCCAGCGTCCATCAAGAAACTGTCAAATAGAAATGGAAAAAGTCCAAAATGAACCTTAAACATATAGATGAAAGCTAAATTGAAACCTGAACTTGTAATACTGGAAATTGGCACATCGAACTATTCAATCCCGATCTATTTTGAACCTTCGGGGTGTTTCCAAACAGGGATTGGCAATCGAATCCTGGCATTGTTGTGTGCGTTAGGTACTGGGCCGGCACAACAGACACGAAACAAGATTTTGTTTCCTTTTTGTTTTTTGAGGGATTTATTTTTTTCGTAAAACGCAAAGTAAAAATACCGAGAGGGTACGGTCGCAACTGGTCTGGGTAGATAGACATGTGGTGATTTTTTTTCTTTTTTGTAAAACAAGCATAGTAAAAAACACATAAAAAAGAGAAACTAGGATTCGTACTCACAACCTAACGTTGCTGAATTGCTCCCACTAGCCACTACTCCCTCCTTTCCGGTTGATAGGGCTTAATTCAAAAATCTCACCAACCAAGGGAGATGGTGAGTGGTGAAATACTTTTTGTAGTTTGCAAAAGCATCCAATTGATGCTCTTATTTTCCTCAAAAAATTATGTTTACCAATGCATTAATTGCAATGCATGCATGCATAAAGTAAATGCATTGGTCGATTTTCTCTTAATAATTGCATGTAATGATTTAATGTTCCTTGGAATTTGAACATGTGATGGAGAACAATCAAATTGAGCCTTATAAAATGGAAAAACTAAAATTTTGGGATAAGCCCTATAAACCGGAAAGGAGGGAGTACAATCATTTTACGTCGATGTTATGATGCGAGGCCCAAACATTTAAACCACATAGAACAGTGCCTAGATTTAAATCATTTTTTGAAGGGCAAAAAAATATTGAATACGTGCAGGCCCGAAAAATCTTTGAAATATCCGTTTCTTAAGTGGGAACAATTTTAGAAAATTCTGAATAATTTTTTAAAAATATGAACATTTATTTAAAAACAACCAATTTTGAAAAAGTGAACACCGTATGAAACATATATTTTTTAAATATGGGAACAAATTTGCCAACCTGAATTTAAAAAAAATTGCAAGAAATTTTCTTATAATTTTCTGAAATATTTATGTCATTAATAAAATGTAATACACGTATTTGGCAAAATGTTACCGTGTCACATTTAAAAAATTGTAATTTCTTGAAATATTTTTGTTAAAAAACTATTATCGGTATTTAAAAATTGTTCATATTTTTTCAGGAATGTTTCAAAATTTTTCAGGAACGCTTCTATCAGTTTTTTAATATATGAATGCTTATAACAGTTTTTTAATGCGACACGCTATTTATAATCACTAGGTGCCATTTGGGTTATTGGCTAGGTGCGATCTGTGCTAGTGCATTTAACTGAGTTCGAGTCTCCTAGCGAAACTGAATTTTGCGGCTGCTTATATTTTTTGTTGAAAAAAACACACTACAAAGTAGAGTAAGCGAGCGACTGTGCTGTTATTTTTGCAGCTGCTTGTAGTTTTTGTTGGAAAAAAATCAACAGAGTATAGAGCAAGCGAGCAACTATACTAATACGCTGGCTCAATTTGTTCTAATGTCCAGCCAGCCCTTGCCACGTCAACAAATGCCAGCTAAATACCGTCAAGGTTTAAAATAGACCGGGATTAGGAAGTTCGGTGTGCTGATTTCCGAGATTGCAACTTCAGGGTTCGATTTAGCTTTTGCCTACAAGTTTAAGGTCTGTTTTGAACTTTTTCCAATAGAAATAAAAGAAAAGAAACCATAATCACAAACCCAAAAGAAGAACAGAGAGGGAGTTATAGGATCAGTCTCGGGGTTGCAAGACCGGGCCTTGGCCAGAATCAACACCATTGATGCGCTCACATTTCCTTCTTTGGGAGAGAAGAACAATGGCAGAAGCAGGTCGAGGTTTTCTTGAAGAAATGAGGAACAAGATGAGGGAGAAGCGAGTTGGGTAGAGAGGAAGCTGAGAGAGAAGAGTGAAATGATGGTTGCTTCATCCGTCCAACTTACTGCTGGAAAGGAGGGGGTTTTGTGATTTGACGGCTCATTGGGCATTACTACGGCGCTTCGATCTGGGTAGTCTATCGTGCATGGCTGGTGGACCCCGATGCTGGCTGTCCCACATGTCGGCGAAAGTGAGTAATTTAGTGCATGGCTGGAGGAGGATCCGCACGGTAGAGCGTGTCCATAGTTTTTCTGAAGAAAAAAATGATTAAAGCAAGAGTTTCCACTCTTACGACGAAGGAGTGCGAAACACGGTAGCCACTTGAACATACACAGTGCTCCTACTACTAGGCATGTGCAGTGGTTCATACGTCAGGACTACATAATCTTGTTGCTAGTGTAGTAAGATATGACGACAACAAATGATGTTGTGCGCATGTCAACTATATGAACAGTAATGTAGTAACATAGTACCGCTTTTTTGACTGTCCGGTCGAGAATGAACGGTGAGATCAATGTTAAAAGAACTAGGTATACAGCGCACGGAGAGTACGGTGCTACAGTACTCCATGAAACATGAACCATATGAAGCACGAATAGTGTTATACAGGGTGTATGAAGGGTGCACGGGATGGGAGCAAAAGTTCCCTTCTCGACCCACTTTTGGGTGTTTGGCAGAGTGCATGAAGGGTGCATGAGTCCACACTAGTAGGTTAACACAAATATACAAAGAGGAAACAACTATATTGAGATGAGAATGCAACCAAACACACCCACACGCTTTGTGCTACAGTGACTGATCTGCACCGTCTGAGTTTGATCCAACGGTCATGTTGCGTCGAGACATGGACATGCCCATGAAGAGGGCGCCAAAACACCACCGAAGTCCCTTTGCTTCTCGAGGCACACGACATTGGTGATGCAGGGGGTGAAACGGCTGAAAGGCAATGCAATCTATGGGAAGGCGGAGGGAGCCAGCCGAGGAGCGGGGAATCTATTGGTTTTCACCATGGTAAAACACCAGTCGACGACTTCTCACATCAAGGAGCAGTGGGTTTTATAGGCGGAGTCATTGTGACTAATTGCTGCCGCGCCTGCTCCCGTCAATCAAAAAATTAAAAATCCTGCCGCGCCTGCTCCAGCCAATCAAAAAAATAAAAATCCTGCCGCACCCAAACACCAAAGCAACGCCGCGGTGGATATTTAAATTTACCTGCCGGCAAGTAGATAAAAAAGGGGTGAAAAAACAAATGTGGCGGTGGCCTAGCTAATCGGTCAAACTAGCCCAACTAGCTAGCCACCGTGCTTCACTGATATACTCGATGGGAAAGGTGGTCTTTAGTGATGTGACGACTCATTTGCTTGCTTCGGCGAAAACGCGCGGTAGGGCGTCCCATGTCAGGAAGAATATATGCGTGCACCACCCGGGAGGACCCCGAAACCGCGCGGTAGGGTGTGCCATGTCTCGGCACGGAGGAAAAATGTGCGTGTAAAAATATACTGTATCAGACGTAGTACCTATGGTTCGACCTCGGGACCCAGCCAATCGGTCGACAACACCACACTAGCCACACAGCTTCATCATGCTAACGTGGCACGGATGATAGGTGTGGTAAGCTTCGTCTCGACCAGCCACAACGTCTCTTGTTCTAGGTGATTCTTCTATTTTCCAAGCTTTTTTTAGTTGTAATAACACCACGGCAAGGTAGCGCTGCTCTTCGTGTGTGCACGTGCAGAGGTTAGACAATGGAGAGAAGAGAGAGATCGCAGACCTGGGACCCACTAGTAAGTGAGTGAACGGCCATGCATGTGTTGACGAGGAACTCCCTCTACTCTACTCAACGTAATACTGTATAAAATCAAGTTATGGGACAAAGCCAACAACCGTTGTTGTTTCAGGCTATCGACTTATGCTTTGTAGTCTAGGTTGCTAGTTCGAATCTCATCTTTCAGTTTTGTTAGTTTTAGGTCCAAATTTGATTAGTGACAAGTGGGACCCCCGTGTGTTGTTCTGATATTTTAGTGTAGGATGTTTTTTTGAACAAACACTTTCCGCGGTTAGACAAGTAGCGGCACGAGTTACACGTATTTTGCAAGTTTACGAACAAAAATGGCAGCGACATAGAATATCACATCCACCCCGTAGCTTAGATGCTATGGTGATACGAGTTTTTACACCGTTGGAAGTGAGATCCAATGGCTTGGGAGTAGTCTTTGTAATTATGTGCAATTTCCAAACTCTCCAAAGGTTTTTTTGCAAATAAAACATTCAGGCCTCGTGTGTTCCGCTGCATCTTGGATCGAACGGCTCCCTGTTGCTCATATTAGGTGCTCCCCGTAGCTTAATTACCCGCTACGGTGATATGAGCATCTAGGTCGTATGATTAGTGATTAGATGGCACATGCGTAGTACTTGTACTTTCTGCGCAATTCCCAAACTCTCCCAGCCGTATATTGCAAAAACATTCAAGCCTCCTACTGTGGGCCGTTAGATCTCCGTGAACTCGTATCACCATAGAATCTACAGTGCGGGAGCACCTCATATTCTCCCGTGCGAGAAAACATAAGGTGCTGGATGCTACGGTGATACGAGCTTCAAGGTCGTTTGATCTAAGATCCAATGGCATCGGGGTAGTCTTTGTGCTTGTAAGCAGTGGCCGAACCCTTTGGGGGCTTTTCTGCAAAAAACCATTCGAACCAACGAGGAGGTGTTGGGTCACGAATCCAACGGCTCCGAAGAGCTTGTATCACCAAAGCATCTAAGGTGTGGTAGCACATGATATTCTTACATACAGGAGAATATGATGTCCTCCTTCATCTTAGATGATACGGTGATACGAGCTTCGAGGTCGTTGGATATGGGATCCAAGGGCATCTGAGTAGTTTTTGTACAAATTGTGTGCAATTCTCAAAATCATCAAGGTTTCCTGTAAAAACATTAAGACATCATGTGAGCTGCTATATCTTAGATCTACAAGCTCCAAGCAACTTGTATCAGCATATAGCATCTAAGGTATGGGGGCACATGATATTCTCCCGGGGAGGAGGGGTGGGGGTGCACAACCAATCGGTGGTTGGGAGGGTGGGGACAAATATAATCTAAACAACCCTAAACAGAGCTTCACAATTTTTCCTAAGGTTGAGGGTTGACCCCCGACAATCATAGCTCCGCCCAATTAAACACAACATTTGCATGTACTGTAGTACTAGACTTAATATTCATGTTTCAGTTTCATGTTCATTTTAAATATTGAATTAAGGACCATGCATGTCTTATATTTTACTCCCTTTGATCCTAAATATTAGTCTTTTAGAGATTTCAAATGGACTGGCACATACGGATGTATATAGACATATTTTAGAGTGTAGATTCACTCATTTTGCTCCGTATGTAGTCACTTGTTGAAGTATCTAAAATACTAATATTTAGGAACAAAGGAGTATTTTTGAATTCGTGTCATACATTCATGGTTTGGAAAAATAGATGCACTATACTTATTGAATTAATGTTGTGTTCGTGTGTGTGTGTGGTCATATGCTTGATACATACAAAGTTTTCTCACCTCCATATTGTTCATCTTTTAAATTTGAATTTGCATTGAAAAACTTACTAGGGATACCATGAAATGTGAAATCCACGTTGAGATCACTATATCACAAACTCACGCTAATTCAACAACTCGTCATAAATCAATTACCACGTTGAGATTACTATTTGCAAGGAAAATATGGGCATTGTAATACACATAGATTCGTTCGGCAATTTAAAAGGTTCCTTTCGTATTCTCGAATGGTAGGACCCAACAGCGTACCAACCAGACCTTGGCTCGTGTTGATCCTAAAAAAATAAAATAAAAATGAAAAAACCGGGCTCGTGGCCTTCTGGTGGCTTGCGTGGTACGCACATTAGGCAACCCCAACCAGTCGAGCCTCCGCGTTTCGAGTCGAAATATCTGGCGGCCAGAATTCCAGCCCTAGGAAATTCCCCTCATGTCCCCGGTCCATTATGACTACCGATGAACAACGGAGGGATGCTTTAGTAACTAGACAACGTTACTACCGTGCCGAGCACGGTTCAATTTCCTCGGTCGCCGCTCGCCAAGGTCACCCGTCAATTGCATTGCCTAGTACTACTACTACTACACCAGGATGAGCAAAGAATTGAGCCCGTTTGTTCGTGCCTAGTACTTGAGTTAATATATGAGTCAATGCACTGGTACGGAGGGATTATCCTTTTACTCTGCATATATAACTTGTCTGAAGTCTAACTAAGCAAAATGTTTGACCAAATCCTTTCTTAAGAAATACAACAGGACAGATGTATGGCTTGAAAATTTATTGCATGATGCAGGTTATGATATTGTTTCGAATGCAGGATCTTAAATTTCAATAAATCCAAAAGTGACCATAAATTCTTGAAACTCAGCATGGTCACATGATATGGCACAAATATTAGTTCGTAATTTTTTTCTTCAATTTGAGACAAGTTGCTTATGACAAGTTGCACAAATGAAGAGCCAAGGTATTTTGGAACAAAGACTTCTCACGTTAAGGCGAACGCTTTCAGTATTGAAACCATGGGCGTTTACGTGCCGCCACGAGTCCCGCTTCTCATCGGCAGGTGTCGTCCGAGCAAGCATGTGAGTCGACGGGAGGCGCGCAAGCAGACCGATGCCCCGGCTGACAGGGAGGCCTGTGAGCAGACCGGTGTGCAGGCTCACCAGGAGGCGAGCCCTTTGACCAGGCTCTACCGCCCACCTTCGTCCCAACTGCTCCCACTTTTAATGTCGTCGGCGCCGTAGTTTAAAATCAACCCCGCACTACCCGGTATCGCTACAATCTTCTCTCTTCCTCTCCGATTCTCCTGTCGTCTACCTCCAACTAGCCTAACATAAACGTACGCCATGCCGCATCACGATAGTCTGCCCTTAGTCTTCCAGTTTCCCGAGGAAGACACCCAGCCAGAGTCTCAAGAACATAAGGCGCTTTGGGATGAGCTTGAACTGGCCTTGCGGGAAGACGCCACGCCTATCCCTGCTCCCGTTCCGGCTCCCATCGCCCCGACTGCGCCAGTGCCCATCCCCGTGGCATTGATGGGCTGGGAGCCACACATTATCGCCGAGCTTGATGCCATGAGGTTCCACGAGGTCCCCGCCGACTTTCACACGCCCGTGCACCTGCCAGTGCATGCGCCTGCGCGTGCACTGACACGCACGCCCGTGTCGGTGCCTGTGCACCTGCCAGCGCATGCGCCTGTGCGTGCACCGACGTGCGCGCCCGTGTCGGTGCCCGTGCACACGAATGTTTCCGCCGCGCCATTGACAGCGCCTCTCCCCGCGCGGGTGCTAGTGCCCCCCCTCAGCGGCATGGATGGCTGCTGTCGACCGCTTCCATGCACCAACGCTAGTCGCCTCCTCCCGCCAGTTGACTCGCTCCGAAGTCCAGAACATTTTGGCCTTCCTTGAAGCTAGGCCAACGTCCAGGGGTATGCCAACAACGGTGCAAGGCGCCGCCATCGCCGTCGGTCAGTGGCCCGATGACACATAGAGCACGGCAGATGAGCCGCTTCCCACCGCAAGACGCCCCCGCCGTCGCCGCGTAATCTAAATTTGCCATGAAAAACGTTCGGATTGCCATGCTTAAAATCCGAACGTTTATCATTTCCGTTTATTTTAGATCGATCGTCACATAATTTAATGTCGGAGTCAGACTGAACAAAATCTATGGTTTGATCGATTGAATGTTCTGCTGGAGCCGTATCAAATTAAATATAAAACGTCATCAAGCCACATGTATTCCTTGTCATCCAACGACCTAGACCGCTTCAATGTCGAGCGCTCAACACATTTAGCGTGCAGTTAATTTCATGCCAAAAATAGTGCTAATCACATAATAACACGCAAATAATATCCTACTTAATATCCGCATGCACTTAATATACTTCCAAATTAACGTGCATTGCACGTACACACTGACTAGTGCTGCTAGTACGTGAAACTGGTGCCATAACTTGTGAACACGTCCAGATATGGTCAACCGCAACATCGCTCGCGAGTTCTTCGTATTTTCCTGTGCGTCTAAACACGGAAGGGGAGGAGAGAGAGAGCACACATGGAACCCACCAGTAAGTGAAGGTGAATAGTACTAAAAATAATATTACATGTTATCCATTAAACAGGCTATGGTAATATAAAAACATTATGTGAACAAAGGGAGGTACAACAAACATTGATGTTCTACGTATGTTGCCTATTAATGAGCGGCTTGAAGGCCCTGGTCGCATATTCGATCCTCATCCTTTATTTTTTTTATTTTGTATATGGGTCCAAATTTGTTTCATGACATTGATGACCCACAAGTATAGGGGATCTATCATAGTCCTTTTGATAAGTAAGAGTGTCGAACCCAAGGAGGAGCAGAAGGAAATGATAAGCGGTTTCCAGCAAGGTATTCTCTGGAAGTACTGAAATAAGTGGTAACAGATAGTTTTGTGATAAGATAATTTGTAACGAGCAACAAGTAACAAAAGCAAATAAGGTGCAGCAAGGTGGCCCAATCCTTTTTGTAGCAAAGGACAAGCCTGGACAAACTCTTATAAGATGTAAAGTGCTCCCGAGGACACATGGGAATATCGTCAAGCTAGTTTTCATCACGTTCATATGATTCGCGTTCGGTACTTTGATAATTTGGTATGTGGGTGGACCGGTGCTTGGGTGCTGCCCTTACTTGGACAAGCATCCCACTTATGATTAACCTCTATTGCAAGCATCCGCAAATACAACAAAAGTATTAAGGTAAACCTAACCATAGCATGAAACATATGGATGGATCAGCCCCTTACGAAGCAACGCATAAACTAGGGTTTAAGCTTCTGTCACTCTAGCAACCCATCATCTACTTATTAATTCCCAATGCCTTCCTCTAGGCCCAAATAATGGTGAAGTGTCATGTAGTCGACGTTCACATAACACCACTAGAGGAGAGACAACATACATCTCATCAAAATATCGAATGAATACCATATTCACATGACTACTAATAGCAAGACTTCTCCCATGTCCTCAGGAACAAAAGTAACTACTCACAAAGCATAAACATGTTCATAATCAGAGGGGTATTGATATGCATATAGGATCTAAACATATGATCTTCCACCAATTAAACCAACTAGCATCAACTACAAGGAGTAATTAACACTACTAGCAACCTACTAGCACCAATCCCGGACTTGAAGACAAGAATTGGATACAAGAGATGAACTAGGGTTTTGAGATGAGATGGTGCCGATGAAGATGTTGATGGAGATTGCCCTCTCCCGATGAGAGGAGCCTTGGTGATGACGATGTCGATGATTTCCCCCTCCGGGAGGGAAGTTTCCCCGGCAGAACAGCCCCGCCAGAACCCTAGATTGGTTCCGCCAAGGTTCCGCCTCGTGGCGGCGGAGTTTCGTCCGAGAAGATGGCTTATGATTATTTTTCCATCGAAAGAGTCCATATAGCAGAAGATGGTCATCGGAGGACCACCAGGGGGCCCACGAGGTAGGGGGCACTCCCAGGGGGTAGGGCGCGCCCCCCCCCACCCTTGTGGGCAGGGTGTGGCCCCCTGGTGAAGTTCTTGCGCTCAATGTTTTTATATATTTGGAAAACATCATCCGTGAAGTTTCAGGACTTTTGGAGCTGTGCAGAATAGGTCTCTAATATTTGCTCCTTTTCCAGTCAGAATCCCAGCTGCCGGCATTCTACCTCTTTATGTAAACCTTGTAAAATAAGAGAGAATAGGCATAAGTATTGTGACATAATGTGTAATAACAGCCCATAATGCAATAAATATTGATATAAAAGCATGATGCAAAATGGACGTATCAACTCCCCCAAGCTTAGACCTCGCTTGTCCTCATGCGAAAAGCCGAAATCGAAAAATATGTCCACATGTTTAGAGATAGAGGTGTCGATAAAAATAAAATATGGACATGAGGGCATCATGATCATTCTTAGAACAACAACTTATATAATTCTTGTCATATGATTCCTTATGCTAGAGTAATAATTCAATCACAATATCAAGTATGAATCGTAAACTTCATTGAAAACTAACAAACTATAATCTCAGTCATTGGAGCAATTGCAATTTATCATAACATAGGAAAGAGTCAATGTATAAGAGCTATTCAGCAAGTCCACATACACAACTATCATATAGTCTTTCACAATTACTAACACTCACTCAGTACTTATGGGTATGGAGTTTTAATCGGACACAGAGAAAGATAGGGGCTTATAGTTTCGCCTCCCAGCGTCTTACCTCAAGGGTAATGTCAACAGTAATAGTTCATGAGAACTCACATCCAATTAGCCATATATACCAGGATCTTTCCAACATATTGTGCTTGCCAAAGGATAAAATATAAAAAGGAACGGTGAAGATCACCATGACTCTATTGCAGTATAGGAGATAAAAGTAAAAGATAGGCCCTTCGCAGAGGGAAGCAGAGGTTGTCATGCTCTTTTATGGTTGGATGCACAAAATCCTAATGCGAAAGAATGTCACTTTATATTGCCACTTGTGATATGGACCTTTATTATGCAGTCTGTCGCTTTTATTACTTCCATATCACACGATCGTATAAAGCTTATTTCCTCCACACCAATCAATCATACATATTTAGAGAGCAATTTTTATTGCTTGCACCGATGACTACTTACTTGATGGATCTTACTCAACCCATAGGTAGGTATGGTGGACTCTCATGGCAAAACTGGTTTAAGGTTATTTGGAAGCACAAGTAGTATTTCTACTTGGTGCAATGAATTTGGCTAGCATGAGGGAGAAAGGCAAGATCAACATGTTGGAGGATCCAAGACTATATAATTTGTCTCAGATGTAAGAAAACATAACCCATTATGTTGTCTTCCTTGTCCAATGTCAACTCTTTAGCATGTCATATTTTAATGAGTGCTCACAATCATAAAAGATGTCCAAGATAGTATATTTATATGTGAAGACCTCTCTTTCTTTATTACTTCCTATTAATTGCAACGATGACCAAAACTATGTTTGTCAACTCTCAACAACTTTTATTCATCATACTCTTTCTATGTGAGCTCATTACTCTCCATAAGAGTCACATGATCTCTTTGTTTCTTTTTATTTATTTCTCTTTTCCTTTATTCACTTAGGATCATGGCCAAATAATCAAGCCCTTGACTCAACACTAATCTTTATTATATAGCTCACGGACTCGATTACATAGAGGGGTAATAAAGCAAAACTCACAACTAGATCATACTAAGTGCTTTTATTCTACTAGATCAGGATATTACAAAAAGGATCGAACTAAGAAAAATGGTAAAGATAAAAGTGATGGTGATACGATACCGGGGCACTCCCCCAAGCTTGGCAGTTGCAAAGTGGAGTGCCCATACTAGATACTCAATTCTTCTTTGTTGGAGAAGAAGGGGGAGTTGTTGATGATGGATAGTCGCACATCGAGCATAGGAGGTCTTCTAGCTTGCGGATGATGCCCTTGAGTGCGATGATATGCTCCTTCAACAAAATATTTTCACGTGTGAGATACTTATTTTGTATATGAGCCAACTCAATCATCTTGAAAGCTTTGATTTCTGTTGGGGTAAGAAGATTGTGGTCTAGTTGGAGGGTGTCTCCCATTGCTGGAACTTGGTCCTCCATGGCCTTCTTGATCCCTTCATCCTTGTTGATCTCCATAGATTCTTCTCTCTTCAGCTCTATCTTCATTAGCCAAGCATCGTTGCCTTCATGGTTGGAGGAGGAGGGAGACGACATAGTGCCTGGCCTTGAGAACCTTGACAGAAAATAGCTCGAAACAAAGGCAGAAGATTTTTGCGTGATACGGGAGTCAAAACCCCCGGGAGGTTATATAATGAATTTTTACTGACCAAAATACGTGTCATGTAAGAAAACGGAGTCCGGAGAGCACACGAGGTGCCCACGAGGTAGGGGGCACGCTCAGGGGGGTAGGCGAGCCCTCCACCCTCGTGGAGCCCTCGTGTCCTTCCCGGACTGCTGCTTATTTTTCTATTTTTCTAAATATTCCAAAACAGAGAAATATTTCCTTAAAAACTATTTTGGAGTCGGTTTACTTACCGTACCACATACCTATTCCTTTTCGGAGCCTGAAACGTTCCGGAAAGTGTCCCTTATGTATTCCTCCGGGGTTACGGTTTCAATAACATTGGTTTCAACATATATAGGATTACCTGAGATATAGTGTTTGATTCTTTGACCGTTCACCACCTTCGGATTTGTGCCTTCGAAGTTGTTGATTTTTATGGCACCGAAACGGTAGACCTCCTCGATAACGTAAGGACCTTCCCATTTAGAGAGAAGCTTTCTTGCAAAAAATATTAAACGAGAGTTGTATAGCAATACATAATCACCTACATTAAACTCACGCTTTTGTATCCTTTTATCATGCCACCTTTTAACCTTTTCATAAAACAACTTGGCATTTTCGTAGGTCTGGGTTCTCCATTCAACAAGTGAGCTAATATCAAATAACCTCTTCTCACCGGCAAGTTTAAAATCATAATTAAGTTCTTTAATAGCCCAATAAGCCTTGTATTCTAGTTCGAGAGGTAGGTGGCATGCTTTTCCATAGACCATTATATACGGAGACATACCCATAGGATGTTTATATGCAGTTCTATAGGCCCATAATGCATCATCTAGTTTCTTGGACCAATTCTTTCTAGACCTATTGACAGTCTTTTGCAAAATTAATTTGAGTTCTCTATTACTCAATTCTACTTGACCACTAGACTGAGGGTGATAAGGGGATGCAATTCTATGATTAACATCATATTTAGCAAGCATTTTACGGAAAGCACCATGAATAAAATGTGAACCACCATCAGTCATTAAATATCTAGGGACTCCAAACCTTGGAAAAATAACTTCTTTAAGCATTTTAATAGAAGTGTTATGATCAGCACTACTAGTTGGAATAGCTTCTACCCACTTAGTAACGTAATCAACATCAACTAAAATATGTGTATAACCATTAGAGGAAGGAAAAGGTCCCATATAGTCAAAGCCCCAAACATCAAATGGTTCAATAACAAGTGAATAATTCATAGGCATTTCTTGACGTCTACTAATATTACCAATTCTTTGACATTCATCATAAGATAAGACAAACTTAAGGGCATCCTTGAAGAGAGTAGGCCAATAAAAACCAGATTGCAGTACCTTATGTGCAGTTCTATCTCTAGCATGGTGTCCTCCATAAGCTTCGGAGTGACACTTGCATAGGATCTGTTCTTGTTCATGCTCAGGTACACAACGTCTAATAACACCATCTACTCCTTCTTTATAAAGATGTGGGTCATCCCAAAAGTAATGCCTCAAATCATAAAAGAACTTTTTCTTTTGCTGGTATGTGAAACTAGGTGGTATAAACTTAGCAACAATGTAATTAGCATAATCAGCATACCAAGGAGCAGTATGAGAAGTATTTATGACATTTAATTTCTCATCAGGAAAGCTATCATCAATAGGTAGTGGGTCATCAAGCACATTTTCTAACCTAGACAAGTTGTCTGCAACGGGGTTCTCAGCTCCTTTTCTATCAACAATATGTAAATCAAATTCTTGTAGAAAGAAAACCTATCTAATAAGTCTAGGTTTAGCATCTTTCTTTTCCATAAGATATTTAATAGCAGCATGATCAGTGTGAATAGTTACTTTAGAATCAACAATATAAGGTCTAAACTTATCACAGGCAAATACAACTGCTAAGAATTCTTTTCAGTAGTAGCATAATTTTTTTGAGCATTGTCTAGAGTTTTACTAGCATATTGAATAACATTTAGTTTCTTATCAACTCTTTGTCCTAGAATAGCACCGACAGCATAATCACTAGCATCACACATAATTTCAAAGGGTAAATTCCAATTAGGTGGCTGAACAATAGGTGCAGAGATTAATGCTTTCTTAAGTATTTCAAATGCTTCTACACAATCATCATCAAAGACAAATGGTATATCTTTTTGTAATAAATTAGTCAGAGGCCAAGTGATTTTTGAGAAGTCCTTGATGAACCTCCTATAAAAACTGACATGACCAAGGAAACTTCTTATACCTTTGATGTCCTTGGGACATGGCATCTTTTCAATAGCATCAACCTTGGCTTTATCAACTTCAATACCTCTTTCAGAAACTTTATGCCCCAAGACAATACCTTCATTAACCATAAAGTGGCACTTTTCCAATTCAAGCCAAGATTAGTTTCTTCACATCTCTGCAAAACTCGATCAAGGTTGCTCAAGCAATCATCAAAAGAAGATCCATAGATGGAAAAGTCGTCCATGAAAACCTCACAAATCTTTTCACTAAAGTCAGAGAATATAGCCATCATGCATCTTTGAAAGGTAGCAGGTGCATTACATAAACCAAAAGGCATACGTCTATAAGCAAAAGTACCAAAAGGGCATGTAGAAGTAGTCTTTGATTGATCTTTGGCTGACACAGGTATTTGAGAGAAACCAGAATAACCATCTAGAAAGCAAAAATGTGTATGTTTGGATAATCTTTCTAGCATTTGATCGATAAAAGGTAAGGGGTAATGATCTTTTTTATTAGCCTTATTTAATTTGCGGAAATCAATTGCCATCATATAACCAGTAATAATTTTCTGAGGAATCAATTCATATTTATCATTAGGAACAACATTAATACCTTCCTTCTTAGGGACACAATGGAAAGGACTTACCCACTTACTATCAGCAACGGGATAAATTATACCTACCTCAAGGAGCTTTAGTATCTCCTTTCTTACCACTTCTTTCATTTTAGGATTCAGACGGCGTTGATGATCACGAACTGGTTTAGCATCTTCTTCCAAATTAATTTTATGTTGACATAGAGCGGGACTAATGCCCTTAAGATCATCAAGAGTATACCCAATAGCAGCACGGTGCTTCTTCAGAGTTTTCAATAATCTCTCTTCTGCATGTTCTGAAAGGTTAACACTAATAATAACAGGGTATATCCTTTTCTCATCAAGATAAGCATATTTAAGAGTATTAGGTAACGGTTTAAGCTCAAACACGGGATCACCCTTAGGTGGAGGAGGATCCCCTAGGATTTCAACAGGTAAATTGTTTTTCAGAATAGGTTCCCCGTTTAAAGAATACTTCATCTAATTCCCTTCTTTCATTCATAAACATATCATTTTCATGGTCTAGCAGATATTGTTCTAAAGGATCACTAGGAGGTACGGCAATAGAAGAAAGACCAATAATTTCATCCTTACTAGGTAATTCTTCTTCACGGTGTTGTCTACTAAATTTAGAAAAATTAAATTCATGAGTCATATCATCTAAACCGACAGTAACAACATCCCTTTTGCAATCTATGGTAGCATTAACAGTATTTAAGAAGGGTCTACCAAATATAACGGGACAAAAACTATCTTGTGGGGAACCAAGAACAAGAAAATCAGCAGGATATTTAGTTTTCCCACACAAGACTTCAACATCTCTAACAATTCCCATTGGTGAAATAGTATCTCTATTAGCAAGTTTAATTGTAACATCAATATCTTCCATCTCAGTAGGTGCAATATCATGCATAACTTCTTGGTATAAAGAATAAGGTATTGCAGTAGCACTAGCACCCATATCACATAAGCCATGATAACAATGATCTCCTATTTTAACAGAAATAACAGACATGCCTACCATAGGTCTAGGTTTATCTGTATCACAGGGTTTAGCAATTCTAATAGTTTCATTACAGAAATAAATAACATGCCCATCTATATTATCAAACAAGAGATCTTTAACAATAGCAATATTAGGTTCAACTTTAACTTGCTCAGGAGGTGTATATGTTTTAATATTGCTTTTATGAACCACAGTTGAAGCTTTATCATGATCCTTTATCCTAACAGGGAAAGGCGGTTTCTCAACATAAGAAGTAGGAACAATAGGATCATTATAAGTAATAGACTTTTCTTCAACTTTAATAGGTGCAGCTACTTTTACTTCTATGGGAGGATGGTATTTAAACCACTTCTCCTTGGGGAGATCAACATAAGAAGCAAAATATTCACAAAAAGAAGCTACTATCTCAGAGTCAAGTCCATATTTAGTGATAAATTTATGAAGAATATCGGTATCCATAAAAGATTTAACACAATCAAAACTAGGTGTCATACCTGACTCCTTAGCATTGTCGAGGTGCCAATCTTCGGAGTTGCATTTAATTCTTTCCAATAAATTTCATTTGAATTCAATAGTCTTCATCATAAAAGAGCCAGCACAAGAAGTATCAACCATGGTGCGATTGTTACCAGAAAGCCGAGCATAAAAATTTTGAATAATCATTTCTCTTGAGAGCTCATGATTGGGGCATGAATATAACATTGATTTAAGCCTCCACCAAGCTTGACCGATGCTTTCTCCTTCGCGAGGCCAAAAATTATATATATAATTGCGATCACGATGAACAAGATGCATAGGATAAAACTTTTGATGAAATTCCAATTTCAATCGTTTGTAGTTCCAAGACTCCATATCATCACATAGCCTATACCATGTCGATGCATCTCCCGTCAAAGATAAAGGGAAGACCTTCTTCTTAACAACATCTCCGGGTACACCTGCAAGCTTAAATAATCCACAAACTTCATCCACATATATTAGATGCTCATCAGGATGTTTTGTTCCATCTCCTAAAAAAGGATTAGCTAGCAGTTTTTCTACCATACCCAAAGGAATTTCAAAGGAAGCATTTTCATTTTCAGTAGGTTCAGTAGGTTGAGGAGCAAATCTTTGCTCTACTAGTCGGGGTGAAGATACCCCAAACAAGCCCCTCAGAGGATTACTTTCCATAGTAACGAGTGACAGTAAATTTCAGCACACTATATAAATTTTTCCTTACCAAATTCCACCCACCAAAGGCGCTTCACTCCCCAGCAACGATGCCAGAAAAGAGTCTTGATGACCCACAAGTATAGGGGATCTATCGTAGTCCTTTCGATAAGTAAGAGTGTCAAACCCAACGAGGAGCGGAAGGAAATGATAAGCGGTTTCCAGCAAGGTATTCTCTACAAGTACTGAAATAAGTGGTAACAGATAGTTTTGTGATAAGATAATTTGTAACGAGCAACAAGTAACAAAAGTAAATAAGGTGCAGCAAGGTGGCCCAATCCTTTTTGTAGCAAAGGACAAGCCTGGACAAACTCTTATAAGATGTAAAGTGCTCCCGAGGACACATGGGAAAATCGTCAAGCTAGTTTTCATCACGTTCATATGATTCGCGTTCGGTACTTTGATAATTTGGTATGTGGGTGGACCGGTGCTTGGGTGCTGCCCTTACTTGGACAAGCATCCCACTTATGATTAACCTCTATTGCAAGCATCCGCAAATACAACAAAAGTATTAAGGTAAACCTAACCATAGCATGAAACATATGGATCCAAATCAGCCCCTTACGAAGCAACGCATATACTAGGGTTTAAGCTTCTGTCACTCTAGCAACCCATCATCTACTTATTAATTCCCAATGCCTTCCTCTAGGCCCAAAAAATGGTGAAGTGTCATGTAGTCGACGTTCACATAACACCACTAGAGGAGAGACAACATACATCTCATCAAAATATCGAACGAATACCAAATTCACATGACTACTAATAGCAAGACTTCTCCCATGTCCTCAGGAACAAAAGTAACTACTCACAAAGCATAAACATGTTCATAATCGGAGGGGTATTGATATGCATATAGGATCTGAACATATGATCTTCCACCAATTAAACCAACTAGCATCAACTACAAGGAGTAATTAACACTACTAGCAACTTACTAGCACCAATCCCGGACTTGAAGACAAGAATTGGATACAAGAGATGAACTAGGGTTTTGAGATAAGATGGTGCTGATGAAGATGTTGATGGAGATTGCCCTCTCCCGATGAGAGGAGCGTTGGTGATGACGATGGCGATGATTTCCCCCTCCGGGAGGGAAGTTTCCCCGGCAGAACAGCCCCGCCAGAACCCTAGATTGGTTCCGCCAAGGTTCCGCCTTGTGGCGGCGGAGTTTCGTCCGAGAAGATGGCTTATGATTATTTTTCCATCGAAAGAGTCCATATAGCAGAAGATGGTCACCGGAGGACCACCAGGGGGCCCACGAGGTAGGGGGCGCGCCCAGGGGGGTAGGGCGTGCCCCCCACCCTCGTGGGCAGGGTGTGGCCCCCTGGTGAAGTTCTTGTGCCCAATGTTTTTTATATATTTGGAAAACATCATCCGTGAAGTTTTAGGACTTTTGGAGCTGTGCAGAATAGGTCTCTAATATTTGCTCCTTTTCCAGCCAGAATTCCAGCTGCCGGCATTCTCCCTCCTTATGTAAACCTTGTAAAATAAGAGATAATAGGCATAATTATTGTGACATAATGTGTAATAACAGCCCATAATACAATAAATATTGATATAAAAGCATGATGCAAAATGGATGTATCAGACATATGGGCCCCTCGGTGTGTAGTTTGTAGCACTTTAATTTGTGAGTCGAAATTTGTTCCATTCCAAGTGGACTACCGGTGTGTAGTTTTGTAGCTTATTTATACTAATTAAAGAGAAAAACATAGTTTTTTGCAATAATACCATGGTGCGACATTGAAGGCGAGAAAGGACGTGCGAGAGAGCGATGACCGAGCCAGTGGGAAATCAACTAGGGGAGTTGCGGGGGTTGCAATAGTGTTTGGAGTAGTTGTGGGCTGAATGCTATGAAAATATAATCTAAACCGACCAAAATAAATGCCTACACAAATTAATCCAAGGTTGGAGTGCCCCTCGCAATGTAAATAGCTCTGACTTTGCGAGGGATGGAGAGGTAGCTTCAATGTGTGGAAGATACGGCATGAGAAAGCGAGGTCAATCAAGAGACACATAGATAGAGAGACAAAGTGAGTGTGGTTCGACATTCATTGAACAGATATATATGCTCTAGAGAGATATTGTCCGATTGAGCTTTTGGCAAGGGTGAGGGCTGTAAGATAGAGCTTGAGAGATGATCCAGTCACAGACGTGTAGATATATTTTATGCGTCGGAGGAAGCAAGGTCAACTGATCACATAGGGTCGTCGTGCGATCGAAAGAGTGAGACGGGTTGGAGAGAGTGACCTAGATGGACAATGTGCGTGAGAGAGTATACAATGTGAATAGGTCGAATTGGGCTCAAACATGGTGATATATCGTTTTTGTCTGAGAAAGAGCGAGGTCAATCGAGACATACAAAGAGAGAAAGACAGGGAGAGAGATAGAGGGGGAGAGAGAGATTGAGCGAGCGTGGCCCGCCATGAGGTCGAAAGAGTGGGGCGGCTTGGATGGACTGGCCTAGATAGATAATCTGCGTGAGAGAGTATAGAGTGTGTCGATCGAGGCCCAAACAAGGAGATATATCATTTGTGTGTGAAAGAAAACGAGGTTAAACGAGACTCAGATAAAGAGAGCGAGATTGAGCGAGTGTGGCCCGCTGTGCGAAAGAAAGAGTGAGACAGTCTCGAGGGAGTGACCTAGATAGACAATGTGCGTGCGTGCGCACGAGAGGTTGGGGGCTAGCTAGCCAATGCATGTATTTAGCGCGAGAGGGTGAGAGGGAGAGGGAGAGAGAGAGAGAGAGAGCTCGGCATGGGGTGCAATGGCGGGTGTGTGAGGTAAATACATTTGGTAACAGAGTGGAAAAAGGGGGTTGTGTAGTTGAGAGAGTTAGAGATCGAAACATGGAGAGAAAGAATGAATGTGTGTTGGAAACCGATAGCTTCCTAAGGTGGTTAGAAGAGGAAGGTTGACCGATACAGGAAGTATGTAGCGTGTGTGCGAGGGCGGGGGGCGGGGGGCTAAAAACAACATTTGAATGTAGATAGTACGAGACTTAATATCGATGTTTCAATTCAGTGTACATTGTAAGATTTGAACTGAGGACCATGCATATGGGTAATTATTTCGAATTCGTGCCATACTAGGTTTCGAAAAGTTAACATTGACTCGATTTGTTGTGCTATTTTGTAGGTCATATGTTTGAATCCATCCAATAGTTTTCTCACTACCATGGTGTTCATCATATACATATGAATTTGTATTAAAAAGTAGCGTGGATACAATGAAATGTGAAATCCACGTTAGAATTGGAGATCGCTATGTGACAGACAGTCTAATTCAAATAACTAATTATGTGACACACACACTCTAATCCACATTAGCGTGGATACCATTTCGTTGTTTTTTCAAATAACTCCTCATTAATTAATTTATAGTATCTCGTTTTGAATGACTAATTATTTGCAAGGAAAACACGGGCATGGTAATACATACAGATTCATTTGCAAATGAAAGAAGATTCGTTTGCATTCTCAAAGCTCCTTTCAAATGTAGGCGCACCAGGCAGACCAGGGTCGTGTCGTGGTGGTCGCGTGTGTCGTACGGTGGCTTAGCACCCAGCCACCCACCCGGACGATGCTTCGGTGCCTTAAGGCACCTACCTTTGTGTCTATGACATGTGGGCCCAACGGGTGGCTGGCCCACATGTTAGTGACCCAAAGGCAGGTGCCTTTAAGGCACCGAAGCTGCATCCCATCCACCCCCTCCCTCCCTCCCCCCCCCAAAAGGACGATGACAAAATAAGTTCGCGCTTCCACGTTTCAGATTGAAATATCTGGCGGCCCTAATTACAGCCCTGCAAAATCTCCCTTCTCCATCGTCCCCTTCCGCGCCCAGATTGCTCAAATCCCTAATTCGCCGCCAACCCTAGCAAAGTTCGAATCGCCCCTAGTCTCGTCTCTTTCCCCACCTCTATGCCGGACGACGATGACGAAGACGATGGTCGCGCTTCACCACCGCACCGGAGCTACCTCGTCTATGCCCTCGTCCACCGCACCGGGTGGTCCACCGACAATGTCGGCCGCCGCAACTGACGTGCCTCACAGACACCGAATTCCACCGCATCAGGTGCACTTCACCGACGTCGTCTTCCAGCTCATCGGGGCTACTTCACCGAGCACATCGTCTCACGTCCACCCCCCGAGGCCGTTGGGGCTTCACCAACAGTCTCGCCCACCGCATCGTAGCGCTCCGCTGCCACTCAAGATTTGCATCCGTGCGCGGCCAGCAAACGCCAGCGCATCACCCTCAACGGCTCTGAAGTGACCCGCACTCTAGCTAGGCGGGCATGCCCAAACGCCGGCCCGAACTAGGTATCCACACATCACTCCCTTGTGCACTGTTTCGACGATGTTTGGATATCCTTTCACCGCTCTCTTAGCTTACACGCCTATGCAACTCTGACTTTAACTCTTATTTCTTCTGGAGATATCATCTGAAACAAGCAAATCCATTTTTTAGCGAAGCATGACGACGCTACAAGATCTGGTACACATCCTGCACACCCGTATAACCTTGTAAGTATCAGTTCTCCGGTACAACAGCAAGGTTGATTCCTCTTATTTGATCAACCATTCGCCGTGTCAAAAATGCAGAGGGGGATGCAAGAATGTAATACTTGATGGAGATCTCATAAGAAGTTATACAGTTCCATGATAATCTCGAGATACCAGGGGGCAGTACTCGATGACAGATCAAAGTAGAGGTTGGACTAGAGTAATGCTCTGAAGAAGACAAGTGCTCAAATATGCACGAGAAATGGAATCAAGGAGAAAATATGGTCGGAACCACGATTGCAAAGGATCAATTCACAGATACCAGATGATAATATATCAAGGGAATAGTTATTATTTCAAGAAGCTTCCATGATAGATATCCATCGTGTCCATGGGCATGAACACAAAGTTCAAGGTCGACTCCCACTTCTTCAATGTATAACCATCCATTCACCTCTCACTTTCGAAGAAGTTGTAGTGTTGAAATTTTATCTGGCAAAATACCAGAAGAATATGACTCGCGGAAACTTTCAAGTTCACACATATTAAGGAAGGCATAGGTTCAACCCGTCAGGGTATCATGGAAACATATACCACAAACTTCAAGAGTAAATAACACAAGCTCGAAAGTAGAGCATGGTTGACCAAGCAGAGGATACAATTTACCAAAGGCATTATGTATCCGAGGATAGGCTCATAGGCTTATTGAATAAGAAGGACGATGTCAGATAAAATCCAACAAAGGATCTGGTGGTCCACACGGGATCTGGCGTGAGCATCGGTACTCCACTAGAGGAAGAAGGATGCAATGGGATCAGATTATAGAAACAACAGACTAAATCAAAGCTCAAATGCAAAAGAACTATGATTTCCGTTCAAGGGATCAAAAGCAAACGCTCTGATTAAGGATGGATAAGTTGTGTAGACTTAAGGGTACAATCGATGGCAATCCAATTGGTCGAGAACCAGCTCATGTTTAAAATGATGTCTGAGCCGAAAGGATAAATCCTGAGGATTGCAAGCATTCGCAACATACTGAATCAATGGACTCAAAATGATAGTGAGAAATGCTGCCAATAAGATTACTATACTTATGGGTTTAACCATAATGCAAGCCAGCAAGAATTTCAAGAGCAATAAGTTGCTAAGGATTTTCGGAAGATCGAATAGTATTTTGAAGACCTTAGTGAAACACATAATCAACTGGGAATGGGCGGATACTTGATAAGTGCGAGAAAGTATTCATAGGGGTCTTCAGGTTGCAAAGGAATGGGCAGTGGCACAAAATATTCTCAGAACAGTAGAGAGGATTTCAGGGTATCTTGTAATAACAAGATCAACAGGGGATGGTTGTATGAATGGCTGGCAAGTGTACATTGCTATCCATAGGGGTCTATCGATGGAAGGGAATTGCAAAAGCGATGGCACAAAGTTGCAAGAGAACATCGTAGGGTATCTTCAGAACCTTCTGGTGTAGCAGGCGATCATCTGTAATAAGGGGCTCTCCAGGTGGAGGTGATCACGAGATCCTAATGTTAGAGTTAGTACAACCATTTTAACCCGAGTAGAAGAGAGTTCAGAGTCCAAGAGTAAGGATCGGGGAGTAAAAGATCCTAATACCACCCAAATGGCGACATGGGTCCGTAAGACACACAGCCATGTTAGTAAAAAGTTTTGTAATGTCTAGACTCGATTTCGGCCATGGAGTGTGGAAGGGGGATTCCTACAGGCAGTCGGCTCTGATACCAACTTGTGACGCCCCCGATTTGACCGTACACTAATCATACACGCAAACGCGTACGATCAAGATCAGGGACTCACGAGAAGATATCACAACACAACTCTAATGCATAAAATAAGTCATACAAGCATCATATTACAAGCCAGGGGCCTCGAAGGCTCGAATACAAGAGCTCGATCATAGAAAAGTTAGTGGAAGCAACAATATCTGAGTACAGACATAAGTTAAACAAGTTTTCCTTAAGAAGGCTAGCACAAACTGGGATACAGATTGAAAGAGGCGCGGGCCTCCTGCCTGGGATCCTCCTAATCTACTCCTGGTCGTCGTCAGCGGGCTGCACGTAGTAGTAGGCACCTCCCGAGTAGTAGTACTCGTCGTCGACGGTGGCGTCTGGCTCCTGGGCTCCAACGTCTGGTCGCAGCAAACGGGTATAGGAAGGGGGAAAAGGGGGAGTAAAGCAACCATGAGTACTCATCCAAAGTACTCGCAAGCAAGGAGCTACACTACATATGTATGCATTTGTATCAAATGGAATAAGCGTATCATATGTGGACTGGACTGCAGAATGCCGGAATAAGAGGGGGATAGCTAGTCCTTTCGAAGACTACGCTTCTGGTAACCTCCATCTTGCAGCAGAAGAAGAGAGTAGATGGTAAGTTC
This sequence comes from Triticum urartu, assembly GCF_056163025.1. NCBI lineage: Eukaryota > Viridiplantae > Streptophyta > Magnoliopsida > Poales > Poaceae > Triticum > Triticum urartu. The sequence goes on along the minus strand of NC_141879.1, from coordinate 569,123,005 downwards.
ACCAAGTAACATTGCATAGCATAATCCTAACCGATGATCCTCTCATCATCGCCCTGTTAGAGAGAGACCACTGGGTTGTATCTGGCACTTGGAAGGGTGTGTTTTATTAAGTAACCAGTTCTAGTTGTCATAAGGTCAAGGTACAACTCCAAGTCGTCCTGTTACCGAAGATCATGGCTATTCGAATAGATTAACTTCCCTACAGGGGTGCACCACATAACCCAACACGCTCGATCCCATTTGGCCGGACACACTTTCCTGGGTCATGCCTGGCCTCGGAAGATCAACACGTCGCAGCCCTACCTAGGCACAACAGAGAGGTCAGCACGCCGGTCTAAATTCTATGGCGCAGGGGTCTGGGCCCATCGCCCATTGCACACCTGCACGTTGCGAGGGCGGCCGGAAGCAGAACTAGCCCCCTTAATACAAGAGCAGGCTTACGTTCCAATCCGGCGCGCGCCGCTCAGTCGCTGACGTCACGAAGGCTTCGGCTGATACCACAACGTCGAGTGCCCATAACGGTCCCTGCGTAGATGGTTAGTGCGTATAGGCCAGTGGCCAGACTCAGATCAAATACCAAGATTTCGTTAAACGTGTTAAGTATTCGCGAACACCGACCAGGGCCAGGCCCACCTCTCTCCTAGGTGGTCTCAACCTGCCCTGTCGCTCCGCCACAAAGTAACAGTCGGGGGCCGTCGGGAACCCAGGCCCACCTCTACCGGGATGGAGCCACCTGCCCCTTCAGCCCCCAACTCCGAACAGTACCATAGGTAATGTAACAATGTAAAGTATATAGTATATGCCCGTGATCACCTCCCGAAGTGATCACGGCCCAGTAGTATAGCATGGCAGACAAACAAGAGTGTAGGGCCACTGATGGAACACTAGCATCCTATACTAAGTATTTAGGATTGCAGGTAAAGGTATCAACAGTAGTAGCAAGGACACGCTATGCATCAGGATAGGATAACGGAAAGCAGTAACATGCTACACTACTCTAATGCAAGCAGTAGAGAGAAGAATAGGCGATATCTGGTGATCAAAGGGGGGGCTTGCCTGGTTGCTCTGGCAAGAGAGAGGGGTCGTCAACACCGTAGTCGTACTGGGTAGCAGCGGCGTCGGTCTCGGTGTCTAGCGAGAGAAGAGGGGGAAGAACCAATAAATATAATGCAAAAAAATGCATGACGATGCATGACATGACAAAGCGTGATGCTAGGTGTGCCCTAACGCGGTACGAGGTGGTACCGGTGAAGGGGGAAAACATCCAGGAAAGTATTACCGGTGTTTCGCGTTTTCGGACAAATGAACCGGAGGGGGAAAGTTGCATGTTCGCTATGCTAGGTACGTGTGACGGATGAACGGGCTGCGTATCTGGATTCGTCTCGTCGTTCTGAGAAACTTTCATGTACAAAGTTTTTCCATCCGAGCTACGGTTTATTTTATATTGATTTTAAAAGATTTAAATCGGATTTATTTAATTATTTTAATCCAATATTATCCAGAATAGTACCAGCTGACATCATCATGACATCAGCGGTCAACTGTGACCGTTGACCGGGTCAAACTGACATGTGGGTCCTACTGGTCATAGACTGTTCAGTTAATTAACAAAAGTTAATTAAGTTAATTAGCTATTCAGGTTAATTAAACAGGATTAATTAGTTAATTAGGTTAATTTAATCAAAATTAATTAATTTAACTAATTAATTAATTAATATTTTAATTATTTTTAATTATTTACTTATTTAATTAATTCTTTTATTTTCATTATTCTTTCTCTTCTTTAAAAAATCATTCCAGGGGGTGGGCCCCGTTTGTCAGCGACCCGGGGGGCTTAACGGGCACAGTGCACGGCTGGGTGCCGCCCGAACTGGCGCGGCCGTGGCGTAAAGGGTGCCGGGCGCCGAGCCCATTTGGGCGTATGCCCCGGCCACCAGGGGCACTGGCCACAGCAGGGCACGGCGAGGCCGGCCGCCGGAGGCGGCAGTGGCGAGGCTACGATGGGGAGGCGGGGGGCCGTGGCGGTGTGTAGCGAGGGGCGGGCGGGAAGCTGCAGCGGCGCGCGGGGTAGCAACAGCAACAACAAGGGGGCGGCGCGACGAGCAGCAGGGAAAGTTCGAGTGCGGGGGCAGCGGTGCGGGAGGGCACGGCCGGGTGGAGGTCGACGACAGCAGCGGGGTTGTACGCAGGCGGGCGAGGCCATGAGCAGAGAAGGGCAGGGGCGCGGTCGCGACCAAGGCGCGGGCAGCAAAGGCAGGTCTCGGGGGGGCGTGGCCGGAGCGCGACGCGGACGGCGGCGGGTGCCAGCGTGCAGCGGGTGGCCGGGCTCGTGTGGGCACGCGCCATGCCGAGGCCAAGCGAGCAGGGGCGACGAGGAAGGGCTACGGTCATGCGCGCGCGGGTGGACGACGCCGGTGACCGAGGACCAGGGGAGAGAGGGAGGGAGGCCGGAGCTCACGCGGGGCCGTAGGGTCTCAGGCCGCGGGGCACGAGGTGGAGGTTGTAGATGACCGGGCGACGAGGTCGGGGCAGTCTGGCACGATGAGGTGGAGGCCGTTGGGGAGGAGGACGGGGACGCGAGGCGGCGGATCCAGCTAGCGATGACGGAGGTCCGGGGCGGCGATCCAGTGCGAGGGGCAACGGGCGGTGAGTGACGAGGCCAAACCATGGATCTCGATCTGGATCGAGAGGGAGGAGAGGGAGAGGCGAAGTGGGGAGAGTGGGGGTGGGTCGTGCGGGAGGAGTGGAGGTTGTGGGGAGGGGGTCGCTAGGGTTCGATCACCCCAGGGGGCTGTAGGCGTCGGTCGGGCTGGCCCGGTTGGCACAGAGGCCAGCTGGGTCGTGGCCCAGTGGGGGAGGGTCTCTCTCTTTACCTTTTTTTGGTTATTTTCTCTTTGCTTATTTTTTTATGTTTTATTTTAGTTACACATTATTTTTAGTTTATTAAAATATGACAATAGCTACTAAAACAATGTTTCAAAATAACCCACTCCATAAAAGTTTTACCACAAAATAAAAAATGGTTTAGTATTTTTCAAATTTTAATAGACATTTATTTAATTGCTTTAACTACTTTTTAACTATTCTAGAGCCTTTGGACATTTTACCAAAGTTAGGTTTCTCCACCAAAATTACATATGCAGTATTTTTCACCTCTAGAACATTTTAGTTTTAATGTTTGAAAAGTTTGATGTTTGCCTTTATTTTAAATTTGAATTTTGAATCAGTTTTGAATCAACGTGAGATTAGCAACACTTAAAGCGATGACATGGCACCATTAGCATGGGATTACTGTAGCTTAATTATCCGGGTGTTACAATGAGCTTGGATGTTTGCACCAGAAACTTGATTAGATACATCAGATTCAGTCAGTTCAGTATTGATTGGGGGAGTTATAAAATAAGTCGAAATTGGTTTCATTTTCTCATAGATTCCCTACATACAAACAGTTTTACAACACCGTCGGGTTTAACTTTGGCCAGAAATTGAAGAGTTGAATTAGATATAATCAGGGATGTGATGTACCTACTTGTTGCGCATGCTACTCATGCAAGCTACGACTGTCCATTTGCGCAAGCTCGATGCCTTGCCCGTGCTGCCGCCGCTGCCTCCCACGTAGGCTACACCCAGGGTTGGATCTTCATCTTCTTGTCCTTTCGTTCACTTGAAGTCCGGAGACCGCCCTCCAACGAGGGCGTGAGGAAGTGCTGTGTCGGTCTGTCCAGTGGCGGCTATGTTAGGAGCGAACCAGACTGGAGGCTGGAGAGAATGAATTGGGATTTTTCCTGTTGTCGATCGATATGGGAGGCGATCGTTTGGGCCGCGAGCCTACTATAGGGCCTGCCTTGCACTTATGTTATTGGCCCATCCAAATTGAAACATTTTTCTTCATTTTTTACATTGCCTGCTCGTGCGTTGGGACGAACAAAACTAGCCTGGGCCAACCTGGACGACTCAAACTAGGTGCACACTTTCTAGCCACCCGAGGCGGCCGCCCATACCAGCCCCTATGGTGGCGTTGCCCCTTTTTGCGTGTATGATTGGGGTAGTGAAAAATATTCCAGTGGCGCTTTTGATTTACCCACAGAATGGTTGAATTGCTTGTTTCTATGAACTGAGTTCGCCAATAATGTGAAGGATGCCAGTCTTTTCATCCTATTGTAGATTGCTTAGATCTCTATACGCCAAAAGTAATCGCATGAAATATACAGTAAAAGCCAGTGTGATATGTGTGGCTACAACTAGTCTAACTACACGTCCTCATATAACATATCAAGGACACACCATCTTACCAGATTAACCATTCGACTTACCAATGCAGTGTGGGAAGAAAGAAGTATTGGGACTGCATATCCAAGCAATTGATGCCATGGAATCCTTCGTACAACCTTGTAAGCGAAAAAGAAGTTGCAGTGTGCCTGTACAAAGAACTAGCATAAGTTCAGTTACCTGCTTCTTGGAATTTTAGTTAGACACTTATTGCAAAATTGTTCAATTACGTTGCCTTAATTTAGTTTTCTATTGATTACATAATGTCACAGCCTGTTAATCCTATTATCGACTGCGCCTATCTATGTGTTTGATACTTACTGTTAAGAATTACCTGTTTGCCTGAACTTAAATAGCTACTTGTTTGTTTAACTGCTTTGCTGCTGCAACAACGAGTTACAATGATGTTAATAACTACTTTTTAGCATCCAATTGAAACTCTTTAATTCCTTGTTTGTTTAACTGGTTTGCTGTTATAACTAGCAGTTGAGATGTTTTGCTAACTTCAACTTTTCTGAATCTAATCGGAACTTTAATGGCAAAACAGGTTAGCCCAAGATCAAAGAGCGAGGTCCCCATGGACGTTGTATCATCCCACAGCAGTGGCACCGGCCCATTCGTGCATTATGAATTGCCAACTGTTGATGCTCTAGAGGCTAAACTAGTGGTAGAAAGAGATTCTGCTTCTGCACTTAGAGATGAAGTTAACATATTGAGGAAGCAAACAGCACAATCACAAGTAGTACTCAAGACAACCATTAAATATTTGGTGGATTTCAAAACGAAGCAAGTTGAGACTGACCACATTGTTAACATCCTGAAGGAAAAAAGGAAATTAAATTCCCACTTGGTAAATCATAGGTGAAATGTTCTTTCCATCGTTGAATAACCTTTGTGTTGTTTGTTCATGTAATCAATCAAACCATTTGTTTTAGAGATCATGTAATAATTGTTTTTTGTTTTTTGGTTTGTAATTTTATTTGAGCACAAGTCTGTATTCATTGATAAGACTCAGAGAAATTTCATTTTGATTGCTGTGCCAGACCTACAAATATGCCAATCGAGCTAAATGTGCATTCAGCAATAATAGTAGTATAGATGGACCATAAGTGGCACGCATTCGAAAGGGCCAAGATGTTGTAGTAGCTTGGCTAAAAAAGGATGTTGTTGTAGCAAAAAAAAGTACAGCGGCCTGGCTTATGTATGTTAGTTGATATTATTGATCCATATACTTTATAAGTGTTTATATGTCTGTTAGTTTGGTACATTCTTGGTTGATTGACTCGGTATTTGAATCTTGATACATCGCTTGTGTACATATCTAAATGGGAGTACATATTATGCTGCATGTGACATTTGAGTTGGACATGAAGTGTTCCAAATATTCAAATTCACCTTAAACTGGATTCTAGCTTCTGAATTTGAGTATCGGCATTTGTAAACCATATTCATATATGACAGTGGAATACATCTTTGTTGTCCTTTTCTAAGATATATAAAAACACATAGAATGATTTATAAAGGTTCGTATAGGGATACAAAATGGATTTGAATTTAGTTGACAGGGTAAATGTGGATGCTTATTGTCCCAAAATTCGAAAGAAGCGGCAAAATGTCCACTCCCACGTCGGCTGCCCGAAGCCAAGTGTTTGGGAGATGGAAATTACTGTGTACCCATTACATGGACAATCCATCGGCCTGATTTCCACTGCTCTAGATAGGGGTAGGTTAGTAACTTCAATTAGACGTGACACGACCACCTCTGAGCCCATTCCGACATTGTGGGCGCCAAACATGGGCGGCAAAACACATTTGATTCAATCTCGTCCGAAAGACCTCTATTTCTCCCTCCATTTCCCCATTCATACACGGTGGGCGGCCAAACAAACTCGACTCGGCTAAAATCGATGTAGGCAAATATTTTCAATAGGGCAGGTTTGTAACTTCACTCAGACGTGACACAACCGCCCTACCTGTTAGCCCCGTTCATACACCGTGGGCGCCAACCACCCTCTCCTCGCCCAAAATCGCTTTGGGAAAATATTGGCGAGATGCGAGATTACCGTTGTATCCCCAACTGAGGAGACGTCCAAATTTTAAATGGGGGCTAAGTTCGTAACTTTCCCATATTTCAGACAGGCGCGTCCCAAAAACATGGTTCCCCGTACCTCTCCCTCCATTTTCCCATTCATACACCGTCCGCGCTAGAACACCACTAGCCTCTGTCCGCCACCCCATCCATCGCCGCCGTCCTCCACCCCATCCATCGCCGCCATCCTCCACCACATCCATCGCCACCATCCTCCACCATGCCGGAGCGCCTACCAAGACCGCATCGTCCACTTCTAGAGATGGGTGTTTCTCATCCACGGCGACGGACCAAGAGCCTTGCATCACGTCCTCTCGCTTCATCGGCGTCATCGTCCTCTTTGTCGGGGCTGCTCACATGACCTTCTCTTCCACCACAACGGGACTTATCCCCCGATGCACCCGTCTACCATCGCAGATCTACTACAATGCCACCGACAGCCATCACACCCCTGATGCCTACACGACGCCGCGAGAGAGGTGGTACTTCATATCTCCTCAACCTTTTGATCTCAACCACGATCTTAACTTGGTTACTCTACTTTCTTTTCAGCTCTTAGAATTTAGTTCTTAGTTCGAAGCAAACAATGGCTGCTAAATATCGTTTCTCCAGTTTGCAACTTCAAATCTGCCATGGCACAGTCATAATACGGTTTAATTGATCATGTTGGTTCCGTGGTGGTTTCTTTAATAGAAATCGGAGGGGAAACCCTCGTTTGCTAAAAAAATATGCTTAGAGTTTCCCCCTTTTATGATCACTATAAGATCAGAATGCGTGCTTCGTGTCATAATAGCACTGCTCCACCCATCAAGGTAAACAAGCTTAGTTGTTCAAATATGAATCTGATATTATTAAAACAGAGTCATTTAGTTGGTCAGCTATATGTTCCTAAATTAGTTTCAAAAATGCATGTTCACCGCTCAGGTGTGTATCTCTATAGGGTGCCCATGGTGGGCCGTCCCACCCTGGGATTTTGGGTCATCCCAGGCCCCGATTCCCCTCTGTTCTGCTGTGCGCTTCCGATCCCTACTCGCCCCCAGCCGCCTGCCTCACCGGTGACTTGTCGTCCCTGGACGGCATGACTCTAGGAGGATTTTGGACGGTCTCTTACTACAATTACAATTCTGCATACTTGTCCTAGTAATCTCACAAGTAAATGATTGATTCACTACATCTATGCTTGTCTTGTCATATTTGTTGTCAATATTCTTTTAGGGTGGACCACCCTATTTCTAAATACTGGAACCGTAGACATGAGTGAATAGTATTTCTCTATGTGATCTCTTCCATCATGTGTGGGCAACGAACACTGCATTGTATAGAAAGAAAGTGTCATTTCTAGCTTTTACATAGGCTTCGATCTTTTACATGGAATACAATCTGCCTACTTGCTTTGTGTCGCACTACCAACACTCCACCCTTGAAGCTAAACATTATGCCACTCATAATTCCTTAGTTTATTTGTTCAAATACGAATTTCATATGATTCTAATGTTCCTACTTCAGTTTTGAAATGTGTGTCTGCCTGTTATAGAGACATAAGGGGTTTGTATTTCTGTGTGTGGTCTGGTCAGCATGATTGGGGGTGAACTTTGCATATGCAAGGTTTTATAGGGAGACACTCTTCGAGTTGTATCCACAATGCATTCCATAGATAATCTGACTACTTTTTACGTTTTCATGAATCTTGGATTCTGAACAGCATCATAATGATTATGAGCTTGCGCGCATGAAAATAATAAAGCAGAACAATGCCATGGCTGTCAAACTTGGCATTAAGGGACTGAAATCAAGTCTGGATGCAATGCAATGCAAACGCTCTCCACCTACAGATTCATGCTCTGAATATGGTCCTAACAGTGATTCTGAGCTAGAGGGAGACCTAAGTCAATGTAGCTCCCTAGTGGAGGAGCCAGAGGAAGATGCCCTATCTTATTCACCCATCAAGGTGCTTGCTCTAACTTTCCAAGGTTATATTGGTTGCACATATCTTGCAACTGATGCTTTGCATTGCTTCTACTTTGTTGAACTGCCATTAGCTTAGTTTACACATCGTGTATGTGAATACGCCCTGCATATCCATTTTCAGTACATATTCCATCTGTCATCATACCATATTTATCCATTCGAATGTTGTTCTTGTGTATCAGACGTTCAAAAGGAAGAGGGAGATTGCTGATCATGGAGGAGCACAAGCAAAGTATTTGGAAAAGGTAGTGGCACCTGATAAATCAAATAGGCCATTGGGTGTAGTTGCAATATCACCCGACCCATAAAACACCCCAATTCTAGCAGACTCTAGCCCTACTACACTGGTCATTTCCGATGCCCCAACTCAGCAGACCCCAGCTGCAGCAAACAATATGAGTATGCCAGTTGACATAGCACCAGCTCTACGACGCAAAACCCCCATTCCAGCAAAGAGTACACCAAATCCAGTTGCCAAATCCCTTTTCGAACCAGAGAGAGCCACAATTGCAGTAAATAGGACCCTTGTTCCATTTCTTCCCAGTTTAGAAGACGAAGCTTATATTGTTGTCAGGAACTTTGTGCGCATCATTCCTTCATGGAAAGATTATACCGCAGACATGGAACAATTTCCAGTCTTCCTCCGCAACTTACGTGTAAGTAATGTACTAATGTTATTCATGGTCATTACTGCATATGTTTCTGCTGACAGAAGACACAAGATTTCATTCTTTTAAATAGGCGAGGACCAAACTGGATTGTGAAGACGAGCAAGGGTTGGTTGCGCTTTTCAAGCACTCGTTGATGAAGTATCGTTCCTACATGCGGCAAGCGCACTTCGATGGCAAGCCTCTAAATGAAATTTCTGTAAAGTCTCCGGTGCTACATTTATCCGACGGTGACTGGAATAATCTTGTTACACATTGGTCTCGGCTGCAGCGTAAGGTACTGTCTATGATATCACATCAGAATTTGAACTACATTTCTGTATTTGCCTTAATGTCTCACTTGTACGAAAACTTTTAGCAGAAGAACATTCATTCTCAAGGGACCACAGAATCTCGCAACTATACTGCACACTGCATTGCTCTTGTGAGTACCTCTTGCCTTGTATGACCATACTTACTTTCATAGCTGATTGATTATGTAGCATCACTTCACATGTTAGCCTTGTTATCGTCCATTTGGTGGACATTATAAGATCTGTATGGACTCTTACAAAAATTTAGAATCAACCCAATGCTTTTGAAGAGCTTTAGCTCTATAGTCCTCTTGTAAGGACTGAACGTCGTCTATCACTGTACTTACATTAACAGCTACTCCCTCTGTCCCATAATATAAGAACGTTTTGTACAGTACACCAGTGTTCAAAACACTCTTGTATTATGGGAAGAGGGATTGGTTCATTGTGTAGCATTCTGCATCGTATCTCCCTCGCACATCATTTACTAAAAAAGATCAGATCTATATTTAATCTTACCAAAAAGTAGAATACACAGACAATGCCAGCGCAGAAGTGTAGCCCACTGCTCTTGTCAGTACAATTTGGCATGTAATGCTTGTACTTCCGGGGATTGGTAGTTGATTATGTAGCATCAATCTGCATCTTATCTTCATTATCCTCTATCCCTTCCAGTATTATCATATCTATAATTACTCTCTACAAAATGTAGAGTACCGGCAATGCTTATGAAGAAGATTCTGTGCTGAAATTCTTGAGTTATCCTTCCCTTGACATGGAGAAGGGCATTATAAAGCCGGTGTTAACTGTTAATGTAAGTCAGTCCTTCTAAAGCCTTTATCCTCAACTGCTGTTTAATTTGCTCATACTCCCTATCATTTACTGTTGTTTAGTTTGATGTTTCTACCAAAATGCATGTTCGCAAGAACCGTAAGTTCTAAGTTCTACTTGTAAAACCAAATTCCTTATTCATACCATGAACATTACTCAATACTCCCTATATGTATGCTTGTTTTTGTGGATCTATAATCCAGTGTGTGGTGAAGCAGCCCACGTTTGCACCTTGTCATCTCTTGTTTATCTTACTGATGTGGCTGATGATATGAACAACATGCCATGCACATTAACCAAAACAGATACAATGATTTTCTTTGCCCTTCATCTATGCTTGTTATGTTGACATGGTAATCCAGTAGTGTGGTGAAGCTCCCCGCATTATGAACAATGCCAAATTATGCTATTGATATTTTGAACTTACTCTTTATTTTCTAATTTGAAATTGGATGGAATTGGCAGCGCAGTTATCATCTTTGTTTATACACGTGCAAAACATGTCATCTCTCTGCATTGTTTCAGGGTGATATGCCTGATAGCATGCACAAGTCTGTTGAAGGCTGTGAGACAAACCCAACATATATTGTAGCAAAGAAGGCAAAACATCTTGAAGATAGCGAGACAACCCCAAAGTCTTGTCTTGATGCAGTGTTCAAGTTACTTGAGACTAGCAGTCAGACAACCTCATAGAATTCGTTGTTTGAATCAGTTCGACTTCTTTAGTCCCAAGTTCTAGCAGAAAGGCATTCTGCAACTCAACTTCAACTTGAAGTCCTATCTCTAAGAAAGATTACGGAGAACACCAATGAGAACCTCATCGCTAAACAGCTACACCTGGAAACTATGACCGACATGCTAGGCTGGTCTCACAGCCTTGCTCAGTAGCTTGCACAACAGTTCCCGCGCAAGGCTAACCTTTCTTGAACTGTCTTGGAAGTGGTCTTGGTTCAGTATTATTTTGTTACGCTGCAATGGTGCCCAGTTTTTGTAATCTGCTTCTTCGTTGCGCTTTATGATCACTGGTGGCGAACTTCAATGCCCAGTGGATGTAATATACCATAAACCCTTTATTGTATAGTGTAGGTTTATTCTTAGTTACTATTGATGAAGCTATGTACCTAGGGTAGGGTCATGGATCTGTCCAAGATACCCCTCCCGAGGACATCTCTAAAGGAGCCAGAAGCATTCGAAGAAAAATCATCATCCACTCGACCATGAAGCTACGTTCCACTCGACAGTCTCGTAGACACTCGGCCGTATGGACAATCACTCGACTACCAGAAGATCTAGAGCCACTCCACTCTGCAACGGTCGGGAATTAAGTCATAGCTTTAATGGTCATTATGTATCCTTATTGCGGGCATTACCAGTAATGTCCCCATCTTTATGTACCTAAAACCCTTTGTAACTGAGGGCGGGAGGGGTTCGGCGAACTCTATATAAGCCACCCCCTCCTCAGGGACAAGGGTTCGCACCCTCTGTAACACACACGCATATAATCCAGTCGACCGCCTCCGGGCTCCGAGACGTAGGGCTGTTACTTCCTCCGAGAAGGGCCTAAACTCGTGAAACTCGCGTGTACAACTCCTCCATAGTTAGGATCTTGCCTCTACATTCTTACCCCCCCCCCCATTCTACTGTCAGACTTAGAACCACGACAGTTGGCGCCCACCTTGGGGCAGGTGTCTTAGTGACTTGTTGGAGAAGTTGTGATTTTTCTGATCCCCATCAACATGGTTTCAGGCGGAGGTTTGGCCAAGGGCCATGAGATCCGTCTCGGTGCGCTCATATTCATCGCCGACAACTCCGCTTGGCTCCAGGAAGCGCCACTCGACGTCGAGGCGCTCCCCGTCCACGAGGCAACGCACTTTCGCGCGTGCGTCTGTGGTGTCCTCCTACGGCAGCCGTCGACTCAGTATCGGTCGGCTCCCGTGCCGACCTCCCTCCCTGCAGCCCGTCGGGGCAAACGTCCCGGTCGGTCGAGGCTCCAGCGGTGGGTGAGGCATCCGGTGGCTCGCCAATCGGCCACCCCCCAGGTCGCTGCAATCGAGCCCGACGAAACTCTCTACGGCATGTTCGACCTGTCGACTGGCTCCGTAGAGACTGCATCCGAGTGCGACAGCAGCGACCCCGCGGCAGAAGTTTTGATGGTCAATGGACCACGTAGTCCTCCTGGCTTCACCTGCGAGGACGGAGGCGATGGTGGCGGTGATCCGTTGCGTATCCACGAAGAGTACCGACCCGAACCCCTCTCTTCGCAGAGGAGGGAGGAACTTCGCCGCCGGAACATGGATGCACTTCAGACTCCCATCGTTGGAGAAACCCCTGAGGCCCAGGCCTTGGAGGAGGCGCGCCTGGCCAACTTGGCTAAGCGCACTCGAGTGGATAACCTCCAGCACGCTCTCGACGAGCGTGCTCAGCAGCGTGCTTCCGAATCCAGTCGACTCAACTTTTTCCACCTCCGACTCAGGTATACCGAACTCCAATCCAGAATCTCGCAGCTGTGGCCCGAATAGCGGAGTCAATTCAACCTTCCCAGTCAGAAGCTGGTCAAGGTTTCGTGCAGATTCGGGCCTTGCTCCGAGCCGCGGGAGAGCAGAATACAGTAGTATCTCAGTCGCGGAATAGGATTCACAGCAGATCTGTGGTTGCAGACACAGTCCAGTCGGCTCACAGCCCAAGATCGCCCCTGAGGAGTGAGGGACATGGACACCGACGAGATCAGTACAGAAACCATGAGCAGTATGATCACCAACTCGATCACGATGATCGTCGTCGAGTGCCCACGCCTCCCCCAAGGAGTGGATCATACGTGCCTCGGCAGCAGGATGATAGACGCCCTCACAGTGGTGGGCGAAGGATTCCAGTCGACCCTAGGGAACCGGGCTTTGATGCGAGATCTATTCTCGTTCAGGGTCTGGTCGACAGAAACAGAGCTCACAGAGAAGGCCCCAACAGAGATTTTCCAACCAGCAGCAGAGTGCATGTCTCAGGCCCAGAGTGCTTCAGCAGAGCCATCAGGGCCGCAGTGATTCCTCCCAACTTCAGGTTGGCGACTGGAGTCAATAAGTTCATTGGTGAGTCCAAGCCTGACACTTGGCTTGAGGATTACCGAGTGGCTGTACAGATCGGTGGCGGCAACGATTGAGTGGCCATGAAGCACCTTCCTTTGATGCTAGAGGGCTCAGCCAGGGCGTGGCTGAATCAGTTAGTTCCTGGTAGTATTTATACTTGGGAAGATCTTGCTCGAGTATTTGTCAGAACATTTGAAGGTACTTGCAAGCGGCCAGCAGGGTTGACAGAATTATAGTGTTGCGTTCAGAAACCGAATGAAACTTTGAGAGATTATATCCAGAGATGGATCACGTTGCACCACACAGTGGAGAATGTGTCAGATCACCAAGCAATTTGTGCCTTCAAAGAAGGCGTTAAGTATCGGGAGTTGAATCTGAAATACGGTCGAACAGGAGATATGACTCTGACTCGGATGATGGAGATTGCCACCCAGTACACCAATGGTGAAGAAGAAGACTAACTCCAGAGTGGCAAGCACAAAACAGTCGCCCACGAAACCGGAGGGGGAACTCCAGTCGGAAGCAAAAGCGCAAAGCCGAGCCAGCTGCTCCTAGAGAAGCCTTGGCCGTAACTCAAGGGAAGTTCAAGGGGAAACCCAAAGGACCGTGGAACCCCAAGAAAGTAAAAGATCAAGATGGGAATAATGTGCTGGATTTACCATGCCACATTCACACCAAGAAAGATGAAGAGGGTAATTTCATTTACCCAAAGCATACCACTCGACAGTGTCGACTCCTAATCCAGCAATTCTGAGAGAAACTGCCCAAGGAAAAGGAGAAGTAAGCAGACAAAGTTGAGGATGAGGAGGACAACGATGATGGTTACCCCCACGTCAATTCCACTCTGATGATTTTCACTGACGTTGAGAGTAAGAGTCGACTGAAAGTCATCAAGAGAGAAGTGAACATGGTCGCTCCGGTGACACCTAGTTATTTGAAGTGGTCTCAGACTGCCATTACATTCGACCAGTCCGATCACCCAGCGCACATAGTCACCCCTGGGAGGCAAGCACTGGTGGTCGACCCAGTAGTCGAAGGCACTCGATTGACTAAGGTTCTGATGGATGGTGGTAGTGGTCTGAATATACTATATGCAGAGACGTTGAAAGGAATGGGCATTCCGATGTTCATACTCAGCGAAAGCAATATGAGTTTCCATGGAGTCATTCCTGGCAAGAAGGCTGCATCACTCGGGCAGATCGCTCTCGATGTAGTGTTCGGTGATTTCAAAAATTTCCGCAAAGAAAAGTTGACATTTGAAGTTGTGGATTTCCAGAGTGCTTATGATGCTATTCTAGGCAGGCCAGCTTATGCACGTTTTATGGCTCGACCATGTTACATGTACCTCAAATTGAAGATGCCTGGTCCTAAATGGGTGATCACTATCACTGGCAGTCGAAAGAAGGCAGAAGAGTGCTTCCAGAAGGGCTCAAAGATCGCCGATGCACAGATGGCAGTAATGGAGTTGCAGGAGTATCAAAAAATGCAGATCCGAGTGATTTGTTGTGAGCTAAGAAGCCTGCCACTGATTCAGCATTCCAGTCGACTGGTGAAACGAAGCCGATTCATATTCATCCAAAGGATCCCAATGCTGCTCCAACTCACATTTCAACAACACTCGACTCCAAATAGGAAGAAGCGCTCATCCAGTTCCTCCGTGAGAACTGGGACATCTTTGCATGGAAACCTTCTGACATGCCAGGTGTTCCCAGGGGACTGGCTGAGCATCGTTTGTGAGTCGACCCAAAGGTGAAACCGGTCAAAGAACATCTTCGACGGTCCGTCGTACAGAAGAGGAAGGCAATCGGTGAAGAAGTGGCTCGACTTCTAGCAGCTGAGTTTATCCGAGAGATTTACCACTCCGAGTGGTTAGCTAATGTTGTCATGGTCCCTAAGAAGGAAGACTCACTTTGCATGTGCATCGACTTCAAACATATCAATCAGGCCTGCCCGAAAGGTCACTTTCCTCTCCCTCGCATCGACCAAATAGTCGACTCGACTGCGGGGCGTGAGCGTTTGTCCTTTTTAGACGCTTATTCCGGGTATCATCAGATCCGTCTGTACGGGCCCGATGAGATAAAAACAGCTTTCATCACCCCATTTGGGTGCTTCTGTTATGTCACTATGCCATTCGGTTTGAAGAATGCCGGAGCCACATTCATGAGGATGATCCAGAAGTGTCTGCTCACTCAAATCAGTCGGAATGTGGAAGCATACATGGATGACATTGTGGTCAAGTCACGAAAAGGTTCCGACCTACTGGCTGACCTTGCTAAAACCTTTGCCAACCTTAGAAGGTATGATATCAAGCTTAATCCATCAAAGTGCACGTTTGGAGTTCCAGGCAGAAAATTACTTGGTTTTCTCGTTTCCGAACGGGGGATCGACGCTAACCTAGAGAAAGTGGGTGCCATACTCCGGATGAAACGCCATGTGCGTGTGCATGATGTCCAGAAGCTTACTGGTTGTTTGGCCGCCCTAAGTCGATTCATTTCTCGCCTCAGTGAAAAGGCACTGCCTCTTTACCGACTGATGAAGAAGTTAGATAATTTCGAGTGGACTCCTGAAACTGACCCAGCATTTGCAGAGCTCAAAGCCCTGCTTTCCACCCAACCGGTGCTTGCTGCTCCAATCAGCAAAGAGCCTTTACTACTTTACATTGCAGCCACTGGACAAGTCGTCAGTACAGTACTTACGGTCGAACAGGAAGAAGAAGGAAAAGCTTACAAAGTTCAGCGCCCAGTATACTATGTCTCTGAAGTTTTGACTCCATCAAAGCAAAGATATCCACATTATCAGAAGCTTGTTTATGGATTTATATGACCACGAAGAAGGTTGCACATTACTTCTCTGATCACTCCATTATAGTCATCAGCGACGCTCCATTATCAGATATTATGAACAATAGAGATGCAACTGGTCGAGTGGCAAAGTGGGCGATTGAACTCCTTCCCTTAGATATCAAGTTCGAGGCAAAGAAAGCTATCAAGTCCCAAGCAATAGCAGATTTCCTCGCCGAATGGATTGAACAACAACTGCCGACTCAAGTTCACTCGAAGCACTGGACCATGTTCTTTGATGGTTCCAAGATGTTGAATGGTTCCGGTGCTGGGGTGGTACTGGTATCCCCCCGAGGAGACAAGCTCAGATATGTCCTCCAGATTCACTTTGATTCCTCCAATAACGAAGCAAAATATGAAGCACTCTTGTATGGGTTGCGTATGGCCATTTCACTCGGCGTCCGTCTCCTCATGGTCTATGGCGATTCAGATTAGTAGTCAATCAAGTGATGAAGGAGTGGGACGTCAGAAGCCCAGCCATGACTGGTTACTGCAACGTGGTGAGGAAGTTCTAAAAGAAGTTTGAGGGGTTAGAGCTCCATCATGTACCCCGACTGAAAGTTCAAGCAGCAGATGATTTAGCAATGATAGGCTCCAAGAGAGAAGCTATTCCCAGCAACGTGTTCCTGGAGTACATTCATGCACCTTCAATTCAAGAAGATCCCTTCGCTGAAGAGCCCCCGCAGCCTAGGAGTGCCATAGATCCGACTGAAGTCAAGGTCCCAGCCGTGGTCGACTTAATCATGGAGGTGTTGGTCATCACTCCCGACTGGACAGTGCCATACCTCGCATATATCCTTAGGAAAGAGCTCCCAGAGGATGAAGAAGAGGCTCGACAGATCGTCCGTCGATCGAAGGCCTTTACTGTAATAAGGGGTCAACTGTTCAGAGAAAGTGTAACTGGGGTCAGCCAGAAATGCATAACAACAGAAGAAGGCCGAGTGATCCTACATGACATCCATTCGGGGACCTGTGGTCACCATGCGTACTCTCGGACCATTGTGGCTAAAGCATACCGAGCTGGATTTTATTGGCCACGAGCAAATGAAATGGCAGAATATATAGTCGGCAAATGTGAAGGCTACCAGTTCTACTCCAATATGTCGCACAAACCTGCATCAGCCCTGAAGACCATCCCACTCGTCTGGCCCTTTGCTGTTTGGGGATTGGACATGGTTGGTCCACTGAGGACTGGCAGGAGCAGCTTCACTCATGTGCTTGTAGCAGTCGACAAGTTTACCAAATGGATCGAAGCCAAGCCTATTAAGAATCTTGAAGCTAGTACTGCCGTCGGCTTCATCAGAGAGTTGATTTTTAGATATGGGGTTCCGCACAGCATCATCACTGACAACGGATCGAACTTCGATTCTGATGAGTTCAGAACCTTCTGCGCCTCACAAGGCACACGAGTCGACTATGCTTCAGTTTCCCATCCCCAGCCGAATGGACAAGCAGAAAGAGCAAATGGCCTGATTCTCAAAGGACTGAAACCCCGACTGATGCGAGATCTCAAGCACGTAGCGCGCGCCTGGGTTGATGAACTTCCTTCAGTTCTCTGGGGATTGAGGACAACTCCTAATCGGTCGACTGGCTGAACTCCATTCCTCTTGGTCTATGGGGCTGAAGCTGTTCTACCGAGTGACTTGCTTCATAATGCACCACGAGTTGAGCTCTTCTCTGAAGATGAAGCAGAACAAGCTCGGCAAGACGCAGTCGACCTCCTAGAGGAGGAAAGAGAGATGGCCTTGATCCGGTCGACCATTTATCAACAAGACTTGTGTCGGTTCCACGCTAGACACGTGCAGGGTCGAGCCTTTCAAGAGGGAGACTTGGTTCTTCGAGTGGATCAGCAGAAACCACACAAGCTCGCCCCAGCTTGGGAAGGTCCCTTCATTGTCACCAGAGTGCTCCACAATGGAGCATACCACCTTTACAGTGTCGAGCATAAGAAGGATGAGCCACGGGCTTGGAACGCGGAGCTGCTCCGCCCCTTTTATACTTCAGTACTCGTTGGAATAAAATGTAATAAGAAATACCTTTGTAATTTGTTTATCAAAGACAAGAGCTTTACAGTCCTCTAGCACGATTGTTGTTGCTTTTGTTTACGTCTGAAAACCCCCAGTGGGTGACTTAGCTGCAAATCCGTTTCGCCTAAGTTCGAAAGAAAATCCTACCGAGTGGTGAGCAAGCCTCTCACTCGGGGGCTTAGCTGCGAACCCGTTTCGCCTAAGTTTTTCAAAAACCTACCGAGTGGTGAGCAAGCCTCTCACTCGGGGGCTTAGCTGCGAACCCGTTTCGCCTAAGTTTTTCAAAATCCTACCGGGTGGTGAGCCAGCCTCCCACTCGGGGGCTTAGCTGCAGTCCAGTACTCGCCTAAGTTTAAAATATTCTACCGAGTGGTGAGCAATCCTCCCACTCGGGGGCTTAGCTGCAGTCCAGTACCCGCCTAAGTTTGTAAAATCCTACCGAGTGGTGAGCAACCCTCCCACCCGGGGGGCTTAGCTGTAGTCTAGTACTCGCCTAAGTTTGTAAAATCCTACCGAGTGGTGAGCAATCCTCCCACTCGGGGGCTTAGCTGCAGTCCGGTACTCACCTAAGTTTGTAAAATCCTACCGAGTGGTGAGCAACCCTCCCACTTGGGGGCTTAGCTGCAGTCGAGTACTCGCCTAAGTTTGTAAAATCCTACCGAGTGGTGAGCAATCCTCCCACTCGGGGGTTTTAGCTGCAGTCCAGTACTCGCCTAAGTTTGTAAAATCCTACCGAGTGGTGAGCAACCCCCCCACTCGGGGGCTTAGCTGCAGTCCAGTACTCGCCTAAGTTTGTACAATCCTACCGAGTGGTGAGCAACCCTCCCACTCAGGGCTTAGCTGCAGTCCAATACTCGCCTAAGTTTAAAAAATCCTACCGAGTGGTGAGCAATCCTCCCACTCGGGGGCTTAGCTGCAGTCCAATACTCGCCTAAGTTTAAAAAATCCTACCGAGTGGTGAGCAATCCTCCCACTCGGGGGCTTAGCTGCAGTCCAGTACCCGCCTAAGTTTGTAAAATCCTACCGAGTGGTGAGCAATCCTCCCACTCGGGGACTTAGCTGCAGTCCAGTACTCGCCTAAGTTTCTAAAATCCTACCGAGTGGTGAGCAACCCTCCCACTCGGAGGCTTAGCTGCAGTCCAGTACTCGCCTAAGTTTAAAAAATCCTACCGAGTGGTGAGCAATCCTCCCACTCGGGGGCTTAGCTGCAGTCCAGTACTCGCCTAAGTTTGTAAAATCCTACCGAGTGGTGAGCAACCCTCCCACTCAGCGGCTTAGCTGCAGCCCAGTACTCGCCTAAGTTTGTAAATTCTACCGAGTGGTGAGCAATCCTCCCACTCGGAGGCTTAGCTGCAGTCCAGCCCTCACCTGCAAGGACGACGAGGTGCAGGTCGACTACAACCTTCTCCTTTGGAGCGGCACCACAAGTACAATGTACGCTCCATCCCTACCCGCAAGGGCGACGAGGTGCAGGTCGACCGCGGCCCTCTTCTCCAAGCTATGCCACAAATACAACATGCGCTCCATCCTTGTCCGCAAGGACGACGTGGCGCAGGTCGACTTCAACCTTCTTCTTCGAGCTACGGCACAAATACAACGTATGCTCCATCCTTGTCCGCAAGGACGACGAGGCGCAGGTCGACTGCAACCTTCTCCTTCGAGATATGCCATAGATACAACGTGCGCTCCATCCTTGTCCGCAAGGACAACAAGGCGCAGTTCGATTGAAGTCTCCATTTCAAGGCTGCATCTCAAACACGAAGGTCATTCCAAATAGGCAGCAGATTCCAAAAGCAATCGCAAGCATACTCAAAAGCAGTTCGGATAAATCCTAAAGTTTCAAGCGACAAATCAAAAGTATTCGAGCATCAGGCCCGAAGGAGTTTAATGGTTACAGCAACCACTCGGCATTCCGAGGTAAATTTAAGACAGGTTTAAATCTCATAGTTTGTTCACTCGGCAGGAGGAGGGCTGGCGGGTTCGACGAATTCGTCCAAGTTGATTCCATCTGCGATCCGAGTGGTAGTAGCGATGAAAGTCACCATAAAGGACTGGAAGTCATGCCTTTTGGTGTTGGCGACCTTGATCGTCGCCAGCTTGTCTTCACAAGCTTCCTTGAAGTGGACCCTTACCAAGGACAACGCCACGTTAGCACCACACCTGGCAGAGGACTTCTTCCACTCTTGCACTCGACCAGGAATCTCGTTGAGCCGAGTCATCAGAGATTCGAGGTCATTTTGAAGCGTCGCCCTGGCCAGAGTGATGAGTCGATCCGTGAAACTGCCACCTTCAGACGAGCGAGGTAACTTGTGACGCTGGCGACACGGATTCCAGTCGAAGCACATTCATGGCAGCCTCGTCGCCGACCGGAGAAACGATAGGGTCTAAACCCGTCTCAATCCGTCCAGTTTCCTCGTCAAAGTTTTGGTAGAATTCTGTAGTTAAAAGAGTTAGTGAGTCGACTGGACAGGATTAACTTGCAAGCAGTAAAGCAGTCGGATGAAAAGGAGTACCTTCCAGCATAAGATAGAGCTTCTTGGCAAGAGTTCTCAGATAAGCTTCCATGTCATTTCTCTTACGGACCGCGGACTCCAGCTTCTCATTTAGAGCAATCTTATCCTTCTTCAGACGAGTTACCTCTCGGTTGGACTCATTGAGAGAGGACTTCAGCTTGTTTACTTCTCCTTCCAACACTCCGACCGAAGCCAACTTCTGGTCTGCGAGGGCAGTCTTATCTTGAGCTTCCTTCTGCGCAGCTGCAAGGTCCAAGTCCTTCTTCTCTGAAGACAACCTCATTTTCTCTGCAAAAGAAGCAATCGGATCAAACAAGAGATCGAATAAATATCTTAAAAGACGATCGACGTGAACAATCGACAGGCAGTTACCTTCCATACCAGTAGCTTCATCTTGAGCTTTCTTCAACTTTTGTTGGGCCAGCTCCAAGTCGAGGTTGAGTTGCCTCTGCTTTTCCTCAAATTCGGCAAACTTAGAAATGAGAGTACAAGATTTCTGCAGAAGGTAAAAGACATGTCAATCGACAAGATCAAAGATTATTTACTTCCGAGTGAATAAAATTTAAAAGTTTACTCAGACCCCAGTCTACTGCCCACAGTCGACTGCGGTCTTGGGGACTACACCCAGCGGGTGCACTTGGCGTGCCCCCACTGATTCAGACCCCGCTCGACTGGTCCTCCTGGGTCGAGTTAAAAAAAGGAAAAAAAGAAAGGGGAACTATTCAGACCCCGGCCGACTGCCAGCAGTCGACCGCAGTCTCAGGGACTACACCCAGTGGGTGCACTTGACGTGCCCCCACTGGTTCAGATCACACTCGACCGGTCCGCCCGGGTCGAGTGGAAGAAAAGAAAGTAAATAGTACTCAGATCCTAGTCGACTGCCCGCAGTCGACTGCGGTCTCGGGGACTACACCTAGTGGGTGCACTTAGCGTGCCCCCACCGGTTTAGATCCCACTTGCCCAGGCCGAGTGTAAGAGCGCAAGTGCTAGAGACAACAAAACACCCAGTGGGTGTATAGATTCGACGCGGAAAATATTTCAGGTAGCATATCCTAATAGAACAAGGTCAGTCGAAAGTCTACTCACCTGGACATTGGCCCGAAGAGCCGCGCTGGCATCGTAAGCAGCCTGGCTGTTCTCGTGCACCGTCTTCATCCGCTCCATCATCACGTTAGCCTGGCAGATGGCCTCCGCAGCCGCATCTGACTGGTTTTCCGGAACATGGTGGTTGGTAAAGAAGGGGGCAGACGACCCAGGTGTGGCAGCTTGGAGCTCCGAAGCATGAGGTTAGACGATTGAAGGAAACACCGGTACAATCGACGGCGCAGGGCGCTCACTCGACAATGGGACAGCGAAAGTTACAAAGGCCCCACCTGCGTCTTCAGATTGTCGGACGGTTGGTATTGTCGTCGGTCCCTGCTGAGACGTCTTGCCAGCTGCTACTTTTTTGTTCTTTCTGGGCCTAGGGGCCACATCTTCATCATCATCCGGAAGATCGATGACGTTGGGTGGGGCTACAAATAAATCAGTCGACCCCAAGTGAATCGCTAGAATCTAATCGACCAAATAATTAAGAACAAGATCATGAGAGTTTTACCTGTGTTGGATGTAACCGTGTCTTCCATTTCCTCGTCTCGGTATTGGTAGGAAGAAGTTCCAGATGTAGCAGCACTGCAAATGTGAACATTCAGTCGGTTATGTTCTGTTGCTCGAGTCGACCAAAAGATCAGGTCAGATGACTACCCGGAGATGGTGGGGATGGTCACTTTGATCCTGGGCAAAGCCTTCGGTGGTTTGGAGGAGGTGGCCTTCAATGCTTTCGGCGCGGGAGGCGGTGCGGTCTTGAGTTGTTTCGATACCTTCTCAGTCAGCACTGGAGAAGACGTCCGAGGGCGCTTCGAAGATTGTCCAGTTGGTGCGGCCGCCAGGTCAGGGGTGCTCGCTGGGTCGTGAGCATGCTTGGACCTTCTCTATCTGCGAGGCGGCGAGTCAACCTCTTCTTCATCATTCGAGTCGTCGCTCTCCTCGTCCTCCTCTGCATCCGAGTGCCACTCCCCACTCTCGCCCCCACTCGCCCCTTCCTCGACATTTTGCTCCTGCACTCCATTGGGCATCGAGTACATATCAATAAGAGCCTGAAAAGACAATGAACAAAAGAAATACAGTCGACCATCAACAAGATGTTACATAGTGAATCAAGAAGATACTTGACAATGCAGAATCATACATGTTCCAACTGGCGCAAATGGTCGAATGGAATCACCCTCCTAGACCCCCGGGGATTATCTTTGTTGCCAATGATTCCTCTCAGCCACTTCTCCACCGTGTCTTCACTAACGTCCTCCGGGTGGATCCGAGTGGAATCCTCGAGTCCCGAGTACATCCACATCGGATGGTCACGGGCTTGGCGTGGTTGGATGCGTCGACTGAGAAACACCTCCAGTAGGTCCATACCAATCACTCCATCGCGGACAAGTTGGACAACCCGCTCGACCAACACCTTCACCTGCGCCTTCTCTTCCGGGATCACCCTCAAGGAGTAGGGATTCTCCACTCGAACCAAGGAAAAGGGGGGAAGTCCAATCGACTGACCCAGGGTCGGCTGGTCCTTGCAATAAAACCAAGTCGACTGCCAGCCCTGGACCGAGTCGGGAAGGATCATAGCTGGGAAGGTGCTCTTGTTCCTCATTTGAATTCCATGGCCCCCGCACATCTGTATCACATGCGTACTCTCGTCACTCGGGTTGGCCTTCTTGACCGTCTGGGAGCGACACGTGAATATGTGCTTGAAGAGACCCCAGTGCGGTCGGCAGCCCAAGAAGTTCTCGCACATGGACACGAAAGCAGCGAGATACACGATGGTGTTTGGAGTAAAGTGGTGGAGTTGAGCCCCGAAGAAGTTCAAGAAACCATGAAAGAAAGGGTGGGGAGGCAAAGAAAACCCGTGGTCGACATGAGTGGCGAGGAGGACGCACTCACCCTCCTGCGGTTGTGGCTCGGTCTCGTTCCCCGGGAGCCATGCCGATTGGTGAGGGATCAGTCCCCCCTCAACCAGGTCGTCGATGTCGTCTTGACTGATTGTCGAGCGGATCCAGTCGCCCTGGATCCAGCCAGGCGGCAGGCCGGACCTCGACGAAGATCCACCCCGGCTGGTCTTCTTCCCTTCCGCCTTCGCCGTCTCCTTCTTTGCACGCTCCAATGCCACCGTCTTCTCCTTCCCCATGGTAGCGAATCGAGTCCGAGCTGGGCCACAACGCCGAGAGCGGAAGCAGGCGCAGCGGAGAAATCAGAGGAAGAAGAAGGAGAATGAGGGCGCACTATTCAAAAGCCCGGTCCGGTGCCTTTTATAAGGACACTTCCGAGTGACTGACTTGTAGGCCCAGACAATCTTATCAAATCCCGCAGCAGTCGCGCGCGTGATACGTGGCGAAAAAGGTGGTGCGGGGATCGAGGCGACCTGCCTAATCTGTCCCGATTACCGCGGCCTCCCCCGCCTAGCGCGCTTCCCAAAATTCGAATCCCACGAAATCCGCAGACATCAGAACAACTTGACATACGGAAGACATCCTCCGCATCATCACTCGGAACTCTTCGATAAAAGTTCACTCGACAAAAACTAAGAATGGATCAAGGCGACTGAAAAATAAATTGGTGTCATCACCTCAGTTCATTGATCCAGAACAAGATATACTCATAGCACGAAAAATGAGTCGGAAGTGTTCACAACTCCTTCCTCACTCAAACCCTGATCCATTCGGGGGCTAATGATGAAGCTATGTACCTAGGGTAGGGTCATGGATCTGTCCAAGATACCCTTCCCAAGGACATCTCTAAAGGAGCCAGAAGCATTCGAAGAAAAATCATCATCCACTCGACCATGAAGCTACGTTCCACTCGACAGTCTCGAAGACACTCGGCCGTATGGACAATCACTCGACTACCAGAAGATCTAGAGCCACTCCACTATGCAACGGTCGGGAATTAAGTCATAGCTTTAATGGTCATTATGTATCCTTATTGCGGGCATTACCAGTAACGTCCCCATCTTTATGTACCATAAACCCTTTGTAACTGAGGGCGGGAGGGGTCTGGCGAACTCTATATAAGCCACCCCCTCCCCAGGGACGAGGGTTTGCACCCTCTGAAACACACACGCATATAATCCAGTCGACCGCCTCCGGGCTCTGAGACGTAGGGCTGTTACTTCCTCCGAGAAGGACCTGAACTCGTAAAACTCGCGTGTACAACTCCTCCATAGTTAGGATCTTGCCTCTACATTCCTACCCCCCCCCCCCCATTCTACTGTCAGACTTAGAACCACGACAACTATGCCATAATTTCTTTATTATATAGAGTAGGTTTGTTCTTAATTCCTACTAGTTACTGCCATCATTCGCTATCTGAAAAAAAATCAGATGTAGTCGACCGGGCTGAAACATTCGCCTCTAACAGGCCTAGTTTTTAGCGGGCCACAATTGGGCCGGCCTGCATCTTTCTTGGGCCCGAATGATTGGGGCCTTCACACTTTGCGCGAGGCCCACAACTTACACCGGCCTATATTTTAGTTGGGCCTTTTGTGGACCCAGCGCTTAGTTTTGTTGGAAATATGCCCTAGAGGCAATAATAAAATGATTATTATATTTCCTTGTTCATGATAATTGTCTATTATTCATGCTATAATTGTATTACCCGGAAATCGTAATACATGTGTGAATACATAGACCACAATGTGTCCCTAGTGAGCCTCTAGTTGACTAGCTCGTTGATCAACAGATAGTCATGGTTTCCTGGCTATGGACATGGGATGTCATTGATAACGGGATCACATCATTATGGACAAGACCCAAACCTAAGCATAGCACAAAGATCGTGTAGTTCGTTTGTTGTAGCATTTCTGGATGTCAAGTATCATTTCCTTAGACCATGAGATTGTGCAACTCCCGGATACCGTAGGAGTGCCTTGGGTGTGCCAAACGTCACAATGTAACTGGGTGACTATAAAGGTACATTACAGGTATCTCCGAAAGTGTCTGTTGGGTTGGCACGAATCGAGACTGGGATTTGTCACTCCGTATGACGGAGAGGTATCTCTGGGCCCACTCGGTAATGCATCATCATAATGAGCTCAATGTGATCAAGTGGTTGATCACGGGATCATGCATTATGATACGAGTAAAGTGCCTTGCCGGTAACGAGACTAAACAAGGTATTGGGATACCGACGATCGAGTCTCGGGCAAGTAACGTACCGATTGACAAAGGGAATTGAGTACGGGATTGATTAGGTCCTCGACATCGTGGTTCATCCGATGATATCATCGAGGAGCATGTGGGAGCCAACATGGGTATCCAGATCCCGCTGTTGGTTATTGACCAGAGAGTCATCTGGTCATGTCTGCTTGTCTCCCGAACCCATAGGGTCTACACACTTAAGGTTCGGTGACGCTAGGGTTGTATAGATATGAGTATGCAGTAATCCGAAAGTTGTTCGGAGTCCCGGATGAGATCCTGGACGTCACGAGGAGTTCCGGAATTGTCCGTAAGTGAAGAATTATATATAGGAAGTGTAGTTTCGGCCATCGGGAAAGTTTCGGGTTCACCGGTATTGTACCGGGACCACCGGATGGGTCCCGGGGGTCCACCGGGTGGGGACACCCATCCCGGAGGGCCCCATGGGCTGAAGTGGGGAGGGGAACCAGCCCATAGTGGGCTGGTGCGCCCCCCCCCCCTTGGGCCCCCCATGCGCCTAGGGTTGGGAACCCTAGGGGAGGGGGCGCCTCCACTTGCCTTGGGGGGTACTCCACCCCTTGGCCGCCGCTCCCCTAGGAGATCCCATCTCCTAGGGCCGGCGCACCCCCCTAGGGGACCTATATAAAGGGGGGAGGGAGGGCAGCCGCACCTCAAGCCTTGGCGCCTCCCTCTCCCCTGCTACACCTCTCCCTCTCGCAGAAGCTCGGCGAAGCCCTGCTGCGATCACTGCTGCATCCACCACCACGCCGTCGTGCTGCTGGATCTTCATCAACCTCTCCTTCCCCCTTGCTGGATCAAGAAGGAGGAGACGTCATCTGCTCCGTACGTGTGTTGAACGCGGAGGTGCCGTCCGTTCAGCACTTGGTCATCGGTGATTTGGATCACGGCGAGTACAACTCCATCATCCCCGTTCTCTTGAACGCTTCCGCTCGCGATCTACAAGGGTATGTAGATGCACTCTCCTCTCGTTGCTAGTTGACTCCATAGATTGATCTTGGTGAAACGTAGGAAAAATTTTTGTTTTCTGCTACGATCCCCAACAGTGGAATCATGAGCTAGGTCTATGCGTAGTTACTATGCACGAGTAGAACACAAAGTAGTTGTGGGCGTCGATATTGTCAATTTGCTTGCCGTTACTAGTCTTATCTTGATTCGGCGGTATCATGGGATGAAGCGGCCCGGACCAACCTTACACGTACGCTTACGTGAGACCGGTTCCACCGATTGACATGCACTAGTTGCATAAGGTGGTTGGCGGGTGTCTGTCTCTCCCACTTTAGTCGGATTGGATTCGATGAACAGGGTCCTTATGAAGGGTAAATAGAAATTGGCAATTCACGTTGTGGTTTTGGCATAGGTAAGAAACGTTCTTGCTAGAAACCTATAGCAGCCACGTAAAAACTTGCAACAACAATTAGAGGACGTCTAACTTGTTTTTGCAGCAAGTGTTTTGTGATGTGATATGGCCAAAAGTTGTGATGAATGATGAATGATATATGTGATGTATGATATTGCTCATGTTCTTGTAATAGGGATCACGACTTGCATTTCGATGAGTATGACAACCGGCAGGAGCCATAGGAGTTGTCTTTATTTTTTGTATGACCTGCGTGTCATTGAGAAACGCCATGTAAATTACTTTACTTTATTGCTAAACGTGTTAGCCATAGTAGTAGAAGTAATAGTTGGCGAGCAACTTCATGGAGACACGATGATGGAGATCATGATGATGGAGATCATGGTGTCATGCCAGTGACAAGATGATCATGGAGCCCCAAGATGGAGATCAAAGGAGCTATATGATATTGGCCATATCATGTCACTATTATTTGATTGCATGTGATGTTTATCATGTTTTTGCTTCTTGTTTACCTAGAACGACGGTAGTAAATAAGATGATCCCTCATAATAATTTCAAGAAAGTGTTCCCCCTAACTGTGCACCGTTGCGACAGTTCGTTGTTTCGAAGCACCACGTGATGATCGGGTGTGATAGATTCCAACGTTCACATACAACGGGTGTAAGACAGATTTACACACGCAATACACTTAGGTTGAATTAACGAGCCTAGCATGTACAGACATGGCCTCGGAACACAGAAGACCGAAAGGTCGAGCATGAGTCGTATAGAAGATACGATCAACATGAAGATGTTCACCGATGTTGACTAGTCCGTCTCACGTGATGATCGGACACGGCCTAGTCAACTCGGATCATGTTATACTTAGATGACTGGAGGGATGTCTATCTAAGTGGGAGTTCATTGAATAATTTGATTAGATGAACTTAATTATCATGAACTTAGTCTAAAATCTTTACAATATGTCTTGTAGATCAAATGGCCAACGTTGCCCTCAACTTCAACGCGTTCCTAGAGAAAACCAAGCTGAAAGACGATGGCAGCAACTATACGGACTGGGTCCGGAACCTGAGGATCATCCTCATAGTTGCCAAGAAAGATTATGTCCTAGAAGCACCGCTAGGTGACGCACCCGTCCCACAGAACCAAGACGTTATGAATGCTTGGCAGACACGTGCTGATGATTACTCCCTCGTTCAGTGCGGCATGCTTTACAGCTTAGAACCGGGGCTCCGAAATTATTTTGAGTGACACGGAGCATATGAGATGTTCGAAGAGCTGAAAATGGTTTTCCAAGCTCATGCCCGGGTCGAGAGATATGAAGTCTCCGACAAGTTCTTCAGCTGTAAGATGGAGGAAAATAGTTCTGTCAGTGAGCACATACTCAAAATGTCTGGGTTGCATAACCGCTTGACTCAGCTGGGAGTTAATCTCCCGGATGACGCGGTCATTGACAGTATCCTTCAGTCGCTTCCACCAAGCTACAAGAGCTTTGTGATGAACTTCAATATGCAGGGGATGGAAAAGACCATTCCTGAAGTATTTGCAATGCTGAAATCAGCAGAGGTAGAAGTCAAAAAGGAACATCAAGTGTTGATGGTGAATAAAACCACTAAGTTCAAGAAAGGCAAGGGTAAGAAGAACTTCAAGAAGGACGGCAAGGGAGTTGCCGCGCCCGGTAAGCAAGCTGCCAAGAAGAAGCCAAAGAATGGACCCAAGCCCGAGACTGAGTGCTTTTATTGCAAGGGAAGTGGTCACTGAAGCGGAACTTCCCTAAATACTTAGCGGACAAGAAGGCCGGCATCACAAAAGGTATATGTGATATACATGTAATTGATGTGTACCTTACCAGTACTCGTAGTAGCTCCTGGGTATTTGATACCGGTGCGGTTGCTCATATTTGTAACTCAAAGCGGGAGCAGCGGAATAAGCGGAGACTGGCGAAGGACGAGGTGACGATGCACGTCGGGAATGGTTCCAAGGTCGATGTGATCGCCGTCGGCATGCTACCTCTACATTTACCTACGGGGTTAGTTTTAAACCTCAATAATTGTTATTTAGTGCCAGCTTTGAGCATGAACATTGTATCAGGATCTCGTTCAATACGAGATGGCTACTCATTTAAATCCGAGAATAATGGTTGTTCTATTTATATGAGAGATATGTTTTATGGTCATGCTCCGATGGTGAATGGTTTATTCTTAATGAATCTCGAGCGTAATGCTACACATATTCATAGTGTGAATACCAAAAGATGTAAGGTTGATAATGATAGTCCCACATACTTGTGGCACTGCCGCCTTGGTCACATAGGTGTCAAACGCATGAAGAAGCTCCATGCAGATGGACTTTTAGAGTCTCTTGATTACGAATCATTTGACACGTGTGAACCATGCCTCATGGGTAAAATGACCAAGACTCCATTCTCAGGAACAATGGAGCGAGCAACCAACTTATTGGAAATCATACATACTGATGTGTGCGGTCCAATGAGTGTTGAGGCTCGCGGTGGCTATCGTTATGTTCTCACCCTCACTGATGACTTGAGTAGATATGGGTATGTCTACTTAATGAAGCACAAGTCTGAGACCTTTGAAAAGTTCAAGGAATTTCAGAGTGAGGTTGAGAATCAACGTGACAGGAAAATCAAGTTCTTGCGATCAGATCGTGGGGGAGAATACTTGAGTCACGAATTTGGCACACACTTAAGAAAATGTGGAATAGTTTCACAACTCACGCCGCCTGGAACACCTCAGCGTGATGGTGTGTCCAAACGTCGTAATAGCACTCTATTAGATATGGTGCGATCTATGATGTCTCTTACCGATTTACTGCTATCATTTTGGGGCTATGCTTTAGAGACTGCCGCATTCACTTTAAATAGGGCTCCATCGAAATCCGTTGAGACGACGCCGTATGAATTATGGTTTGGGAAGAAACCTAAGCTGTCATTTCTAAAAGTTTGGGGATGCGATGCTTATGTCAAGAAACTTCAACCTGAAAAGCTCGAACCCAAGTCAGAAAAATGCGTCTTCATAGGATACCCTAAAGAAACTGTTGGGTATACCTTCTACCTCAGATCCGAAGGCAAGACCTTTGTTGCCAAGAATGGGTCCTTTCTAGAGAAAGAGTTTCTCTCGAAAGAAATAAGTGGGAGGAAGGTAGAACTTGATGAAGTATTACCTCTTGAACCGGTAAGTGGCGCAGCTCAAGAAAATGTTCCTGAGGTGCCGGCACCGACTAGAGAGGAAGTTGTTGATGATGATCATGAAACTTTAGATCAAGTTGCTACTGAACTTCGTAGGTCCACAAGGACACGTTCCGCACCAGAGTGGTACGGCAACCCTGTCTTGGAAATCATGTTGTTAGACAACGGTGAACCTTCGAACTATGAAGAAGCGATGGCGGGCCCAGATTCCGACAAATGGCTGGAAGCCATGAAATCCGAGATAGGATCCATGTATGAAAACGAAGTATGGACTTTGACTGACTTGCCCGTTGATCGGCGAGCCATAGAAAATAAATGGATCTTTAAGAAGAAGACAGACACGGATGGTAATGTGACCATGTATAAAGCTCGGCTTGTCACTAAGGGTTATCGACAAGTTCAAGGGGTTGACTACGATGAGAATTTCTCACCCGTAGCGAAGCTGAAGTCCGTCTGAATCATGTTAGCAATTGCCGCATTCTATGATTATGAGATATGGCAAATGGACGTCAAAACGGCATTCCTTAATGGTTTCCTTAAGGAAGAATTGTATATGATGCAGCCGGAAGGTTTTGTCGATCCTAAGAATGCTGAAAAGGTGCGCAAGCTCCAACGCTCGATTTATGGGCTGGTGCAAGCATCTCGGAGTTGGAACATTCGCTTTGATGAGATGATCAAAGTGTTTGGGTTTATGCAGACTTATGGAGAAGCCTGCATTTACAAGAAAGTGAGTGGGAGCTCTGTAGCATTTCTCATATTATATGTGGATGACATACTGTTGATGGGAAATGATATAGAATTCTTGGAAAGCATAAAGGCCTATTTGAACAAGTGTTTTCCAATGAAGGACCTTGGAGAAGCTGCTTATATATTAGGCATCAAGATCTATAGAGATAGATCGAGACGCCTCATTGGTCTTTCACAGAGTATGTACCTTGACAAGATATTGAAGAAGTTCAAAATGGATCAGTCAAAGAAGGGGTTCTTGCCTGTATTGCAAGGTACGAGATTGAGCTTGGCTCAATGCTCGACCATGGCAGAAGATAGAGAAAAGATGAGTGTCGTCCCCTATGCCTCGGCCATAGGGTCTATCATGTATGCTATGCTATGTACCAGACCTGATGTAAACCTTGCCGTGAGTTTGGTAGGAAGGTACCAAAGTAATCCCGGCATGGAACACTGGACAGCGGTCAAAAATATCCTGAAGTACCTGAAAAGGACTAAGGAAATATTTCTCGTTTATGGAGGTGACGAAGAGCTCGTCGTAAAGGGTTACGTCGATGCTAGCTTCGACACAGATCTGGATGACTCTAAGTCACAAACCGGATACGTGTATATTTTGAATGGTGGGGCAGTAAGCTGGTGCAGTTGCAAGCAAAGCATTGTGGCGGGATCTACATGTGAAGCGGAATACATGGCAGCCTCGGAGGCAGCACACGAAGCAATCTGGGTGAAGGAGTTCATTACCGACCTAGGAGTCATACCCAATGCGTCGGGCCCGACGACTCTCTTCTGTGACAACACTGGAGCTATTGCCCTTGCCAAGGAGCCCAGGTTTCACAGGAAGACCAGGCATATCAAGCGTCGCTTCAACTCCATTCGTGAAAGTGTTCAAAATGGAGACATAGAGATTTGTAAAGTACATCCGGACCTGAATGTAGCAGATCCGTTGACTAAACCTCTCCCTAGAGAAAAACATGATCAACACCAGAATTCCATGGGTGTTCGATTCATCACAATGTAACTAGATGATTGACTCTAGTGCAAGTGGGAGACTGTTGGAAATATGCCCTAGAGGCAATAATAAAATGATTATTATATTTCCTTGTTCATGATAATTGTCTATTATTCATGCTATAATTGTATTATCCGGAAATCGTAATACATGTGTGAATACATAGACCATAATGTGTCCCTAGTGAGCCTCTAGTTGACTAGCTCGTTGATCAACAGATAGTCATGGTTTCCTGGCTATGGACATGGGATGTCATTGATAACGGGATCACATCATTAGGAGAATGATGTGATGGACAAGACCCAAACCTAAGCATAGCACAAAGATCGTGTAGTTCGTTTGATGTAGCTTTTATGGATGTCAAGTATCATTTCCTTAGACCATGAGATTATGCAACTCCCGGATACCGTAGGAGTGCCTTGGGTGTGCCAAACGTCACAACGTAACTGGGTGACTATAAAGGTACATTACAGGTATCTCCGAAAGTGTCTGTTGGGTTGGCACGAATCGAGACTGGGATTTGTCACTCTGTATGACGGAGAGGTATCTCTGGGCCCACTCGGTAATGCATCATCATAATGAGCTCAATGTGATCAAGTGGTTGATCACGGGATCATGCATTACGATATGAGTAAAGTGACTTGCCGGTAAAGAGACTGAACAAGGTATTGGGATACCGACGATCGAGTCTCGGGCAAGTAACGTACCGGTTGACAAAGGGAATTGAGTACGGGATTGATTAGGTCCTCGACATCATGGTTCATCCGATGAGATCGTTGAGGAGCATGTGGGAGCCAACATGGGTATCCAGATCCCGCTGTTGGTTATTGACCAGAGAGTCATCTCGGTCATGTCTACTTGTCTCCCGAACCCGTAGGGTCTACACACTTAAGGTTCGGTGATGCTAGGGTTGTATAGATATGAGTATGCAGTAATCCAAAAGTTGTTCGGAGTCCCGGATGAGATCCTGGACGTCACGAGGAGTTCCGGAATTGTCCGGAAGTGAAGAATTATATATAGGAAGTGTAGTTTCGGCCATCGGGAAAGTTTCGGGTTCACCAGTATTGTACCGGGACCACCGGATGGGTCCCGGGGGTCCACCGGGTGGGGCCACCCATCCCGGAGGGCCCCATGGGCTGAAGTGGGGAGGGGAACCAGCCCATAGTGGGCTGGTGCGCCCCCCCTGGGCCCCCCATGCGCCTAGGGTTGGGAACCCTAGGGGAGGGGGCGCCTCCACTTGCCTTGGGGGGTACTCCACCCCTTGGCCGCTGCCCCCCTAGGAGATCCCATCTCCTAGGGCCGACGCACCCCCCTAGGGGGCCTATATAAAGGGGGGAGGGAGGGCAGCCGCACCTCAAGCCTTGGCGCCTCCCTCTCCCCTGCTACACCTCTCCCTCTCGCAGAAGCTCGGCGAAGCCCTGCTGCGATCACTGCTGCATCCACCACCACGCCGTCGTGCTGCTGGATCTTCATCAACCTCTCCTTCCCCCTTGCTGGATCAAGAAGGAGGAGACGTCATCCGCTCCGTACGTGTGTTGAACGCGGAGGTGCCGTCCGTTCGGCACTTGGTAATCGGTGATTTGGATCACGGCGAGTACGACTCCATCATCCCCGTTCTCTTAAACGCTTCCGCTCACGATCTACAAGGGTATGTAGATGCACTCTCCTCTCATTGCTAGTTGACTCCATAGATTGATCTTGGTGAAACGTAGGAATTTTTTTTGTTTTCTGCTACGATCCCCAACAAGTTTGGCCCAGGTAGCGTTGGGCCATTAACAGGCTGAATATTGTACTGGCCTGTTACAGCCCAGATGAAACCATGGGCCTTTAGCAGGCCGAAATGCATGATGGGCCTCAATTTTCACTAGTCGTTGATGGGCCTTCAGCAGGCTGAAATGTAGACCGGGACTTTTTGGGCCCAGTTATATCACGGGCAGTTGCCAGGCCAAAACATATCTCGGACCTTAGTTGGACCCCGGATATCATGGGCCTTTAAGAGGCCGAAAGCTTAGTACAGACATCAACGGCCCGAATTCTGCGACAGGCCTTTAACAGGCCCAAAGTCACGTTGGGCTTAACTGTTGCCACCTTTATCGTAGGCCATTAGTGGGCCCGTTGTCCCGTCGGACCATATACGGCCCATGGACAGCACAGGCCATTCCCAGGCCGAAAGTCACACCGGGCTGAAATGGGCCAATGTCTACATCGGCCCTCTAACAGGCTGAAAGTCACTCGGCTGTAATTGGGCCCAAATATTCGGCGAATAATTAATAGGCCAGATCTGGCTTCGGGTCGTAAATGGGCCTTTATTAAGCAGGCCGTTATTGGGCTGGCCCACTAGTACCTGAGTAAGTACTACAGGCCTTTGACTGGGCCAACCTTTTTAACCTATATGGGCCTCTGTTGGGCCCAGCCACGTGTCGACGTATCCTAGGCATGTCTCCTCCAATGGACGAGCGACATCTGGCCCACTTACGAGCAGACAGGTGTTCCCTCTGGCCAATCAGAATTTTACACGTGGAAATTTTCCATTGGTCCTGGCTGTTAACGGGTTATCGGATCCAAAACCGGACCCAATAGCTTAACGACGTTCCGTTACGGTGGATGCCATGTGTCGGTCACCCTTGACAAAAGCACTTCTGTGACACATGATTTATCGTCATGGAAGTGGACACTTCTGTGATGATAATTTTGGTAATGTCATGGAACACTTCTACGACACCACAGGTATGACTATCTTGATTCTGTCATAAAATCGTCATGGATGTACATGCATGACAAAAAACACGACCTACTGTGACAAACATGTATCATCACGGAAGTATATTTTTTGTAGTGCAACCCCTCGTCCGGGCCAAAAGGATGCACCCTCGTGGGGCGCCCGACCCAGTAGTAAAGAAATTGAAGCCCATCATGGGACGCAGAACCGTTCTGGAGGGATGGCTCGATAGGCCATGCAAAATACACACAACACCGGATACCGTACCAACCCACAACCTTAGAGCATGTTGGATACTCCGGCAAGTGGCCAAGAGCGGCGAGGATATCCTCACCAAAAACACCACGGAGGAATTCCCCTCGGAACACGATGACCACAGAGTATTGACAGTATTCGATACTTTCGCTTCAAACAATCGGCGCAAGAGGTCACTCCGCAACCTCACCGAAGTCTACCAAGTCGCAACGATAAATCCTTGGAACGGCACGGCCATAACTTTCAACACCAATGATGAACCAAAAATCTGGTCAGTCTGGGCACCAGCCGCCTTGGTCCTCAATCCAATTATGGTCGGCTTTTGACTCACTAAAGTGCTCATGGACGGGGGCAGTGGATTAAACCTCATCTACGAGGATACACTGGATAAAATGGAAATAGACAGGAGCCACATCGAGCATAGTAATACAACCTTCCGAGGGATCCCCAGTCGGGAGGCACGATGCGTAGGGAAAATCACACTCGATGTGGTATTCGGCACGCCGGAGAACTATCGGTCTGAAGAGATAATCTTCCAAGTGGCCCCTTTCAACAGTGGATATCATGCCCTATTGAGGCGAGATGCATTCACGCGCTTTCAAGCTATACCTCATTACGGGTATATGAAGCTCAAGATGCCCGGGCCCAACGGCATTATCACTCTTGCTAGTGATCCGAACATAGCCCTTCGCGCCAAAAACAAAACAGCATCCCTAGCCCTCGAGGCACTATCTGAGGCCCTCGCGGCCGAAGAGTTAACCGCACTATGCTCCATGGTGGACAAGGACGGCGTAATCCTTGATAAGCGTCCCAAATCCACCTCTTTCAAACTAGTAGACGAAATAGTCAAATTCCAAGTCCATCCGACGGACCCCAAGAAGACAGCTTCCATCGGGGCACAGCTGGACCCAACGGTTGATGCCGCACTGCGAACGTTCCTGCGCGAGAACTGGGATATATTTGCCTGGCACCCTTCTGATATGCCAGGAATCCCACACAGGTTGGCTGAACACAGCCTCAATATATTGAAGGGATATAAGCCGGTCAAGCAAACACTGCGGCGCTTTTGTGAACCTAAACGACAAGCCATGGGGGAGGAGCTAGCCAAGTTAATCGAGGCCGGGTTCATCAGAGAAATAAAACACCTGGACTGGCTAGCAAACCTGGTGATGGTACCAAAGAAGGACAAATCTTGGCGCCTGTCCGTCGACTTCAAAGACCTCAATAAGGCTTTCCCTAAGGATCCCTTCCCCCTCCCTCGCATCGATCAGATCATTGATGCTACTACAGGACACGACTCACTGTGTTTCCTCGACGATACTCCGGATACCATCAAATTAAGATGAAGGAATCCGATCAAGCCGCAACGGCATTCATCACCCCATACGGGCCTTTCTGCTTCAACACTATGCCCTTTGGGCTTGAAAACGCTGGCGCCACCTACCAATGCATGATTCAAACATGCTTGTAAAAGCAAATTGGCAAGATAGTGGAAACATATGTGGATGACATCGTCATCAAAACTAAACACATCGAGTCATTAATAGACGACTTGCGTCTCACATTCGACAATCTCCGGACATATGACATTAAACTCAATCCGGAAAATGTGTTTTTGGCGTTCCCGCCGGAAAGCTGCTGGGCTTCATCGTTTCCAATAGAGGAATTGAGGCAAATCCAACCAAAATCCAAGCTTTGTCACAATTGGCTACGCCAACCGACCTCAAACAGGTCCAAAAACTAGCCGGATGTGTGGCAGCGTTAAGCCACTTTATCTCCAGACTAGGAGAAAAAGTAGTGCCACTTTATTGCCTTCTCCGACGTACTGACCACTTCGAGTGGACGGAAGCGGCAACGGCTGGACTGGAAGAAATAAAGGCTCTTTTAGCAAGCAACCCGATCCTGGCCGCGCCAAACATCGGCGAACCGATGTTATTATACATCTCTGCAACACAGTAGGTGGTGAGCGCAGTGCTCGTCGTTGAGCGAGAGGAGGAGGGACACAAGTTCCCACTCCAGAAACCGGTATACTACGTATCCACTGTCCTTACACCATGCAAATCCCGGTACCCTCATTACCAAAAGATAGCATATGCGGTATTCCTGGCATCCCGGAAGCTACGACACTACTTCCAGGAGTTCTCAATTACAGTGGCTTCCGAAGTACCACTCAATGACATAATAAATAACCACGGCGCTACGGGTCGGATTGCTAAGTGGGCTATCAAGCTTCTACCGTTTGACATAACATACAACCATGCCGGGCCATTAAATCCCAAGTATTGGCCGACTTCATTGCCGAATGGACAGAGGCCGGACTCCCTAGAGAGTATGGCACATATTCCAACTGGGTCATGTACTTCGATGGCTCTAAAATGCTGGTTGGTTTAGGAGCTCGTGTCGTTTTAACGTCCCCCACTGGAGACACAGTCCAGTATGTGCTCCAAATATTATACACAGACTCCAACAATGCAGCCGAATACGAGGCCTTATTGCACGATCTTCGGATGATACCTCCATGGGCATACAATGCCTGGAGGTGCACGGGGATTCAAACCTCACAATATCCTAGATAAATGGAGACTTCGATGCTAAGGACCCGAAGATGGCAGCCTATCATAATGCCGTACTCAAAATATCAGCACGGTTCGAGGGACTCGAGTTCCATCACGTGGCTCGAGAGAGTAATCAAGCGGCGGACGTCCTCGCTCGCATGGGCGCCAAGCGCGACCCCGTCCCGCCCAACATCTTTTTGGAAAGGCTCTTCAAGCCATCCGTGGTATGGCAGGATGAGTGCGGCAACACTAGTCCAGATCCGACTACTCCCCAAGATTCCGAACACAATTTCGATATCATCGGGGGCTCAGCCACCGAAATAACACCATCGGCCCATCTAATAATGGCAGTAATTGCCCCATGGACCGAACCATTCTTGGCCTACCTTAATAGGTGAGAGCTCCCGGCGGACCAGAATGAGGCTCGCTGCATTGTTCGACGCTCAAAAGCCTACAAGGTCCACGACAAAGAGCTCTATAAGAAAAGTGCTACCGGAGTCCTTCAAAGATGTATCTCCGAAGAAGAGGGACGGCAGCTCCTGGCTGGAATCCATGCTGGCCTCGGTGGTCACCACACTGCGGCTCGGGCCCTTGTAAGTAAGGCCTTCCGTACAGGTTTCTTCTAGCCGACGGCCCGAGCAGACGCCCAGGACTTTGTCCAACGTTGTGTCGGATGCCAGCTCGTCGCCAATCAAAGCCATATGCCGCCTACGGCACTACAAACAATCCCCGTTACTTGGCCTTTTGCTGTCTGGGGGCTTGATATGGTGGGACCCCTTAAAGGAGGGAGCCATAAGAAAAATATCTGCTAGACATGGTAGATAAATTCACCAAGTGGATAGAGGCCAAACTAGTGAAAACAGCCGAAGCTGGACCGGTGATCGACTTTATATCCGGTGTCGTGCACCGTTATGGTGTCCCACACAGCATCATCACCGATAACGACTCCAATTTCATAGCCGATGAAGTAAACTCCTGGTGTGCTAAATTGGGCATTAAACTCGATTACGCCTCGGTCTATCATCCACAAACAAACGGTCAAGTCGAACGAGCTAATGGTCTTATTATGAGCGGCATTCAGCCTAGAATAGTGTGGCCTTTGAAAGAATCAGACAAGCACTGGGTTGAGGAGCTCGACTCCGTACTCTGGGGGCTGCAGACCACGCCCAATCGTACTACCGGATATACAGCCTTCTTCATGGTGTACGGCGCAGAGGCTGTGCTACCCTGTGACATTATTCATGACTCACCTCGAGTGCGCATGTATGAAGAGAGAGAGGCCAAGCTTGATCGGCAGGACATCTTAGATACCCTGGAGGAGGAGTGCGACGTTGCAAAATCCCGTTCCGCATTTTATCAACAGCAAGCTCGCAGATATCAAAGCAGAGAAGTGTGGGCCAAGACTTATAATGTTGGCAAACTCGTTCTACGCTTGCCAAAGAAGAAAAAGGACAAACTCAAGCCCAAGTGGGAGGGTCCCTTCATCATTGATGAAGTTCTCACTGGAGGAGCGTACCGCCTAAGTGATGCATCACACAATTGCCTAGAGCCGAACCCATGGAACGCGGCCAGACTCCGAAGATTCTACACCTAAAGCCGGACTCTTTGTTTCCATTATTTTCTTTTTTTTCTCTTTAAATTTTTTTAGCTCTTGTACGGTTAAAACCGCACACCTATGACTTGCACATACTTAAATATATACATTCATAATACCTGGGGGCTTCTTGTACAGAAGCTTATTATTATTTTCCTAGCATCAAGCTCAACACATATGTGTACTCTTCCGCATATGTACCTTTTCTTTGCCATTATATGCATCGTTATGACTTAAGTTTTGGCCAAGCTGGGTTACCTGGCTCCTGTGTTTATGCCCTATGTTCCTGTTAGTTCGGCTAGGGCATAGAGGGAGCACCTCTGCGATTGTTACTGCCGGGTCATCTGGACGTGTACCTCAGACTGGGTGAAGCCGAAAACTAGCATTCTTAAGGGAGTATTCGGTCGGCAGACTAAACGCGTGTTACACTGATTACACTATGAGCCCCTA
Organism: Triticum urartu; assembly: GCF_056163025.1. Classification (NCBI taxonomy): domain Eukaryota; kingdom Viridiplantae; phylum Streptophyta; class Magnoliopsida; order Poales; family Poaceae; genus Triticum; species Triticum urartu. Next base: position 569,083,305 of record NC_141879.1, on the reverse strand, counting down.
GATGTCACTCAGACTGCGGTTTTTTCAATCACAGTTCGAACATGCATACTAATGCATATTCGCCTAGGGAAAGGAACCCTTAACGGAACTATTCTCCCTGGAAGGCGTTTCTTACAATTACAATGTAATATAGCATAGCTAGCCGGATACAACTTGTCTGTTCAAGCAACTATGACCCCTACGCCTAGTTTCCACGCATACCTCGGTTTATATTACTGAGCGGGTATTCAGAAACACTCCGAGCCTTCGGGTACAGAGGTCGAAGTGAAAAGGTCTGCCATGACAATTGTTTTACAATCCGGCTAGGGACAAATTTGTCAATTGAAGTACATAGTCATTTAGACTCAAAAACTTCTTCCTCTGTGCCGTCTAACAGGCTGTCTAGCTTACAATCCTGTTGGGAATATGTGGCGGCTATCTTTACTTGGTCATATACCAAACTAACTGGAATTTCTTTTCCATTTGACCCCTTAGGTCCGACCCGGGCCATATGATTCGGATCAAGCTTGGTGTATCGTGTCTTCACCATGGCTCAGGCCTCTCGCGCACCTTCTCGGCAGGCTGATATCTTCCATAATCGAATACGTCGTCGTGCCCCTTTGAATAGCTCCACGAGCTCCGCCATACCTCCTGGAGGAGAGGCGGATGGCCATAAAGCCTTGGCAACACTCCGCATTGCTTACCGAACTCGCTCGTGGATCCGGGACAGCTCCTGTAGCAGGTCACCTTGAGATCCGAACAATTCCTCTTCCGGATGGCCAGTCAGCATACCTGCAGACATAAATCTGTCAGTTCCTTCCCTCGCCGGATTATAGGGAGGCAAGTTTGAAAAGCATACTGAATATGCCACCTTGTAGCCTCCTATTCTCCTTGATGGCGTCAGCTAGCTGAGCTCGGACATCTTTTAGTTCTTCGCCCAGTCGGGTATTGGAATCCTGCAGCACTTTTCCTCCCTGACCCGCGTCAGCACACGTTCGCCTGCCGCATGTTGCCTTTTGGCATCTTGTTCACTAGCCTGGGCGACCTTCAGTTTCTCTCTCAGTTGCTCTACTGATTCTGTCAGCGGAAACACAACAGTATTAATATTACTGGTATATTATTATACTTTTCCTGATAGGGAGATACATTACCAGGTGGTGCCTCCTTGGATTTTTCCAATTCGGCGGTAGCCACAGTCAGCTGGGTCCGACACTTTTCCAGCTCTTGAGACAACAGGCTATTCTTCTTCGTAAGTGCCTGATTATACAATGATCCTTAAATCAGTTGTATCAACTGATTTAAGTCTCGGGGGCTACTAGTATATGATTATCAAATCTACACTTACCTGCATATCTTTTAGATGCTGGTCTGTGGCTCTGGCAAGTCCATCCCGAGCAGCTCGGATGTACGCATCGACCGAGCTGAAGTCATTGAATGCCTCCTTTGAAAATCCGGGGTTACGGAGAGCAGCCCTCTGAAGACGATGATTCATGGCGCTCTCCACTTCAGAGTTTGTGACGGACATATCTTCTGAATCCTCTGCGGAAGGACAGTCCGGCGCCACTCCCGTTTCAGCCCTCGTCCTTAGGGCAGGGTCTGGAACCTGACTAGTGGAGCCGATTCGAACTGGGTCGGGGAGAGCTACGTCCAGGAGGCATATTTTAAAAAGAAAGCCTTACCACTTTGATGAAGGTTTTGCCGTATTATCGTTTGCCTTTCTCTTCGAAGATGTGCTCGGCGCGGGCACCACTCTCCTCGGAGATGCTTCTGGTGCGTGTTGTGGCATCGAGTGCCTCCCCTTTGGAGCACGAAATAGTGCGGTGGGTGAGGTGTAATAAGGAAGCTCTTTCAAAGAAGGTACCTCTTGATTACTTACATGTGAGGAAGGAAGGAGGCCAGGATAGTTGGCCACGATTGGCACAATTGTGCCATCATAGCTTGCCTGGTAGAATACTCCCTTCTCGAGCTCCACAAATATGTCTGGATCCTCTTCGAGGCCGGGGTCAAGATCCTGGTTGTGATCCTCTGGCTGTGGGGCGGGATTATGGATCCCCTCGGTAACCTTCCGCCATTCCTATTACAAGTAGATGGGTTAATGTTCATTAAAAGTGATTCAGGGAGAAGATTGAATAAAGTGGTGGGATTAGAGCTCACCCAGCTCGGAGGATTGTACATGGAAAACCCATCTCGGTGTTTAAGACAAGCGAACTCCTCTTCCTCCCCTTTGTACAGTTTGGCCAATATTTTGACCAAAGCGGCGGGGGAGTCTAGATCTTTCCGACCGCAGCATGAGGCGTCATCCTCCCCATTATAGTGCCACATGGGAAGCCCTCGGTATTGGAGTGGCTGGACCCCCCCCCCCCCCCCGCACTATGGAAGTCGCTATCACCTCGATTATTGATAATCCGGACTAGGCAAGTATCTTTATCTTGTCCATCGATTGACGAACTTCCGCGGTATCTTCCTCCTCGAGGCTCCGAGGGCACCAGCTGTGACGTTTCTTCAGTGGAGCATTTCAAAATTCAGGAAGGCCCATTTGAACTGGGTCGGGGAGAGCTACGTCCTCGATAAAAAACCATTCTAAGGGCCATTCTTCGAGCGCCTTCTTTGGTGTGCGGGGCAGGTATCCAGTCCCGGCTATGCTCCATACTTCGGCACCGCCCACCTCAAATATCGACCCTTCTCGGTTGTGAGGGACGAGGCAGAATAGTTTCCTCCACAAGTCAAAGTGGGCTTCATAGCCCAGGAAAAGCTCGCACGGTGCAACAAAACCTGCTATGTGCAGGATAGAGGCCGGCGTGAGGTTGTGCAGTTGGAGGCCGTAATACTCCAGGAGTCCATGGAGGAAAGGGTGGATTGGAAACCTGGCGCCTCTCAACAAGTAAGATACGAAGCACACCCGTTCCCCCCTAGTTGGATTGGGGAAATTTTCCGCCAGGACCTCGCCTGTAAAGGAGGTCAATCCTGCTCGAACAGGGACCAGATCCGCAAGGGGGCGGAATCCATGTGTTTGGAGCTTAACCAACTGCTCATGGGATACAGAGCATCTCTCTCAATCACCTTTTTCGGAGCCATGGGGGCGCGAGGAAGAACTAGGGACACTAGCCATGTTGAATGGTTTCCCCTAGCAAGACTCTGAGGATTTTCCGCTGGGTGTGGAATGGATCTGAGATCCAACCCCTTTAAATAGAGGCCTTTCTTATGTGGCCGGAGGGGGGTTATGAAAAAATACCCCGACCTCTCGTATTCGCACGACACGTAGAACAGAAGGTGTGGAGGCACAGAAGCCGATGGATGCAACATTAAATGGAGAGCCGAATACAGCTCTTTAAGTCAGATACTTTGAAGTGATCGGAGAAGGAACCCGCCTTGCAATGCCGAAGACAATATGCGCACCTGACACCTCGTCGTTGAAGCCTAGTTCGGGGGCTACTGAGGGAGTCCTGGATTAAGGGGTCCTCGGGCGTTCGGCCTGTGTGACGAGGGCCGGACTATTGAACCATGAAGATACAAGATAGAAGACTTTCTCCCGTGTCCAGATAGGACTCTCCTTTGCGTGGAAGGCAAGCTAGGCGGCTGGATGTACTATTTCCTTTCTATGTAACCGACTTTGTACAACCCTAGTCCCCTCCAGCGTCTATATAAACCAGAGGGTTTAGTCCGTAGAGGCAATCATAATCATATAGGCTAGACTTCTAGGGTTCTAGCCATTATGATCTCATGGTACATCAACTCTTGTAACCCTCATACTCATCAATATTAATCAAGCAGGACGTAGGGTATTACCTCCATCAAGAGGGCCCGAACCTGGGTAAAACCTCGTGTCCCTTGTCTCCTATTACCCTCAACCTCAGACGCACAGTTTGGGACCCCCTACTCGAGATCCGCCGGTTTTGACACCGACAAGCTCTCTCCCACGTCCTAGTAGCAGCACTTAGCTCCGCGTTGGTGAGAAGACTAGACTAGGTGCCGGACGCGACTGTTCATTTTCTTTCTGTAGTTGGCTCGCCCCTTTTCTCTTTCAATGAAATTTGGAGTTCTGGCATTTCTCGATGGCTTAGTTTTGCGCCATCTTCTCTCTGATTCTTCGCTCGATTCTTCGTTTTGCACCTTGGAGGGCGGCAGTCGCCCGACGCTCTCCCTGGCGCACCTCACGAGGGGGATGGACAAGCACGCGTCCATGCGCACTCCCCTGGTCTCTGCGAGGCGCCCTCGTTTGAGCTAGTGATCGGCGCATCCCTTTTCTAGTCCGTGCCCCACGGGTACCGCAACATGCATCATTTGGCAATGACCAGCCCATGCCAGAGGCCTCACGCGAGAGGGGTTAAGGATTTCTTAACGAATTTTTTGCAGCTTTGAGATATCGCTTGAATCAGCGCTAGAGAAACCCCACCAGGTGCCCAGAGGCGCGCGTCCTCATGATACGTCTCCAACGTATCTATAATTTTTGATTGTTCCATGCTATTATATTATCTGCTTTGGATGTTTAATGGGCTTTATTATACACTTTTATATTATTTTTGGGACTAACCTACTAACCAAAGGCCCAGTGCAAATTGCTGTTTTTTTCCTATTTCAGTGTTTCGCTGAAAAGGAATATCAAACAGAATCCAAACGGAATGAAACCTTCGGGAGAGTGATTTTTGAAACAAACGCAATCCAGGAGACTTGGAGTGGACGTCAAGGAAGCATTAAGGAGGCCACGAGGCAGGGAGGTGCGCCCCCACCCTCGTGGGCCCCTCGTGGCTCCCCTGACCGACTTCTTTTGCCTATATATTCTCATATACCCCGAAAACATCTGAGAGCACCACGAAACCCTATTTCCACTGCCGCAACCTTCTATACCCAAGAGATCCCATCTTGGGGCCTTTTCTGGAGCTCCGCCATAGGGGGAATCGATCACGGAGGGCTTCTACATCAACACCATAGCCTCTCCGATGATGTGTGAGTAGTTTACCACAGACCTTCGGGTCCATAGTTATTAGCTAGATGGCTTCTTCTCTCTCTTTGGATCTCAATACAAAGTTCTCCTCAATCTTCTTGGAGATCTATTCGATGTAATTCTTAGTGCGGTGTGTTTGTCGAGATCCAACGAATTGTGGGTTTATGATCAAAATTATCTATGAACAATATTTGGTTCTTCTCTGAATTCTTTTATGTATGATTTGTTATCTTTGCAAGTCTCTTCGAATTATCAGTTTGGTTTAGCCTACTAGATTGATCATTCTTGCAATGGGAGAAGTGCTTAGCTTTGGGTTCAGTCTTGCGGTGTCCTTTCCCAGTGACAGCAGGGGCAGCAAGGCACGTATTGTATTGTTGCCATCGAGGATAAAAATATGGTGTTTATATCATATTGCTTGAGTTTATCCCTCTACATCATGTCATCTTGCCTAATGTGTTACTTTGTTCTTATGAACTTAATACTCTAGATGCATGCTAGATAGCGGTCGATGTGTGGAGTAATAGTAGTTGACGCAGAATCGTTTCGGTCTACTTGTCGCGGACGTGATGCCTATAGACATGATCATGCCTAGATATTCTCATAATTATGCACTTTTCTATCAACTGCTCGATAGTAATTTGTTTACCCACCGTGATACTTATGCTATCTTGAGAGAAGCCACTAGTGAACCTATGGCCCCCGGGTCTATTTTCCATCATAGTTTCCAATCTATTTTACTTTGCAATCTTTACTTTCAATCTATATCATAAAATACCAAAAATATTTATCTTATTATCTCTATCAGATCTCACTTTTGCAAGTGGTCGTGAAGGGATTGACAACCCCTTTATCGCGCTGGTTGCAAGGTTCTTATTTGTTTGTGTAGGTGCGAGGCGACTTGCATGTAGTCTCCTACTGGATTGATACCTTGGTTCTAAAAAACTGAGGGAAATACCTACGCTACTTTGCTGCATCACCCTTTCCTCTTCAAGGGAAAACCAACGCAGTGCTCAAGAGGTAGCAAGAAGGATTTCTGGCGTCGTTGCCGGGGAGATCTACGCCAAGTCAAGACATACCAAGTACCCATCACAAACTCTTATCCCTCGCATTACATTATTTGTCATTTGCCTCTCGTTTTCCTCTCCCACACTTCACCTTTGCCGTTTTATTCACCCTGTTTTCCATTCGCCCTCTTTTCCGTTCACCTCTTTTTGCTTGCCTCTTGCTTCCATCATGTCTGAAATTGGGGAGGTTATCATTGATAAGGATAGTGGTAATAACATGGAAAACTTTGATACTTTTGTTGATCCTCATGAAGAACCCACTATTTTACACACTAAAATGTTTCGGATTGGTAGTGGTAATATTATTGGAAAAGGAGTTATTCAAGATTTCTTTACTTGTGCTTGTGCTTTGCCCACCATGAGCCGGTCTATTCTTCATAAAACTAGTAGTCTTGCGGATGCTATATCATTGCTTGTTGTTGAACTTGAAAGACAATTTATCCATATGCATCCTTGCATACATAGGATCTTTCTAGAATTTTCTAATATTGAGCATTCTTCTGTTAAGCGGGCAGCTACCATATTTTTAGCTCATGAGTTCAGATTTATAATAAAAGAGGCCAATGAAATTTTTGCGCATTATAGGGTGGATGCCGTCCGTCCTCCCATAGAAGCAATCCTTTTTTATCAAGAGGACATAATGCACTTACGATCTTTAGATCATGTTGCTTTTAACGAAAACCTTAGAAAGAAGGTTCCTACCGATGTTCTTGTTGATAGGATTTCTGAACGTAATGATAATTTTGCTATCCAAAACAATGTGTTGCGTTTTTCCCTTGAACAAAGGCTCATGACTTTTTGCCAAAAGAATGCTTATAATGATGAATTGGTTGTGCAATATGAGGGGCCAAAGGAAGAACCAATACCTCCCAAGCTTCATCTTGGGGACTTTTGTCCCATTAAATTTAGCCCTTTTGATTACTTTTGCTTTCCACAAAGAAAGCTTGCTGCTGAACATAGGGAGTATGAGATGCGTTTTCGTGATTTACTTTATCATTATCATGATAGTACCTAGATCTATTCTTGTTTTTTTTTGCCTAGCTAGGGGCGTTAAACGATAGCGCTTGTTGGGAGGCAACCCAATTTTATTTTTGTTTCTTGCTTTTTGGTTCTGTTTAACAATGAATAATTCATCTACTTCCGTTTAAATGTGGTTTTATACTTTTAATTAGTGTTTGTGCCAAGTAGAACCTTTGGGAAGACTTGGGGGAAGTTTTTGCGATCTTGCTGTAAAAACAGAAACTTTAGAGCTCACGAGATTTGCTGCCATTTTTTACTGGAGAGTGCGATTAGGTTGATTCTTTTTGCAGATGATTAATAGACAAATTACTCACGTCCACCAATTTATTTCAGAATTTTTGGTGTTACATAAGTATTCGAAACCTACAGATTACTACAGACTGTTCTGTTTTTGACAGATTCTGTTTTTTGTGTGTTGTTTGCTTATTTTGATGAATCTATGGCTAGTATCGGGGGGTATGAACCATAGAGAAGTTGGAATACAGTAGGTTTAACACCAATATAAATAAATAATGAGTTCATTACAGTACCTTAAGTGGTGGTTTGTTTTCTTATACTAACGGAGCTCATGAGATTTTCGGTTGAGTTTTGTGTTGTGAAGTTTTCAAGTTTTGGGTAAAGATTTGATGGATTATGGAATAAGGAGTGGCAAGAGCCTAAGCTTGGGGATGCCCAAGGCATCCCAAGGTAAAATTCAAGGGCAGCCAAAAGCCTAAGCTTGGGGATGCCTGTTGGTGTACAAAAGTAGGGGCTCTCCTTTTGATCCCTTTACTTGTGCACGGGCAGTCAGAGCCGCGCCCGCGGCCACACTTAACAAGGCAGAGGAGGGAGGCCGGGGGGAAACCTAAGCATAAGATAAACAAAGCAACGCCAAGGCCAGGAACACTGAAGAACAAAGGAGCAAGGTGGGCTCCCCGGCAAGGCCCTTGCCGGGGCGACCTCTGCGGCCCCGGCAAGAGCCTTGCCAGGGCAACTTGCCCAATGCCAGCAGAGCGAGCCACCCTTGAGCCTAGGAGTTCCAAACACCGCTGACGACTACGTTGGAACCAAGGCTCGAGAGGCACCTCCGTGGTGACATGCAGATCTTTGTCAAGATCATGAACACGTGAGATCAGATGAGGACCAGAAGACGACGACCCCCGGTGAGATCCTTGCCAGGGACGACCGCGACGCCACGGCAAGACCTTTGTCGGGGGACCAGCAAGACCCTTGCCAAGGACATGAGCAGGGCCGCAGCCAGGACAGCGTCTGCCAAAGCTCCACCGCCGTCCCCAAGCAGCTGCTAGCTCAACCAGCTGGGCGGGCACCTGCGTAGCGACAAGCGGCCTCTACACTGACCCAGCAAGCACCTACGTGGTGGCATGCAAGTCTTCCTGAAGGTTGCGCCACCACACCAGCCCAGTAGCCAGCCAACATGGCACCACGACACCTCGTCAGCTCAGACGCGTGTTGAAGCCAGGCGTGGCGGCGACAGCTGGGACGTGCTTCCTTGCCGTCCCCGATAAAGTGAGAGGGACACGTATGTAGCGCATTGAATGCATTTGTCCAACGGTGCCAGAGGATAGACTCATCCACTGTACATCTTTTCCACCTCCTGTGTACCACCATGGCAACCCCTTTTTCTTATAAAAGGAGGCCCGATGCGACCAGGAGGGGGATTTTCAGATCTTTTGGGCAAAGTTGCACCCAATAGCTAGCTCAAGAACACAAGAACACCCAAATACATCCACCAAAGCAGGACTAGGGTATTACGCATCTTTGCGGGCCGAACCTGGGTAAACGATCCGTGTGCTTCCTGTCAGACCCGCTCTTTTCACAACCCCGTGCCCGCCAACCGTAGAAGGGATTCCAGTGATCCCATAGGTGTCGATTTCCCCCGACATCTTTGGCGCGCCAGGTAGGGGCACACAGTTGTGAGAACCTGGTCTGATCAGGGCAACGGCTTCATCGTGGCCGTCGTTCCAAGGAAGAAGACGACCGAGCTTGAGCTCAATTATGATTTCAAACTTTCCGGTGAGAAGAGGTTATGTGACATTAGCTCACTTGATGAATGGAGAACCCAGTCTTATGAGAATGCCAAACTGTTAAAGAAAAAGTTAAAATATGGCATGACAAAAGTATACAACCATCTGCATATGCGATGGACGCCCGTGCAACGACAGAAAAGCTAAGTCATGCAAAACTTTAAGCAATTTCTTTTTATATAAGATTATTGTCCTCGGATGTCATGTCCTATGTGCGGAAAACCTACACGCAAAGGGGCCCTCCTGCTATTGGCAACGCTCTTGCTTTGTTTTGAGTCCGCTCAACAGCTCAAGCAGCCACGTCGAGATCGGCAGGGTAACCTTCCGTAATTGGCAACGCTCTCGATTCTGACTCGAGTCAAGCTCGACAGTTCGAGCGGCCGCATTGAGAGCGGTAAGGCGGTTCACCTGGCAGCAAGCATACCCGGCAGGCTATTGGGGATCCGTCCTCAAGGCGTCGTGGCCTGGGTTACGGGCCGGCAAGCCTACCCGACTAACATAGGGTGGACATGCAAAGGGGGATCAAACAGGACAATAACATGCATCGTTTTTAAAAGTACTGCAGAGTTATATTACATCAATTGTTGTTGCGGTTCTAACTAAAGATATAAATTGTCTTGGTCATGAGCCTGCAGCGGCAATGAGAAACGGGGTGCCTAATCCCGGCGCTGGCCCTCCACCCTCTCGATTCCGCCGATGCGGCTGATGATGGTCTTGATACGCTCCTTGAGCGTCGTGAGGTCCGCATCCTCCGGCAAGCTCTCCAGCATGGCGTCGAAGTCGAGATTGGGGTTACAGTGCGCCACCTTGGTGAGGACCTTGGTCATGGCACCCCGGCAAAGCTTCTGGGCCTCATCGGCTAGAGAGGCCGCCCTACAGGAGCGAAGATGCTCCAGGGCTCCAAGGACACCCTCGAAGAATACGGTCAGCTTGGCGTTGGGACTCACATTGCGCTCCGGGGTGTACCTCATGTTTGGCATCCCCATGGCAGCCAGCTTCGCGGTGATCGTGTCGGTGACGTCTTCGAGGCGGCCGATCCAGCGATTCTCGCCTTCCACAAACTCCTTGTGGTTGGCGGCTTCGTTCTTACACAACTGCCTATTGGCCTCTAGATCCGTTGCCAGGGTCTCCTCTCAGGCTTTGGCCCCTGAGAGCATCCCCTCGAGACTCTCCAGCTTCAACTTGAGGTCTTTGATGGAGTTGTTGGCCTCGGAAAGCTGCCCGGACTTGTCGAGGACTGCGCCCTGCGCCTCAACCAGGGCACCATTGAGCATGTCCTTCTCCTTGCACTACAAAAAAATACACTTCCATGATGATACGTGTTTGTCACAGTAGGTCACGTTTTCTGTCATGCATGTACATCCATGACAAATTTATGACAGAATCAAGATAGTCATACATGTGCTGTCGTAGAATTGTTCCATGACATTACCAAAATTATCATCATGAAAGTGTCCACTTCCATGACGATAAATCGTGCATCATAGAAGTGCTTTCGTCAAGGGTGACCAACACGTGGCATCCACCGTAACGGAACGTTGTTAAGCTATCGGGTCCGTTTTTGGATCCGATAACCCGTTAACAGCCCCGACCAATGGGGATTTTCCACGTGTAAAATCATCATTGGCTGGAGAGAACACGTGTCGGCTCGCCGCTGGGACAGATGTCAACCACTCATTGGACCCAAAGCGCCTATGATACGTCGACACGTGGCACGGCCCAACAGAGGCCCATTCCTGTGAAAAGGCCGGCCCGTTTGACTTGGTCAAAAGGTGGCGGGCCGGTCCACGGCAAGCCTGTTACGGCTTGTTCACATATAGCCCATTTACAGCCCGCTAACCCAGGGCCCGTTTACAACCTATCCGAATTAGGCCCAGTAGCGTCATCTGGGCCGTCCAATATAATTCCAGCCCGTTTTAACTTCCGGCCCATGTATGGCCCATGACGTCTTTCGGACCCTATGAGGCCCTTAGTAACCCTCGGCCCATTAATGGCCCGTGGTAAAACTGGACCGTAATGAATAGTGTATCACTTTATACCCATTAACGGCCGATTATACCGTTGGGTCGTTTCCAGCCGATGTTATCTTTCAGCCTTCTTAGGGACCATTTATTCTTGGGCTCATTTCGAGCATACATTTACTTTCGGCCCTTTACTGTCATTTTCTGCTTGTGGGCCAAATTCAGCCCGTGGTTACAGTCGGCCCGTTTATGGACCGTTAATACGTTGGGCCGTTTTCATAGCGTCATCAAATACGGCCGATTAACGACAGCCCGTAATGGTCGGCCCATGAACGGACGATTTCAACTCTAGCCCATTTACGGCCATAATGTGGTCTGTTATTGGCCCATGTTTGGCCAACTGATCATACGGCCCGTAGAAGGCCCATTCATGATACGGCCCGTAGAAGACCCATTGTGTCTACGGCCCGTATAATGCCCATTGTTTCTATGCCCCGTAGAAGGCCCATTGTTTCTAAGGCCCTTAGAAGGCCCATTGTTTCTATGGCCCGTAGGAGGCCCATGTTAACTACAGTAAATATGTAGCCCATGGTTAATGTGGCCTAGTTTTAAAAAATAGGCTATTGCGGCCACTAGCAAATCGCGGAAAAAGAATTGCACTGACTACAAGAAAACAAATAAACAAGACAATAAGGAAATAAATAGGCAAGCAACTTACGCTAGGCTATCACGGCTATTACACATATTACATCCACTGGGCATCAAAGTTCTCCACTAGTGCAAATATAGGGAACAAAGCAGCATATAAACGCCGCAGCAAAACAAGTCCAGAACTGAAACCACTTCAGAAGAGCTCAAGAAACAATATCCTAGGTAGCCATAATGCTGGCAAGATGCTTAGCAAGCTTATTAACTTTCTCTTGTTTGGCACTTAAATCCTCCAGCACTTGTTGTTGCACCAGAAAGTATGCATCTGAATTCTGCAGGGACTTCCTCAGTCCTTCGGCTTCCTGTCACATAACATCTAATCGATGTCTTTCAACTTGAAGTTGAGACTCAAGAAGACGAACTGATTCATGCAGCGAGTTCGAAGAGCTGGTGCCAGCAGTAGTAGCCAGTAACTCGAACACTACATCAAGACAGGACTTTGGGGTTGTCTCAGTGTCTTCAACATAGTTTTTATCAGCTTTCTTGGAGACCAACAGGGATGTCTCACTATCTTGAACCTTATTTGCATTACTTCCTGTACCATTGCATAACGGGGTACTCTTCTCCAATATTTTATCCGCATTCTAAAAGAGAAACAAACAAACACATCACAGGTTTACAATTTAGTATATGAAACTCGTTTGGTAAAACAGTTCAGTAGTAAGGTGGACAGGATAACAACATGAAAAAAAACATATATCTATGTAGTATGGTCACTGTATGGTCTATATCATTCTAGTTTATGTTGCCAAATCAAGATAGATACAGTTCGAATCATATCTATTTAAGACAAAGCAGCTTAGACAGAATATAAGTGTGGGAAACTACACGGCAATAACAACACTTGTAAGGTGCATGGCATGAGAATATAACTGTTTATTCAATTGAAACTGAAATCAACATAGAGCAAGTTACAACAGCAAACACGTTAAAGAAACGGGTTTAAAACATACCTGTTGCGCCATTGGAGTTTCAATTGCATCCTTCAAATTTGAAATTAGTTGGTATGAGTAAATACAATGATGCAAGAGTAAAGAAGTATGAACCATAGCTACGGAACCTGACCTGAGAACAATTCTTCTGCTTTAAGTGTTGACTTGGGATTCGGAGTGGTGGTCCTCGTGCTTTGGGCACTGCAGTTGCCTTACTAACTACTCGTGTTTGGGTGCTCTGTGGTGGAGACGGTGCTATGTCAACGGGAACTGGGTTACTATCTGCTGGGGTTGGGGTTAGAAGGGGTGTAGCTGGTTCTCTGTCCAACTGGGTAGGGGTACAATCTGTGTGAGTCTGGGTTATGTGTGGTGGGGTTGGTTCTTGGGCAAGTACAACTGTGGTTCTATCTCCATCGACAGGTAGCACGATCTTTTCTGAAGACTGTGTTTTTACTCCCACAGATACTGCCATCACCCCCTCCAATTGAAATGGCTGATAAACAATAAAAGTAATTGAATGTATAGACATTGTAAGATAGACAGGTGCAATGGATAGTAGGGAAGAAAACGGGGCATGAAATAATTCACATTTATGTTGTCTAACCAAACAGAATAGCAGGACATAATTTCACATATATGATGGCTAATTAAACATGATAGCATGACACAATTTCACATGTATGATGGCTAACTAAACATGATAGAATGACACACTTCAAAATATGATGACTATGTAAACAGGATGACATGATATAACTATATGATGTGTCTATTAAAGTGGTTGGCATGCCATAAATCACAAACATGCCATCGATGGAAACATGATGGCACGATATAATTCACGGATAGAATGACATAATTCAAAATATGATGACTATGTGAATAGGATGAGATGATATAACTATATTATGTCTTTAGAAAATGGGTTGGCATGCCATAATTCAGATACATGTTGTCTATGTAAACATCATGGCATGATATAATTCAAATATATGATTTATATACTAAGGAAGTGAGCTGAGGGCAATCGCATATATGATGTGTCAACTAAGGAGATGGCATTCAATATCGTGTACATGATGTTAAAACTAAGCATTTCAATACAACATATGCATGATATGAGTAATATAACCCTACCAAGTTTGATCATACACCTCAGGGGGATAATAGGATGTTACGCCCACGATGCGGCTATATCTCCCACGTGTTGGAGCACGACTTAGAGGCATAACCGCATTGTAAGCAATGTCACAAGTGGGGTAATCTTCACACAACCCATGTAATAAATAAAGGGAAAGAGATACATAGTTGGCTTACACTCGCCATGTCACACAATAGCATAAATATCATTACATTCATCCAGATACAATCAAGGTCCAACTACGGAACCAAAATAAAGAACAACCCCAAATGCAACAAAGTTCTCGATCGCCCCAACTGGGCTCCACTACTGATCGTCTGGAAAGGAAACGTAGTATCGTCCTGAGTCCTCACCGAACTCCCACTTGAGCTCAGTCGAATCTGTAACATCCCAAATTTTCAATTTGGAATGTTATACATTAGATCATCATGCATATCATATTTTATTTTGCTTTTTGGTTGATCCTAGAAATTCTACGCAACTCAATGACCCACGGAGAGAGTTGGGGATTTCATTATTTTCATATTTGAGTTCTCTCAAATATTGAGAATAGGATCATTTGGTTTTATTTATTTTATCATCAATTATTTCTATTACAAAAATATGAGAGAGGGAATAAAATGACTTTCCCAAAATAAAGAAATATTGAGGATTTAATAATAAAATAAAATAAGATTTTATTTCGGAGTTTTCGGTGTTTTATTTGAATTTAGGAAAAAAGTGCGTTATTCAAAATTGCATTTAGGGCCCAAATAAATGTTCATCTTGTGCGGCTTGATTTTAGAAGCCCGTGAAAATTTATTTCAGATTTTTTGGAGTCCGTTTAGTATTTATTTTTATTTTTCTTCCGAGCGGAATAATTAAAAAAACGAACCGACTTCGGGCCGTACCCGAGCGGGACACCGCCCGGGGGCAGCCTTTAAATAGCGCCGCCCCGAGCCGCCCCAGCCCATCAGCCCCGCCTCGATCCACGCGCGCTGCCGGAGCCGCCGCCGCCGACGACGACGATCCCGCCGCCCGAGGTTCGTCGCGCCTCGTTTTCCGTGCCAAAAAAAAGGAGAGGAAAAAAATTCAGCGTTCATTATTTTTCTTTTTCTCGGATTAAATCCGTGATTTTTCTGATCGCGATTCCTGATCCGATTTTCGTTTTAGTTTAACTTTTCGCTCGTTTATCGGAATAAGGCGATTCAAGCGCCTAGAGTTTCGTCTCGAAACCCTCTATCCGTTTAACCAACTTAAACAAGTTTTTGTTGCTGTAAAATTTGCCCTAGATCCAGATTACTAGAACGAAGTTGTTTTCTTTCGCCGTTTGTCTTTTGTTGCTTCGTTCGATTTGATTCTTTTTGCCAACCGGAGTTCTTAAGTTGAACCTTCTGGTTAGATCTCTTATTTGAGTTTTACCTGTGCATTAGATGAGTACTTATTGTATGCTTGTTTGTTTGTCTGCGATAGAATATCCGGAGTGCGCCGCCTGTTACTTCGAATCGTTAGGTTTTACGGATCATCAGCAAGGCAAGTAACACTTTGATCATACCTTTTCTACTACCCAGTTTTATTGCATTAGATCAATCCTCACACATTGCATGATTAGGATCTAATTAAATTGTGGGATGGGAAGCAGATGAGGTAGTACCTATTACCTGTTTATTATCAAACCTTTGGGAGTTACTTCTACGTTTGCTTATTATGCCATGCTATGCTAGTAGACATGGATTGGGTGAGTGAAATCCATGACAGATGTGAGATTGTTAATTAATGGTTTATCTAAGATGGCAACTTAAACACACATCTGGGTGGATTGAGGCACCTGGGTATTCCAGGACTTGCCTGTTTTCTTTTGGACCGCCACCCAGGCTCAAAGGGATCATGAGACTATTCATACTAGAAACTTCTGTGTGCAGCCACAAGCTATTATGGGCTCTAGCATAGTTGACTAAGTCGTGCGAACTCTTACAGTGGTAGACTAGCAGATGTAGGGGATGTAGGTGGTATGGTCTACCCAATCGTAAGGTGCTAGCGCTTCTGAAAGACTATGTCTCAGTCATCCGTCTTCTCAAACACCATGTAGTGCGAGAAACCAAATGGAGGCGATCGAGTCTTGTGGGGAAAAGGGTGCAAACCTCTACAGAGTGTAATAAACTAATCATGGTTAGCCATGTCCCCAGTTATGGACATCTTGAGTATTTAGTACTTGGATTTTCATGTGAATCTCAACATGTTACTTTAATTAATATTGTTGGGTTTTAATGTTGATGCTTAATTGGGATTGAGAATGCTGTCAACCATTCTCAATGTTTAACAACCACCATGATAGTAATTAAATTTTATTCCTTTGAAGTAGGGAAAAATTGGCTTTACGCAAAACTGTAACCATAGAGCTTTCCACCAGCCAAATATGCATATAGTATAGCTGTTTCATTCCATTACTCTCTATGTGTTACCTTGCCAGCATATTCCATGTGCTGACCCGTTTCGGGCTGCAACGTTAATGTTGCAGACTTTTCAGACGACGATTAAGGAGTTTTTAGGTCGTGGTTCTATACTCAGTGATGCCGTTGGAGTTGATGGACTCACTTATCTTCCAAGCCTTCCGCTGTTATCGTTATTAGATGGCCTTAAGCCATACTTATTGTAATAAGTTCTCTTTTGAGACACTCGATGTAATAAGTGTGTGATTGCTACTCTATTATAAATCCTCCGAGTACTGTGTGGTGTCAGCATTACTGATCCAGGGATGACATCGGAGCACAGAGATCAGACTGTTTGAGGTCTGGACGCTACAGAATCTCCTGGAGCGGTATCATCGGTCCTTGCATCTGGTTTTGGAAGTAATCTGTGAGTCACGGGGACTCAGCAATCTCACACCCTAGCGATCAAGAATATTTAAGCTTATAGGTAGGTAAAAGGTATGAGGTGGAGCTGCAGCAAGCACTAGCATATATGGTGGCTAACATACGCAAAAGAGAGCGAGAAGAGAAGTCAAAGGCACGATCGATAAACTATGATCAAGAAGTGATCCTCGAACAACCTACATTCAAACATAACTCGAGATTGTGTTCTCTTCCCGGACTCCACCGAAAAGAGACCGTCACGGCCACACACTCTGTTGATTCATTTTAATTAAGTTAAGTTCAAGGTTTTCTACAACCGGACATTAACAAATTCCCATCTGCCCATAACCGCGGGCACGACTTTCGAAAGTTCAAATCCCTACAGAGGGTGTCCCAACTTAGCCCGTCACAAGCTCTCATGGTCAACGAAGGATATTCCTTCTCCCAAGACAATCCGATCAGACTTGGAATCCCGGTTACAAGACATCTCGACAATGGTAAAACTAAACCAGCAAAGCCACCCGAATGTGTCGACAAATCCCGATAGGAGCTGCACATATCTCGTTCTCAGGGCACACCGGATGAGCAAGATGTCGGGTAGGCCAGCCCGGAGTTGCCCCTGGTGGCGCCGGACATCGCCCAGTTTGGACCAACACTTAGAGAAGCACTGGCCCGGGGGGTTTAAAATAAAGATGACCCTTGAGTCCGCGAAACCCAAGGGAAAAGGGGGCTAGGTGGCGAATGGTAAAACCAAGGTTGGGCCTTGCTGGAGGAGTTTTATTCAAGGCGAACTGTCAAGGGGTTCCCATTACAACCCAACCGTGTAAGGAAAGCAAAGTCAAGGAACATAACACCGGTATGACGAAAAACTAGGGCGGTAAGAGTGGAACAAAACACCAGGCATAAGGCCGAGCCTTCCTCCCTTTACCAAGTATATAGGTGCATTAAAATAGACAAGATAATAATAATGATATCCCAACAATAAACATGTTCCAACAAGGAATAAACTCCCAATCTTCACCTGCAACTAGCAACGCTATAAGAGGGGCTGAGCAAAGCGGTAACATAGCCAAACAACGGTTTGCTAGGACAAGGTGGGTTAGAGGTTTGACATGGCAATATGGGAGGCATGATAAGCAAGTGGTAGGTATCGTAGCATAGGCATAGCAATAGAGCGAGCATCTAGCAAGCAAAGATTGAAGTGATTTCGAGGGTATGGTCATCTTGCCTGCAAAGTTCTCCAAGTTGACGTTAGCTTGATCCTCGTAAACGTACTTAACGGGTTCCTCGATCACGTACTCGTCTCCCGGCTCTTCGCAAAGCAAGAACACAAGCAAAGGGAGACACAATCAACCACGTGCAATGCACAAGCAACATGATGCAAAACATGGCATGATATGCGCGATGTGATATGTGATGCATATGCATGTTTCGGAAAGGAAAGATTGAACCTGGCCTCAACTTGGAAAACCAAGAGTGCCACTGGAAAGATGAGTTGATTTCGGTTGAAATCGATATAAAGATGTGGGGACCCCGACTCATAAGTCGTGATCACCGAATGCACGTGTACAGTGATCCCAAAGATCAATGCTCACTGAACACACAGAAGCTGAATAACAAGAGTCTTACATCCATACATACCGTCTTACACCAATTATGACCATTATGGTCAAGTCCTACATTGATAAAGCCTTAAGGGCTGAACATCAAATGAAACACAAGCAGCAGAAATCTTCATCGATGAGTAGAGCCCATGCCATCTGCCTTAACCCTACAGGCATTCTGACTGGGAAACGTCCTAGTTCGCATGTTCGTCTCCAAAGGACTCTTCTTCGAACTCCGGTTCTTCCATGCCTGGCCAATTAAATAACCAGTGGCAAGCCAATGAGTACTTTGAATGTACTCGCAAGCAACCCATGTTTTGGCTCAAGATACAACAATGCATGACATAGGTAATTTTTGCAGAAAGCTGATTTTGTCATGTTATGACATGTTCAATAACTGGTAAACCATGCATTGCATGGATTCAAGTAACCATAGGGGCTGGTTACAGATATCAACATAAAGGGAGAGGGCTCCAACCCAACTCATTCATGTCAAGTCCTTTGACTTGACCCAAGAAGTACTTCCCACACACACTGGTTTGTAAACAAGTGGACGTAGCCCAAGAGCGGTTACCCAACTGTCCTTGACCGTGGACACGGCTATTCGAATAGTTTTACACTCTGCAGAGGTTGCACACTTTACCCACAAGATCCGGGGAACTTCCGTGTCATCCACGACCCGCGGTACCTCAAGTACCCGGGGTAAGCACCCGATCACTATCTTTCCCTAGACAACACTAACATGGAGTACACTCGTTGTTCTGTATCCTCACGATGTACATCATACGAGACTCACTCAAGATCGTAACATCCGAGAGGGGACACAACGGTGTATCCGGTGCCCTGTGAAAACAGTCATGGCCGCCCTACCTGGCACGACCCCGTCCCGAGAGAGCGCACCAACAACTCTCCCGTCACTAGTAATGCGGGCTCCAAGCTAGTATCGGCCTAGGTAATCAATAATGCCCTTTCCCATACAAGGGTAGAGTGGTTGCGCATGTAAGGTTGGAATAACGGTCGCAACTTAAACCAATCCGTTTTGAAAAACAACACACACACTTGCCTCGGTACACCACTTCGTCATCAAGTGGTTACCCAACTCATCATCTCCCCCGGGCATAAGTGGCACCCGATGGGGGTTTTCGAAAAGTCTTTTGAAAATACTTTATCTCCATCACCATGCATATTCCTGTCCCTTTTTGCGTAGCACTACTTTAGCATCCTATCTACTCCCACCGGCATAACCCTCATAAGGAGGTAGGGTCATGCACAATGCAAGTATCAACGAGGAAGTAATAGAGGCAACCCATCAAAGTGGTTACCATCTCATCATGATTCCGATGCAACACTAATAAAGTGCTATATGACATGCATAAAAAGGGTTTCATAGACATGGTCAAAGGGCTTCTTGCCCATTTTAACAAAGTCTTCGAGGTCTTCAAATATCTCTGGTCCAACTCCGAGCATTTCGTCTACTTCGTCAACTATCGTCGAAAACAACCATAATAAGCAACACAACAAGGCAGAAAATAAAAGTGCTCTAAAAATATTGATTTGACTTTTCTAGGACATCTCTGGTTATATGAAAATTAACCAGAGTGGTTTCATTGGAATTTGGTCAGTGGATATTTCTAAACATGTTGATACGATGGAATCAAGGGGTTTATGGATTTGCAAGAAGTGTAGAGAAACATATTTTTGAAAAATGAGCAAAGGCACCCATTTAACAAACCATGATTTTAGAAGCATCTAGGAGTTGGTTTCACTGGGTTTGGAGTTCAAATGATTTTCCTATGAATTTACAAAGTTGACAAATATGAAGAAATGGCTCATTATTTTAAAGTATTGAGAAAAATGTTCATAAACTAAGTTATGAACTTAGAAGCATCTAGGAATTTGAATCATGGCATTTGGATCAATTTTGAGCTCTCTGTGATTTTCTAAAGTTTATCACGGAAATGGAAAAAGGGGATGTCATAAATATTTGTGAAGGAAATGTTTCTTGGAAAAATGTGCAAACAGCACCATGTGATAGATCATGAATTTATGAGCTACTAGAAATTTGAATCATCAAATTTGGAGTTAATTTGAACTATTTATGGATTTTACAAATTGTACAGAAAAGAAAAGGGAAAAGGTTTTTACCCAAACGGGCTGGATTTGGGCAGCAACAGCGTGCACTGGGCGAGGCTAAACGGCAGGGCGCCACTGGGCCGGCCCAGCAACTCAGCCACGCGGGCAATAGGGCGACGTTGAAGGCGCCCACGCGGAGTGCGCCTTCGCTGCGGGGACGCGGGAGACGTCAAACCCTCCTCCACTTGCCAACGTGGCCCGGTGGTTGGGCCACTGACGAGCGGGCCCCACCTGCGGGTTCATCCTCAACCTCCCGCGCGGGTGCGAAGGGCGACAGAGGAGGCGTTTGACGCTGGCCGCCGGTGCTACAGGGCGTCTCCGGCAATGATCCGCCCACCGGCGTGCTCAGCGGAGAGAGACGAACCAGGGAGACCCCACCACGGGTGCCTGTGTCACCGGATGGGAGCAAGGCTTCGCCCGTGGTGAACGATGGCGTCGGGCGAGAGTGGCCATGGCCTAGCGGCTCGCCGGAGGATAAAGAAGGGTGCGGTCGAGCTCCTCAGGTTCTGGGGGGTCTTGTGATGCGGTTATAGGGGGAGGAGGGAGTCGGGACGGCGCGAATGTTGGGGATGGACGGCGGCTCGGCTTCGGCCTTGGAGGTGGACGGGGGGCACGGGAGGAAGAATGGCGCGGTCCGGGGGGTCCAGGGGAGGGAGAGAGGGCAGTTGGAGACGAGATAGTGCTCGGGGGTGGCCTTTAAACAGGCGGGCGACGGTCCACCGAGCACTCATGCGCCGGCGAGCTTGTTGCCGTCGCCACGGGTCATGGGAGCTCGTCGCGGTGTGTCTGGGGTGTTCCTGGATTCAGTCCAGAGCTAGGGGAGAGAAGAGAGAGAGAGAGAGAGAGAGAGAGAGAGAGAGAGAGAGAGAAGGGGGCCAGGGGCACTGTGCGTGTGAGCTTGCTCACTGGTGCACTCGAGCGACCGGCGCGCGTGCGAGCAGGGGTAGGAGGAGGGAGAAGGAGGAGGGGGCCGACCAAATGTCATGCTGTGGACGCCGAGGCGCATCGTCGGGCGTGCTGGGGAGGCCCGAGGTGGCCGGAGGTGGTTGGAAGGGGGTGGCTACAGTGCGAGAGCGCACTGTAGCGCGCTCCAGAGCGTGCAAATGGCATGCCATGGCATTTTATATGCCTTGTGGGCACGGCCACTAATGTCTGGTAGCTCTAGGAGGGAGTAAAGAAGAGGGGAGGGACATTGGATGCCCTGGTGGCCACTGGAGTGAGGAGGGAGGTGAGAAAGGGAGAGAAATGGGCTTGTCCAGAGAGGAAAAATGGGTCTCTGGGCCCCCTTAATCATTGCTCCTCGGGCAGCTAAGCATGCAGGAGGTAGAGGAGGAGCAGATGAGGCTGTGGGAAAAAGTTGAGCTCATGGAGATTAGTGGAAGTGTACAAAACATGCATTTTAAATTTCTGCCAGAAGGTGTTTGATGTAGGTTTGGGCAAGCAAATGGACTTACCTTGTCATGAGGCTTGACAGGGTTAAATGGCCTGAGAAAACAAGAGGTTCCACCAAGATTGAGTTCATTTGGGAAAAGTTGCCAATGCAACTTTTGTAAACCCTAGAAATTAGCAGAAATGAACTTGTGTAGATCTAGTTGAGCAAATCACTTCCCCTTGATGCACCACTTGGTGTAGTGGCCTCATTTGGTCATGTGAACATGCTCACAAAAGTTGGGATCAAGGAGAGAAAGTTGGTAGTACAAACTTGTTCAAATTTGATTCTGGTCAGAGAGGGTTTTGGGGCACTTTGAGCAAGATAACATTCTCTCCAACTTGTGCCATTTGGTCTAGATGAATAACTAGACCATTTGAGCATGTTCACAAGGTTTAGAACATTTGGACATGTTTGGCAATGTAAAGTTGCTCAAACTTCAAAATGGACAGAAATGGTTTTGAGGAGATTTCATGGGGTTATACTATTCTCCATGACATGGTACTTGGCAAGATCATCAAACATGTCATATGTGACATTCTAGAATTTTCTTGGAATTTTTGGGGAATATTTCCTTTGTAAATATTTCAAAAGCTTGAAATATCCAGAAAGGGTTTTTGAGGGATTTGACCCATATTTTGAACATGACCATGTGTTGAAACTCTTATATATGGATAATATATGTCCACTGAGTTTCCCTAGGTTTTTCCCAAATATTTTTAAAGCATTAAAATAATTTTAACCTATTAAAGACCATTTCTGACCTTAAGAAAAAGCCTTTAAATAAAATAGGAAAATAACTTTTAAAATTGTATTTTTCTGGTTTATGGGAGCCCAATACCTAATAGGTTTCAAATATACTTTTTGAAAGATTTTTCACACCCTTAATTAAGTACTTGTAGTTCAAGTCTCAATTCAGGGGTTTTTGGAAAACCTAATTTATAAAATTCTTTTTGGCCAAAATATTTTTGCAAGAAATTGTTTTTATGTCCTACACACATGGCATGATCATTGGGCAAGGTTTTGGATCAAGGAGGAGTATAAGAGTTGGAGGATTTATTTGATTTTTAGAGCACTTGCAAACAACAAACAAAATCCAATCAAGGCAAGGTCCAAAACACTCAAAAGTTTTTGTCAAACAACATTTTATCATGATTGTTAGCTTAAGTGTAGTGGCATGAAAAACAGGGTGTGACAAAAGATCACCGGAATCGGATGCACGGTTTGCAAATGGCAAGCAAAACAATAATGGCCCAAAGCTGTGATTAACAACACGAGGCCATCTAAATGCATCAAAAAAATTAAGCTACTGCACTCTAACATAACAACAAAATACATGGCAGGGATCCTCTCAAGATGCTTGAAAAAATATGAACACTGAGCTATGTCTAATTCACTCAATAGCAGGTTCAAACAAGCATGGCAAAAGTGCAAAAGATAACAGGTTACAGACTTGCTGAAAATAACATGTCTGGAATTTAACATCAGGAAGCAATGTTTAGAGCAAGATTACTACATGCTACAGGAACACATCATGGCAAAGCAAGGCAAGGCATGAAGCTACTCAAAGCATACAACAAAAGTCCCTTAGTAACCATAAGCCAAAAGGGATCAGAAAATACAATGGCAACCATGTGAACATAGCAACTTTCGTTCACACATTCAGACTTAGTAGAAAACTGGAACATGGCAAAACAGATATTAAGTACGCATGTTTACGAGCTCGATGCACTCACCATAAGGTATTGCATGACAAACTAAGAATACACCCAGCAAGTAGACATGGCATAGAAGCTAGACATGGCAAGAACAACAACATAGCATGCATGGATCAACTACAACAACCTCGGCAAAAATGCTTAACATGTAAACATTCTGCCAGGAACATTTTATAGCAAAAGTAGAGCTCGATTGAGTCAATCTAGGGTGCTACATTAATGCAAACAAATACATGGATGGATAGAGCACAACAATATCTACAAAACATCCTTACTGATCATGCTCAAAAGAGGCATGGATCACTCTGTAACAACATGAATACATGGCATAAAAATATTGACCGGGCAAGGACTTAGAAGATTTCTAAGTCCCTGAAATCAGCAACATTACGAGAGCTACTTTGCATGCTTGTGCTAGTCACCACAGAGATCACAAAAATACATGGCATACACCCCTGTAAAGATGGCATGGCATAATTCAAAACTCATGTAGGGCTCAAGTTCATAGGAGGCACACATCAATCATGGCAAAAATGACAAATGACCAATTACTGATATGAATCTGAAACTAATATAAACTAGCACTCTTGCAACAGCATTTAGGGCATCAAGATGATCTCAAATGAACATGATGCAATGAGATGAAATGAAGTACTCGTCGAGACGAACAATTTGATATGCTACACGCCCGAAACGGAGCCACGGGTGCAGAGATATGATGCTATGAAGAATGCCAAAAATTACTGGAGGTGAGGGAAAAAGTCAACTGCTAGGGTTTTCAGATCCAGATCGGGCACGGATGACGAGGCGCTCGCCGGAGTTCCGCCGGAGTCATACTTGGGGCGCCGGAGTTGGGGGAGAGGGCCGGTGCCACCGGATCCGGCGACGAGGGCAGGGCGGCGAGGCGGTGGCCGAGCGGCGCGGCGGCGCGGCGCACGGCAACAAGCTGTGGCGGCTGGCGACAAGGTGACGAGGGGCGGCGAGGTGGCGATGGCGGCAGCGCACGGCGGCGAGCTGCGTGGCGGGGCGGTGGAGGCGGACGGGCGGCGCTAGGGCGGAGGAGAGGCGAGGAGGCGCGGGGCGGCGATGGGCTTTCGGGGGCCCGATCTGGGCTGCCCGGGCCGGCGGCGGTGTGGGTGGCGGCGCTCCATGTGGCATCGAGTGAGTGGCGGCAGCGATTGCGTCTGACGGCGGTGGACGTGTCCGGCCGTGCGGAGAGGAGCGGGGCTAGGGTTAGGGTAGGAATGACCCGGGATTTTCGGGGAAGAGACCTTTTTATAGGTAGGAGGAGCTAGGAGGCTCCAAATTGAGCACGGTTTGCGGCCACGCGATCGTGATCGAACGGCCTAGAAGATGGAGGGTGTTTAGGTGGGTTTTGGGCCACTTTGGAGGGGTGTTAGGCTGCAACACACACGAGGCCTTTTCGGTTCCTCGGTTAACCGTTGGAGTATCAAACGAAGTCCAAATGGCACGAAACTTGACAGGCGGTCTACCGGTAGTAAACCAAGGCCGCTTGACAAGTCTCTGTCCAATCGGAGAACGTTTAACACCCGCACACGAAAAGAGGTAGAAAGGGACACCGGAGGACATAGGAGCGCCGGAATGCAATACGGACAACAGGGAAAATGCTCGAATGCATGAGACGAACACGTATGCAAATGCGATGCACATGATGACCTAATATGAGATGCATGACAAAGACAAAACAACACGAAGACAAAAACCCGACAACGAGGAAATATCATAACTTAGTGCCAGAAATGGCAAGAGTTGGGATACAAATATGGCAGGTTACATACGGGGTGTTACAACACTCCACCACTACGAAAGGATCTCGTCCCGAGATCTAGGACTGGAAAAACTCCGGGTATTCGGAACGGAGGTGGTCCTCGGGTTCCCAGGTGGCTTCACGGTCGGAATAATGTGACCACTTGACTTTCAGGAATTTGATAGACTTGTTGCGAGTCTTGCGCTCAGTTTCTTCAAGAATAGCAATGGGGTGCTCATGATAAGACAGGTCTTCTTGGAGATCAATCTCTTCGAAGTTGATGGTGCGGTCAGGAGTCTTGAAACACTTGCGGAGTTGAGACACGTGAAACACGTCGTGCACATTTGCAAAGTTGGGTGGAAGCTCAAGTTGATAGGCGAGATCGCCTCTTTTGCCAATGATCTTAAAAGGACCCACGTATCTAGGGGCAAGCTTCCCTTTGATACCGAATTGAAGAGTACCTTTCATGGGAGAGACGTGGAGGTAGACATGGTCTCCGATCTCGAAAGCCAAATCACGATGCTTGCTATCATAGTAACTCTTCTGGCGCGATTGCGCGGCTTTGAGATTTTCATGAATGACTTTGCACATTTCTTCAGCCTCTGTGATCAAGTCATTTCCAAGAAGTTGACGTTCACCAGTCTCTGACCAGTTAAGAGGAGTACGGCTTCCTGCCATAGAGAATCTCGAATGGGGCCTTGCCCGAACTCGCTTGGAAGTTGTTGTTGTAGGAGAACTCGGCATATGGAAGACAATCTTCCCACTTCATACCAAAAGAAATGACACATGCCCTGAGCATATCTTCAAGAATTTGATTGACTCGCTCGACTTGGCCACTGGTTTGAGGATGAGAAGTTGTGCTGAAGCGAATGTTGGTGCCCATGGCCTTCTGAAAGGAATCCCAGAACTTAGAGGTAAAGATGCTGCCACGATCTGAAGATATCAACTGCGGAATGCCGTGCAGAGAGACAATCCTGGAGGTATATAGCTCTGCCAACTGAGCTACTGTGATAGATTCTTTGATAGGAAGAAAATGAGCCACTTTGGTGAGCTTGTCGATGACAACAAAGATAGCATCATTTCCACGCTTGGACTTTGGAAACCCAGTCACGAAGTCCATCTCAATATGGTCAAACTTCCATTCTGGAATGGCAAGAGGTTGGAGGAGACCAGCTGGTCATTGGTGTTCTGCTTTCACTCTTCTGTAGACATCACGTTCATTCACGAACTAAGCAATCTCGCGCTTCATTCGAGTCCACCAATACGACTGCTTGAGGTCCTGGTACATCTTTGTACTTCTAGGGTGAATAGAGAGGAGTGAATTGTGAGCCTCGTTCATAATGACTTTACAAAGGTCACCTTTAGTAACAACAATGCGATCCTTGAAGAATAGAGTATCCTTGTCATCAAGACGATAGCACTTGTACTTGGGCTGACTCTTGGCAATCCCAATCTTCACCTTCTTCACCATAGCATCAAGAAGTTGAGCCCCGCGAATCTGATCTTCCAAAGTAGGAGAGACTTGGAGGTTGGCAAGGAATCCTTGAGGAACAACTTGGAGATTGAGTTTGCGGAAAGCTTCAGAAAGCTCTGGTTGGTAAGGCTTGAGAATCAAATTGTTGCAGTAAGCCTTCCTGCTCAATGGGTCAGCAATTACATTGGTCTTGCCTGGAGTATATTCAATACTCGGATTATACTCTTGAATCATTTCGACCCAACGAGTTTGTCTGAGGTTGAGGTTGGCTGAGTGAATATGTACTTGAGACTCTTATGATCAGTGAAGATGTCCACTTTTCTTCCCAATAAGAGATGTCTCCATGTTAAAAGAGTATGGACAACTGCCTCCAACTCGAGGTCATGAGTGGGGTAGTTCTTTTCGTTGGGCTTCAACTGGCGAGAGGTATAAGCCACAACTTTCTTCTCTTGCATCAACACTGCACCAAGACCTTGAAGGGAAGCATCACAGAAGACCTGGAACGGTTTGGATTCATCAGGAGGAGTCAGAACTGGAGCAGTGACTAACTTCTCTTTCAGGGTGTTGAAAGCGATGTCACATTCAGGCGACCAGACATACGTCACATGCTTCTGGAGAAGGTTGGAAAGAGGCTTCACGATCTTTGAGAAGTTCTCAACGAACCTTCGATAATAGCTTGCGAGCCCAAGGAAGCTGCGGAGTTGCTTCATGTTCTGAGGCGGTTCCCAATTCACAATTGCAGACACCTTCTCAGAATTAATAGCTATGCCCTTGGCAGAGATGATATGTCCAAGGTAGAGAACCTCATCGAGCCAAAACTCGCACTTTGAAAACTTCGCATAGAACTGATGTTCTCTGAGTTTATCCAGCACCAATTCAAATGCTTGGCATGATCCTCCTTGTTCTTGGAAAATACCAAAATGTCATCGAGTTAGACCAAGACGAAGTCATTTGTGTAGGCATTGAAGATGAAGTTCATCATGCGAGAGAATGTTGGAGGAGCATTGACAAGGCCGAAAGACATGACAGTGTATTCATAAGAACCATAGCTTGTTCTGAATGTTGTCTTGGGGATATCTTCTTCACGAATGCGAATCTGATGATAGCCCATACGGAGATCAAGCTTGGAGAATTCTTGAGCACCTTTGAGTTGTTTGAAAAGCTCATTGATGTTGGGAAGTGGGTACTTGTTCTTTATGGTCTTCTTGTTCAATGGACTGTAGTCGACACAAAGTCGGTCCGTTCCATCCTTCTTCTTGACAAAAAGAACACCACAACCCCATGGAGAAGAACTTGGTCGGATGAGACCCATACGCTCTTGAATATCGAGTAGTTTCTTCAGCTCCTTCAACTCTTCATGTCCAAGCTTGTAAGGACGTTTGCAAACAGGTTCCATGCCAGGCTCAAGATCGATGACGAATTCAACTGGCCGGTGCGGAGGCATTCCTGGAAGCTCTTCTGGAAAGACGTCTTGATATTCACAAACGACTGGAATCTGAGATATGGCATCCAGCTCGCCCTTCTCATTGAGAGAAAACAGTCGGATGGTATCATCACGAGCGGCAAAGACGATTACATCCTCAGACGAATGTGTCAATTGAATCTGCCTGGCAGCACAATCAAGCTGAGCCTTGTGCTTAGAAAGCCAGTCCATTCCGAGAATAAGAACAATATCCGAGTTACCAAGGACCAATGGAGAAGACAAAAACTTATAGTCGCCCAACGTGATACAAACATCCGGAGCCATCATTTTGGTGTTCATGAACAAACCCGGAGAGGAAACCGCTATCGGTTTAGGCAAATCAACAGTATGCAAATCATGCATGGATGCAAAAGGCTTCGATATGAATGACAAAGATGCACCAGTATCAAAAAGAACTCTTGCATGAATATCATTAACAGGAAGGTTACCCATAATCACTTCTGAAGAGTCCTCTGCCTGAGCTGCGTTCATCATGTTGATCTTAGCAGACTTGGGATTATGCTTGACCACTGCGGTACTAGCAGATCTCACAGGAGGAGGTGGAGGAAGACGCCTCTGATTGAAGCATTTGTTGGCATAGTGACCCTTCTGCTGACACTTGTTGCACGTGACCTCCGAGAGCGGACGGTGATACGGAGCACTTGATCTTGGAGCATGAGACGAAGTCTTGTTCTGAAAACCTGGGTTGGGTGGGTGGGAAGATCCATTGCCACCTTTGCTCTTCTGTTGATAAGGTTGACGGAACGGAGGAGGGGGAGGCAACCAATACTTTTGCTGCTTAGTTGCCACTTGAGTTGAGGAAGAAGGAGTTGCATCCCTGACTCGTTTCTTGGAAGCATCGCACTTGAGCTGAGAGGTCTCTTGTTTCAGTGCCATGTTGTAAAACTCATCATACTTCTGCGGCTCAAAAAGCACGAGAGCTAGTTGGAGATCTTCTCTGAGGCCACCTCTGAACTGATAAATCATGCTCTTCTTGTCAGGGACGTCTTGCTTAGCGAAACGAGCGAGCTTCTGGAACATGATGTTATACTGGTAAACAGATAAGCTACCTTGATTCAGGTTGCGGAACTCCTCACGCTTGCTCTCAACAACACTCTGAGGAATGTGGTGAGCTTTGAAGTCTTGACAGAATTCATCCCAAGTAATCACACAACCTCCTCTAGAATCTTTGTATTGCTGATACCACTTAGCAGCTTGGTCTTTGAGTTGGAATGAGGCAAACTTGACAAAGTCCTCAGGCCTGACGTTGCTGCACTCGAAATGCTTGCAGATATCCATGCGCCAATCATCAGCGTCTATTGCCTCGACACAGTTACTGAAGGTCTTTGGCTGGTTTGAGAGGAACTGGTTGAGTGTAGCAAACTGATTCTGATTGTTGCCATGGCCCTGATTCCCTTGGTTGCGCTCTTGCAAGAGTTGCATGATCAGCTGCGTGTTGGCATTGGTAGCGGCCATCACAGTTTGCCATGCCTCCGGAGGTGGAGGTGGTGGCGGCGGTTCAGGATTCTGACGCGTTGGAGGAGCCATCCTGAAGAGGGTGACATCCGTTAGCATCTGACAGACATATATTCAAGCTAAATCAAATGGATCGAAATTGCAACATATAGTCTTAACATCCGAACAAAATGAACGAATGAATTCCAATTGAAATGGTCACACTTCCATAAATTTAGAAGCCACTTAGATAGAGGTAGAAGAATAAAACAACAAGGTACGGACAAGAACAAATACTTGGTGAGGATTACCCAATCACAAACCAAATATCCGCGGAAGAAATACTAGAGCTACATGAATTCCCACCTATGAAACTCCCGAAATTTTCCCGGTTATGCAATCAGGTGTTGGGGATACAGGGGAAGCATAATATCTCACCCAAAGCTAGCAAATCCTACATCCAGCTGTATCCATCCTTCAACACATACCAAGAAACCTTCGGAAATCATTTACCTCAACCTTCGAAAAGCATCCGTTATACGAGTTATGGCAATACTCCCGAACTCCCGCCCCAGTACTGGGTGGCGTCGAGGTTATCTCACCAACAACTGCATAAAAGAGATTTTCTATGTCGGCGATACTCAGGTATTCCAGAATTGCAACGATAAAATTGTGACGACAACACCTCGGAGCTCAACTCCCCGGGACACTGCCACAACCCCTAAATGTAAGGAGGCACCAAGAACAATGTTCTCGTCACAAAACCATCGGAACGATTCCAAGATACCCGCGTGATCCTAAAAAAATAGTGAAATTTGAGAAGAGAAGAGTCAAAACTCCACGTCAGGATGCCTCCCCAGAGTGACGAAGGGACTGAGGAGTAAAAAGAATCCTACTCTTCGATATATATAATCCTAAATGACTCAAAACATTTTTCTAGACTTAACAACGCCAGCAATTCGATCAAGCAGGGGGGCTCCTAAGTCGGGGAAGGCTCTGATTACCAACTTGTTACGCCCACGACGCGGCTATATCTCCCACGTGTCGGAGCACGACTTAGAGGCATAACCGCATTGTAAGCAATGTCGCAAATGGGGTAATCTTCACACAACCCATGTAATGAATAAAGGGAAAGAGATACATAGTTGGCTTACACTCGCCATGTCACACAATAGCATAAATATCATTACATTCCTCCAGATACAATCAAGGTCCGACTACGGAACCAAAATAAAGAACAACCCCAAATGCAACAAAGTTCCTGATCGCCCCAACTGGGCTCCACTACTGATCGTCTGGAAAGGAAACGTAGTATCGTCCTGAGTCCTCATCGAACTCCCACTTGAGCTTAGTCGAATCTCCTCGAGCGGTATCATCGGTCCATGCAACTGGTTTTGGAAGTAATCTGTGAGTCACGGGGACTCAGCAATCTCACACCCTTGCGATCAAGACTATTTAAGCTTATAGGTAGGTGAAAGGTATGAGGTGGAGCTGCAACAAGCACTAGCATATATGGTGGCTAACATACGCAAAAGAGAGCGAGAAGAGAAGGCAAAGGCACGATCGATAAACTATGATCAAGAAGTGATCCTGGAACAACCTACGTTCAAACATAACTCGAGACCGTGTTCTCTTCCCGGACTCCGCCGAAAAGAGACCGTCACGGCCACACACTCTGTTGATTCATTTTAATTAAGTTAATTTCAAGGTTTTCTACAACCGGACATTAAAAAATTCCCATCTGCCCATAACTGCGGGCACGGCTTCCGAAAGTTCAAATCCCTGCAGGGGGTGTCCCAACTTAGCCCATCACAAGCTCTCACGGTCAATGAAGGATATTCTTTCTCCCAAGACAATCCGATCAGACTCGGAATCCCGGTTACAAGACATCTCGACAATGGTAAAACTAAACCAGCAAAGCCACCCGAATGTGCCGACAAATCCCGATAGGAGCTGCACATATCTCGTTCTCAGGGCACACCAGATGAGCAAGATGTCAGGTAGGCCAGCCCGGAGTTGCCTGCAAACTTCTTTGAGTTGACGTTAGCTTGATCCTCGTAAACGTACTCAACGGGTTCCTCGATCACGTACTCCTCTCCTGGCTCTACCCAAATCAAGAACACAAGCAAAGGGAGACACAATCAACCACGTGCAATGCACAAGCAACATGATGCAAAACATGGCATGATATGTGGGATGTGATATGCGATGCATATGCATGTTTCGGAAAGGAAAGATTGAACCTAGCCTCAACTTGGAAAACCAAGAGTGCCACTGGAAAGATGAGTTGATTTCGGTTGAAATTGATATAAAGATCGCTGGAATCGGATGCACGGTTTGCAAATGACAAGCAAAACAATAATGGCCCAAAGCTGCGATTAACAGCACGAGGCCATCTAAATGCATCAAGAAAATTAAGCTACTGCACTCTAACATAACAACAAAATACATGGCAGGGATCCACTCAAGATGCTTGACAAAAGATTAACACTGAGCTACGTCTAATTCACTAAATAGCAGGTTCAAACAAGCACGGAAAAAGTGCAAAAGATAACAGGTTACAGACTTGGTGAAAATAACATGTCGGGAATTTAACATCAGGAAGCAATGTTTAGAGCAAGATAACTACATGCTACAGGAACACATCATGGCAAAGCAAGGCAAGGCACGAAGCTACTCAAAGCATACAACAAAACTCCCTTACTAACCATAAGCCAAAAGGGATCAGAAAATACAATGGCAACCATGTGAACATAGCAACTTTCGTTCACAGATTCAGACTTAGTAGAAAACTGAAACATGGCAAAACAGATATTAAGTAGGCATGTTTACGAGCTCGATGCACTCACCACAAGGCATTGCATGACAAACTAATCATACACCCAGCAAGTAGACATGGCATAGAAGCTAGACATGGCAAGAACAATAACATAGCATGCATGGATCAACTACAACAACCTCGGCAAAAATGCTTAACATGTAAACATTCTGCCAGGAACATTTTATAGCAAAAGTAGAGCTTGATTGAGTCAAGCTAGGGTGCTCCATAAATGCAAACAAAGACATGGATGGATAGAGCACAACAATATCTACAAAACATCCTTACTGATCATGCTCAAAAAAGGCATGGATCACTCTGTAACAACATGAATACATGGCATAAAAATATTGACAGGGCAAGGACTTAGAAGATTTCTAAGTCCCTGAAATCAGCAACATTACGAGAGCTACTTTGCATGCTTGTGCTAGTCACCACAGAGATCACAAAAATACATGGCATACACCCCTGTAAATATGACATGGCATACTTCAAAACTCATGTAGGGCTCAAGTTCATAGGAGGCACACATCAATCATGGGGAAAAAATGACAAATGACCAATTACTGATATGAATCTAAAACTAATATAAACTAGCACTCTTGCAACAGCATTTAGGGCATCAAGATGAGCTCAAATGAACATGATGCAATGAGATGAAATGAAGTACTCGTCAAGACGAACAATTTGATATGCTACACGCCCGAAACGGAGCCACGGGTGCAGAGATATGATGCTATGAAGAATGCCAAAAATTACTGGAGGTGAGGGAAAAAGTCAACTGCTAGGGTTTTCAGATCCAGATCGGGCACGGACGACGAGGCGCTCGCCGGAGTTCCGCCGGAGTCATACTTGGGGCGCCGGAGTTGGGGGAGAGGGTTGGTGCCACCGGATCCGGCGACGAGGACAGGGCGGCGAGGCGGTGGCCGAGCGGTGCGGCGGCGCAGTGCACGGCGACGAGCTGTGGCGGCCGACGACGAGGTGACGAGGGGCGGCGATGGCCGCGGCGCACAGCGGCGAGCTGCGCGGCGGGGCGGCGGAGGCGGACGGGCGGCGCTAGGGCGGAGGAGAGGCGAGGAGGCGCGGGGCGGCGATGGGCTTTCGGGGGCCCGATCTGGGCTGCCCGGGCCGGCGGCGGAGAGGGCGGCGGTGCACCAGGTGGCAGCGCGTGAGTGGCGGCGGCGATTGCGTCCGACGGCGGCGGACGTGTCCGGTCGTGCGGAGAGGAGTGGGGCTAGGGTTAGGGTAGGAATGACCTGGGATTTTCGGGGAAGAGACCTTTTTATCGGTAGGAGGAGCTAGGAGGCTCCAAATTGAGCACGGTTTGCGGCCACGCGATCGTGATCGAACAGCCTAGAAGATGGAGGGGGTTTAGGTGGGTTTTGGGCCACTTTGGAGGGGTGTTGGGCTGCAACACACACGAGGCCTTTTCGGTTCCTCGGTTAACCATTGGAGTATCAAACGAAGTCCAAATGACACGAAACTTGACAGGCGGTCTACGGTAGTAAACCAAGGCCGCTTGGCAAGTCTCGGTCCAATCCGAGAACGTTTAACACCCGCACACGAAAAGAGGTAGAAAGGGACACCGGAGGACATAGGAGCGCCGGAATGCAAAAAGGACAACGGGGAAAATGCTCGGATGCATGAGACGAACATGTATGCAAATGTGATGCACATGATGACCTGATATGAGATGCATGACAAAGACAAAACAACACGAAGACAAAAACCCGACAACGAGGAAATATCATAACTTAGTGCCGGAAATGGCAAGAGTTGGGATACAAATATGACAGGTTACATACGGGGTGTTACATAGGACTGGTCATCTGCCTCTGAATCCTCCTCTGAAGAGCTATCTATAACCAGCAAGATATCTGCTTCACCAGGTAGCATTTTCTGCTCTGAAGATCTTGTTTTCACTCCAGATTTCTCCATCGCCAATTCAAATGGCTGATGCATAGGAAGAGCGGTTGAATATACAAACATTGTCGACAAAAGCAATGAGAAATGCAAAAAAAGTACGGCATGATATAATTCACATATATGACGCTTGGCTAAACAGCATGGCATTGCATAATTCACATATAATGCCTTGCAACAAGATAGCATTGCATAATTCACATATATAATGTCTTGCAACAAGATGGCATTGCATAATTCACATATATGGTAATTAGACACTAAACAGGTGGCATTCACACAAAGCATGTCTAAACTAAGCAAATGACATAGCAATGCAAGATACCCACTAGTAGAAAAAGGGTCAAATGTGAAGCACATTAGTGTCGGTTTGAATTTGAGCCGGCACTAATGTGTCCATTAGTGCCGGTTCCAACGGCTAGGCGGGCGGACATCATTAGTACCGGTTCGTGGGCAACCTTTAGTACCGGTTCATGCCACGAACCGGTACTAATGAGGTTGTGTCAGGCTGTGGTTAGGCTGGGGCCCCCATGAACACCTTTAGTACCGGTTCATGGCATGAACTGGTACTAGAGTTTCTTAGTAAGCTGATTTTTAGTCCCACCTCGCCAAGAGAGAGGCAGTAGGAGCGGTTTATAAGTCGTGAATGCACAGACGATGAAGGAGAGGCACAATGCTCAACTGCACGTTGCTTAGCTTCAAGCCTTTCGGAATAGCATAGATTGCACGGAGCTATGTGCAGTGCAGTCTACACTATTCCGAAAGGCTTGAAGCTAATTAACCAGCATCGCACCTCTTTTTTATTTTTAATAACTTATTTGAAATCCCGACTTCTTGTGTTCAGTATGCAGCATTCAAAGTGACGTCGTCAATTTCCAACACGTTCTGACATCTTTTGATGTTTTTCAGTCATTTACCGATTTGTTTAGAGAGATAAATGACCGTGAAATTGAAAATCACTACAAAATGAACTCTGAAAATGTTAAAACTTGGCATGGTATCATAATTTCACCCGCATAGCATGTGCGAAAGAGTAGAGAGGGTCACAGCAAAAACAAGACGCACTTCGTGTACAAACTGGACAATCTCTTTCGGAGTATCAGGGTTTCGGACGAGAACTCATCTGTTACACAGGCACTTCAATGTTTTTTAAACTTATTTGAACTCCAGACTTTTTTTGCATTCAGTATGCAGCATTCAAAGCGACATCATCAATTTCCAACACGTTCTGACATCATTTGTCGTTTTTCAGTCATTTACCGATTTGTTTAGAGAGCTAAATGACCGTGAAATTGAAAATCACCACAAATTGAACTCTGAAAATGTTGAAACTTGGCATGGTATCATCATTTCACCCGCATAGCATGTGCTAAAGAGTAGAGAGGGTCACGACAAAAACTGGACGCACTTCGTGTACAAACTGGACAATTTCTTTTGGAGTATCAGGGTTTCGGACGAGAACTCATCTATTACACGGGCACTTCAATGTTTTTTAAACTTATTTGAACTCCATAATTTTTTGCGTTCAGTATGCAGCATTCAAAGTGACGTCATCAATTTCCAACATGTTCTGACATCATTTGATGTTTTTCAGTCATTTACCGATTTGTTTAGAGAGCTAAATGACCGTGAAATTGAAAATCACTACAAAATGAACTCTGAAAATGTTGAAACTTGGCATGGTACCATCATTTCACTCGCATAGCATGTGCGAAAGAGTAGAGAGGGTCACGGCAAAAACTGGACGCACTTCGTGTACAAACTGGACAATCTCTTTCGGAGTATCAGGGTTTCAAACGAGAACTCATCTGTTACACAAACACTTCAATGTTTTTTAAACTTATTTGAACTCCAGACTTTTTTGCATTCAGTATGCAGCATTCAAAGCGACATCATCAATTTCCAACACGTTCTGACATCATTTGCTATTTTTCAGTCATTTACCGATTTGTTTAGAGAGCTAAATGACCGTGAAATTGAAAATCACTACAAATTGAACTCTGGAAATGTTGAAACTTGGCATGGTATCATCATTTCACTTGCATAGCATGTGCGAAAGAGTACAGAGGGTCACGGCAAAAACTGGACACACTTCGTGTACAAACTGGACAATCGCTTTTGGAGTATCAGGGTTTCGGACGAGAACTCATATGTTACACGGGCACTTCAATGTTTTTTAAACTTATTTGAACTCTAGACTTTTTTGCGTTCAGTGTGCAGCATTCAAAGCGACGTCATCAATTTCCAACATGTTCTGACATCATTTGATGTTTTTCAGTCATTTACCGATTTGTTTAGAGAGCTAAATGACCGTGAAATTGAAAATCACTACAAAATAAACTCTGAAAATGTTGAAACTTGGCATGGTACCATCATTTCACTCGCATAGCATGTGCGAAAGAGTAGAGAGGGTCACGGCAAAAACTGGACGCACTTCGTGTACAAGCTGGACAATCTCTTTCGGAGTATCAGGGTTTCGGACAAGAACTCATTTGTTACATGGTCACTTCAATGTTTTTTAAACTTATTTGAACTCTAGACTTTTTGCGTTCAGTATGCAGCAAAAATTGGACGCACTTCGTGTACAAGCTGGACAATCTCTTTCGGAGTATCAGGGTTTCGGACAAGAACTCATTTGTTACATGGGCACTTCAATGTTTTTTAAACTTATTTGAACTCCAGACTTTTTGCGTTCAGTATGCAGCATTCAAAGCGACGTCATCAATTTCCAACACGTTTTGACATCATTTGATGTTTTTTAGTCATTTACCGATTTGTTTAGAGAGCTAAATGACCGTGAAATTAAAAATCACTACAAAATGAACTCTGAAAATGTTGAAACTTGGCATGGTATCATCATTTCACCCACTGCTCATAGGCCGCCGCCCAACGCTCGTACACACACACACACATACACACACAGACACGCACACACAAACACACATATTTTTTACTTATTTTCTATTTTCTGTTGTTTAGATTAATGTTAGATGAATTACGTAGATAAGAATGTTAATTAATGTTAGATGAATTAGATAAAAAAGTTGTTAAATATTAATTTCAATTGTTAGATGAATTAGCTAAATATTAATTAGGTATATATATGAGATTTGAACTAGTTGAATTAATATAACTAGTTTATTTTTAGTAAGAAAATTTAGGTATATGAGATTATTTGAACTAGTTGGATTAATATTACTAGTTTATTTTTAGTAAATGCTTAGCTGAACTAGTTCAATTAATAGTACTAGTTTATTTTTAGTAAGAAAATTTAGGTATATGAGATTTGATGATCTAATCAAAATATTACTATATAGAACTACCTACTTTATTATATAGAGATTTGATAATCTAATTAACATTTTACTATATAGAACTAGCTACCTTATTTTTAGTAAGAAAATTAATAGAACTAGTTTAGTTGAATTAGTTGAATTAATTAGTTGAACTAGTTAGTTGAATTAGTTGAGCTACTTTATTAAGGTATATTTTTTGTAAGTGTTTAGTTGAATTAATAGAACTAATAAGTGTTTAATGTTTCACCTATGAACATAGAAATGTCGTCTGACGACGAACACGATTTCATTATGTGCGAATACTGCAAAGACCAGCGCGGCCTGTGCGGCAGAAATTTTCTAGTTGATGATAGGCGCTTCAGCATCAAGCTGGATGAGAACTTTGAAGTGGATACAGTAAGTCACAATGACAAGTCTTTTTTCATAATTAAGCATGACTTATGCTTCATTTGCTTCAACTTTTAATTTTAATTTTTCACTATTCTACTAGTGTATCCCCTGCCATGCAAGAATTTTTGTCTTGGATAAGATAGGTTTCAGTCCTAACAAAACTATGGAGGTAAAAAAAGTTTATTTGAAGACCGAGCATGGTTATATCTTCAACGTCAAATTATACAATGCAAACACATACACCTATTTTGAATGCAAAACTTGGCAAGCACTATGCAAGGCTTATGCATTTGAGCCTGATATGGTTATCACCTTTGATATTCGTTCGGAAGATGATATTGAAGGTAATAGAGACATCTGGGTCGATGTGCAGACGCCTCCAGTTCTACCATTATGTGAGTTTCTCAACCATATTTATGTCTTCGATATTGTTTATTCAAAAATGGTTGACAAGTAATTTTTATTGACAGCTTATTTCCAATCAAGCAAACATGTCCGACGCTTGGTAGACAGGACCGTCCACTGTCCCGGGGCTGAACTAAACTGCGAGGAGACAAGTCATTATGTTTCATGGCTTGAGGATCTTGATGCTGTCAAGGCAAAAAAAATCCTGCACTTAGAAATGTTAGTACTCAAAACGTGCGACCAATAGTGTTTGTAATGAACTACGGTCACATATATTTAGGAAAGATGGTAAGATTTCTACTATTTCTCCTCAGTGCATCTTTTGCATACATTATTTTTTTAAGTTAAACTTCATTGCTAAGTATGTTACTATACGATGTTCTTGAACAGGGACTCCCGATGAATGTTGTGCCTGATTGGATCGAGACTAAAGGTACCATGAATATTGTTAGCTTACGGCCAAGATATCCTACAATGCACTTCAGTGCATTCATGATTTCTAATAGCGAGGAATGCTTAATAGTAAAAGACTGGAGCAAAATTGTGAATGATCGCAGAGAAGTACTAGGGGGCAGCAATTAGAAGCGCAACCCACGATTAGGAGACAGGTTCATCTGCATGCTCCAATATGATGAATCAGGAAAGCTATACATGTTCTATGCTATTTTACCTGAGAGAGAGAGAAGCAGGAGTGATTAGCTAGTTCATGCTCTTAGTACTTGTCCTCTCATGTCCGTGTTCTTCGTCCTGAACTTAATCTCAAAGAGTGATTTGCTTTTGTGGTGTTATGAACGCTTATAATATCATTACCATGTTGAACTCGATGATATCTTTGCTTTCGGTACAAGTGAATGTTTCTTCTTTAAGCTAGTGTTGGTGGTGATTAGATAGCGGTAATGACTATATGATGATTAAATAGTGGTAATGAGACGACTATGATGATTTTTAGCTAGCTAGTATATACTATTTGTTGGTGATGATATATATGATGCAGGAATTTTTATATTAATATGATGATGATGATGATGATGATGATGATGATGATGATGAGTTATTATATCATTTATGAAAGAAACCGCAGATTAGTTTGAACTGGATGGATCCTAGCTAAGTGATCAAGTATATGCCATATCCATATTACCTCGATCACTTAATTAGGTGATCAAGTATAATATGGATATGGCATATACTTGATCACTTAGCTAGGATCCACATGCATCTAGTCGAAACCAATCTGTGGTACTTCCACCTAATGATTTAACAACTCATTATAATGTAAAACAATCACTAAATTAAATTGAAAACACAAAATTAAAGTAAAAATAAAACCAAAACACTCCCAAACATTTAGTACCGGTTGGTGTTACCAACCGGTACTAATGTCCTACGCGCACCCGGGCCTGGCTCGTGCCACGTGATGGCACTTTAGCGCCGGTTCGTGATGAACCGGTACTAAAGGGGGGGCCTTTAGTCCCCACTCTTTAGTGTCGGTTGTGGAACTGGCACTAAAGTCCCTTACGAACCGGCACTAAAGCCCGGTTCTGCACTAGTGTTATGACTAATGTTGAGTCCATGGATTATACGCACTCTCACCCTTCCACCATTGCTAGCCTCTCTAATACCGCACACTTTTCGTCGGTATCATATACCCACCATATACCTTCCTCAAAACAGCCACCATACCTACCTATTATGGCATTTCCATAGCCATTCCGAGATATATTGTCATGCAACTTACCACCGTTCCGTTTACTATGACACGCTCCATCATTGTCATATTGCTTTGCATGATCATGTAGTTGACATTGTATTTGTGGCAAAGCCACCGTTCATAATTCTTTCATACATGTCACTCTTGATTTATTGCATATCCCGGTATACCGCCGGAGGCATTCACATAGAGTCATATTTTTTTCTAAGTATTGAGTTGTAATTGTTGAGCTGTAAGTAAATAAAAGTGTGATGATCATCATTTTTAGAGCATTGTCCCAAGTGATGAAAGGATGATGGAGACTATGATTCCCCCACAAGTCGGGATGAGACTCCGGACTAAATAAAAAAAGGAGAGGCCATAAAAAAAGAGAAAATGCCAAAAAAAAAGAAGGGACAATGCTACTATCCTTTTACCACACTTGTGCTTCAAAGTAGCACCATGATCTTCATGATAGAGAGTCTCCTATGATATCACTTTCATATACTAGTGGGAATTTTTTATTATAGAACTTGGCTTGTATATTCCAATGATGGGTTTCCTCAAAATGCCCTAGGTCTTAGTGAGCAAGCGAGTTGGATGCACACCCACTTAGTTCCTTTTGTTGAGCTTTCATATACTTATAACTCTAGTGCATCCGTTGCATGGAAATCCCTACTCACTCACATTGATATCTATTAATGGGCATCTCCATAGCCCGTTGATACGCCTAGTTGATGTGAGACTATCTTTCCTTTTGTCTTCTCCACAACCACCATTCTATTCCACATACAGTGTTATGTCCATGGCTCACGCTCATGTACTGCATGAAGATTGAAAAAGTTTGAGAACACCAAAAGTATGAAACAATTGCTTGGCTTGCCATCGGGGTTGTGCATGATTTAAATACTTTGTGTGGTGAAGATAGAGCATAGCCAGACTATATGATTTTGTAGGGATAACTTTCTTTGGCCATGTTATTTTGAGAAGACATAATTGCTTAGTTAGTATGCTTGAAGTATTATTATTTTTATGTCAATATTAAACTTTTGTCTTGAATCTTTCGGATCTGAATATTTTTTTGAGGAATTAGACAGTGGGAGAGGCTCCCACTGTGTTTGTATTACTCAAAAGAAGGATACAATGTACAAGGAGGATTTACATGGTGCCTGACCTCCACTTGTG
The DNA here is from genome assembly GCF_056163025.1 of Triticum urartu. Taxonomy (NCBI): domain Eukaryota; kingdom Viridiplantae; phylum Streptophyta; class Magnoliopsida; order Poales; family Poaceae; genus Triticum; species Triticum urartu. The sequence goes on along the minus strand of NC_141879.1, from coordinate 569,041,953 downwards.
GAGGTTGGGGCCGCTACATTTTAATGGATATGCAGTCAAGGTGGTTCTAAGCTATTTACAAAGGAGAGAATAAAGTCTCTCACATCTTCTCTGGTTCTATGATGGAGCAGGCTAAAATCATGTTTGAAACGTTCGAGCCAAGAGAGAATAGTTGGGGTGATGCTTCTGAAATGTTTGTTATTCCTCTCTTTCCAAATGCTCCAAGCCGCGTGAAGGAAGACATCCATGAACATGGGATTGTTCCAATCATGAGCTGCCATGATGATCCACCGAAGCCTTGAACCAGTTTGCTGCCAAGTTATCCCTAGAATGGACCAACAATGTTGGCTAAAAGGGCATTGGAAGATCATGTGTTCGACAGTCTCTTCAATTCGCTGGTCACAAAGAAGGCAGTTGTAATTGTCTCCAATGTTGTAGTGTCTCCTCTTGAGCATGTTACGTGTGTTTAAGCGGTCTGAGAGAAGAAGCCGCCCAAACACCTTAATTTTCACCGTTGACCTGGCTGCCCAGAGCCAATTGTATGATTGATGTGCATGCACCTCTCTAAAGTAGAACTTGTAATATCTGATTGCCTTAAATTCCACTGAACCCCAACAATATGTCCAGTTATCGTGGGGGTCGGGTCAGTAATGTTGCCAACATGCCTCACCTTTTGCTATAGATCACGGACTTCTTGCATTGCTTGAACTGAGAGTGGGAGGTGAAACGTTTCATGCAGCGACGTGAATCCCAGGAAATCTTTGACCGAAATATCTTCATTTATTGCGAAGGAAAAGGCGCACCGGTACGTTTCTTTGAGAGTGACATCAAGCCACAGGTCTTTCCACATGAGCACTATGGCTCCATCATGCACAATTGCTTTTGAAATACCTCTATAGATCGGGGTGAGCTTGAGAACATCTCGCCACCAGAATGATCCGCATGGTTCCATGGCATGGGGGATTTTGTTTGTGTAGTATGTGGACCATACGAGCTCCACCCAAGGCACATCGTGTCTGTTGTAGAATTTATGCAGGTATTTGAGAAGGAGGGCATCGCTTTGTATGCGTAGGTTTATTATGCCAAGACCCCCACACTGTTTTGGTCGACACACCATGCTCCATGCCGCAAGCAAGTTGCATTTGTCCCTATGTTCAGTCTTTTTTGTCCAGAGGCACTTCCTTCGCAATTTGTCAAGCAGCTCAAGTATCTTTGGTGGCAGTCTGAGAGTGCACAGAGCAAAGATAACTAGGGATGTGATCATGGTATTGAGTAGTGATAGCCTGGCTCCATATGACATCAAGGCCAGGGTGCTTGTCATCCGTCGTTCCATTGTGCAAACAAGCGGCATTAAATCTTGGACTGAGGGCTTGGTTGTCTCGAGAGGTAACCCTAGGTAAGTGAAAGGCATGGAACCTACTTTGCATCCAAAGATATTGGAGAGCTCATTGTAGCAGTCGGCCTCACAGTTGATTCGGATCTGAATATTCATACCACAATTAAGAGAATTACATTGGAATTATGCCAAGTAGCATTCCACATCAAAAAATCTGTTTTTATCATTTACCTACTCGAGGACGAGCAGGAATTAAGCTTGGGGATGCTTGATACGTCTCCAACGTATCTATAATTTTTTATTGTTCCATGCTATATTATATTCTGCTTTGGACATCATTGGGATTTATTATACACTTTTATATTATTTTTGGGACTAACCTATTAACCGGAGGCCCAGCCCAGAATTGTTGTTTTTTGCCTATTTCAGAGTTTCACAGAAAAAGAATATCAAACGGAGTCCAAATGGAATGAAACCTTCGGGAACGTGATTTTCGGAACGAACATGATCCAGAGGACTTGGACCCTATGTCAAGAAAGCTACCAGGAAGGCACGAGGTAGGGGGCGCGCCTACCCCCCCCCCCCGGTGCGCCCTCCACCCTCATGGGGCCCACGTTTGTAACGCCCTCGATGCGGCTATATCTCCCATGTGTCGAAGCACGACTTAGAGGCATAACCGCATTGAAAGCAATGTCGCAAGTGAGGTAATCTTCACACAACCCATTTAATACATAAGGGAAAGAGATACATAGTTGGCTTACAATCGCCACTTCACACAATACATGAATAAAGCATTACATCATCCAGATACAATCAAGGTCCGACTACGGAACCAAAATGAAAGAAGACTACCCCAAATGCTACACACATCCCCGATCGTCCCAACTGGGCTCCACTACTGATCGACTGAAACGAAACAACACAATGGAGAAGATCTTCATCGAGCTCCTCCTTGAGCTCAGTTGCGTCACCTGCACGGTATCATCGGCACCTGCAAGCTGGTTTAGGAAGTATCTGTGAGTCACGGGGACTCAGCAATCTCACACCCTCGCGATCAAGACTATTTAAGCTTATAGGTAAGGTAAAAGGTATGAGGTGGAGCTGCAGCAAGCGACTAACATATTTGGTGGCTAACATACGCAAATGAGAGCGAGAAGAGAAGGCAAAAGCACGGACGAGAATCTATGATCAAGAAGTGATCCTGGAACAACCTACGTCAAACATTACTCCAACACCGTGTTCACTTCTCGGACTCCGCCGAGAAGAGACCATCACGGTTATGCACGCGGTTGGTGCATTTTAATTAAGTTCAACTTTAGGTTTTCTACAACCGGACATTAACAAATTCCCATCTGCCCATAACCGCGGGCACGGCTTTCGAAAGTTCAATCCCTGCAGGGGTGTCCCAACTTAGCCCATCACAAGCTCTCACGGTCAACGAAGGATATTCCTTCTCCCAAGACAATCCGATCAGACTCGACATCCCGGTTACAAGACATCCTCGACAATGGTAAAACAAGTCCAGCAACACCGCCCGAATGTGCCGACAAATTCCGATAGGAGCTGCACATATCTCGTTCTCAGGGCACACTCAGATGAGACATCCTACGAGTAAAACCAACCCTCAAGTTGCCCCGAGGTGGCCCCGCAGTCTACTCGGTCGGACCAACACTCAGAGGAGCACTGGCCCAGGGGGGTTTAAATAAAGATGACCCTTGAGTCTGCAGAACCCAAGGGAAAGAAAAGGCTAGGTGGCGAATGGTAAAACCAATGTTGGGCATTGCTGGAGGAGTTTTATTCAAGGTGAACTGTCAAGGGGTTCCCATTATAACCCAACCGTGTAAGGAACACAAAATCCGGGAACATAACACCGATATGATGGAAACTAGGGCGGCAAGAGTGGAACAAAACACCAGGCATAAGGCCGAGCCTTCCACCCTTTACCAAGTGTATAGGTGCATTAATTAAATAAGAGATATTGTGATATCCCAACAAAAAACATGTTCCAACGAGGAACAAACTCCATCTTCACCTGCAACTAGCAACGCTATAAGAGGGGCTGAGCAAAGCGGTAACATAGCCAAACAACGGTTTGTTAGGACAAGGTGGGTTAGAGGCTTGGTTTAGCAACATGGGAGGCATGATATAGCAAGTGGTAGGTATCGTAGAATAGGCATAGCAAAAGAGCGAGCAACTAGCAAGCAAAGATAGAAGTGATTTCGAGGGTATGGTCATCTTGCCTGAAATCCCACAAGGAAGAAGAACGAGTCCATGAAGAAGACAAACGGACATAGTCGAACGGATCCTCACAAACGCAACGTTATCGGAACTAACCCGAAGAAGCAACACCGAAAAGAAGCAAACAACATAGTAAACAACCACCACATACACATGGACTCATCAATATGCATGTCCGGTTAAATATGCATGGCATGGCAAGGGGCACAAACAAAACTACAAGTTAAGTGGAGCTCAATATGCAACGAGTTGCATATTGACGGAACACCACATCAATTATTTAGTTCTCTCTCATTTAGGTACTCAACAATATTAAATGTTGGTTAACATGGCAAGAGGTGAAGCATAACAAAACTATACCATCTAACAATTTAAATGAGGTCGGATATAACCAACCACAAATCCGGTAAATCCCCATATGCATTTAACAATTTGGTGCAACAACAATTTTAAACATTTTAAATGTTGTTATCATGATGCGAATGACATGTGTAAGTTTTATGCAGGTTTTAAGAAAATGTTAACAAGAGCATATCATGAAACATTTGTTACCGTGGCGGAAACGGAAAAGGGGTGCCATGGCAACGATAACGATAGCGGTGCCACGGCAACGTTCCGGTTCCGGTAACTCGATTGAGAAACCGATGCAAAGGAGAAGTGTGCGGATGCATGCAAAAGATGGTGGGGCACTCCCGGATACCGGGTGTCCCATGAGTCGATGATGGTGACAAGGCAAAAGAGGGGCAACGTGTACCGACAATTCGAGCATGGAGCAAGCACGAGCATCTCATACATCACACATGCATTCGTTCACGGCCGGTCGTCTCGGGGTTATACCTTCGAAGCGTGTGTTATCGGAGGGGTTCGAGTTCGATGCGGTGTAGGGGAAGTAGACGTTTTCGGGACGTTCGTAGTGGAAGTAGTCGTTCTCGCATGCTCTAGGGTCGACGGTAGAGGTTCTCGTGATCTCGACGACGGTAGAGGTTCTCGCGATCTCGACGACGGTAGTGGTACATGTTCGTTTTTGGAGAGGTACTTGACGAATCCAAGGTTTCCGGGGGCAACGGTAGTGGAACTTGGCGAATCCGAGTTCTTCGGAGGTCGTCATCGAACTTGGCCAAATACACGATGTGGGTAGACGTTTACTCGACGGCCTTCGGCAACGGTAGTTGTTGTACAAGTTTTTGTAGAGGTTCGGGGTCATCGTGGAGGTGCTTGGCGCAACGTAGGTCTCTGGGGTCATCGGGTACATGTTCACGAAGTAGTCGTACACGTCGACGATAGTTGTACACATGACGTTGGGGTACTTGTCGGTCCGGTCTTGACGGAGTAGATGTACACGTTGTCGGGGTACTTGTCGCATCACCGGGTATATATGTACATGTTCGGAGTGGAACTTGGCATATCCATGTACTTGGCGTTTTGCAATCTCATGTCCAGGGTCGTCAAGTAGTCGTTCGGGCGTCTTGGAAGAACGTGACGTTCACGGGGTCCCGGTCTTGACCATGGAGAGGGGAGGCTGTGGTGGGTGCACTGGGCCTGCGTGTGCAAAGGTCAACGGAGCTGGGCCTTGCTGGCGGAACGCTGTGAGCGGGACGCCTCATGGACCACCAAAAGAAGCAGGGGAGGTCGCTGCGGTCAACGGGTACGGTGACTCCTCACTGGACTTGGCGCAGACGCGGACGAGGGCTTGAGGCGGCTGGCTCCGGGATGCAGGGCACGGAGGGAGGTGTTGATCCGGCCACTGGACGACGTCTCCGGTGAGAACCGAGTCGAGGCAGGGGGTCGGCGGCCATGAGTTGGTCTCCTGTTACAGAGAACAAGAGAGATGAGAGGTGGAGGAGGGAAAGAGAAGGAGAAAGAGGCGCGGGGGAAGAGGCCTTGGAGGTCGAGGTCGGCGGGAACGGCGTGCAGGCTGATCCAGGCGGAGGCACGCGGGATCCCGCCGGCGGCGTGGCCTGAGACGACGGCGCCATGGGGATTGGTCCCCTGGACGCATCCTGCAACGCTGGAAGAAGCAACAACGGGGTTCGCGAAGAGGCGAGGTGGAGGAGGAGCTGGCGGCGCTTGGCGGCGGTGGAGCTCCAAGGCGGCGGCGTCTGCGATGGAGGGCTTGACGGGAGGAGGAAAGGGATCGGGAGAGAGAGAGATCGAGGAGAGATCGTACGCGGGGCTTCTCCCTGGCGGCGGTGGATGAGGACGAGAGGAAGAGGGTGAGTGGGATCGGGCAGAGAGAGGGTTAGGTTTAGGTGGGAGTTCAGTTGGGCCGGCTAGGTCAGGCCACAGTTGGACCCAAGCATGCTACGGGGATGGATGGGCCTTGCTGGACTTCCCCCCTCCATATTTTTATTACTCAAAAGAAGAAAGAAAAAAAACACAGGAGATAAAAGAAATGAACAGAGGAGTAGCAAAAGAGTTTGGAAGGGAGAAAAATCTTTCCAGACACACAAAAATGTGAAGGATGACAATAAAATGGTAAGAGGATTTTTGGAGAAAAAGGTTCGGACATGTTGAAATTAATTCACCATGTTTGAATTTTGAAGCCCATTCGAAAAGACTCAAAATGGGCTGAGATTTTAGAGGAGCCTCGATAAAAGAGATGAGAAAAATATTGGCAAGGTTTGAAGGTCAAACTCGAAGATGAAAATACAAGGAAAATACTATTCACGTGTGTTATGGTTGATTCCATAAGGATGGAATATTTATTATAGCTCCCTAATAATATTGGGAGGATATATGTTATAAAGAGAAAAACACCATGTGCATTTCCCTCGATTTAAATGGATCGAAGATCCATACAAATTATTTATGAAGTTATAAGATTAATGATATGATGGCATGATGACATGATGCCATGCACATGATGAAATGATGAATGCAAAGAACCAAACAAGTCACACGACGGAACCCGGAAACCCTGGAAGGCATCTGAAGCTCCGGTCTTGGGGCGTCACAACGTTGATCCACCGATGTACTTCTTCCTCCTATATATACCTACGTACCCCCAAACTACCAGATACGGAGCCAAAAACCTAATTCCACCGCCACAACCTTCTATACCCGTGAGATCCCATCTTGGGGCCTTTTCCGAAGCTCCGCCGGAGGGGGCATCGATCACGGAGGGCTTCTACATCAACACCATAGCCTCTCCGATGATGTGTGAGTAGTTTACCTCAGACCTTCGGGTCCATAGTTATTAGCTAGATGGCTTCTTCTCTCTTTTTGGATCTCAATACAAAGTTCTCCACGATTCTCGTGGAGATCTATTCGATGTAATCTTCTTTTACGGTGTGTTTGTTGAGACTGATGAATTGTGGGTTTATGATCAAGTTTATCTATGAACAATATTTGAATCTTCTCTGAATTCTTTTATATATGATTGGTTATCTTTGCAAGTCTCTTCGAATTATCAGTTTGGTTTGGCCTACTAGATTGATCTTTCTTGCAATGGGAGAAGTGCTTAGCTTTGGGTTCAATCTTGCGGTGTCCTTTCCCAGTGACAGTAGGGGCAGCAAGGCACGAATTGTATTGTTGCCATCGAGGATAACAAGGTGGGGTTTATATCATATTGCATGAGTTTATCCCTCTACATCATGTCATCTTACTTAAAGCGTTACTCTGTTCCTTTGAACTTAATACTCTAGATGCATGCTGGATAGCGGTCGATGTGTGGAGTAATAGTAGTAGATGTAGGCAGGAGTCGGTCTACTTGTCTCGGACGTGATGCCTATATACATGATCATACCTAGATATTCTCATAACTATGCTCAATTCTATCAATTGCTCAACAGTAATTTGTTTACCCACCGTAATACTTATGCTCTTGAGAGAAGCCACTAGTGAAACCTATGGCCCCCGGGTCTATTTTCCATCATATTAATCTCCCGTCAACAAGCTATTTTTTGCGCTGTTTTTATTTTGCTTTATTTACTTTGCATCTTTATCATAAAAATACTAAAAATATTATCTTATCATATCTATCAGATCTCACTTTCGTAAGTGACCGTGAAGAGATTGACAACTCCTTTATTGCGTTGGTTGCGAGGATTTTATTTGTTTGTGTAGGTGCGAGGGACTCGTGCGTGGCCTCCTACTGGATTGATACATTGGTTCTCAAAAACTGAGGAAAATACTTACGCTACTTTGCTGCATCACCCTTTCCTCTTCAAGGGAAAACCAACGCAGTGCTCAAGAGGTAGCACGGGTCATCGGATCCAAAACCGGACCCGATAGCTTAACGGTGACCCGTTATGGTGGATGCCACGTGTCGGGCACCCTTGACGAAAGCACTTCCATGACGCGCCATTTATCATCATGGAAGTGGACACTTCCGTGATGATAATTTTGGTAATGTCATGGAACACTTCTACGACAACACATGTATGACTATCTTGATTTTGTCATAAAATTGGCATGTATGTACATGCATGATAGAAAATGTGACCTACTGTGACAAACACGTATCATCACGGAAGTGTAATTTTTTGTAGTGAATGGCTAATACACATATTTCTACCAATCACCATGGTTGGCCGGTGGCAAAGCAGTTACAGCTGAAATGGACAACATTTGTGCAAGATTACATTAGGTGAAGACAAGGGTTTAAGTTTTTTTTTGAAGCCTCAAACCAACTAAGCAAAATTGACCATGTAGCATAATTCAGGTGTATTATAGTTTCTTCCCGGTAGGCTTTTAAAATTATGAATAGGGAGGGACGGAGGGAGAAAGAGAGAGAGGGAGAGGGAGGGCGAGGGAGAGCCGGAGAGGGAGGGAGGGAGCGAGACCAAGGAGGGAGATAGGATTTGTTTTAGTCTGTTATTATTTCTTAATAAGAAATTTATGCAAACAGTCATCTATCATGGTAGCTTTCCATTCGTAAATAAGGCATACTAGAAGAACGTCTGTGCGTTGCAACGGGGCCACATTAACTTTAAGAGTTCAATATCAGTTATGTTAATATTACATTTAATATTCTCATACATATTAAGTGACATTGACGACTTTTTTACCATCAAATTCTTACACACATACCCTCTCCCTCACTCTTCCTCACTCTCTCTCTCCCCTTCTCCCTCTCTCTCTCTAACACACACATATCCATCTTATTGGGTACGGGACCATAATCCATCTATTTCACACGCACACGCGCTAGTGCATAACAATATGGATTATATGTATTATATTTGCCACCACAACTGAGGGAATTAATTTCATGTAATCGGCCAGCCACAGCTCCATGACAAACAATACATCTAAATTCTTAGCGTTATTTTTATGTAACATTGGCGAGAGGTAAACGGCGGTGATTGTTTCCTTTGTTTGGAGATTGATTACCATCCGTGAGTTAAGCTGGGTACTAAAGAAGAATCTGATTGTGATACGTGAATTGATTGTTGCCTTGTACGTTTGGTTTTGGTATTTGAAGATTGTAATGCCCTCGATGCGGCTATAGCTCCCACGTGTCGAGGCACGACTTAGAGACATAACCGCATTGAAAGCAATGTCGCAAGTCAGGCAATCATTACAACATCCCATGTAATACATAATAAAAGGGGGAGATAACATAGTTGGCTTACACTCGCCACGTCACATCAGAGTACATAAATAACATCCATCAAGCAAACACTCATGGCCCGACTACGGCGCTAAAATAGAAAAGAACCCAACATGCGACAAGGCCCTGAATCAAACCCCAACTAGGCACCACTACTGATCATCGGGAAAGGAAACATAATAACGCTGAGAGTCCTCGTCGAACTCCCACTTGAGCTCGTACTCGTCACCTGGAGCGGAATCACCTGGACCTGCATCTGGAATTATAGTATTTGTGAGCCACAGGGACTCAGCAATCTCGCACCCTCGCGATCAAGACTATTTAAGCTTATAGGAACGGATGAGGCAAATATATGTGGAGCTGCAGCAAGCGACTAGCATATATGGTGGCTATCTTATACGCAAAAGAGAGCGAGAAGAGAAGGCAAGCGCGAGCGAGAAGCTAGAAGGAACAACCTGCGCAAACATAACTCCAACACCGTGTCCACTTCCCGGACTCCGCCGAGAAGAGGCCATCACGGCAACACACACGGTTGATTCATTTTAATTAATTAAGGTTTAAGTTATCTACAACCGGACATTAACAAATTCCCATCCGCCCATAACCGCGGGCACGGCTTTCGAAAGTTCAATCCCTGCAGGGGGTCCCAACTTAGCCCATGACAAGCTCTCACGGTCAACGAAGGAATAGACCTCCACCCGAGTCACACCAATCAGACTCGGTAACCCGGTACAACAAGACAGTTCGACAGGTTAAAACAAGACCAGCAACACCGCCCGAATGTGCCGACAAATCCCGATAGGAGCTGCACATATCTCTTTCTCAGGGCACACTCAGATGAGACATCCTACGAGTAAAACCAACCCTCAAGTTGCCCCGAGGTGGCCCCGCAGTCTACTCGGTCGGACCAACACTCAGAGGGAGCACTGGCCCGTGGGGGGCTAAAATAAGATGACCCTTGAGTCTGCAGAACCCAAGGGAAAGAAAAGGGTAGGTGGCAAATGGTAAAACCAATGTTGGGCATTGCTGGAAAAGCTTTAATCAAGGCGAAATATCAAGGGGTTCCCATTATAACCCAACCGCGTAAGGAACGCAAAATCCGGGAACATAACACCGATATGACGGAAACTAGGGCAGCAAGAGTGGAACAAAACACTAGGCGAGAGGCCGAGCCTTCCACCCTTTACCAAGTATATATATGCATTAAGATAACATAGCAATATAATGATATCCCAACAAGTAAATAAATGTTCCAACAAGGAACGGCTCCAATCTTCACCTGCAACTAACAACGCTATAAGAGGGGCTGAGCAAAGCGGTAACATAGCCAATCAACGGTTTGCTAGGACATGGTGGGTTAGAGGTTTGGCATGGCAATTGGGAGGCTGACAAGCAAAAGGTAGGCATCGTAGCATTGGCAAAGCAAGAGCGAGCAAACTAGCATAGCAAAGATAGTAGTGATTTCGAGGGTATGATCATCTTGCCTGCACAGTTGTCAAAGTTGACTGGATCCTCACAAGCAAGCTCAACGGGCTCCTCGGTAGCGAACTCGTCTCCCGGCTCTACCCAACAAGACAAAAAAGCAACAAAGATACAATCAACCACGTGCAAGACCAAGCAATATGATGAAATGATGATATGCTATGCGGGATGCGATGCGGGATGCAAAATGCAAGATATGACAGGAAATGCATGAACCTGGCCTCAACTTGGAATTCCAAGGGTGCCACTGGATAGAGGGGATGAAATCGCTTGAAAACGATATAAAGATCATTGGAATCGGAGCTACGGTTTGGAAATGGCAAGCGTTTTAAGATATGACACCGGTCTGCGATTTACAGCAAGTAGGCATCTAAATGCAACGAAATGAACATGCTACAGCCACCAAACATGAAAACAAAGTACATGGCAGTGATGTACACAATATGGTTAACAAAACACTAGCACTGAGCCATAGGCAAATTCATCCATTAAGAGGTTCAAACAAGCATGGCAAAAAATGAATATGCAAAACAGATTCCAGACTTAGTGAAATTAACACTAGCCTGAAATTTCAGATCACGAAGCCCTCTTCGGAGCAGCAAAACAACATGATACAAAACCTGAACATGACAAGTAAGAACATGGAATGGAGCTACTCAACGAGCTTAACAAAACACCCAAAGTGACCTGGGGCCAAAAGGGTTCACAAAATACTCTACCGAGCACACGAACATAGCTCAAACACAATCAGTTTTCAGACTTAGTGAAAACTGAGACATGCTGAAATATAACTCACGAAGGCATGTAAACAAGCTCGATGCACTCACTACGGTGCAATTCATGGCAAGGAAAGCATATAACCAGCAAGAAGGCACAATATGCTAGCTACACATGGCAAGAACAAAGGCATAGCATGCATGGAACACTAACGGTAGCATCGGCAAAATCGCAAACAAGTTGACGATCTGCCCAGATTAACAACAAAGCAAAAGTTGAGCTCGATTGAGTCAACCTAGAGCACTCCATATATGCAAACAAAGACATGGATGGATAGAGCATAACATAAATATCAAAACTCTCTTACTGATCATCCTCAAAAGAGGCACGGATAACTAGGAAACAAGCTGGACATATGGCATCATGAACTAAAATATCCCAGACTTAGTGAAAATCACTAAGTCCCTGAAATCAGCAATCTCAGGTACCTCTCTTCGCAAGCTTCCACAAGACAACACACACATCCTAAAAATGCATGGGTGGCACCTCTGGAAAGAAGACAAAATGCTTAACAATTCATCCCAAAGGGGCACAGGCATATCATGCACGAATTAAACATGGCAAAAATGACAAAAGTGCATGATGAACTAACGGATCTGCAATTTAACTCACGAAGCCTCCTTCTAACAGCATTTTGGGAAACAAGATGACCTCAAATGCAAATGATGCAATGGAATGAAATGATGTGCATGTCGAGACGAAGATTTTGATATATCATATGCCCAAAACGGAGCTACGGTTGCGGAGATACAAGCAGTCAAAGGTAGCACGAAAATTAAGGTTTCGGGGGAGAGGGGTCAACCCAGATCTAGATCCAGCGGCACGGATTACGAGGCGGCCAGGGCACTGTAGCGGCACGGCTGCCGAGGTTCGCCGGGAATGGTGGGGACGGCGGCCGGAGCAGCGGGGAAGGCCGGGCCCGGAGGAGAGGACGGCGGCCGGAGGTGGAGCGGCGTCCTGCGGCGGCGCGGGCCACCGGAGAAGGTCGAGGCGGCGGGGCCCGGCGCGGTGGCGCCGGCCGGCGACGGCGGCAGCGCGCGGCCGGGGACGGGCGGCGGCGGGGCGCCGGCGACGAGGAAGAAAGGCGGCGGGGCGCTGGCGCGAGGCGGCGTGGGAGATGGGCCACGGGGGCCGGGCGCGGGCCAGGTGGGCCGGCGGCGATGCGGTCCCGCCCCGGGGACAGGTGGCGGCGAATGGTTGGCTGGCGGCGGCGGGGCGGACGGTGTCCGGTCGGATCCGGACACGTCCGTCGGTGGGGGGGGGGGGGGTTTGATCTGCTTTTTTTTAGGAGGAGGACGGGGAGGAAGACGAGATCCGAAAATGGGGGCCCTTTAAATAGGCATAAGTGGAGTTAGGAGAGTCCAAATGAGGTGCGATTTTCGCCCACGCGATCATGATCGAACGCTCTAGGACATGGAGCAGAGTTTGGTGGGTTTTGGGACAAATTTGGAGGGTGTTGGGCTGCAACACACACAAGGCCTTTTCGGTCCCTCGGTTAACCGTTGGAGTATCAAACGAAGTCCAAATGATACGAAACTTGACAGGCGATCTACCGATAGTAATCCAAGGCCGCATGGCAAGTCTCGGTCCAATCCGGAAATGTTTGAACCCCACACACGAAAGAAAGCTAGAAATGGCCACCGGAGGAGAACGAAGCGCCGGAATGCAAAACGGACAACGGGGAAAATGCTCGAATGCATGAGATGAACATGTATGCAAATGCAATGCACGTGATGACATGATAAGAGATGCACGAAAAAGAAAAACAACACACGGAGACAAAGACCCGAACCCGAGAAATAAATATAACTTAGCGCCGGAGACGGCAAGAGTTGGATACAAATATGGAAAGTATATCTGGGGCGTTACAAAGATTGATTACCATCTGTTAGTTGGGTTACCAAAGAAGAAATCAATCACCATATGTAGAAAAAGGAACTACATTGCACATGCTTACACCTCATCTACTCGTGAGAATATATAGAATTGGAGCAAACAAAATAAGTGCAGACGAGAGATAAAACATCAATGAGGATCCCTAATGTCTTGACTAATATGTTGTCCTCCAGCTTGAGAAGCACCTACAAGAAATTGGGAGATGGGAGGGAGGACGAAAAAAACCAGGGGAGGTGGGACGAAAATAAACCCGAAACAGAGACTACCAACTGAGATATTAGGAGTAGAGATCATTTAGTTGATAAGAATAAATAGAAAACGGTGTTAAAAGGAGAAATAGATTAGAATACATTGAAAAACCAAAAGGACGATGTAAAAGGGGATTCGCCCTGCCCCCCGGGCCTTGCCACCGAACCGGCTCAGCGGTCCAGTCCCCGCGCGATCGTCTTCTCCTGTTCCCCGAGTCGCGTCGCTACAGAGCCGGGCTCCCGCCCGACCACCTTGCTAGCATCGAAGGGGAATGGATAAGGGTGACGCCCTGCCTTCCCTGCCCCCATGGCCTCACTCCTCCTCGACGCCCCCTCCCAAATCCACTTCTCCTCCTCGCTCGCTCGATTCCGTCGATCTGGACGAAGTCAGACGCCACGGCCACCATGACCGACCCCGTCCACACGGCCACTGCCCTCCCTGCGGGCTAGGAGCTTGTCGAGGAGCTCCGAATGCCTTCGCTACTTTGTCTGCGCCGATGAGATCAAGTCCAGCACCCCCGCATCGACGTCGCTGCCGTCTTCCTCAACCTTGGGCCACCGCGACAGTGCCGTTCGATCCGTGCCGCCCCGAGGTCCCATGTCTTCCCCTAGGGCGCCATTGACACCGCCATGATCTCCTCTTGCCTTTACCCTGTTTCCCATCTCGTTTGCTCTCATTGTGTATTTCACCGTGGCTGAGAACCGCCGTCCGCCATGGCCATTGCAGGGGTAGCCACCGAGCTCCCCGGATTGACCCCGTGGCACATGCCCGCTCCTATGCACGCCCATGCCCGAGACTGCCGCTCTTCTTCCGCGCCCGCGGGGCCACTCCCTCTCCATGCCCATGCCCGTGCTACACCGCACCGGTCGCGCCCGCCGCTGCCGTCACGCTCTCCGCAGTCACCGCACCACTGTGCCCCGTGCGACACACACCCTGGCCGCGCGCCACACTCTCGTTGGCTACGCTTGCCCCATCTGCTGCCGCCTATCCCTTCGCTCGCCCCGCTGTCGCGCCCCTGCCTCGCGCCGCCTCCAGTCGTGGCCATCTTCTGCCGGCCGCCCCCTCAGCCACGCCGGCCGCATCTCTGCCCTCCACCATTGGCCGCTCGCCTCGCCTGCTGCGTGCTGCTTCCTGCTGCTATGCGCTGCTCTACCGCTGGTACGCTGCTGCGCCATGCCCTCAACATCGCCGTGGACAAATGTGGCGGAGGGATTGTTAATGGAGTATGAGAAGGAGGTGGCAGAGAAGGTGTGGAGAGGCGGGAGGTCTGGGATGGTGTCACCTGGCTGTGGTGGAGGTGTTTATGCGAGAAGGAGCTGGAGTGGAAGGAGAGGTCACATTTGGAAAGAATCGCAAAAAAAAATCATAACCCGGAGATCTCATTCCAAAAAAATGCTAATATCGATAGAGGGGTGATTTCCTTCAATAGGTGGAAAACATAGGAAATATTGGTTGTTATCAAGGAAAGGTAAAAATTTAGGAAAGTTAGGATTCTTGAACTGATTTCTATGCAAATGGGGTTTTATTGTTTGGTAACGTGATATCAGTACATGCCCGTTTGTGACGTGTCTCATTAGGAAAGTTTGCAAATGTTAAGAAACTATTTATTGGGAGGAAAGTTGTGACGTGTCTGTTATTTGTTTCCTAAAACAAATTTCACTAATAAGATAAATCGATTGATTTAGATAAGTTAGGAAAGTTAGATTAAAATGTATTATTTGTTTCCTAAAAATCTGTTATTTGTTTCATAAGACAAATTGAACCAATAAAAGGAATCATTGATTTGCATAATTTAAGAAAGTTAGATATGTGATTTGTTATATGTTAGGAAAGTTATGGTTGTAATAAAGAGTGGAGAGAAAAATAAACCGATGGACCAGGATGTGAGGGGGGGGTGGGAGGAGAGACAAAAAAAACCCAGTGAAAATAAACCGCGGAGACTATTCACCAACTCGTCCATTAGGAATAGAGAAAATACACAATCATCTCTCGCAGTACATGAGGACCATTTAACACTCAAAATGTATCTCCCCTCGTCTACCTCCTACTTTTATTAGCCACCTTTACTGCAAGCAAAGCACTATTGATTTCACAAATTTTTCAAAGTTTCAGTAAGGTTCCCAAGTGAAGGTAAGGCAATATGACTGACTATTGAATTGATGAAAACGAGAAGAGAACTATAAGACAACTAACAAAATAACAAAAATAAGTGGAAATTGAAAGATTAAATTATTGATCTTGAATATTCAACTGGCTGGTCCATAAAAAGAGAACAAAAGAATCAGTTGATTTGATTTTCTTATACAAGTACAAGATTTCAAAAAGAGGGTTCAACCATGGTTGCTTGAACAAAGATGGGAGAAGGACGACTAGGAAGAAATATGTCAATTGTCGTCTTGCAAAAGGAAGGTGGATAAAAAAGACACAACGATTGTGAGGATGAGTGACACTGTTTTTTGAATTATCTAATTGTTTGATAACAATATATTTTTATCCCTTGGCAACGCATGGGCATTCAACTAGTCTCATAAAAGATGAAGAGATTTTTTGTCGTAAACTGTTGACTGAAAAGTACACCTCTAAAAATGAAATTATCTCTAATTTAAAGCAATGAGCTATGGTACATAAGCTAATCCCTGCTCCCGTCTGCAAAGGGTCATTCTTTTAATTTATTGATGAGTCATCGGCTTCTCATTCAAGCACCAACATAGAGAGCGTTATTTTCATTCTCAGTTTAACATGCATTTGGTCTAATTAAAGTTGGATGTGAGCATGACTGGATGTTTTCTATGCTGAATTACAATGTATAGTCGTTGCTTGAACTTCAAATGTGATCTGCATTTATGTTTATGGTCTCAGAAAAGGCTTGTGAGATACCATTTTATAATATTGTATCATGGTTATTTTGACAAAAATGTTGATATCTGATATATAAGCAGAGAAATTCTTTGAAGTTTTGTGCACATAGTGGTTTGACGAATAATGCACATACTCATCAGACCGTTGTTTGTTTCCCTACGAAACAGAAGCATTAGTGCACCTATAAGTAGGTCTACGACCATTTGACGACTTTGGTCCATGTGAAGAATTTTCCCTGGGTTTTCTCTTCTTTGGTGGTGTCATGATGACATTCACCTGAAGATTTTGAAGAAGACTCTTGGGCACCTAGATTTTCTTCACTCGGGGACCATTCCTGCAGTTAGTACCAACAAAACCAGCGTACTTCACCATTCTGATTTTTGAATAGCTTATAGTTGGAGTCAAATGACTCATCAGAAGAATGTGTATTATCACAATTGTAGCCAGATAGAGTGAATGGATCAACTATAGGTCCTTTTGCGGCAACCCATGTGGTTTTGGGATACTGCTCAGGTTTCCAATAAGATCCATCAGCATTCAACTTCCTCTCAAGAGCAATACCCTCTTTTCTAGGGTTCCTGTTCATAATCTGTTTCTTGAGCACACCACAAAGGGTTTGATGCCCTTTGAGGCTTTTGTACATGCCTGTGACGAACAATTTCTTCAGACCTGCATTTTTGTTAGTAACACTTGTGGTCTCCTCAGATGAGGGGATTGAAACCACAAAGACATTTGAAGATATAGTAGCAATTGAAGCACTTGAACATTCAGCTGAAGAATTTGCATTATCACATTCAAGACATTTTAAGAATGGAGCAACAAATTCTTCCTGAGCAGTGTTGATCTGTTGAGCGAGCAATGAATCATTGTCTTTCTGAAGATCATCACGAGACACTCTCAGTTTCTCGAGTTCTCGCTTCCTTTGAAGAAATTCATAGGACAACTTCTTGTGTTGGGCTGAAGGGCCACATGACGACTTTCAAGTTCATCATATTTTGACTGAAGACGCTCAAGATTTTTAGTTAGAATTTTAGAACATTCCATTTCATCGTTCAACAGACCATCACTTTATCTAACAAATTGTGAATCCTTTCCATAGTAGTTTGTTGTTTTGAAACAATTTTAGCTAATTTGGAGTAGCTAGGAGTCATGTTTTCATCAGATTCATCTTCACTTGAGAAAGATGAAGAATGATTGAGTACCTTGGTGCCATTGGCCATGAGGCACAATGCAGAAGAAGATGAATCATGATCGATAGTCATCGTTTTGAGAGGCTCCTTGAACTCGAGGAACCAGGGATCCTGACAGGTGTGCTGCCCTTCATAGACGTCAGAGATCCTGTCCCAAATGAGCTTCACATTGCAAAGATGCATAATGCGTCTAAACTCATCTCTGGATAGACTGGAGCAGATGACAACCCTTGTCCGTATATCCAGATGAGTGTACTTGTGAATATCATCAGCATTGACCACCTTGTAGAGGTCAGCCAATCTTATCTGAGTGATGGTCCACAACTCATTGTTCATGGATAGGAGACACTTCCGCATCATAGGCTTCCACTTCAGATAGTCTGTGCCATCGAAGATCGATGGGGCACGCAGCCGATACCTTGATCATACCTATGGTTGACATAACTAAAACTCCAGGTGGTTAAACCAAAATCATACAGGACAAGGGAGTACCTTGCTCTGATACCAATTGGAAGCGCAGGTTAACTCCCAAAGGGGGGGTGAATGGTAGATTTTTAGAAATTCGTCAAACTTGGAGGAATTTGATGAAGATCCGAGTGAAGAAATAGAAACACGGGGAGACTAATTCCTCACAGAAATGAAAAACATGCATACAGGATACCTATAAGTGAAGAACATGCAATCATACAGTCATACAAGCATGAGAAAGATGAACTGAAGAAATAGAAAACAACAAGATGAAATATTTCAGTTCAAGTTCTTCAAAGAGTAGATCACAAATTCTTCAGCAGCGGAATAACATAAAGTAAGGGTTGAGGAATTTGAAACTAGGTTGTCTTGGTGAAGACACAAGGATTTGGTAGACCAGTTCCAATTGTTGTATCAACTATACATCTGGTTGAGGCGGCTGAGTCGCAACTCTGAGGACACATAGTCCTCACCATATTCCTCTTGAGCTAAGGCCACGCAGACCTCGCCCAATCACTCGTGGTAAGTCTTCAAGGTAGACTTCCAAAACCTTCACAAACTTGTTCACCGACTCACTAGAGTGGCTCTTGGTGTGTTCAGAACTTGACGCCTAACCGTCTAGAAGAATGACAGTCTTAAAAGGTAACCGGCGTTGGATCACACAGATCAATCTCTTAAGTGATGCTCAAACACTTTGGCTCTAGCTAGGTTTTTCCTAACTAGGATCCTCTCAAAGTCGTGAGATGATGGGTTGCTCTCAAATGACAAGTGTCAAGTTCTCTCGAAGCATCGAACCAACATCAACAAGTGGTTGTAGGGGGGGGGGGGCTATTTATAGCCAGAGGCAACCCGACATGAATTGTCATAAATGCCCTTCTCTGATCTGATCGTTGTTAGTATAAGGATCCACTCGACAGCTGGGCCGCGACGCAGCAACGGTTGGAATTTGAAGTCTCAAATTCGTCGGGGCACTCAATTTTCTCACTTTTAGGCAGAACGCACTGGCGAAATCTTAACTCCTCAGCATGACAAAATTCAGCAGTGACCAGATGAACTTCGTCACTGTCGCTAGCAAATTCGTCAGTTGTACTGGAGATTTCCAAAGGCTTCACTCGAAGCAGCTAGAGTAGTATAGGTTTGAGCATCACTTTGGAAATGTGAAATATGTTTCACCTAGACCCCATTTAACAGTATGATTTTTCCTATGACTCAATAAAGAAGAAAGAAACTACGAAAACAAAAGTTTTCAAGCTTCAAAGTCTTCACATCAATTTCTTCAAAGGGTCCGTACCAATTTCATCACCAAATTCTTCACTTGAAGAAATACATTTTAGGGGTCGTCTTCCATGTGTTAACCAAAATCTCCAGGGACTATACCTCCTATGTATACTCACAAACACGTTAGTCCCTCAACCTATTTACTTTCAATACACCAAAACCACTAAGGGGGCACTTGATGCACTTACAACTAGGTCACATGACGTTGCGAAGAAGGCTGGCCGCCAAATGGCCCAGCTCGAGCGGTCTATGGTGTCGCCCTGTGCTCTCATGAAACTTGGCGCCTCACCCTCTTGTCCTGCCATGCCATCTCCATCCTCTACGTCATCGACGCCGTCCATGGCTATAACGACGTCTTTAGCGCCATTGTCCTCCCCCACAATGTCGACCTAGGAGCCTAAAGGTATGTTTACATGCTTTAGAGTGAGAGACTGCGAAAGGGGTGAGAAAGGAAATGACGAATCCATCAATTCATGAGGACGTCTTAAGGAGAACGACGAACATGAATAGCACGTGGTCTAATGTGATGCATGCCTCTGTTACTACAAGATTTGTTTTCATGAAAAGTCAAAGACCCCTGGGATAGTGTGGATATGAAGAACCAGAAGTTTCTTTTGCTTTATTCAGCGTGAAGGAGATAATGGGTTGGTTGAGTTGACAAATAACTGCCCAAGTAAGAGATGGTCTGGCTGACCATGAATTGTTGTTGGTGGATTGGTTGATGTTTGGAACTGAAAATTGACGCCGCATGCATGGTGGAACTGAAAGGTGATGTGGCATGCATGGTGACGTGGATAGTGTGCATGTAAAGAGAATTGCTAGTAATGGGGATCAACTTTTTAAGAAGGAAAACGTTTCAATTCATCCGGCTGATTTCAGCCGAGCTTAAACCGCCTCCATTGGGTGACACGTGCCTATGGGCCCAACCATTGCCTTATCTCTATCCTCGTCCACCAATTCCTTCGTTCTGTTTTCTTCTGCCCCCGTGAGCTCCATCTCCATCAAACTGAAAACTTACGCACTGCCACTCCTGTCACTACTAGGTAGCTGGCCGTCGCGCACTGCTACCAGCCCGTGGCATGGCTGCTGCAAGCCCTGCCGCTGCTGTTGCGACGGGGACATCTCCCTCAACTCCGGCTACAATGGAGATCATCACGTCGTCGGTGCTGCCATGAACGTCGGTCATATGTTGTCGGGGTCGCCGGTTGCTACATTGGAGCGTCGCCGGAGTCGCCGAGGTTGCGTTGGAGCTTCGCCGGAGTCGCCGAGGTTGCATTGAAGCTTCGCCGGAGTCGCCGGTTGCTGCGTTGGAGCTTCGCCGGAGTCGCCGAGGTTGCATTGAAGCTTCGCCGGAGTCGCCGGTTGCTGCGTTGGAGCTTCGCCGGAGTCGCCGAGGTTGCATTGAAGCTTCGCCGGAGTCGCCGGTTGCTGCGTTGGAGCTTCGCCGGAGTCGCCGAGGTTGCATTGAAGCTTCGCCGGAGTCGCCGGTTGCTGCATTGGAGCTTCGCCGGAGTCGCCGGTTGCTGCGTTGGAGCTTCGCCAGAGTCGCCGAGGTTGCATTGAAGCTTCGCCGGAGTTGCCGGTTGCTGCGTTGGAGCTTCGCCGGAGTCGCCGAGGTTGCATTGAAGCTTCGCCGGAGTCGCCGGTTGCTGCATTGGAGCTTTGCCGGAGTCGCCGGTTGCTGCATTGGAAGCTCTGTCAGTGCTGGATACGGTGGCTGGCAACGTCGACGACTGCTCCATACGGTGGCCAGTGAAGAGCAAAGCCAGTGCTGCGATGGAGAATCATAGAGGTCGCCTGTGGTGCCATGGAGCATCGTTGGTGCCGCCAGTGTGGTTCTCCGTGTTGTGATGCAGCATAGCCAGGGCCGTCGAGGTGCTACAGAGAGACAAGGTCGGGTGGTCCTGATGGTTGTCTGGCAAGAGGAGGAAGACAGGTTGCGGAGCGTATTTCCTGATCGAACGGTCCTGTGCGCCAGATCGGACGACTCCCGAAGCGGATGATTTTCTGCAAAGATCATCCAGATGATTTGTAGCAGTGGCCTTTTAAGAATAGTATATCTCATCAAGTATAAAAGCAAGAAGTCGAAACAAAAGAAAATTAAAACATTGACATCGCACCCAAAAACTTGAAAAAAAACCCCGTAAGATGGCACAAAAACTTTGATTGGCACACCATAAAAACGAAATCCTTTTATCATTTTCTTAACCCTTGAACTTGGCTTTGATTGTTGAACACAATCGGATTTTATACATGCTTGTAAACTTGTGAGCTGCTCCTTGGCATATAAGAGAAAAAGAAAGGACACAAAGTTTTTAATCCGAGCTCATATGCACACTGATTAGCAGTAAGATCCTAAAAAATAGTAAACAATTTCAAAAAAAAATGATTTTTTTTGTGATAAGCACTGATAAATTTATCACATGCTTGTCAATTTGGTGACAAAGTGACATTTCAATTTTGGAGCATCGATTTTCTTGTTTTTTCCCGGACCTCCAGAAATGTTATTTCATCACGAATTTTGCACGCGGGTCAAATATTCATCAATGTTTATCGCGAAAAGAATTCAAAAACATTTTAACTTTTTTTACTATTATTTTGAATTTTACTGTTCATCCAAATGCATGTGAGCTCGGAATTAAAAAAGCGCTTTCGAAAAAGAAAACCCTTGCGAGGAAGCAAACGTAACGTGATAAAACGTGAGCACAGGCAAGTAAGCAACCGGTGGCCTTGCCAAGTGTGAAGCCGGCGCCAACCTTACTGACAGGTGGGCCCCACGCCCGCGGTCCTCACACTGACAAGGCGGCCCCGCGCACCGTCCGTTGGCTTCTCGTTAAGCTAAACTACTAGTCGGCGAGAAGAAGGAATCGGAGTAGACGCAAGCCCACGCGAATCCCCGAACCCAATCGGAGCGACGAGAGGAACAAACCGGCCGACGAGGGGAAGGAAGGCCCGCCGCAGCGATGCAGACGCAGAGGTCGCCGGCGATGGTGGGGGGAGGGCCCGGGTCGGCGGTCGGGTCGCCGTCCCCGGCGACGGTGCCGGTGAGGCGGCGCTGCGAGGGCACGGCCATGGGGGCCGTCACCCTCGACCTCCGCCCCGGCCTCGGCGTCGGCCCCTTCACCCTCGGTGAGTCCCCCCCCCCCCCCCCAACAACCCTAGCGAACCAACCAACCGCCGTCGCCGCGTCGGTTGGGATCCGATTTCCGAACCCGTCGGTTGCTTCCTTTCGCTCCGCACGCGACAACAGAAGAGAAACCTGCGTTTTAAGCAACCGCTTAGCTGAAAGTTTCGATTTTTTTGCCAATTCTGACACAAGAGCTCGGGGATGGTCGGTGCAGGGATGCCGATTTCTGATGCATTTGCGCAGATTGAACACCAGCCAAACATTTACGATGTTGTCCACGTGAAGTACTTCGACGAGGTTTGTGATGGGCAGCCCTTGTTTGGTGTTACCAGAGCCACCAAATTAACCTTTACTGATTGGTGTGGTTCATTCTGTGATTCCAGGAGCCTCTAAAGTTGGACTTCGTCATAAGCTTTCCGGATCACGGGTTTCACTTACGCTTCGATCCTTGGTCCCAGGTTTGTTTCAGTCAATTGCTTGGATTTTCCTTGATACTCTGGTTGCATTGTAGACATCGTTGATCTCACTTGTACTGAATCCATGTATACAGTAGCATTTGTTTGTTGGTATTGAATACTGTACTGAAATGTTTATATAACCAAATTATAGTGGTTCTATGCTTCGTTGAAAATAGGAAGTGTAATGCAGACCCATCAGTAGTTTAGTGCCGTAGTTATTTGAATTCTGCAGCAAAATTTGCTTAAAGAATATGGTATAAAAACCTGTACATACTTTGCACTTGAGATTTGTGAAAAAAATTCACTATCGATCAGAAATTCTTATTCTTTTATTTTTCTCCTGCAGAGGCTTCGTCTCATCGAGATTTTTGATGTTAAGAGACTGCAATTGCGTTACGCGACGTCTTTAATTGGGTGAGGAGCTTCTACGCATTCCCTCTTTTCTGTTTAGTCTATTTTCAAGAACTCTTGGGTCGAGTAAAGCTGGCATGGTCACTCATTTTTTGCCCTAACCGTTCAGCAAAAGGTTAGGTGCTGTGTTACTGACGATTTCCTTCTCCCTTCTATTCTTTCAGCGGTCCATCGACGCTAGCCACTTTTGTATCTGTTTATGCTCTATTCGGACCGACTTTCCCTGGGATATATGATAAAGAGAGGGGCATGTATACCCTCTTCTATCCAGTATGTCATGACAAATAGCCCTTGCTTTGTTTTATTTCTTTCAAGATTTTGTTCCATGTTCCATTTCCTGGCCTGTTTGGGTTTATCTTACTCACAAGATTTTGCAGGGTTTATCATTCGCATTCCCTATCCCCAGTCAATATACAAATTTCTTCAACAATGGGGAAGGTATGTTGCCAAATAGTCACATTCATTTCTGCATAACTATCATTCGCAGCATTTCTTCTCAGCTTCTTATTGCACTTGCAGTGGCAGATTTGCCCCTGGAATTTCCCGATGGAACAACTCCGGTTACGTGTCGTGTTTCTATATATGATAGCTCAACAGATAGCAAAGTTGGTGTTGGATCATTGATGGATAAGGCAGTTATTCCTGCCTTACCTGCGGGCAGCCTATATATGGAGGAAGTACATGCAAAGGTACATTGCCTATTTATTGATGATATTTCCAGTCTATTAATCCTGTGAAAACTGCAGAAATTTTCCTGTTTCATGATTCACTAATCCATACGATCTGGTTTTACAACTGCACACCACCACCACCACCACCACAACAACAACAACAGCAAAGCCTTAAGTCCCAAACTATTTGGGGTAGGCTAGAGCTGAAACCTATAAGATCTCGCAACCAACTCATGGTTCTGGCGCATGGATAGCTAGCTTCCACGCACCCCTGTCCATGGCTAGTTCTTTGGTGATACTCCACTCCTTCAGATCTCTCTTTACGCACTCCTGCCATGTCAAGTTCGGTCTACCCCGACCTCTCTTGACATTATCAGCACGCTTTAGCTGTCGGGTATGGAGCTTCTGGAGGCCTGCACTGAATATGCCCAAACCATCTCAGACGATGTTGGACAAGCTTCTCTTCAATCGGTGCTACCCCAACCCTATCACATATATCATCATACCGGACCCTGTCCTTCCTTGCGTGGCCACATATCCATCTCAACATGCGCATCTCCGCTACACCTAACTGTTGAACATGTCGCCTTTTAGTCGGCCACACTCAGCGCCATACAACATTGCGGGTCAAATCGCCGTCCTATAGAACCTGCCTTTTAGCTTTTGTGGCACTCTTGTCACAGAGAACGCCAGAAGCTTGGCGCCACTTCATCCATCTGGCTTTGATTCGATGGTTCACATCTTCATCGATATCCCCATCCTTCTGCAGCAAAATGTTTTTGAGCAAGTATATACACCAAAAGAAAGTAAATGCAGAATTGTAGGCTGAACAGCTGGTAGTGTATGTGTCATGCATCATTGTTACTGTCTTCTGTGCGCAGGATAAAATACATATGTGACTGAATAAGTCTCGACATAACATCACTGGAGCAAACCTTTTTTAAAGCTTTATCTTGTTTTCAGCTTGGTGAAGAGCTTTGGCTCACTACTGGGGGGCAGCATATTCCTTTCGGAGCATCGCCACAGGTGTAAATCATTGTACTGTCTGCTCTCTTTTTCTGAAGCATGCTTTAATGGTTTCTTACGTGATGCGGTATCTTTGGCAGGATATCTGGACCGAATTGGGTCGTCCATGTGGTATCCACCAAAAGCAGGTGTGCCTGTATTTTTTTTTACTGAAGCACTGCAATATGGATTTTCATAGAGATTCTGGCAAGCTAATCTTTCAATTGTTATGAATAAAATGTGCTAGATTACTAGAATGCATATTTTCCAGTTTATTCTTTGGAAACATGTATCTCTACCTCCATATTTTATCCTATATGAGCTGGTGACGATAACCAGGATGTCACTTCTCGTTCATATTCTGGGCATGCTTGAGAAGCCAGAGTTATCTGTTATTTCAAAGACCAGTAAACAATAAATGATTCCATGCACTCAAGCAATTCAACATATGGTCAAAAAGATCCGTGGACATCTCAGTATCATACTGAACTAGGTGTTTGGTGCTGTTGCAACTTGTCAGTGTTGGTAGAATACAATGTGGAAATTTGATCGAATAACCCCCAAAATATGCTTGGAACATGTGAAATGTCATAGTTCGACAAGGGCTTTTCTTGCACTTGCAGATTGCTTTGAGGTTTGAGTATTACTTGCAAAACAATGTTGCGTCAGATGAGTTTAAAGATAAAGCAGCCAAAGCCTGAAAAGCTGTTTCACCTTTCGCTTTCTGATTTTTTGATTTATATTTTATATCCAGAGCCATTATTTTACCTCTTGGTACATGTCAACTCTTCTGTAATATATGCTCTCCCTTTTTTGTTATTGAAAGAATAATATAAGGAAAGACCAAAATCCTAAGCACCCTCAATACTGCATTCTCATCTTTAACGCTTAGCACATCGTGCTCTCATGTTAGGTGGACCAAATGGTTATACACTCCGCGTCCGACCTCCGCCCTCGGACTACTCTTTGTGGAGACTACTTCTACAACTACTTCTCGCGTGGTATAGATATCTTATTTGATGGTCAGGTATGGAGTTTTTTGTATAGCAGGTGTGCCTGCACACTTCAAAGTTTACAACATTTCTTTTGCGAGGTTCAACCAGCATGTTGACCAGTAGATTTTGTTTCATTGCAGACTCACAAGATAAAGAAGTTTGTTTTACATACAAACTTCCCTGGTCATTCTGATTTCAATTCGTACATGAAATGCAACTTTGTTATCTACGACGCTGAAGGTACGAACTGCTCGCTACAGTCAGTTTGCTGCTGATGAGGTCAGTACTAATTAACTATTGGCTTTGTTTCAGCTGAAGGGGCACAGCAGCCGGGTAACACTTCCAAGAATTGCATAACACCTCGAACAAAATGGGAACAAGTCAAGGTATGGTGTTCACCATGAGTTTATGCTGCAATGATTCCCATATAGATTTATAAGTTAACCTATAACTATCAGCTTTGCTTTGAGTTGCCATTTCATTACTAAACCTTTTGTGCTCCCTCTATGATAATTTGTTTTTCCTAGATTTACTTATGATATATCTCGATCTTTTAATGGTTGAATAGCTGCCTTCGTGAAAAGTTGGTGAATGACAGACCTTTTGAACTTGCATGCAAATAAATGAGTTACTGATGCTTCTTTGACCCCAGTAAAGAAAATGTTTCTTTGATTGGCATACAAATAAAAGTAAAATCAGATCGTGGGTAATGTGCTCCCATGCTAAAACGTCATCAGTTCTTTTACTTCTTAAAAGCAGCTCAGCATGCCATGTAGCAATTGTTTGAGCTGTACTGCTGTTTCTCGCTCATGGCCATTTTTTTCTTTTGATTTCCCATGCTTATTTGCTAACTGACTAATGTGTGTTGATTCTACTGTATTAGGAGATCCTTGGCGACTGCGGTCGAGCAGCAATCCAGACACAGGGCTCGATGAATAACCCATTTGGATCAACTTTCGTCTATGGATACCAAAATATTGCTTTTGAGGTAGGCTACCTATCACTCAGCTTCAGAAACCTTCTTTTCCTGCACGAACTGTGTCATCAGTTTGTTTGCTATCACTCTGATCTGACACTTGCAATCCTTCCGTTCTCATTGACCAACAGGTGATGAAGAATGGATATATTGCCACCGTTACTCTCTTCCAGTCATGAGTAGCGTAGCTGAACCTGATGTACGTGGCATGTAAAATTATGTGAAGCATGCCTCGTTACGTGTAAATTAACCTGTATATTCCACTCATTGTACAGGAACTGGGTTCCTTCCGTGGTCTCTGTAAATATTATCCCATCACTATCGTTTTATCAACTAATTAATCATGTGCGCCCATGTTATTGCCGTGGTTTTGTTTACCCTGTACACAACCTTCTTTGGCTGTCAGGAGACCTTGAATGATAATTCCGTGCAAAATTAAACTCCTTGCATTCTGAGTTGGCCAAAAAAAATTCAGTAGTAGGGCGTGCACTTGTTTTTAGGTCGTTGATTTTGACTAATCCAAAAGTGTAACTTTTGTTCGAATACGAATCCAGTGATTAGCTTCTGATGGTACATAATACATGTGCTCAGTACACCTGACCGGAGCGAGCTGGGTTTGAAGAAAAAATACCAACATTTAAGACGCCAAATACATATATTTAACATAAAGTTTAGTCAAACAGACTTGTTGGGATAAAAAGCAATATGCGAAGTACTATTTGAAACGGAGGGAGTGCTCCAAGTTCTTGATAAGACTGTAATTCTGGCGACTGCACAAAACGAAATCGAAAACCAAGCAAAAGAAGCTCCTACTGAATAAACGCCAGAGGCGGCGGCACCACGAAAGCGAAGCCCCCTCCCCGTCTACAGTCTCTCCACGCGGGGCACAGATCACCACTCGCCGCCGCACCTCCACGCCGGCGGATATGGAGCGCGCCGGCGCCGCGCCGGGGGTCCCTGCGGCAGGGGAGGGCGCGGCGGCGGCGGCCGCAGCGCCGACC
The DNA here is from genome assembly GCF_056163025.1 of Triticum urartu. Taxonomy (NCBI): domain Eukaryota; kingdom Viridiplantae; phylum Streptophyta; class Magnoliopsida; order Poales; family Poaceae; genus Triticum; species Triticum urartu. The sequence goes on along the minus strand of NC_141879.1, from coordinate 569,014,003 downwards.
CCGGTGGCAGGGGCAGGGGTGGTGAAGGGGAGGTCCTGCAAGGGCTGCCTCTTCTACTCGTCGGTGCTCAGGTCCAAAGGGCGCGGCCCCGTCTGCGTCGGCGTCACCCGCGGCATCCCCCAAGGTCGAAGATCGTGCCCGCGCCACCTTCCTCCTCTCTTCTCTTACCCTCGATTGCCTGCTGCTTGCTTTAGGGTCTCTAGCGGGCTAGGGTTCCCCTGTTCCTAGTTAAGCCATTAGCCATGTAATCTGTGCCCCCTGAGCTTTCGCTGGGCTCCCTGTTCTGCACAAGATTTCGTTTTTTGCGGTGATGGCACACACGCACCAACCACGGGGATGCATAGCGATTAGGGCTCCTGCGTTGTTTGCAAACAGGGGTACCCATTCCCACACACTAGGAAGAAAGCACCTTGATTGCAACTCATGTCTTCAGGGCAATTCGACAAAATTGCAATGTTAACATCATAGGTTTATTTGGAAACTAAGCTGTATTGTGGCACTGGGTTTCCCCATTCCGTTAGTTGGTTAACAGAGGCAAACAGAGTTCGCAACCGTACAATGGGAAAACATGAAAGGGGAAATGGCTCGGCATGCCTGAGGAAAACCCACTGCCCGCCCCTGCTCCTGGAAAAAGACAATTGGACGAAAACAAATCCTAGCACCATCCCGACAAACATTCAAAGTTATTACATCCCATACTGACGCGTAATATCAGTGCCACAAAAGAATTCTACCAATCAATCTAGTAGGCTATCGACCATACAGATCCCAGGAAGCTTGCTGTAGAAGTTTTCTCTACTACTGCCATTTAGTGTTAATACCTGGACCTGTGGGAAGGATAAGCGCCTGGGTTTGTTTGTTGACTCTTCAGAGCAGTACAAGAAGGTCACTGCATTTATGTCATTACGTGTCAGATTCTGGATCTTCTGTTGAGTTTATATGTGCCACCAATGTTCTGGGAACCACACAAGGACAATTGAGTGTATGAGTTTAGGTCCCCAGATGACTAGAAGCAGATACTTTATTCAATTTCATTGAAACACAGTATTAGGTCAGGGCATCAATTCCATTTATATCCAGAATGTTGTTGATCAACCTAGGTTCACCAATAAACTCTTGTATTTATTAGTACTCTGTACTGATGATCAGTTGAATATGCTAAATCAGTAAAAAATACGATCCATTCTATAACTTTGAGATTATCTCTCGTGACAATCTCTGCAGAACAGCAGAAGTACCGCTTCATATCATGAATGTTTATCTCTGTATCATCTACACTGGATTTATTGTCTCACCAGTCACCATAGCAGTTATAATAGCTGACTTATTTTTATCTGATTTTTGTAATTCTTAACTTTTGGGTTGACTTGTTTTATCTTATCTTGGTTTTTGTTGAACTTGCTACGGATACCAGTTCCTGATCGTATGGTTGGAGAAATTGAGCTGGGAGCTATCCAAGAAGGTCGCAACCTTTCCAACTTCAAATATGCATGTGCTGGATATTCCATATACCTAGATGACAAGGATACCTCTACAGTGAAGGGAGAGAAGCATGCAGAGCTCCCTATCTGTGTTGGAGTTGAGGTATTTCTTCTTCTTCTTAAGCATTTATTGCTCTGAAATATGCTTAACATGTCAGCTCACACATAAGCAGTATGCCAGTGTGACTTAATGTGCATGGGAATTATGCTGTCTGTTTATGGTGTACACTGCATAGGTCGTCTTAGTATAGCAGGCATAGTCTATGACAGTTGATTATTTTATAAAAGAAGCAATTTAGCGTGCAAGCCTAGTTCTGTATTATGTACTGGAAAAGTGGCTGGTGTGTTCATGGCAATCCATATACCTTTTATTTGTTTACAATGATGAATTGATACCACTTCCCTTCTTTTCTCAATCACAGTAGGAATGCTGGCCATGCCATAACAGTAAACATATATTCTTGATATTTTCCCTAATATGTTCACCATTATTATTGAAACTGCTTGGCGAGTATCTTACTGTAAGTGTATGTCAAAGGATAAATTATGTGTAAGCAAGAAGTTTTTTTTTTTCTGCAGCTATTGACAGACAGAGCTCCAACTAAACAAGCTCCAGCTCACGTAACTAAACAAGCTCCAGGTCACATGAAAAAAGAAGGTGAGGAAAATATTTATTTTATTGCCTGACAAATATGTAACTGTAAAAATAATACTACAATAGCAACTCCAAAGCCTACCACGGTGTGCTAGATCACTGCAAGAGGTGCTTAGCATGTCACACTTTTCTTCAGTAGCCTCTGTACTGCAGATTCTCTGTAGAATGTAATGAGCGGTCTCACCTGTTACTTATAGTCTGTTAATGAAGAAATGAGTGGACATGCTAATGTTGCATCGTTGGTTATTGTGTGATTAAAGCCGCCAAATCTTATTCTTAAAGTCAATTTTGCCACAGTAGACAAGCAATACAGAAAATGTTCCCTCAAACAGAATATCAGAAAAGGTACTTTAATTAACTCACGGTGGTTGGAGGAACTGGATCCTAAAGTAGTCTGCATTCTGAGTCGAACAATCTTGGAGCTCGCCTATATCTCAGTGTGCCAGAAACTAAATTTATTTTTACGTTGGTTAATAAGACTTGGTCTTCACGAGAAAGATGTGATGATTAACTTATTGGATCTAGAAATTAAACTCATCTTCTTATCTTGATAACATTGCAGCTACTCAAGCACACGGACACAAACCTGCGCTGACACAAGCCGATTTCATAACCAAGTACGTTGCTCTTTTGGTTTAAACTCTAATCAAGTCCATGGTTTTGCATCGAATTTTAACAAACGGTGAATTTTCAACTGGACCTGCAGATTTCAGAGGAATGCTGGACTTGTGGCCAGTGGTGTGGTCAGGAACATGAATAAAGTTGGGACTTACGTCAAAGACACGGTGGATGACATCCTGTACCCATACCGCAAGCGTCCCAAGTAAAACCTAGCTCTTGTTCTCCTTGAATCCTGGAGTAGAATAGAGAAAAATGTGGGAGCATGTAATCTATTACTTCCGGAGACACTGGCGCAGGAGTAGCCTCGCTTGGTTTCTGAGGCTGTGGCTGGGATTTCACTGTCTGTCAGTTCATGCCTAACGCTAGCAGGCTGTTGTATGCCTGCCTGTTTTGGATTCTTGCCATGTTCCTTTGGTAGAGCCTCTCCGCTCCCCAGCTTGCAATGCGATCTTCATTCTGCTGGTTCCTCCAGCAATGTATAGGATGCAATGTAACAAAGCTATAAAGGAGCTCATCTTTTGCCTATTTGAGGCTATCCTTTGGAGAATAATAAATTAATAATAGGCCGTCATTTGGCTTCCTTTGCTGGGTTTATTTGGATTCATGGCAGTGTCTTGGTATCACAGAGGAAATCCTATTTTCAGTAATTAGAAAAACTGTCATGCCGGCTGTTCATTTGCTTGGGCTGAAACTGTCTTTTCCTTTTCATTTATATATATATGCTGAAGCATCCAAATGGCGCAATCGCCTCTTATACCTCTTCATATCCTCAATAATTTATTTACTACAGTCGTGTGAGCTATTCGTAGAGCTCATCAATTTTGGGTACAAGTATAAAAAAGTTAAATCATAGCAATATCTGCGCGTGTATAGCAGAACGGACAATGTAGTTCAAATCATGTCTGGTCAGTGGAGACTTCAGCTCCGCTGCAGTGTCGCCGCGGCGCCGGTCTTCTCCCAGACGGCGTAGTTGTTGCCGTGCGCCGAGGTCACGAATCCGGCCGGGATCACGGCCCCAACGTCATACCTGGACCCGATCTTCACCACCACCTTGCCGTCGATCTTGGCGACGTAGGCGTCCCCTTCGTGCATCAGGATCTTCAGAGCGCTGGTCGCTGTGATGCCGTTGCGCTTCCTGATCGCCACCAGTGCCGCGATCTCATCCTGAAACCCCAGGTTGAAGAAATGGTCGTAGAACTACAAATCATTGAAGCAACAATTCTAAGTTTCCTGAATGAATAAATGAATGGTGGTGACTTAGGCCCAGTTCTTTTGACCTATTCTTTTAGAACCTTGAGAATCGATTTTTCACTCAGCTTCTTCTAGAACCTTGTACTCATATTTTTTTACAATCCTAAAAATATAGGCTCAAGATTTTAGGAGAAGCTGGATGGAGGGTCGATTCTCAAGATTATAGGAGAATTTGCCAAAAGAGGTGTGCCTTAGTGAGAGTGAAGGTGAGCCCGGAGCGTGTTGCTTACGATGCATGGGATGGCGGGATGGGTGAGGATGTACGCGTAGCCCTGCATGACCTTGTCGTAGGGGAATGGCCATTTGGCCTGGGTGGAGCCGGTGTCGTGGTTGTCGACGAAGGTGACGGCCTTGGCCGGCCACCACCCCATCACGCCGGGGGCCTTCCCCTGCGGGTCGATCAGCCGCCACAGCTCCCCCTCGACGGCGGCGTTCAGTATCCCTTTGGTTGTGAAGTCGAACACCATGCCCGCAGACGCAGCGCCGCCCACCTTGTCCACCCAGTTCACCAGATTCTGCCGATGCGCGTCCTGGTCGTAGTTGGGCTTGCCGTCGCCGTCGGGGACCATGTCGCCCCAAAGCTCGGCCACGGCGAGGCTCGGGGACGTGCCGTCGATGTACACCTTGGCCATCTCCGGCAAGTAGCCCTTGGCGAAGTCTAGGCGCCACGCGTCGAAGCCGAGGTCGCTCTTGAGCCAGAGGAGCCACTCCTTGAGCTCCCTTTGGACGCGTTCATTGAGGTGGTCGATGTCAGGCGCGTGGTCGAAGTCAGCGCCGGTGTCGAGGTTGGCGGTGCCGTCGGAGTAGGTGGTGTCGTCGCGGCAGATCATGTGGGGACCCCAGTCGAGGCGGCCGTCGGAGGTGCCGCCCTCATAGATGCAGTAGATGCCGCGGCTGTCCTTGTAGTCGGCGCAGCGGTGGTTGATGACGATGTCGGCGATCGCCTGCACGCCCTTGCCGTGGAGCGCGCCGATCAACGACTTGAGGTCCGCCTCGTTGCCGTACTTGGATGCGTCGATGTCGTACAGCCGACCAGGCATGTAACCTGTAGCCGACCCGAGTCAATCGCTTTAGTTCGTATACTGTATACTTCTTGATCGTATTTGCACATTTTGTTCATCGAAAAATAGAGTAGGAAAACAAATGCTTCTTTAGTGTAGTACTAAATATCTAGATGAAGGGAGTAGAAAAATAGAGTAGTCCTTCCTCTCTCTAGATGTGTAAATCATCTTATAAAAATCAAATAATCCTAAAATACTTAGACGTGGCGCATTAACTTCTCCCTCGTTTCTTGTTTCTTGACATATCAACCAATAAAAAATATGAGATATGCATGCTTTAATGACTTGAGATTATCAAACAGGACATGCAGTGATTAAGGCTGGTCATAATGAAAGTAATTTAGAGAGTAACATAGATGCCACGTAAGCAAAAAAATGATGTGACAAGTAATTAATGATGAGAAAGGCTAATAGAAAAGGATGTCATTTGATGCATAGGATAGGAATTTTTCCATTGAGTCTTAGCTAATATTTTTTTCCCTCGAAAATGTGAAGGATTAATTCTTATCTTACATATGAATAGAAATTCATTCCTACAAACCAAAGGGCTTTAAAGGAAATTTTCCTATGCAAATCTTATCCTATAGAAATTCTATGACATTTCTAAAAACAAAAAAGGCGTAGATGTTGAGGCACGAATGATTTAGTAGGAAGAGGGAGGGGGAGACCGGAGGAGGACCTTCGCTGGCGACAGAGTGCGACGGCGGCGGGAGCCACGTGGGTGACTTCGGCCGCGGCGATGTCGTCGACCTTGCCCATCATCATGTTGTACCACCCGCCGCTCTGCTTCCACGACTCCCAGTTGAACCCCTGCAGCATGGTTTCGCGCCATGTGCAAACATCCATTAAGCTCCCACGGTTGATGAAGGTCCTGAGCTCAAATTCTTCTCCTCAGAGAATCAAAGCAAACCCCCACACATACGCACGCGTACCTGAAACAGGACCTGGTGGCCGGATGCCAGCCCGGCGAACAGAAGCAGCGGCAGCGAGAAACAGCACAGGTGGGTGTTCTTCTTCCCCATGGCTCTATCTCACAAGGCACTCTGTTTCTTCCCCGAATGACTGGCGGGTTGATGGCTACAAGCGTACCACGTGCTTGGTATTTATAGGCAGGGGACTCGATGGTACTCCAGAATTTAGCACGAGCTGCGTGCGCACTGTGGAGTGTTGCTTGCAGGCAATGCACGCACGGGCACCGGACTCTGTTATGGAAAAAGGGAGTAATTGATGATGGTCAAGTCAAGCAGGGGTGGCACTGGCACAGCCTCCATGGAAAACGATCGATGATCCAAGTTGAGATCGAAAAGCAGCATTGCCTTTTGCTTTCGGAGTAACCGGTTTTCTGAAGAAAAATAAGCATGGAAGAATCCGTGCAAAAGATTGGCATGTCTTCAAGGCAGAATACACCTCTCGGCGATTGACTTACCAATGCCCGAAGATTGACTTGTTGATTTGCACGTAAATATTCTGACGCGGAGCAAATCTGAAGCTGGAACCGAGAACCGCGGCGTGCTTGGCAGAAGAGCCATGGAAACATCTGACCGGAGACGCTTCTAGTGTGTCAGAGGAATGAACGGCGGGAAACGAAGCCGTAAGGCCAACTCCACCGCGCGACCCTATCCTCGGTAAAACGGATAAACGAGCCGGCCCAGCGCGCGGGAGCAAACAGATTTTTGTCCGTTTTGTGTTCGCTTTCGACCTATCCGTGGCCCAAGTTTGCGCCGTTTTTGGGGTGAAACGGACACCACGTGGACGCGCGGGCCGTCTGCGCGTGTCCTTCCCTGGCCCGCCTGTCGGTGGCACAGGACGGGCCTTTTTCTATCCGCCCCCCTTCCTCCCTGCGGCCGCACCCCCTCCACTCTTCCCTATTCTTCCCCTCGCCGCCGCCGCCGCTGCCATTGCAGCCTTACAGTTCGGACGCGCGCTCGCCCAGCCCCTTCCCCTCGGCGCCGCCGGGCTACCCAACCACGGCCACATGGTTTGCGCACCCGCCGGCCGGATTTGGGGCGGATCCGGTCGGTCTTGAGCTCGCCCGACTGTGGGAGGCCGGGCCGCGCCATGGACTGGCCGGACACCTCGTCAGAAGGCCCTGGCAGGGCAGCAAGGCCACATGCAGGCAGTGGCTCCTCTAGCCGTTTGGATCTGCACCGTCAGTGGTCCGCCGGTAGATACACGAATGGCGGTCGGCCGGGCTCGGTGCTTGCCCAAAAGCTTGCCGGCGCACTGTTGCCACTCATTAAGTGCGACCACTGTCTAAGGATGGTCGTGCGCCGCGTGTCTACAACGCCGGAACATTCCGGATGGGTGTTCATCAAGTGCTTAAACGATGGGGTATGTGCTCTTTTTAGCTTCGGTTTGTGCTCTAGTTTTGACTAGTTGTGCTAACTACAAATTTTATTGTGTAGCATGGATGCAAATTTTGGTATTGGAAACAAGAGTACATCGATATATTGATAGCGCGAAATTTAGTACATGTTCGTGCACTTTTAGCTAGTATAGAGGCTGTAGATGAGACAAGTGCACTTGTTACTAGATTAGAGGCTAGACACGAGATTAGGTGTGAGGAAGCAACATCTACATCTGGCTTGAAGAAGAAAGGAGGATGCCAGATCGAGCCTCCTCCACAGATCAACAATGAGTGCATCAAGAAGGCCCTAACCCAATTCAAGGGGGCAGTTATGGAAGTTGTGTATCTTCTAAAATGTATTCTTGTTGTTATTTTTTTTGTCTTGCGTTACTAGTCAAAATGTGATAATGTATTTTTTATGTACCGAAAATGAATGATGAAAAGAAATTAAGGACTTGCAAAGAAAAATGTACATGGATAGGATGTGGCCGGGATGCGTCCGCGTCCAGCGCACGGCCACCATATCTCAGAACAGACCCGGACACGACTCCATCGCTCTATCCAAACGGACAGAATCCGAACAAAACGGACGTACGTTTAGGGTCGCACGGTGAAATTGGCCTAAATACTAACTACGCCTGCACAGCATGATGGTGAGTCCTATAGGAGTACTGTTGGAGAGGAGTGGTGTGGCAGTGTGGCGTGACCGCGAGAGCGAATGTGATAGTGACATTGTCAGCAGGAGACGCAAGAGGTTGTCCACGTCTATGTCGTGGTGTCGGAGACTCGGAGTATCGATCGGAAGTACCAGGTCGACGATGTTACTTTGCGCAGAGTACTTCTCTGCAATTTATTGGTACAGTAGCATTTTGCATCAGGCAGGTGATTAGTTCTCTGAATGTCAGAAAAAAAAACCCACTCGCTCCTCCAGGGCGTCGAAATTCATCGGTTCGACTCATTTTTTGGCTTGGCGATCCCAGACCGAACCCAACGTACTGGGAGGGGGGGGGGGAGGGGCACCTGGGGCTCCGACGAAAGGAAAAGGGGCGCGCGGGCCACCACTGTCAGGTGAGAAATGCTTTTTTCCCCGCCCAGATTCGCCCCGCGCGATGTAGAACGTCACTTCCCCTTTCGCTGCCATGCCGATCCCGGCGCCCCCACCTGCCCACAGCCGCTGCTCCGCCGATAGAAAGACCATTTCCCCGTCGGAAAGAGAGGGTTTCGCCGCGGTAGCCTCCATCCCGCACCTGGGCGAGCTTTCCAGGGCTCCGACCACGCAGGCGGAGGATACCGGCAGCTGCGCACCCACCATGCCCGCCAGGTGTTCGGCGATTTGCCTGTTCGGCAATTGACTCCGACGACGAGGAGGCGGTTGCGGCTCTAATGGAGGAGGAAGCCGAGGCCGACACCCAGGACGAAGAGCACCTCATGATCCTCGCCACTCTGGCTGGCCTGTTCGCAAACAATGCAAAGCCGCAGCGAGGTGGCTCGGCGTCGTGCCGCCGTAAGAGCAAGCAGAGGCATCGACTGGAGGGCTATTTGCTTGCTCTACGCCAACTACTTTGTCGACGCTCCACTACATGGCGAGAAAGTATTTTGGCGCCATTATCGGACGAGCCGAAAGTTCTTCCTTAGGATTGTGAATGCCATCCGGAAGTTCGGCAGCTACTTCATTTGCAAGAAGGATTGCACCGATACAGTTGGATTCTCCTCACTCCAGAAGTGCACGACGACTATGAGGATGCTTGCATACAAAGCTCCCGGTGATATACTGGAAGACTGGATGCATGACCGAGTCCACCACCATTGAGTGTTTGTACAAGTTCTGCAGGGCAGTGGTGCAGTGTTTGGACCACAATACTTGCGATCACCAAATGCTGAAGAGACTGCTGGAATCCTAGCACAAAATGCAACAAGAGGATTTCCTGGGATACTTGAAAGCATCGATTATATGCATTGGGCATGGAAAAACTATCCATTTGCTTGGCAGGGGATGCACAAAGTGAAGGAAATATGCCCTAGAGGCAATAATAAAGTTATTATTTTATTTCCTTATATCATGATAAATGTTTATTGTTCATGCTAGAATTGTATTATCCGGAAACATAATACTTGTGTGAATACATAGACAAACTAAACGTCACTAGTATGCCTCTACTTGACTAGCTCGTTAATCAAAGATGGTTATGTTTCCTAACCATAGACATGTGTTGTCATTTGATTAACGGGATCACATTATTAGGAGAATGATGTGATTGACATGACCCATTCCATTAGCTTAGCACCCAATCGTTTAGTATGTTTCTATTGCTTTCTTCACGACTTATACATGTTCCTATGACTATGAGATTATGCAACTCCCATTTGCCGGAGGAACACTTTGTGTGCTACCAAACGTCACAACGTAACTGGGTGATTATAAAGGAGCTCTACAGGTGTCTCTAAAGGTACATGTTGGGTTGGCGTGTTTCGAGATTAGGATTTGTCACTCCGATTGTCGGAGAGGTATCTCTGGGCCCTCTCGGTAATGCACATCACATAAGCCTTGCAAGCATTGCAACTAATGAGTTAGTTGTGAGATGATGTATTACGAAACGAGTAAAGAGACTTGCCGGTAACGAGATTGAACTAGGTATTGAGATACCGACGATCGAATCTCGGGCAAGTAACATACCGATGACAAAGGGAACAAAGTATGTTGTTATGCGGTCTGACCGATAAAAGATCTTCGTACAATATGTGGGAGCCAATATGAGCATCCAGGTTCTGCTATTGGTTATTGACCGGAGACATGTCTCGGTCATGTCTACATTGTTCTCGAACCCGTAGGGTCCGCACGCTTAACGTTACGATGACAGTTTCATTATGAATTTATATATTTTGATGTACCGAAGTTAGTTCGGAGTCCCGGATGTGATCACGGACATAACGAGGAGTCTCGAAATGGTCGAGACATAAAGATTGATATATTGGAAGCCTATGTTTGGACATCGGAAGTGTTCCGGGTGAAATCGGCATTTTACTGGAGTACCGGGAGGTTACCGGAACCCCCCGGTAACCTAATGGGCCTTAATGGGCCTAGTGGAGGAAGAGGAGAGGAGGCCTAGGGGCTGCCGCGCGCCCCTCCCCCCAAGTCCGAATTGGAGAAGGAGGGGGGGCGGCGCCCCCCCTTTCCTTTCTTCCCTCTCTTCCTTCTTTCCCAAGTCCTAATCCAACTAGGGAAAGGGGGGGGGAGTCCTACTCCCAGTAGGAGTAGGACTCCTCCTGCGCGCCTCCTCCTAGGGCCGGTCGCACCCCCCCTTGGCTCCTTTATATACGGGGGCAGGGGGCACCCCTAGACACACAAGTTGATCTCTAAGATCGTTCTGTTAGCCGTGTGCGGTGCCCCCTTCCACCATAGTCCTCGATAATATTGTAGTGGTGCTTAGGCGAAGCCCTGCGACAGTAGAACATCAAGATCGTCATCACACCGTTGTGCTGACGGAACTCTTCCCCGACACTTTGCTGGATCGGAGTCCGGGGATCGTCATCGAGCTGAACGTGTGTTATAACTCGGAGGTGTCGTAGTTTCGGTGCTTGATCGGTCGGGCCGTGAAGACGTATGACTACATCAACCGCGTTGTCATAACGCTTCCGCTGTTGGTCTACGAGGGTACGTAGATCACACTCTCCCCTCTCGTTGCTATGCATGACCATGATCTTGCGTGTGCGTAGGAAAATTTTGAAATTACTATGTTCCCCACCAGTGGCATCCGAGCCTAGGTTTTATGCGTTGATGTTGTATGCACGAGTAGAACACAAGTGAGTTGTGGGCGATATAAGTCATACTGCTTACCAGCATGTCATACTTTGGTTGGGCGGTATTGTTGGACGAAGCGGCCCGGACCGACATTACGCGTACGCTTACGCGAGACCGGTTCTCCCGATGTGCTTTGCACAAAGGTGGCTAGCGGGTGTCAGTTTCTCCAACTTTAGTTGAACCAAGTGTGGCTACGCCCGGTCCTTGCAAAGGTTAAAACAGCACCAACTTGACAAACTATCGTTGTGGTTTTGATGCATAGGTAAGAACGGTTCTTGCCAAGCCCGTAGCAGCCACGTAAAACTTGCAACAACAAAGTAGAGGACGTCTAACTTGTTTTTGCAGGGTATGTTGTGATGTGATATGGTCAAGACATGATGCTAAATTTTATTGTATGAGATGATCATGTTTTGTAACTGAGTTATCGGCAACTGGCAGGAGCCATATGGTTGTCGCTTTATTGTATGCAATGCAATTGCGCTGTAATGCTTTACTTTATCACTAAGCGGTAGTGATAGTCGTGGAAGCATAAGATTGGCAAGACAACAACGATGCTACGATGATGATCAAGGTGTTGCGCCGGTGACGATGGTGATCATGACGATGCTTCGAAGATGGAGATCACAAGCACAAGATGATGATGGCCATATCATATCACTTATATTGATTGCATGTGATGTTTATCTTTTATACATCTTATCTTGCTTTGATTGACGGTAGCATTTTAAGATGATCTCTCACTAATTATCAAGAAGTGTTCTCCCTGAGTATGCACCGTTGTGAAAGTTCTTCGTGCTGAGACACCACGTGATGATCGGGTGTGATAGGCTCTACGTAACTACGTTCAAATACAACGGGTGCAAAATAGTTGCACACGCGGAATACTCAGGTTATACTTGACGAGCCAAGCATATACAAATATGGCCTTGGAACACGGAGACCGAAAGGTCGAGCGTGAATCATATGGTAGATATGATCAACATAGTGATGTTCACCAATGAAACTACTCCATCTCACGTGATGATCGGACATGGTTTAGTTGATTTGGATCACGTGATCACTTAGAGGATTAGAGGGATGTCTATCTAAGTGGGAGTTCTTTAAGTAATATGATTAATTGAACTTAAATTTATCATGAACTTAGTACCTAATAGTATCTTGCTTGTTTATGTTTGATTGTAGATAGATGGCCCGTGCTGTTGTTCCGTTGAATTTTAATGCGTTCCTTGAGAAAGCAAAGTTGAAAGATGATGGTAGCAATTACACGGATTGGGTCCGTAACTTGAGGATTATCCTCATTGCTGCACAGAAGAATTACGTCCTGGAAGCACCGCTGGGTGCCAGGCCTGCTGCTGGAGCAACACCAGATGTTATGAACTGGCAGAGCAAAGCTGATGACTACTCGATAGTTCAGTGTGCCATGCTTTACGGCTTAGAATCGGGACTTCAAAGACGTTTTGAACATCATGGAGCATATGAGATGTTCCAGGAGTTGAAGTTAATATTTCAAGCAAATGCTCGGATTGAGAGATATGAAGTCTGCAATAAGTTCTATAGCTGCAAGATGGAGGAGAACAGTTCTGTCAGTGAGCATATACTCAAAATGTCTGGGTATAATAATCACTTGATTCAATTGGGAGTTAATCTTTCAGATGATTGCGTCATTAACAGAATTCTCCAATCACTGCCACCTAGCTACAAGAGCTTCATGATGAACTATAATATGCAAGGGATGAATAAGACTATTCCCGAGCTCTTCGCAATGCTGAAAGCTGCAGAGGTAGAAATCAAGAAGGAGCATCAAGTGTTGATGGTCAACAAGACCACTAGTTTCAAGAAAAGGGCAAAGGGAAGAAGAAGGGGAACTTCAAAAAGAACAGCAAGCAAGTTGCTGCTCAAGAGGAGAAACCCAAATCTGGACCTAAGCCTGAAACTGAGTGCTTCTACTGCAAGCAGACTGGTCACTGGAAGCGGAACTGCCCCAAGTATTTGGCGGATAAGAAGGATGGCAAGGTGAACAAAGGTATATGCGATATACATGTTATTGATGTGTACCTTACTAATGCTCGCAGTAGCACCTGGGTATTTGATACTGGTTCTGTTGCTAACATTTGCAACTCGAAACAGGGACTACGGATTAAGCGAAGATTGGCTAAGGACGAGGTGACGATGCGCGTGGGAAATGGTTCCAAAGTCGATGTGATCGCGGTCGGCACGCTAACTCTACATCTACCTTCGGGATTAGTATTAGACCTAAATAGTTGTTATATTGGTGCCAGCGTTGAGCATGAACATTATATCTGGATCTTGTTTGATGCGAGACGGTTATTCATTTAAATCAGAGAATAATGGTTGTTCTATTTATATGGATAAAATCTTTTATGGTCATGCACCCATGAAGAATGGTCTATTCTTATTAAATCTCGATAGTAGTAACACACACATTCATAATGTTTAAGCCAAAAGATGCGACGTTGATAATGATAGTGCAACTTATTTGTGGCACTGCCGTTTAGGTCATATCTGTTGGGTTTCGTAGTAATTTTAAAAAATTTCCTACGCTCACGCAAGATCATGGTGATGCATAGCAACGAGAGGGGAGAGTATGATCTACGTACCCTTGTAGATCGACAACGGAAGCGTTTGGTTGATGTAGTCGTACGTCTTCACGGCCCGACCGATCAAACACCGAAACTACGACACCTCCGAGTTCTAGCACACGTTCAGCTCGATGACGATCCCCGGACTCCGATCCAGCAAAGTGTCGGGGAAGAGTTCCGTCAGCACGACGGCGTGGTGACGATCTTGATGTACTACTGCAGTAGGGCTTCGCCTAAGCACCGCTACAATATTATCGAGGACTATGGTGGAAGGGGGCACCACACACGGCTAAGAATATGATCACGTGGATCAACTTGTGTTGTTCTGGGGTGCCCCTGCCTCCGTATATAAAGGCTCAAGGGGGGGGGTGCGGCCGGCCTAGGAGAGGCGCGCCAGGAGGAGTCCTACTCCCTCTGGGAGTAGGATTCCCTTCCCCCCAATCCTAGTTGGAATAGGATTCGCAGAGGGGGGAAAAGAGAGAGGGGGCCCGACCCCCTCTCCTTGTCCTATTCGGACCAAGGGAGGGGAGGGGCGCGCGGCCCATCTAGGGCTGCCCTTTCTCTTTTCCACTAAGGCCCACCTAGGCCCATATAGCTCCCGGGGGGGGGGGGGTTCTGGTAACCTCCCGGTACTCCGGTAAAATCCCGATTTCACCCGGAACACTTCCGATATCCAAACATAGGCTTCCAATATATCAATCTTTATGTCTCGACCATTTCGAGACTCCTCGTCATGTTTGTGATCACATCCGGGACTCCGAACAATCTTCGGTATATCAAAATGTATAAACTCATAATATAACTGTCATCGTAACCTTAAGCGTGCGGACCCTACGGGTTCGAGAACAATGTAGACATGACCGAGACACGTCTCCGGTCAATAACCAATAGCGGAACCTGGATGCTCATATTGGCTCCTACATATTCTACGAAGATCTTTTATCGGTCAAACCGCATAACAACATATGTTGTTGTGGCACTCCAAAATTTTTTATTGGTTTTCATCAAAAACTTTGTTGGATTTTTAAGAGAGGGCATTTAAAATTTCTTTTCCAGAAATCCTTCCTCTTAAAGTCTTCCTTTTCATTGGCAAGGATTTTATTTTCTTCAAACTATGGTGTTTGATCTTTTGAAACTTCTTCTCTGTTGGTTCCCTCTCAAATTATTTTGGGAATTTAATCTTTTTCTTTTAAAAAGAAACTCTATGAAAATTTGGGATTTTCATATCTTGGAAACCACCTATGACTTTGTATTTTTGCCCATCTGGTAAAACCCCTCCAAAAAAAACCTCCCCTTCTCCTTGTAATCAACCTAAGTTCTCTGTCCCAACTCATCCAAGCAAGTTTTGGATTTTATTCTAATTATTTTTCCCCTCAAATCATTTCTGCAAATTATTTGGAGCCTGGGAGATTTTCAAAGCAAGTACCCTATTGCATTTGAGTTTTGACCTCAAACCAACTCCTCTGGATTGTCCTTAGCATCCACAACCCAGAACCATCTTGATCCACTCCTCCTCTTTTCAAATTTTTCAAAATTCAGTCTCTGCAAGTTTGGACCAGATTTGCCAAATTTGGTGAAATTCATATCTACACTTCTCCAAAAATTCCACCAAAATTCAGGCAGCCTACTGGAGCAATGAGAAGCCACTCCACCAAAAATCATCTCAAGGAAAAATCCCCAGAGACCAGAATCATTCTGTCGAACACTTGGCGTGCACTGTTGCTGTTCATATTCAGAAAAATTCAGTTTTCAGTGTCGTTTTCGTCCGTCAGTTTCAATCACGCGTAGACAGTGCGCTTGGCGCGTTGCACGCGGCTTCTTCTCCCTGGCCAGCACCCCCGCACGCGCGCTTGGCGTCTTCCCGGCGTCGGTGGCGCCCTTGGCCGCCCGCGCCGGCGTGTCTTGCGGCGGCCGAACCCCCGTAGCAGCCGACAAGGGACGGAACGGCGGCTCAACGCCGTTCGGCGCCGCCCAACGCCCCTCTGCTCTCCGCGTGGCCTCATGCATGTCAGCGCACGCCCGTGGCACCGTCGCCGTGGCCCGGCAAGCACGGAACGTGCTCCCTGCTGCCGACGGGCCCGCGCCGCCCCGTTCTGTCGAACTCGCCCATAGCACCAAATCCCAGCCCGATTAGCACCTAAATGGAACTGGTGGACCTCAACGACGACGCCCAACTCCCTAATCACCCCCGACCAAGCCCTGCGCCGCCGTAACCTTCACCGGAGATCCCCGTTCACGGCCACCGCCTCGGATCGCCTATATAAAGGACCCCGAGCTCGCTCACGAGCCCCACACCTTCACTGCACCTCCCCAAGACTCTGCCAAGCCACCAGGAGGACCTCGAGGAGGTCTCCTCCCCCAACTCCGGCCGCCCCGATCCGCCTCGGCCTCCACCTCGATTCGCTCCGGTGAGGCCGTCCCCGGCGCCCAAATCTTGTCTATAGCCTCTTCTAGCACCCAGTAAGCTAACGCCAGCATCAATTTGTCCTTCGCAGCTCTCTCCGACGAGTCCCTCGACCACCCGAGCCGCCGTCCGCCGGAGCAAGGCTCGCCGCCGACGTGGTACTCGCCGGCGACCCCCACCACCACCAACCGACGCGGAAAGGTGCCCTGAACACGGAGGTACCCTCCGATCCCCCTGCCTCGCCGTGGATCGCCGCCGGCGACCACCGCGGCTCTCGAGCACCGGTGAAATCTGCCGCCCCGTTCGTATATTCAAACCTGACAGGCGGGACCCACCGTCAGCCTCTCTGTCATTTCTAAGTGAATCGTTTTCTGGAAGCGCCTTCGGGCAAAATACGCTTTCCCCTCTGGGCTGGCGTATTCAAGACTGGAACGTTTTCTGTTTTTATGAGCTAGCCCCTGGAAACTTTCTGTTTCATTACAGATGAGTCCCTGGACAAAAACCTTTATAACTTTTAAACAGAATAGTATTTTTGAGTGATTCTTTTTCTGTCCTCTTCAGATTCTTGTCTAGTTTTTTATCATATTTATTTGAAAAATATTTGGAATACTTTTTGTGCACCTCGTGGTATTTACGATAGCGCATATATTTTCTTTATACCATAGATACCGAAGGAGGTGACGGAACCGCAAACTTCACCGAGCTAGGCTCTGACTACTCCGAACCAGGCAAGCATGTTTGAACTTTTGATATGATGAGTGTCTTGGCATGTTTTGCATTTAGTTAGTCTCATGGCATGTTGTTGAGCATACCGATGAACGTCTTTTCCATGCATTGTTGAGGTAAGTGAGTTCGATGATCCATAAGTGGATGGATGTGAGTATGAATGGCCATGTGTTGGCATGAGGATGGGTAAGATGGCAGTGTTGTAGCATGCCAGTCTTATGCCAGGCTATATGACTACAGTGTCAAACCGTATCAGTCCAGTTCCTCCCATTTCCTTCCCTGTACTACCACATGTTTTCCGCAAGGAATATGGCTTAGTAAGTTGCAAACCGCTTTCCTGGTACACACCAAAAGGAGAGGCCGGGATGATGGTTCCATGGCCCTGGATTAAAGCCAGTCATCCGGTCAGGGGGCATGGGTGTTTCCGGTTGGGACCGAGAGGGGGGCACCCCTTAGAGCGCGCGTATATAAATTTGATCCCATGCTATTCGAGATTGTGATCTCCCCGTCTCAAAAGTTTTTCTTGGACGATGTCTAGGGTGATTCCTAGCATCGAGAGGTAGGATGGGTGTGTACTGGTTAGCTGTGTTTTCTTCCGAAAAACCGTAAACGGAACTAGTCCTTCGTGACTACGGAAATCCGTTGGCTGTGGGAAATTTTTGTACAAACTCTGCAGAGTCATATATTCCTTGAATCATCTATTCCATGTCCAAGTTCAGTATTATCTTATCCTGACAAGTGCCAGTTTTGATGACAGAGACTCCGGTGAATCATATGAGTGCTAAGTCCGGTTAAATGATTATTCCTGTGGATGGACTAACCCGTTTACTTTTATGAATTGAATATTTATTATGAGCATTACTTCCTTGTGAATAAAAGCCCTTTATGTGGTGTCGCTAAGACGCCCGACTGTGGCATTTCTTCTAAAGCCCTTTTTGTGATGTCGCCCCGACGTCCGACTGTGGCATTTCTTTTAAAGCCCTTTATGTGGTGACGCTAAGACGCCCGACTGTGGCATTTCTTCTAAAGCCCTTTTTGTGATGTCGCCCCAACGTCCGACTGTGGCATTTCTTTTAAAGCCCTTTATGTGGTGTCGCTAAGACGCCCGACTGTGGCATTTCTTTTAAAGCCCTTTCTATGATGTCGCCCCGACGTCCGACTGTGGCATTTCTTTTAAAGCCCTTTATGTGGTGTCGCTAAGACGCCCGACTGTGGCATCATTTCCTTATATTTATTTGTTCACCTTTCGAGGCGTAGCTTCAGACACCCGATCGGTTTTCATTTATGTTTTGTTGGGATTTCAGGCGGACTACCGCCGTTTCCCTTTTACTTACTTCGTTATGCTAATTTTTGAATGTACATTGGTGAATTAATCGTGACGCATTCATGCATGCATTTGTTATATCTTACGTCCGAACTGTCTTGCGAGTACTTTCAAAGTACTCACCTGGCTTGTTGATTTGGCCAGATGCTGACGAAGGCGATCTCATGGATGAAGAATTTGATAGCGAGTCTGACGCCTAGAGGAGTCCCAGTCAGTCTCGTGCGACCCTGGATTTGGTCACTGTATTATATCCACTTCCGCTACCAAATAAATTCATCGAGCCTCACCTCGACGCTCGATGAGATGCCAGTTTTAGAGTCATGTATCCCACTCCCCGCTGTGTTTTTCCACCACCACCCTATCCTCGAGTCAGTAGTATGCCTCCACACCACTGTGTCATGTCCGCCATTATGTATAATTATTGGCGTGCTTGTAATAATTTGGTTGAGCAACCGTAGCTCAACCCTGTAATATATTTTACGCTACTGGCTTATTGTATCAAGAATTTGTCTACCGGTAAGGAAATTTTTTCCCATACTGGACTCAAAAGATTGGTTTCTCAATAAATATTTTTATTGGAAAACCGGTCGTGACAAGCTTGGTACCAGAGCCAGGCTGACTGTAGGAAGCCACTAGGAGCGATCGCTAATTGGTTATTAGCATGATTGAGCCTTTTCTTATTTTCTTGATTGTAGTCATTTTCTGTCAGTCAGCATAAATTTATGATCTGACCATGCAGAATTTTTGCCTACTTTTGTAGATGGCCGACAACAGCTGCGAGTCTCAGACCTTCGCCAACGTGCCCGATGGGTTCGTCAAGCTTCTTTCCTTCATCGTTCAGGTCGCGATGGGGCCATCTGTGCGCCCAATCTTCACACTCTGCCAGCACCGAGTCAACGACAGTCTGACCATGCACCAGGCCGCGGTGCAGTTCAAGGGAGGGCGTGGTGAGTTACGCCGCTTCCGGTTCTTGGGAAGAGCCATGCCTACGGAGAGGCATGCTATGCAGATGGCAGCCCGCGAGGCGATAGCTCGTCTCAGGGATGTCCTCCCCGTGATGAAGACTCGTCGTTACCGTTATCTTCCATGCCATGTGCCTTACACCTGTCACTACGCATTCTCCTGCCCCAGAGGAGAACGAGACGAGGCTTTTGAGATGCTTATTGAGTATCTCCGGGCCCTGGAGGCAGCCTTCGACAACCTGGTGGACGACTTCGTGGCTTCCCGCATGGACTCAGTTCATGGCTGTGCTGCCAACAGGAGGGAGCTCCTACCCACCGCACCGCCACTGACTTTGGTCTCGTCCTCAGCATCTTATGCACCTACTCGTCGCCTGCCTTCTACCGAAGAGTTCAACCAAGTTATTGCGCACACTCCAGCGCGCACTGCACCACCCTGCGCGCCCACTCCTATTCGTGTTGTTCCGCCCCTGGCACCCGCTCCGTCCACCCAGCGCAACACTACACGTATGGAGCCTATTAGCGAGGAGGAAGTCGAGTCCCCAGCCTCGCTACGCCTCACCCTCGGCAGGGCAAAGGAGGTCGTCAACATCTCCGCCTGAGTACACTTAGCCGCCATGCAATGTACCGCTTTGTATGATATGTTTATATGTACATAGGTTGTGAGAAGTAGCTTGTTTGCGCATCATGTAGGGTCTGGAGGAGTGCACTAGCCTAAATAACATGTCAGGATTATGTACACATATCCTGAGTGATGTATTGTATAATTACCGCTTGCATGTAAGATATGTAATGAGCAGTCCTTCTCCGTGCGCAAATCGATTTGTTTTTCTTAAGTAAGCTTGGTTATTTAATTTTTATTTGCCAACTTTATGCATTTATGGAATCATTTTTGTGACTCTTTTCGCTTTTCTTATGGGTTTTACAAAATATATCCCCAGAGTGAAAAATGTCTCGTCCTTGGACTCGTTCCATGCCAACTCCACCAGAGGAAAATTATGATACACAACCCAGCAACAAGTTCACACAAGGACAGTCAAGCCAACAGGGCAATGAATCGGCACTTTCACAAATGTGCCGCCTTTATGAGCAGAGTCAGCAACAACACCGGGAAATGATGAACCAAGTCCTCAACATGGGAAATCACCATGGACAGTATCAGCAGCATTCCAAGTTATCTGAGCTACAGAAGACACGTCCCCAAACATTTTCTCATACTGACAAGCCTCTTGAAGCCGAGGATTGGCTTCGAGATATGGAGAGAAAATTAATTATTGCAAAATGTACAGATCTCAAGAAAGTACTATATGCTCCGCACTATCTCACAGGAGCAGCTGCATCATGGTGGGAGAATTTTCTGCACATGCACCCCAACGAAAATGATATAACCTGGGATGATTTCAAGGAAGGTTTCCGTGGTGCACACATTCCTAAGAGTATTATGAAAATCAAGAAGAGAGAGTTCGATGACCTCAAACAAAGGAACATGACTGTGTCAGATTACAACGGTCAATTTACTCTATTGTCTCGCTATGCCAATGAAGAGCGTATGACTGAAAGTAAGAAGATGGAGAAATTCCTTGACGGTCTGGCGCCCGTGCTAAAATGCCAACTGGTCGTGCATACTTTTCCAGATTTTAAAACGCTGGTGGACAAAGCCATTACTCTGGAAAATGAGAGACGCAGCCTGGAAGATATCCGCAAGCGAAAAAGGGACCAGACTAACCATGCTCGCAATCATCGAAGCAGGACAGATTTTCAGAAAGGTGGGACACACAAACCTACGACAAACATCTCACGCCCAATCAAGAATTTCCATGCAAGGGACAAAGAGTTCACTTATCGCCCAGGCGTTACTTGCTACGCTTGTGGAGAAGAAGGGCACTACGCCAAACAGTGCCCCAAGCCAAGGAACTCGACCCCGAAGCCAAACAATGGTGGAAATAATTCAGCGCCCAAGCGCAACAATTTCAACCCCAACAACAACCACAGGAAGGGTCATCTAAACCACGTGACCAAAGAAGAAGCACAAAACGCTCCGAATATCGTACTCGGTACGTTTCCTGTCAACACAATACCTGCAACGGTTTTGTTTGATTCTGGAGCTTCTCACTCATTCATTTCGAAAAGTTTTGCTTTGCAAAATAATTTTTCGATGTTTCCCTTGGAAAAATCCATGATCATCAAGTCCCCTGGGATTCAGCAAGTTACTCAGAGTTACTGTCAGAATGTGGTTATTGAGTTCGAAGGATTGAAATTTTACGCCAATCTTATTGTGTTGGAAAATAAAGGACTGGATGTCATCCTAGGGATGGACTGGTTAACCACCAACAAAGTTTTTATTGACTGTTTCAACCGGACCGTAATTCTCACGCACCACCACGGGAAGACAATAAAAGTATCAGCCAAGGAAAGAAAAACACCCCGGCAGCCGAGATTGAATAAGGTGGACGTTTCTGAGTTAAGCAAGGTTCCAGTGGTATGTGAATTTCCAGATGTATTTCCCGAAGAACTACCAGGCATGCCACCAGATCGAGAAATAGAATTCAGCATTGAGCTAGCACCAGGAACCACCCCCATATACAAGAAACCATACAGAATGGCACCATCCGAATTGATTGAGTTGAAGAAACAAATAAAGGAATTACTGGACAAGGGATACATTCGAGCCAGCTCCTCACCTTGGGGATCACCAATTTTATTTGCCAAAAAGAATGATGGAACACTAAGATTGTGCATAGACTACCGAGCACTTAACATGGTCACAGTCAAGAACAAATACCCGATGCCACGAATAAATGATTTATTTGATCAGCTCGCTCAGGCCAAGGTATTCTCAAAAATTGACTTAAGATCAGGATACCATCAATTAAAAGTGCGAACAGAAGATATTCCCAAGACTAACTCATCCCGCAACTAACTCATTAGTTGCAATGCTTGCAATGCTTAAGTGATGTGCATTACCGAGAGGGCCCAGAGATACCTCTCCGACAATCGGAGTGACAAATCCTAATCTCGAAATACGCCAACCCAACATGTACCTTTGGAGACACCTGTAGAGCTCCTTTATAATCACCCAGTTACATTGTGACGTTTGGTAGCACACAAAGTGTTCCTCTGGCAAACGGGAGTTGCATAATCTCATAGTCATAGGAACATGTATAAGTCATGAAGAAAGCAATAACAACATACTAAACGATCGGGTGCTAAGCTAATGGAATGGGTCATGTCAATCAGATCATTCAACTAATGATGTGATCCTGTTAATCAAATGACAACTCTTTGTATATGGTTAGGAAACATAACCATCTTTGATTAACAAGCTAGTCTAGTAGAGGCATACTAGTGACACTCTGTTTGTCTATGTATTCACACATGTATTATGTTTCCGGTTAATACAATTCTAGCATGAATAATAAACTTTTATCATGATATAAGGAAATAAATAATAACTTTATTATTGCCTATAGGGCATATTTCCTTCAATATCGGTGTAAAGCGCATGAAGAAACTCCATACTGATGGACTTTTGGAACCACTTGATTATGAATCACTTGGTACTTGCGAACCGTGCCTCATGGGCAAGATGACTAAAACACCGTTCTCCGGTACTATGAAGAGAGCAACAGATTTGTTGGAAATCATACATACAGATGTATGTGGTCCGATGAATATTGAGGCTCGTGGCGGATATTGAAACAATGCGGAATAGTTTCGCAACTCACGCCACCCGGAACACCACAGCGTAATGGTGTGTCCGAATATCGTAATCGTACTTTACTTGATATGGTGCGATCTATGATGTCTCTTACTGATTTACCGCTCTCGTTTTGGGGTATGCTTTAGAGACGGCCGCATTCACGTTAAATAGGACACCATCAAAATCCGTTGAGACGACGCCTTATGAACTGTGGTTTGGCAAGAAACCAAAGTTGTCGTTTCTGAAAGTTTGGGGCTCCGATGCTTATGTGAAAAAACTTCAACTTGATAAGCTCGAACCCAAATCGGAGAAATGTGTCTTCATAGGATATCCAAAGGAAACTATTGGATAAACCTTCTATCACATATCTGAAGGCAAGACTTTTGTTGCTAAATTCAGAAACTTTCTAGAGAAGGAGTTTCTCTCGAAAGAAGTGAGCGGGATGAAAGTAGAACTTGATGAGGTAACTGTACCTGCTCCCTTATTGGAAAGTAGTACATCACAGAAACCGGTTTCTGTGACACCTACACCAATTAGTGAGGAAGATAATGATGATGATCATGAAACTTCAGAACAAGATACTACTGAACCTCGTAGATCAAGCAGAGTAAGATCCGCACCAGAGTGGTACGGTAATCCTGTTCTGGAAGTCATGCTACTAGATCATGATGAACCTACGAACTATGGAGAAGCGATGGTGAGCCCAGATTCCGCAAAATGGCTTGAAGCCATGAAATCTGAGATGGGATCCATGTATGAGAACAAAGTGTGGACTTTGGTCGACTTGCCAAAAGATCGGCAAGCAATTGAAAATAAATGGATCTTCAAGAAGAAGACTGACGCTGACGGTAATGTTACTGTCTACAAAGCTCGACTTGTCGCAAAAGGTTTTCGATAAGTTCAAGGGATTGACTATGATGAGACCTTCTCACCCGTAGCGATGCTTAAGTCTGTCCGAATCATGTTAGCAATTGCCGCATTTTATGATTATGAAATTTGGCAGATGGATGTCAAAACTGCATTCCTGAATGGATTTCTGGAAGAAGAGTTGTATATGATGCAGCCGGAAGGTTTTGTCGATCCAAAGGGAGCTAACAAAGTGTGCAAGCTCCAACGATCCATTTATGGACTGGTGCAAGCCTCTCGGAGTTGGAATAAACGCTTTGATAGTGTGATCAAAGCATTTGGTTTTGTACAGACTTTTGGAGAAGCCTGTATTTACAAGAAAGTGAGTGGGAGCTCTGTAGCATTTCTGATATTATATGTAGATGACATATTACTAATCAGAAATGATATAGAATTTCTGGATAGCATAAAGGGATACTTGAATAAGAGTTTTTCAATGAAAGACCTCGGTGAAGCTGCTTACATATTGGGCATTAAGATCTATAGAGATAGATCAAGACGCTTAATTGGACTTTCACAAAGCACATACCTTGACAAAGTTTTGAAGAAGTTCAAAATGGATCAAGTAAAGAAAGGATTCTTGCCTGTGTTACAAGGTGTGAAATTGAGTAAGACTCAATGCCAGACCAATGCAGAAGATAGAGAGAAAATGAAAGATGTTCCCTATGTTTCAGCCATAGGCTCTATCATGTATGCAATGTTGTGTACCAGACCTGATGTGTGTCTTGCTATAAGTCTAGCAGGGAGGTACCAAAGTAATCCAGGAGTGGATCACTGGACAACGGTCAAGAACATCCTGAAATACCTAAAAAGGACTAAGGACATGTTTCTCATATATGGAGGTGACAAAGAGCTCATCGTAAATGGTTATGTTGATGCAAGCTTTGACACTGATCCGGATGATTCTAAATCGCAAACCGGATACGTGTTTACATTAAATGGTGGAGTTGTCAGTTGGTGCAGTTCTAAACAAAGCGTTGTGGTGGGATCTACATGTGAAGCGGAGTACATAGCTGCTTCGGAAGCAGCAAACGAAGGAGTCTGGATGAAGGAGTTCATATCCGATCTAGGTGTCATACCTAGTGCATCGGGTCCAATGAAAATCTTTTGTGACAATACTGGTGCAATTGTCTTGGCAAAGGAATCCAGATTTCACAAAAGAACCAAGCACATCAAGAGATGCTTCAATTCCATCCGGGATCTAGTCCAGGTGGGAGACATAGAGATTTGCAAGATACATACGGATCTGAATGTAGCAGACCCATTGACTAAGCCTCTTCCACGAGCAAAACATGATCAGCACCAATGCTCCATGGGTGTTAGAATCATTACTGTGTAATCTAGATTATTGACTCTAGTGCAAGTGGGAGACTGAAGGAAATATGCCCTAGAGGCAATAATAAAGTTATTATTTTATTTCCTTATATCATGATAAATGTTTATTATTCATGCTAGAATTGTATTATCCGGAAACATAATACTTGTGTGAATACATAGACAAACTAAACGTCACTAGTATGCCTCTACTTGACTGGCTCGTTAATCAAAGATGGTTATGTTTCCTAACCATAGACATGTGTTGTCATTTGATTAACGGGATCACATTATTAGGAGAATGATGTGATTGACATGACCCATTCCATTAGCTTAGCACCCGATCGTTTAGTATGTTGCTATTGCTTTCTTCATGACTTATACATGTTCCTATGACTATGAGATTATGCAACTCCCGTTTGCCGGAGGAACACTTTGTGTGCTACCAAACGTCACAACGTAACTGGGTGATTATAAAGTAGCTCTACAGGTGTCTCCAAAGGTACATGTTGGGTTGGCGTATTTCGAGATTAGGATTTGTCACTCCGATTGTCGGAGAGGTATCTCTGGGCCCTCTCGGTAATGCATATCACATAAGCCTTGCAAGCATTGCAACTAATGAGTTAGTTGTGAGATGATGTATTACAAAACGAGTAAAGAGACTTGCCGGTAACGAGATTGAACTAGGTATTGAGATACCGACGATCGAATCTCGGGCAAGTAACATACCGATGACAAAGGGAACAAAGTATGTTGTTATGCGGTCTGACCGATAAAAGATCTTCGTACAATATGTGGGAGCCAATATGAGCATCCAGGTTCTGCTATTGGTTATTGACCGGAGACATGTCTCGGTCATGTCTACATTGTTCTCGAACCCATTGGGTCCGCACGCTTAACGTTACGATGACAGTTTCATTATGAGTTTATATATTTTGATGTACCGAAGTTAGTTCGGAGTCCCGGATGTGATCACGGACATAACGAGGAGTCTCGAAATGGTCGAGACATAAAGATTGATATATTGGAAGCCTATGTTTGGACATCAGAAGTGTTCCGGGTGAAATCGGCATTTTACTGGAGTACCGGGAGGTTACCGGAACCCCCCGGTAACCTAATGGGCCTTAATGGGCCTAGTGAAGGAAGAGGAGAGGAGGCCTAGGGGCTGCCGCGCGCCCCTCCCCCCAAGTTCGAATTGGAGAAGGAGGGGGCGGCGGCGCCCCCCCTTTCCTTTCTTCCCTCTCTTCCTTCTTCCCCAAGTCCTAATCCAACTAGGGAAAGGGGGGAGTCCTACTCCCGGTAGGAGTAGGACTCCTCCTGCGCGCCTCCTCCTAGGGCCGGCCGCACCCCCCTTGGCTCCTTTATATACGGAGGCAGGGGCACCCCAGAACAACACAAGTTGATCTCTAAGATCATTCTCTTAGCCGTGTGCGGTGCCCCCTTCCACCATAGTCCTCGATAATATTGTAGTGGTGCTTAGGCGAAGCCCTGCGACAGTAGAACATCAAGATCGTCACCACGCCGTCGTGCTGACGGAACTCTTCCCCGACAGTTTGCTGGATCGGAGTCCGGGGATCGTCATCGAGCTGAACGTGTGCTAGAACTCGGAGGTGCCGTAGTTTCGGTGCTTGATCGGTCGGGCCGTGAAGACGTACGACTACATCAACCGCGTTGTCATAACGCTTCCACTGTCGGTCTACGAGGATACGTAGATCACACTCTCCCCTCTCGTTGCTATGCATCACCATGATCTTGCGTGTGCGTAGGAAAATTTTGAAATTACTACGTTCCCCAACACAAAGGCGCCAAAGGAGCTTGCAGTGTGGTACTTAGGCACTGGCCACACAGGACCTCTGAATTTGGCACTACTTTTTTGGTATGCCAGGACCTCACAATGACATCAACGTACTGCAGTGCTTGAATGTCTTTGACAAGCTTGTTGAAGGTCATGCTCCTCCGGTGAACTTCGAGGTCAATGGGCGCCACTACAACAAGGGATACTACCTAGCAGATGGCATCTATCCGAGATAGTCCACATTTGTGAAGACTGTCTCAAACCCTGTGCCAGGAGGCAAGAACTCCTACTTTGCCAAGTGTAAGGAGGCTTGCAGGAAGGATGTCGAGCGGGCATTTGGTGTGCTTCAATCTCGATTTGCTGTTGTCTGGTACCCCGCTCTGACCTGGTTGAAATCTCAAATATGGGAAGTGATGACTTGTTGTGTCATCTTGCATAACATGATCATCGAGAGCGAGCTAGAAGAGCCAGTGTTTGACACCGAACCATATTACAGGCAGGGTCCTCTTGCCCAAGTTGATCACCAGGTGCCGACATCATGGGCTGCCTTTCTCAATATGCGTCAGGAGATCCAAGACCCACAAGTGCATCAAGAACTGCAGCACGATCTGATGGAGCACCTATGAAGCCTTAAGGGCAACGCCTAGTTCGATGTGTGATGAACTATGAGTTTGCTTCGTTGAACTATGAGTTTTAATTTGTGTTTGAACTATGAGTTTGCTTCGTTGAACTATTTGATTTCTATTGATTTATGTGATGAACTATGTGATAAAAATTAGTTCTTGTTGAATTTGGGCCTAATTTGCGTCGAAATCAGCGGCTGAGGGGAGGGGGCAATAATGCTAAACATACAAAGAGTTACACGCAATTACATACTGACTAGGATTTTTTTCATCTACTAATCAATCATAAACTTGCCCTCCTCCCTCGATTTTCAGGGGGTGGGCCGCCTCGCCACCTACTGACCAATCAAATTAACCCTCTTTGTAAAAGTTTGTAACTCATTTGTACGTGTAGCATTACTCGGGAAGGGGGAGGGGGGGGGGGGGGGGAGAGGGGCGAACTTGGGGGGTCGGCTGGGAAACCCTCACGTCGATTTTATCACCGGTTGGCCCCCAAGCTGTGCTATTTCAAGCCCTTGGGGGGCGAACAGGTGAAGATGCTCTAATGTGAAAGGGAGATGCGTTCGAGATTTGCCAGGTCACAGACAGAGTACTTGTTTTGAAATAGCAGATCAGCAGAAAACATGCCATCATTCCATCTGATAATCACCCTCCCAGATGCACCAACATTGATGGTACAAACTCGAATTTATTAAATCTCTTCGTATCCTCATTACTTTATTTAGTACAGTCGTGTGAGCAATTCGTATAGCTCATCAATTTTGGGTACAAGTATACATAGTTAATCATAGTATCTGCGTGAATATAGCAGAAGTGAATCATGTACTCCTACTTCAGAAAATTCATGCTCGATCGAATGGTGGATCAGTGGAGACTTCAGCTCCGCTGCAGTCTCCCCGCGGCGCCGGGCTTCTCCCAGACGGCGTAGTCGTTGCCGTGCGCCGAGGTCACGAACCCGGCCGGGATCACCGCCCCGACGTCGTACCTGGACCCGATCTTCACCACCACCTTGCCGTCGATCTCGGCGACGTAGGCGTCCCCTTCGTGCATGAGGATCTTCAGAGCGCTCGTCGGCGTGATGCCGTTGCGCTTCCTGATCGCCACCAGCGCCGCGATCTCGTCCTTGAACCCCCAGGTGAAGAAATGGTCGTAGAACTACAAATCATCGAGACAAACAGTTGAAGAAATACGTGCAAGAGTGACAGTTGAGTGAGAGTGAACTCTGGAGCTGGCTCATCTGCTTACGATGCATGGGATGCCGGGGTGGGTGAGGATGTACGCGTAGCCCTGCATGACCTTGTCGGAGGGGAATGGCCACATGGCCTGCGTGGAGCCGGTGTCGTGGTTGTCGACGAAGGTGACGGCCTTGGCCGGCCACCACCCCATCACGCCGGGGGCCTTCCCCTGCGGGTCGATCAGCCGCCACAGCTCGCCCTCCACGGCCGCGTTCAGTATCCCCTTGGTCGTGAAATCGAACACCATGCCTGCCGACGCCGCGCCGCCCACCTTGTCCACCCAGTTCACCAGATTCTGCCGGTGCGCGTCCTGGTCGTAGTTGGGCTTGCCGTCGCCGCCGGTGGCCATGTTGTCCCACACCTCCGCCACGGCGAGGCTCGGGGACGTGCCGTCGATGTACACCTTGGCCATCTCCGGCGAGTAGCCCTTGGCGAAGTCAAAGCGCCACGCGTCGAAGCCGAGGTCGCTCTTGAGCCAGAGGAGCCACTCCTTGAGCTCGCGCTGGACGCGGTCGTTGAGGTGGTCTATGTCGGGCGCGGCGGCGAAGTCGGCGCCGGTGTCGAGGTTTGCGGTGCCGTCGGAGTAGGTGGTGTCGTCGCGGCAGATCATGTGGGGGCCCCAGTCGAGGCGGCCGTCGGAGGTGCCGCCCTCGAAGATGCAGTAGATGCCGCGGCTGTCCTTGTAGTCGGCGCAGCGGTGGTTGATGACGATGTCGGCGATCGCCTGGACGCCCTTGCCGTGGAGCGCGGCGATGAGCGACTTGAGCTCCGCTGCGTTGCCGTACTTGGACGCGTCGATGTCGTAGAGCCGGCCAGGCATGTAGCCTGCACCCAAGTCGACCGTTTTAGTGTCTCGTCACTAGTGTAAATATCTCTTTTCAATCGCAATCGAACTTAGCATGTTCTCCACTCCACGCTTCTATTGCTTCTAGATGCTGAGATACGGATGAATTTGGTCGGGAGAGAGAGGGACCTTGGGTGGAGACGGAGTGCGAGGGCGGCGGCAGCCAGACGTGGGTGACTCCGGCGGCGGCGATGTCGTCGACCTTGCCCATCATCATGTTGTACCACCCGCCGCTCTGCTTCCACGACTCCCAGTTGAACCCCTGCAACATCCATTAAGCTCCCACACTTAATTAAGCACCCGAGCTCAGATTATTTCCACAGTTAGAAAACCATGAGCATGCGTACCTGAAAGAGAACTTGATGGCCGGACGCAAATCCGGCGAGAAGCAGCAGCAGCAGAGAGAAGCAGCACAGGTTGCCGTTCTTCCCCATCGCGTACGCTACGCTAGTGTCGATCCCACAGCACAGTAGACTCTTCTTCTCCGGATGGATGGATGATTGGCTGACTGGCTGATCGACTGATGGCCACAAGTGTCCCGCGTGCTTGGTATTTATAGGCAGTGGATGGCATGGCAGTATTTAACGCGAGCTACGTACCGTAGAGTGTGTTGCTTGGAGGCACTGCATGGATACCAGACTCTGTTACGATAAAAGGTGCAGCCGATGACGGTCAAGTCAATCCGGGGTGGCACAAACTCCATGGAAAAAGATGGCACCATCCAAGTTGGGATCGAAACCCAGCGTTGCCCTTGCCTTTTTGGATAACCGATTTTCCAATGGGAAATAAGCATGGGCGCGAAGAAAGATGGGGAGGAAATGAATTGAACAACATGGAGCACAAGATTTTTCATGTTTCCATGGCAGTAAACTCAGTGCAAAATAAGTACTCCCTCCGTTTCGAATTATTCGTCGCAGAAATAGATGTATCTTTAGTTCTAGATACATTCATTTCTGCGACGAGTAATTTGGAACGGAGGGAGTATATCTATACGACTGTACATAACAGATCTGAGACTGATAGACTGCTGTTAATGTGGCAGAGCAAGAGAAATATCGCATGAGAGGACACTCCTTTTTGGGCCGAGGAACCAACGGTGGAGAACGTAGCCGTAGATGAATGATGTGCGGATATCTCAGTCGCTGTCAGTGTTCCGTGGCTTCGAGAGCGAGTGTGACAGCACCAGTACGAGTACCGCTCCGCAGCACACGATCGAGTAAGAATTGCTTAAGGCCGTGCATTATCGTCAGCAAACACGAGTGGTTGTTTACACCAGCCTCGTGCCGTCGGGTATTACATGTACCACGTCGAAGGTGTTATACTACTATACACTTCTGGAGCGGAATGGATTTATTGTAAGTACGTACAAGTATTTTTCATCCGGACAGGTGATTAGTTGCCTGCATGTTCTTGAGTTAATGCAGTTTATAGGCGTGCCTCCAGAGATATCAAGACGGCAAAGGCAGCGGCCGAGTGGAGCTCGAAATCTACATGCGTATGTTGCCGGTATTTGCAGTTGGAAAGACAATCAACCTTGGCGACTCAACAGAGGTGCCAAAAGTATGTTGGCCCGATAAACATTGATGGTGTGGATAGGAAAGTGAAGTACTACGAGGTCTGGATAACGCTATACGCCCACGGAGTGTAGGGTATGTTTGCTTCGTGTCTAGAAGCCACAGTGCCAAAATAATAAAATCCGATGTCAGTTATTTATGCATGGCAAATTGAATGTTTTTTTATTACAAAATATCTTGTACTAGCAAGGATAAGGAAAAATACGCGCTCCCCATGTTGCTCCCACGGGCGGCCAGGGAGCGAACCCTGGCCGTCACCGCTCAGTCTCGGTCGTCCACTCCTCCCCTCGCCGCCGCTGGCGGACGTCGTCGGGCGAAGCCCGCGCGGCTTGGCGGCGGCAGGGTCTTCCCCACCCCCAGCTCGGGTGGGGGTGATGTCGGTGTCAAAACCGGCGGATCTCGGATAGGGGGTTCTGAACTGTGCGTCTTAGGTCGATGGTAACAGGAGACAGGGGACACAATGTTTACCCAGGTTCGGGCCCTCTCTACGGAGATAATACCCTACTTCCTGCTTGATTGATCTTGATGAATATGAGTATTACAAGAGTTGATCTACCACGAGATCGTAATGGCTAAACCCTAAAAGTCTAACCTGTCTGACTACGATTATTCAGATGTATGTCCGGACCTAGCCCTCCGGTTTATATAGACACCAGAGGGATCTAGGGTTACATAAGGTCGGTTACAGAGAAATGAATCTTCATATTTGGACGCCAAGCTTGCCTTCCACGCCAAGGAGAGTCCCATCCGGACACGGCTAGAGTCTTCGGTCTTTGTATCTTCACAGCACATCAGTCCGGCTCATGTCTAATAGGTCGGACGCCCGAGGACCCTTTAGTCCAGGACTCCCTCAGTAGCCCCTGAACCAGACTTCAATGACAAGGTGTCCAGCGCGCAGATTGTATTCGGCATTGCAAGGCGGGTTACCCTCTTCGAATACTCCATGAAAGTCTTCGGACGCAATGAACGTGTCCGGATCTGCAACACAAGTACCATACACAACCACAGAGAATATAATATTGAACGAGTCCAATCTGCTGACAACTTTTTTGTAATGTGACATCACGTCTGCTTGGTCATCATTTTGAATCATTTTTCGTCTGCCGTTCCACATTTCGAGACGCGGTTTTCATAGGCACGTCTTGTCGAAGCAGAGATCGTGTCCCCTTATTGCAGGATTCATCAATACGGACGTGGGTAATCTAACCGTGCCGTTTACACGGCCCTTGGGAACAGGCAAGTTTTAAGGCGAGTGGGGAGGCGCTTGATATTCACTGCATTTATAAGAAGATAAAGATTCCTTTTTCTTCACCCATGCCTTCTCTCTTTCTCTGCCCTTCCATTCTCGAGCTCCAGCGCCCAAGTCCTCATTCTTTTCGCCCCAAGGAAGCACTCAATCATGTCCGGATCTGGAGGGCAAGGCAAGTGGATGGCCTCCTCCGTTAGCAAGGAGGACACCACCAGGCTTCGGGAGACCGGGTATCTGGCGAAAGAAATCGCCCATCGGCTTCCAGCCAAGGGGAAAATCGTCCCCACCCCGAAGCCCAATGAGAGGGTGGTGTTCATCCCTCATTTCGTCCTCGGGTTAGGGTTTCCTCTCCACCCTTTCGTCCGCGGGCTTATGTTCTATTACGGGCTAGACTTCCATGACCTAGCCCCGAATTCTTTTCTCAACATCTCGGCATTCATTGTCGTGTGTGAGGCCTTCCTCCGCATCCAACCCCACTTCGTACAGTGGCTCTAGATTTTCAATGTGAAGCCGAAGGTGGTGGACGGCCAGCATGCGGAGTGCGGAGGTGTCATGGTGAGCAAGCTGCCCAATGTCACATGGCCCAAGAGTACTTTTGTGGAGACCGTCAAAGATTGGCAGAAACTGTGGTTTTATATCACAGAGCCCCGCGACGCCACTTGGGCCGCGGCTTCTGAATTCAAGTCCGGAGCTCCAATGCGGCTCACCTCCTGGATGGAGAAGGGCCCAAATTGGTCTTCGTTGGACGAGCTGATAGCGCTGCAAACGCGCATTCAAAGCATGGTGGATAAAAACATCAAGCTCGTCGACGTAATCCAGGTGATGCTGGTTCGCCGGATCCTCCCATGCCAAAGCTGCCCTTTATGGGAATTCGATCTGAAGAAGCACCGAACCTTGGAAAGGCTCTTCGGAACCACTCTCGAAGATGCCTGGAAGTTGCTCTTTAAGGGCATCAAGACACCGCCAGCCATAGATTCAGACCGCTGGCACAATATTACCCATTCAGCCAATGCGGTAAGCCTTTCACGTCTCCAGGCACATCCTCTACTTGCTTGTTTCAAGGAGGATAGCTAAACTTTACTTTTTCAGGTATGGACGGAGAGGGAGCGGATTCAATATTCGGTCCGCTGCCCAAGGAACCAGTCATCCTGCTCCTGGCGAAGATGCTGGTGCTGGCGCCCTATAAGGCGCCGGAGAAGAAGGCCAAGAAGGCCAGGGGGTCCGGAGTGGCCCCCACCGCAAGGGAGCTTCAGACGCGTCGTTCGAAGACAAGACTCACTCCTCCACCGCCGAAGACGATGGCGAGGAGGAGGAAGAAAGCACCTCTCCCCCTGATGGGGGGAGGAAGAAGAGGGCGGCCTCCTCAAATCTGGAGGGGGAGGGGCCCAAGAGGGGGAAGGGTCCCCTTGCAGATAACTCCGCGTGGGACGTCGACAGCAGCCTGGAGCGACGCCCCCGAAACAAGCATCTGACCGCGTCATAAGTACTAAAAACCCGCATATGTCCATGCATCCGGCCTCTCTTGCTTCATAATATTAATATGTTATTTTATGCCATTGCAGTCCGGCCCATAACAGCTCCCTGCGATCCCCATCAAGAGGTTTGTTGGATTCGAAGGCGATGGCCAGCGAGTCACCGCCGCCGCTCACTCTCCCATGGCCAAGGGCAATGACGAGGTGTTGTCCCAAAGGACCTTCCCAGGCCAGGGAGAGGTTCAGGAGGCCGCCAGGGTGACGCTAGAGGGCGAAACCTCGGCTGCCGGACACATGGGGGAGCAGGCCCCAATGGCGACTGGGGATGTGGGCTTTGCTCAGTTCGGGCTCCCGCCGAATACAAGTCTGGAGACCTATACGGCTCCGGAATCCGGCGAGCAACCTCCTTCGAAAGAAGGGGGTGTGCCTATTCCGCCGGTGACCTCTGTCCAACCAGAGGCACTGGATAATCTGCTGGAAGTGCTACGAGCCGCTTCCATTGTGGATGAACACCGTATCCTTATGGGTACGATGATTGAGAGGGTTCAATCCATCAAGAGCGGACTAACCGAAGCCTGCAGCAGCCTGCTGACAGGTTTTGAGGTAAGCGACGCAAGAGAAAATCCCAATATAGACAGTAGCCCCTGAGACACTGTCCGGTGTTCGGAAAGAAGAGCCGGACAGAGTATCAATTTATTTTCGCAGGAAACTAACTAAATATGTCTTATATGAATAAGCAGGCGTCGTTGCTGGCCGCGACCTCACACACTGCCGAAGTCTCCGGACTAAAGCAGAGACTGGAGCAGGCTGACGAGGAGCTCGGCCAAGCGAGGAAGCAGCTAGAAGACAAGCAAGGTACGTACTGGCTGGCTAAATATTCGGAAAGAATAAATAATGCGTATTGACCGTAGTGCCATGATATGTGTAGGAGCGGCGACCGAGGTCGAGGTCCTTAAACAGGCCCTGGCCCAGGCCGAGGAGAAAGCTGCCAAGGAAAAAGCCGCTTGTGAGAATGTGACGCCCTCGATTTGACCGTACACTAATCATACACGCAAATGTGTATGATCAAGATCAATGACTCACGGGAAGATATCACAACACAACTCTAGACACAAATTAAAATAATACAAGCTTTATATTACAAGCCAGGGGCCTCGAGGGCTCGAATATATAAGCTCGAAAACACAAGAGTCAGCGGAAGCAACAATATCTGAGTACAGACATAAGTTAAACAAGTTTGCCTTAAAAAGGCTAGCACAAAAGTAGCAACGATCGAAAAGGCAAGGCCTCTTGCCTGGGACCTCCTAACTACTCCTCGAAGTCGAACTCCATGTAGAAACATCCTCGGGATCCTCTGGCTCCGGGACTCCATCATATGATAGCAGTAACCGAGAAAAGGGGAAAAAGAAGTAGGAAAGCAACCGTGTGTACTCATCCAAAGTACTCACAGGCAAGGAGCTACACTACATATGCATTGGTATCAAACAAAAGGGGTAGTATATGTGGAATGAACTGCAGAATGCCAGAATAAGAGGGGGATAGCTAGTCCTGTCTAAGGCTACGCTTCTGGCAGCCTCCATCTTGCAGCATGTAGAAGAGAGTAGATGGTAAGTTCACCAAGTATCATCGCATAGCATAATCCTACCCGGCGATCCTCTCCTCGTCGCCCTGTTAGAGAGCTATCACCGAGTTGTATCTGACACTTGAAAGGGTGTGTTTTATTAAGTATCCGGTTCTAGTTGTCATAAGGTCAAGGTACAACTCTGGGTCGTCCTTTTACCGAGGGACACAGTATTCGAATAGATAAACTTTCCTGCAGGGGTGCACCACATTTTCTAACATGCTCGATCCCTCTGGCCGGACACACTTTCCTGGGTCATGCTCGGCCTCGGAAGATCAACACGTCGCAGCCCCACCTAGGCACAACAGAGAGGTCAGCACGCTGGTCTAACTCCTATGGCACAGGGGTCTGGGCCCATCGCCCATTGCACACCTACATGTTGCGAGGGCGGCTGGAAGCAGACCTAGCCTCCCTAATACAAGAGCAGGCGTTCCAGTCCAATCCGGCGCATGCCGCTCAATCGCTGACGCCAATAAGGCTTCGGTTGATACCACGACGTCAAGTGCCCATAACTGTTCCCGCGTAGTTGGTTAGTGTGTATAGGCCAGTGGCCAGACTCAGATCAAATACCAAGATCTCGTTAAGCATGTTATTTTGAAGTAACCATGGATGCCGACCAGGGCCAGGCCTACCTCTCTCCTAGGTGGCCTCAACCTGCCCTGTCGCTCTGCCACAATGTACACCAGGGGGTTGTCGGGAACCCAGGCCCATCACTACCTGGATGGAACCACCTGCCCTTTTAGCCCCCATCGGAATCACTTGCGGGTACTCTACGAGCCGACCCGACTTTAGTCACCATATGTATCACATATTATGTATATAAGTATATACCCGTGATCACCTCCCAAGTGATCACGACCCGATAGTATAGCATAGCAGACGGACAAGAATGTAGGGCCACTGATGGAATACTAGCATCCTGTACTAAGCATTTATGATTGCAGGTAAAGGTAACAACAGTAGTAGGAAAGACAGGCTATGCATCAGGATAGGATTATCGGAAAGCAGTAACATGCTACACTACTCTAATGCAAGCAGTAGAGAGTAGAATATGCGATATCTGGTGATCAGGGGGGGCTTGCCTGGTTGCTCTGGCAAGTAGGGGGTCGTCAACAACGTAGTTAGTCGGGGCACCAACAGCGGTGTCAGTCTCGTAGTCTACCGGAGAGAAGAGGGGGGAAGAAACAGTGAATACAATGCAAACAGATGCATATCGATGCATGACATGACAAATAACAGTGCTAGGTGTGCCCTAACGCAGTAGGAGGTGATATCGGCGAAAGGGGAAAACAACCGGGAAAGTATCCCCGGTGTTTCACGTTTTCAGACAGACGAACCAGAGGGGGAAAGTTGCGTGTTCGCTATGCTAGGGATGTGTGGCGGACGAACAGGCTGCGTATCCAGATTCATCTCGTCGTTCTGAGCAACTTTCATGTACAAAGTTTTTCCATCCGAGCTACGGTTTATTTTATATTAATTTTAAAAGATTTAAATCATTTTTATGATTTATTTAATTATTTTAAATCAACATTATCCAGAATAGTGTTTACTAACGTCATCATGACGTCAGCATAATATTAGCAGTCAACTGTGATCATTGACCGGTCAAACTGACAGATGGAGCCCTTTCATCTATGACTGTTAGCTAATTAACAGTAGTTAGACTAATTAGCAGGTTAATTAATCATGGTTAATTAGTTTAACTAAATGGTTAGGTTAATTAAATAGAATTAATTAATGAATTTAATTAATGAACTAACTAATTAATTTAATTACTATCAATATATTTTTATTATTGTTTTTATAAACTCCTTTTGGTTATAAAACAGGGGTGTGGGCCCCTGCGGTCAGTGACATAGGGGAGGCAGCGGGGCGGGTTAGCGCGCGCGCCTGCCTGACATGGCGCTTGCCCAGGCCAGCCACGGGGCGGGGCTGGCGTGGCGCGGCGGGGCTCCGGCGACCACCACAGCGAGCTGCAGCAGCCGCGGGGAGGGGAAGCAGCGGCGAGCGCGCACGCCGGCGTGGCCGCGGGGTGGCGCGGCGGATGGAGGCGGGTGCTGCAGCGGCGGGCGCGAAAGGAGCGGCGCGGCGCGTGTGGCAGCGGGTGCGGCGACGGTCGGCGCGAGCTGGACGGCGACCGCGGGGCCAACGGTGAGCGGGCGCGGCGGAGCCAGGGCGAGGGCTGCGGGACGAGGCCGGAGCTCGACCGGAGCGAGCTCATGGCGGCGGCAGTGAGTAGAGGAAGCAGCAGGGTAGGCATTGCACCTAGGCGAGGAGCAGGGGAGCGAGGCGTGGTCGGGGGCGCGAGAGGCAGGGGCCGCGCGTGATAACAATGGTCGCGGGGCAGGGGCTCGCGCGCGGGTTGCAGCGAGGGATGGCGAAGCCGCGAGGCGGCCGGCGTGGAGCAAGCGATATGGGGCGCGAGCTAGGGCGATGGTGAGCGCGGCCAGACGTGGCGTCGGCCGCACGGTGCGCGGCACGGGGGGAGCGCGTGTGCGAGGGAGGAAGAAAGGGGGAGGTGAGGTGCTCACGACGGGGCGCAGGGACTAAGGCAGCGGGCTCGGGGTGGCTGATGGGGTAGCGGGATGTCGAGGCAGCAGGGCGACAGTGGTGGTTCTCCGGTGAGGGGCGTCGAGGACGGCGATGTGCGTCGGGGCGATGGGGTCGGGAGCGGCTCCGGGCTCAGGGCGGTCCAGTGGGGAGGAGGGTTGAGGAGGCGGGCGCCGGCGATGGCGGGGCAGAACTGGGCGGCGTCGGGGTTCGGCGTCGGAGGTCGGCGATGGGGGGCGGGGCCGTGCCCGACTAGGATCTAGGGCGTCAAGGGAGGAGACGAGGGGAAAGGGGAATCATGGGGGGTGAGTGGGGGTTACGAGTTAGGGTTTCGGGGCAGGGGGTTATGGGGAGTGTGGAGTGGCCGGCTGGTTGGCCCTTTGCCTAGTTGGGCGGGTGGCCTGCTAGGACGGAGCCCAGTGGGGGGGGGGCTTTTCATTTTCTTTTTCTTTTTCTTTTTTTGATTTGTTCTTTTCCTTTTATTTATTCTTTTCTGTTTTCTTTTAACCTTTAATATATTTTAGTTTAAATAAAATACAACAATAGTTCCTAAATTAGTTTTACTAAATATTCCAGTGCCACAAACAACTTAGCACATTTTAGAAAGTAGTTTGTATTTGTTTATTATTTACAAGCATTTAATTAATAGTTTTACCACTATTGTATTTATTATTATGCATTTGACTACTTTATAAGAGTGTGATTTCTCCATCAATATTTATTATGAATTATTTGCTACATTTAGAACATTTTAGTTTTGACATTTGAAAACTTTTCATTGTATGTCTTTAATTCAATTTTGAATTGAATCGGTTTTGAAGTAACCCGAGATTAACTACAGTGACAGAGGTGACGTGGCATCATTAGCAGGGAATTACTGTAGTCTAATTATCCGGACATCACAATTCTCCTCTACTACAAGAAATCTCATCCCGAGATTTTAAGAGGTGGAGTAAGGGGGAAAGATCTGGTTACGAAATTCTAACGAATCTTCTCGATCTTGGTTGCTCTTCTTGAAGAATTCGATCCATTACATTGATTTCTTCATTCCTCTGTTTCAGGCCATCATGATGAAGTCATCATCGTTTCTTCGGGAACTCCATCGTACATACGAAAAATAAAGGGGTGGGTATTTCAAGAGAACGGACCTCTGCAAGGTTGACTATCTGGTCAATAACATTAGGGAAGGTGGCGGAAAGTAACTCTCGAATTGAAACTTAAGAAATTATCGAGAGCAAAGTAAGGAGGTATCATGGGAAGTTCCGAGCGGGTAGGCAATCGTTCGATGCCTGAAACAGGGCGTGAAAGGGGTTCAAAGCAACGGAAATAAGTATTGTGTTTAATACCATAATTGATGATCACAGGGAAGGTGGCTCGTGAATTACATACGAAGCCAAGCGTGAGGAATAATTTTAGAAACAGGGTTGCACAAGAGAGTCAGCTTTAGATCCTGTGGAACTGGGGGTTATGGGCCCACAATGTGGGTTAAAAGTAGAAAGAGTGGTGACATATTGCATGGTCATGATAGCAAGGCAAGTCAGAGCATAGCATGTCAGAGGGTAGCCTGTCGATTATGTCAGCAACAACGTCGGTACCAAGGGCGAGGGACGAAGAGAACCATTTTCCTGCTCATTGAACGAGGCGGACCAATAGGCAAAGTTCTCGTCCATCGGTGGCTACCGGTATGTCATCAACAATAGTAACAGGGTCTTGCTGACAGAATTGTACACCGAGGTGTTTACATAAGTAGGAGAATATTACTGCTCAGATCATATAGATCACAAGAAAGGTTAAACCAAACAATGGAAAGAAAAATATGATTATCAAATTAAACAGAACAATGGAAAGGAAAATGTGTTTAAACACATATTTCAAGGGTATATTCTTCCCAAGAACAAGCAGAGCATGATATCCATGACATGATATAATGTAGAAAACTCTTTAGGTAAGGGGAGAGAAATTTCATGACATTACCCATACAGCGGTGTTTGGATAATTGAGCAGGAAACATCTAACATTGGGCTTCAAATGTTCTTGTTGAAAATCGGAGTACCACAGACATGCTTCGAGATAGCATTGACATGGTCACTGGGTAAAGATCAGACTTTGGATATACAAAGGATCCATCAGGAACAACTTATAGAATAAGTCTTACAATTTCCTCATGGAAGAATGGCTAACCTTGCTAAAAAGGAAACTATAACAATAGGCACTCCGGGCAGGTGTGTTAGGATGACATCATCTTATTGGGTTAAAGACCAATGTTATAACTCTTGGGAATATGTTCCAACCATCGTATCTGACCAAGATTCAGGTTCGATTGGTGTCAGGATACCCCAGACTCAGGATGCCTGAGAAGAAAAGGTGCAACTCAAATTGACGAGATGATATTGTAAGATTCTCAGGAAATGAACTATGGAAGCGAGTTCCGAAACAAGAATTCATCATCAAACCCAAAAGAGGATGAAGAGGTAGCTGATGAACTTAGCAACAATTCATCGAGATTTTCAAGAAGATGGATTTCCACAATTATATTGTCGGTGTGGAACCACACCTATGGGATCACAAGAATCCCTACTACGGTTGCCGAGGTGCATGGTTGCGAGTAGAGCAGGGCTAGTAGATAGCACAAGGATCGTTTACCCAGGTTCGGGCCGCAAGGATGCGTAAAACCCTAGTCCTGCTTTGGTGGGTGTATTTCTGAGAGTTCTTGGGCTCTCGAACTAGCTGTGGTCAGCGTGTGGTTCCAAAGAGCCGAATCCCTCTCCTCGTCACCTTGGGCCTCCTTTTATAGGAAAAAGGGGTTGCCACAGTGGCCACAGGAGGTGGAAAGGTCTACAGTGGCACGAGGTTATCCCTCGTATTACAGGACAAGGTGCATTTAATGCACTGCTTAGGTGTCCTCTTGCTTTATTGGGGACGTGGGTGAGGCCCGTCCCATCCTTTGCCGCTCCTCCTCGCTTCGATACGCGCCTCGGCCGGGGATGCGTGTGGTGCCATGTAGGCAGGCAGGCAGCTGAGTTGGTGTGGTGGTGGAGCCTTCACGAAGATCTACATGCCGCCATGCAGGCGCTTGATGAGTTGGCCTGGGAGCTGCATGTTGCCACGCAGGTGCCCGCCCAGCTGGTTGGGCTGGCAGCTGCATGTGAATGGTGGTGGGAGCTTGGTTGACGTGGGCTTGGCGGTGGCCTTGCCGGTGTCTTTGGCGAGGGCCTTGCCGGGTGGCCCGACAAGGGTCTCGCCGTGGCGTGTTGTCGTCCCCGGCAAGGATCTTGCCGGGGGTCTGGTGGCCTTCCTTGGCAAGGATCTTGCTGAGAATCGTCGTCTTCTGATCTGATCTTGAATATGTCTTCACAAAGATCTATATGTCTCCACAGGGGTGCCTCCTCGAGCCCTGGCCCCATGTTGATGATGGCACTGGGGGCCGCGGGCTCAAGGGTGGCTCGCTCTGTTGGTGCGGGGCGAGCTGTCTCGACAAGAGTCTTGCCAGGGCCGCTGAGGCCACCCGGCAAGGGTCTTGCCTGGGGAACTTGCTTCGCCCCCTGCTCTTTGTGGTCTTGGCCTTGGCGTTGCTTTGATTGTCTTGGGCTTCGATCTTACTTTGGCTCACCTCCCTCGTTCTGCTTGGTGTGGCCATGGGCGCGGCTTTGACTGCCCGTGCACAGGAAAAGGGGTACAAAGGTGCGCCCCTATTTTTGTACACCGACAGGAGCCTCCGGGCCTGGGCCACACATAAGCGCAACACATTGTTGGGCCAGGCCCAAAACGGTGCGCGGACAGGTGGGGCGGTTTTTACCGTGGTAAGTTTCTTCGCGCGCTCCGCCTCCCACGACCCGCGCGCGTGGCGCGGCGTGGAGGGGTGTGCGTGACGTGGGCGGCATGCGTGGGGTGGTTTCCACACGCATGCGTCACATCGCAGTAAAGAGGCGGCTCGCGTCTTCCCCGTAAAAAGAGGGAGGCGTGGAGGTGCGGCTCATTTACTGAGCGGGGTCGGGGTGCGGTCTTCAAGGCGTCCACTCCCCACGATCACGGGGAGTGGAGAGGCCACCTCACCCGTCCCCTGAGTTATGCACGTCAGCCACGCGTCCTTGTTGTGGCAAACGGTGGAGGCGAGAATCCGGGCCACCACTGGTTGGGCGGCGGGTCGGTCCTGATTCCCCGCGCCTCCGGTGTCTGGATTGGCTGAGCGGGGCGGCCGAGCCTCAACCCCGTTCCTTTATAAAGATGAGGAGGGGGGAATGCCACCCCGCATTCTTCCATCTTCTATCTCTCTCTGCTCCTGCTCCTTCCTCTCACCCGCCATGGAGAAAGGGAATCCTGGTCCTTCGACAGTGGCGGCGAGGGTCGCCGCTCGACAGCGCGTCTCTCCCCCTCCTGAACCCGTTGTGGCGGAACCAACCGCGAGGGGAAGGGGGAGGGGGCGAGGCCGTGGGCGAGGCCAAGGCAGAGGCCGTAGCGCTCGGGGAAGAGGAGGACGGGGCGGCGCGCCGGCCTCGCCCCTGCCAATGATGCCCTTCCCGATGGAAGGCCACGTTGACGACCAGCCTTGCGAGTTCTTAATCAGGCTCCGCCGGCCCCCGCGTCGTCGTCTTCGTCTCCCCACTCCATTCGCTCGGGTGATGGAGCGTGCCCCGCCCAAGACCCTCAGGTTGCACATGAGGGGCTGCGGGAACGGGGGCACGCGGGTCGACGTCAACTTCCCGGCTCCTCGAGTTATGTATCTCTACTGTGGATGGAAGAAGTTCGCCCGCATCCACAGCCTGACAGCGGGGCTCGTCCTCTACTTCAAGTTAATGGAGGACGGCCAGCTCTCCGTCAAGGTCTTCGGAGATCTTGGAACTCGTCTGAAATGCTGCGTGGCGAGCTCCTCTGATGGAGATTCTGACGATGGAAGCTCGTCCTCAAGCGAGAGCGACGAGGAGGACAGCGGGGCGGATAGCGGGGACGAGTCCGACTAGGCGTCGGACGCCCCGCGCCTGGGCGGGTGCGGCAGCAGCAGCATCTGCACCTGGCCGCACCTCCGGCAGAAGCTGGCCGGGGGCAGGGCCAACTCCTTGAACCTTGCGGGGCTGTCTCCTCGGGCGGCTGGCGTCGGGAGGCTGCGGAAAAGGAAGAGGGCGGGCGGCAAGGCCGTCAACTCGGAGTACGCGGGCACCGACGCCTTCATCGTGTATTGCCGGTCCTGCCGCCTCGTCTTCCAGCTCCTTTCCCGACACCGTCATCACCGGCCCGCCCGTGGGTGGCCACCGAGATGTTCTCTTGGTGTTTTCTGCTGCTCGTAGCTCGCCTAGGCGCCCCTTTTGCCCTTTCACCTCCTTGACCTGCCTCCTGAGGAGAGGGACAAGAAAGGGATTATGGGCATCTTATCTCTTTTTAGTTTGTAAGCCTGCGGGCCTTTGTTAAATTTAAAACTTGTAATCCCCTTGCTCATGTTTTTCATCTCACACAAACTGTACCGGTATGGGATGTTTTTAATGAAAAAGGGATGCTTGCCGGGTTTTTGTTCACGGGTAAATCCCACGACAAGGAGCGAATCCTTGTTATTGTTTTAAGATAAACGTTTTTCGCCCGGCAACAGGCCTTGCCGCCCCCCACTCCACTCGACCGTTCTCGCGCTCTTGGCGGAGGCAGGGATGGAGCGGGCTTTAAGCTCCTCGTCCCACCTCCTTGCCGCCGCGGCTATGACCAAATCCGGGCCCAAGAAATAATCCCTAGGTATAGGAAAAGGGGGAGCATGACAGCCTAGAGATAAAAACGAGGTTTCACATGCCCCAGTTCGGTTCCGAAATGCATGACAGAGGATAAAAGACTTATCTAGATCCACAACCCTTGGCAATCTCATCTTTCCGTAGTTGGATCCTTGTGCTTGCAGCCCCGGCAACTCTGGCTTGCCGGGGTCGGGGCGCCGGTCCGTTTCCTTCTTTCCGAGTAGCTCAGCAGAAGTGCTCTTGTGCCCTGCGAACCAAAGGAGGACAGAAAAGGAACAGACAGATGCGCACTCGACCTCTAGGCTAGGGGTTAGTCGCTGCTAAGCGCTATCAACCCTAACCAAGGAAGAGACTCGACCTAGCATGCATGCTATAACTTAGGGCGCCAGCGCTTTATTTATTTATGCTCAGGGTCTGCGCCTGGCTTTGTACAAAGGGTCACATGCCTTGTCGGCAAAGCTTGTACAAAAGGTGGCTTGCCGGGAGGCCCGGCAAGCCGCGCCTTATGGGTAAAACTTACGAAGATGCTCGACGTTCCAAGAGTTGCTCACTGTGACGACATCTTCGGTCTCCAGGCAGACTGCACCAGGCCTGGTGACTCGCATTACCCGATAAGGGCCTTCCCACTTCGACGTCAACTTGTTGGAATTCTTGGCCGACTGAACGCGCCGAAGAACAAGGTCGCCTTCCTCAAGGCTTCGGGCATGAACCTTGCGGCTATGATAGTGGCGCACGGCTTGCTGGTAG
Organism: Triticum urartu; assembly: GCF_056163025.1. Taxonomy (NCBI): domain Eukaryota; kingdom Viridiplantae; phylum Streptophyta; class Magnoliopsida; order Poales; family Poaceae; genus Triticum; species Triticum urartu. Next base: position 568,969,437 of record NC_141879.1, on the reverse strand, counting down.
CGTGCCGCTCTCACAGCCGCCCGAAGACGATCTTCCTCAAGGAGTGTCACGTCATCTTGGCGCAACGGCTCTTACTCAAGCTCATCATAAGCAAGCACTCAAGGTGACCCGTATATGAGTTTCGTGGGGAGAACTGCTTCTGCCCCGTATACCAAGGCAAAAGGTGTCTGGCCGGTGGATCGATTTGGCGTCGTCCTGATCGACCAAAGAACCGCCGGCAACTCATCAATCCAGCGCCTTCCACTCTTGTGCATCTTGTCAAAGGTCTTTGTTCTCAAGCCTCGCAACACTTCAGCATTTCCTCTCTCCGCTTGGTCGTTGCTCCGTGGATGTGCCACGGAAGCAAAACAGACCTTGCTGCCGAGGTCTTGGATGTACTGCATGAAGGTGTGGCTTGCGAACTGTGTGCCGTTGTCGGTGGTGACTCTGTTTGGCACACCAAAACGGCAGACCAGTCCTTTGAAGAACTTGACGACTGACTGAGAAGTCACCTTCCTCACTGCTTCCACTTCCGGCCACTTTGTGAACTTGTCGATTGCAACGTACAAGTACTCAAAGCCCACGACAGCGCGGGGGAAAGGGCCCAGTATACCGAGCCCCCAGACCGAGAATGGCCAGGAGAGAGGGATTGTTTGAAGGGCTTGAGCCGGCTGATGAAGCTTCTTTGAATGGAACTGGCACGCTTCACACTTGGTTACTAGTGCCATTGCATCCTGGAGGGCGGTGGGCCAGAAGAAACCTTGCCGGAATGCCTTCCCGGCAAGGGCCCTTGACCCTATGTGGGAGCCACATATGCCTCCATGTATCTCCGCCAACAGCTCCAGTCCTTCCTCCCGGGGGATGCACTTGAGTTTGACACCATTTGGCCTCCTCCGGTACAGGACGTCATCGACGAACTGGTACAGGGCGGACCGACGGGCTACTTTCTCCGCTTCTTCCTGCTCCTCAGGAAGCTCCCCTGTTTGGAAGAAGTGGACGGTATGCTGCGCCCATGCCGGAGCCTGGGGCTCGACGGCAAGGACCAAAGGCATTTCTTCCGCCATGAGAGCGGCTGTCTCTACGGCCAGGGCTTGACGCCCTGTCGGAGCCAGTCGCTCTTGGGGAGGCTCAGCGTCCGCGGCAGCACCCTTGCCGGAGGCCCCAGGGGGCTCGGTAGGAAAGTACTTACTGGGACCTGATTTCCTCCGCTTGTTCCGCCCCGTTGATGGTTCAACAGATGGTTGAGTTAACCGGAGCAAAAAGGTACCTGGTTCCACAGGTAGCTTGAATGCAGCACGCTTTGACAGGTAATCGGCGATGTCGTTCTCCGCCTGGGGGACGTGCTCCGCCTGGATACCGTCAAAGCGTTCCTCCAGCTTCCTCATCTCATCTACGTAGGCTTCCATTAATGGGCTCTGATAATCCTTGTTGACCTGCCTGACAACGAGCTGCGAGTCGCCCCTGACGATGAGCTTCTTAACCCCGAGGTCTGCCGCGATCCTAAGACCGACAAGCAATCCCTCATACCCGGCGGTGTTGTTGGTGGACATCTCCCTAGGGAAGTGCATCTGCATCATGTACTTGAGGTGTTCTCCGGTGGGTGCGACGAGTAGCACACCGGCACCGGCGCCTTGCAGCGAGAAGGCCCCATCAAAGTACATGATCCAGTTGCGGTCTGCTTCCTTGCCGGGGAGAGTGGTCTCATGGACTTCTTCATCGGGCGTCGAGGTCCATTCTGCGATGAATTCCGCCAAGACTCTGCTCTGAATTGTCGAGGTACTTTCAAACATCAAACCAAAACTTGACAGCTCCAAGGCCCATTCCACAATCCTTCCGGTTGCGTCCGGGTTGTGCAGTATCTGTTGCAATGGGAGGCGGGTGACGACAGTGATCTCGTGGGCCTGGAAGTAGAGACGCAGCTTCCTCGAGGCCATAAGGAGGCCGAAGAGCAATTTTTGCACGCCGGAATACCTCGACCTAGCCCCCTGCAAGAGGGAGCTGACAAAGTAAACCGGGTGCTGCATCATCTTCTTCTTTGGCACCACTTCACTCGACTGCGCGGGCATTGCCTTGGTGGCACCAGACTCTGCCGGGGGCCGCGCCTTGTCAGCACCAGGCCCTGCCAGGGGAATCTTTGGCTTGCCATCCGCTGGTTCTGCCTCCATTGCTGCCTCCTCGTCGACCTCCCTCCGTGCCACCAGTGCGGCGTTGACCACTTGATTCATCGCTGCCAGATACAGCAACAACGACTCTTGTGGTTTAGGCGCAACCAGTATCGGCGTGGAGGAAAGGTATTTCTTCAGATCCTGTAGTGCTGCCTCGGCTTCTGGTGTCCACTCTATTGGGCCTGCCTTCTTCAAGATTTTGAAGAAGGGAAGGGTGCGCTCAGCAGACTTGGAGATGAACCGGCTCATGGCGGCAACGCAGCCGGTGAGCCGACACACATCCTTGATCCGCTTGGGCGCCTCGATCTGCTCAATAGCCTTGATCTTGTCTGGGTTTGCCTCGATCCCATGCTGCGACACAAAGAATCCGAGAAGCTTGCCGGACGGAATGCCGAAGACGCACTTCTCAGGGTTCAGCTTGAGGTTGATCTTGTGCAGGTTAGCAAATATCTCTTCTAGATCTTGCACAAGAGTTGGCCCGTCCTTGGTTTTGATCACTATGTCATCCATGTAGGCCTCCATATTTCTATGGAGCCGAGGTTCAAAACCAATTTGGACTGCTCTTTCAAACGTTGAGCCGGCACTCTTTAGCCCGAAAGGCATCCGTAAAAGGCAATACATACCACATGGGGTGATGAATGCCGTCTTCTCTTCATCCTCTCTTGTCATGAAGATTTGGTGGTAGCCTGAGTAGGCATTGAGGAATGATAACAGATCACACCCGGCCATGGAGTCAACAATCTGGTCGATGCGCGACAACGGGAAGGGGTCCTTAGGGCAAGCCTTGTTAATATCTGTGTAATCAATACACAGCCTCCACTTCCCATTCGCCTTGCGCACCACTACTGGATTGGCCAACCACGTCGGGTGGAGCACCCCTCTCACCAAACCTGCCGCTGCCAACTTCCTGATCTCCTCTGTGATGAACTCCTGCCTTTCTAGAGCCCGCTTTCTGACCTTCTGCTTGACGGGCCGCGCGTGGGGGTAGACAGCTAGGTGGTGCTCAATCACCTCCCTGGGAACACCGAGGATTTCAGACGCTTGCCATGAAAACACGTCGACATTTGCCCGCAGGAAGGTGACGAGCGCGCCTTCCTATTTGCTGTCGAGGGTGGAACCTATGATGAAGGCCCCTCCAGTGCCATCCTCCCCGACGGGCACCTTCTTGGTCTGCGGCGGCTTGGCTCTGGATCTCTTGCTCTTGTCGTTAGAGCTCTCTGGCACGTCCTCAACGGTAGCACAATACTCCGAGGAGGTGCACTTGCCAGAGTGGGTGTGAGAGGTCTTGCCGGGCTCCTTTTTCCCTCCCGGGCCGTCAGCGGCAGGAGCAGGTGCCTTGACGGCAGCTGCTGCAACTGCTTCCCGGTAGAGTTGGTCGGTGCAGATCAGCGCGTCCTTCTTGTCAGAGGGGACGGAGATGATGGTCAACGACCCAGGCATCTTCAGCATGTTGTAGGCGTAGTGTGACGTCGCCATAAACTTGGCCAATGCCAGGCGACCGAGGATCCCGTCGTAGGGCAAGGGGATCTCGGCCACGTCGAAGATGATCCTCTCCGTCTTGTAGTTCAACTCTCCTCCAAATTCCACGGGCAGTGTGTCCTTTCCCTTCAGCTGGCTCCTCCCCGGATTGACCCCTTGAAACGTGCCCGTTTCCTCGAGGTCTCCATCGGGGATTTGCAACCTTTTGATCACGGTAGGCGAGATCAGGTTCAGGCCGGCCCTACCTTCAACCAACATCTTGTTCACCATGAGGTTGCGTATTGTTGGCGAGACCAACAATGGAAAACACCCGACCGCGGTAGTGCGGTCAGGGTGGTCCTCGGCGTCAAAGATGAGGGGCGTGCTGGACCACTTTAGCGGCTTCTGAGCGTCGAACGACGGCTCTACTGCTGTAATCTCACGCGCCCACTGCTTGAGCCGGCGGTGAGAGGTATGCAGCGAGGCGCCGCCATCGACGCACATGGCCTCCGTAGCCTTCTGGAACCCTTGCTCACCAGATTTGTCATCCTCGCCGTGACCGTCGTCTTCTTGTTTCTTGTCGCGGCCCCGGGCGGGCCTCTCTTGCTGGTTGTCCTTGCCGGGGCGGCCTCCTTGGCCGCCACGCTTCTTGCCGGATCCCTCAGCACCTTCCTGGTCCTTCTCCTTGTCCCGCCTTTCGTACTCAGACTTTTGCTTCTCAGCAAGCAGCTCGACTTGTCGGCAGTTCTGGAGGTTGTGGCCCTTGGTGCGGTGGATCTTGCAGTATTGCTTGCCGGAGCTTCCTGGCTTGTCGGTAGCCGCCAGGGCCCGGCAAGCGGCGCACCCAGCAATCTCCTTGCCGGGGGCGTCTGCCTTAACCTTCTTGCCGGCACCGGTATCGTCAGATCCCTCAATGGCAAGCACGACCTTGCCTTTGTGTTTCCTGTTGTGACGCCGGCTCGTCTTCGTCGGGATGGTGGCGTCTTCATCAATAGAGTCGGTTTCCGCGCTGGCGTCTTCGCCGGGGTACTTCCTTCCCTCTTCAGCCCGGGCGCACCTATCGGCCATAACGTAGAGCTCGGCCACATCTTTAACCTTGGTCATTGCCAGCTCCTCGCGCATCTTGTGATTGCGTACATTCTGGTGGAACGCGCTAATCATAGCGGCGGGATGAACGTCGGGGATGTTATACTGCACCTGGCTGAATCTCTGGATGTACTTGCGCAGGGTCTCCCCATCCTTCTGGGGAATGATACGAAGATCACTGGCCTGGCCATGAGCTTGGTGGCCTCCTGTGAAGGCGCCAATGAACTCATGGCACATATCTGACCAGGAAGAAATGGAATCCGCCGGCAAGTGCATCAACCAAGACATCACATAGGGCTTGAGCGCCAGCGGGAAATAGTTGGCAAGCACCTTGTCATCGCGAGCCCCAGCGGCCTGTATCGCAATGGTGTAGATGCTGAGGAACTCGGACGGATGGGTCTTGTCGGTGTACTTCTCGCCGACATCAGGCTTGAACGTGCGGTGCGACGGCCACTGGAACTGCCTCAGCTCACGGGTAAAAGCCGGGCATCCCACCTCGTAAGGTAGGTCGCCGGGGCCCCCCGGTGCCGGGTGGTCCATAGTGGGTCTCGCCCGCTTGTCCGACTGGCGGCACGTTTTGCGCCGGCGCTCGACGGTGGTTCGAGCGTCTTCGTGAGCTCGCTCCCGAAGGACCTGGCGCTGGTCGCGGAGGGTCCGCGGGTCGGACGATGCTATGGAGATGTTGTCACAAGCGTCGTCGCGACGGGCCGACGCCCGCGGCGGCCGGCGAGGAGGAGAGTGCACCGTGGCCGCAGCTCCCCTAGTCCTCCCAGCGCCAACATGTAGTGGCTTGGTGGAGCGCCGGCCCGAGGGCCCCGCTGGTCGCAGATCGTCTTTGTTTGCGACGGCGACGAGGCTCCAGATGGTGGCCCTCCACTCGTCGAGCTTCTCCGCAGCATGAGGGAAGTCGAGGAGCAGGTGTGCGCGTGCCAAAGCTTCCGCTGGCGTGGGCGACGGCGACAGCTGCACGGATCGTGGCGCGCTTCGACTTCTAACTACATTAGAAGGAGCTCCGTCATGACCCAGCGGCTACGTGCCATTTTCGCCAACGCTTCGGCGAGCGTGTTGAACCCCCTCATCTTGCCGATGACGCACAATGCTCTTCCCACGGCGGTGCCCAGGGTCACCATCGTGGTGACGCTGCTTGGCGCGCACACCATGGGAAGAACACGCGGTGGTCGCCGGTGTAGGTGTCCTAGAGCACTACAAAAAAAGACACATCCGTGACATTTTGGGCCAAATGAATTTTTTTTGTCATACATATGACACTTCTATGACGATAATTGTGACAAAACCCGGTATCATCATAGATGTGGTGGGCTCCTACTTCTATGACAAAAAATCATGATAGAAAATGGGTTTTTCGTCCTGGGCGGGCCGGAGACGCAGCTGCATGACATTCTTTGGGCCATCCATGAAAGAAAAAACCATGGTAGAAGCGAGGGCGAGGAAAATTTCGGGGAGTTCCCGGTTACGGTGGGAGGTCGGGGGCTGAGCGATGCGCGTTTCTCTCGTACACGTACGCGCGTGTGTGCGAGGCGTTGGCTCTAACTGAACCCGAGCGAGGCGTTGGGCTCTAACTAAACCCGAGCGATTGCAATGCAGGCTACGCGTTACTGAACCCGAGCAATCGATCGATGGCTGTTAACTGAACCCGATCGAGCGGTTCCGTCGCTACTGCTACTAACTGAAGCCGATTGATTGGATGAACAGTGAGTGTTGTGGGGGGGAGGGGGGGTTGGATGAATAGTGAGCGGTGGCGTTGCCTCTGGACGAACAGGACCCCGTGGTGTGGATGGCTGGATGAATAGCAGACGGTGGAGGGGTCCCCGTGGAGGGGTGGTTGAACAGGACCCCGTGCTGTGGAGGGCTGGATGAACAGTAGATGGTGGAGGGGTGGTTGAACAATAGCCGGTGGAGTAGCGCGCGGTGGAGGCTGGATGAACAGGAGCCCGTGGAGGCTGGAGGAGGTCGACGATAGCCCGTGGAGGCTGGAGGAGGTCGACGGTGGAGATGAACAGTATCATGTGGTGTCCCGTTTTGCGGTACGCCACACCCCTCCCGATGAACAGGACCCCCGTTTCGACCATAGGAGGTCCGTTTCGTCCGTTTTGCGGTACGCGACACCCCTCCCGATCAACAGGACCCCCGTTTCGAACGCAGGAGGTCCGTTTCCTCCGTTTTGTGGTACGCCACACCCTCCCGATCAACAGGACCCCCGTTTTGACCGTAGGAGGTCCGTTTCCTCCGTTCCGCGGTACGCCAGGCCTCGTTTCCATCGCATGTTCTGTCTAAGCCCTCCCGATGAATACGACCACGCATTTCGTTCCGACCCAGCCGATTGGCTCCCACGCGTTCTGTTGCCTCCCGATGAACACGACACATTCCGTTGCCTCCCGATGAACATGACGCATTCCGTTGCCTCCCCATGAACACGACGCATTCCGTTGCCTCCCCATGAACACGATGCATTCCGTTGCCTCCCCATGAACACGACGATGACGCTGTTTCTCCGTTCCGACCCAGCCATGTACACGAGCCCTGGCCGTACGTATGCGCGAGTAGGCGTTCGAGACCCTGCCCGTATATACACATACATGGCCATATTTTCTTTCTTGCACCCTAGCCGCTGTACGTACGTGTACATGCTACGTGCGCGCCTCTACTACGACACGTGTCCACCTCTACTACGACACGTGCGCGCCTCTACATCGACCAGTATGTACGTACACGTTCGCGACCAGAATGACAACGCTACGTACGCTTTGACCAGGTGGGTCCCGACTGTCACGCACTTCCTTGCCTGCAAAGATGTAGCTGGTGGGTCCCAGCAGTCAGGGGGGGAATCATTTTTTTTGCCCGTACTTACTTCCTTGCGTGCGAAGGTATAGCTGCTGGGTCCCAGCAGTCAGGGGGCGAATCATTTTTTTTGCCCGGACGCACTTCCTTGCGTGCGAAGGTGTAGCTGGTGGGTCCCAACAGTCGGGGGGGGGGGGGGTGAATCATTTTTTTTCGGACGCACTTCCTTGCGTGCGAAGATGTAGCTGGTGGGTCCCAGCAGTCAGGGGGGCGAATCATTTTTTTCGGACGCACTTCCTTGCGTGCGAAGATGTAGCTCATGGGTCCCAGCAGTCAGGGGGTGAATCATTTTTTTTCACGAAATACGGTGGCCCGTCCGGTGGGTCCCTGCTGTCAGGTGGAGGAATAATTATTTTGCGCGTAATAAGGAGGCACTTCCTTGCGGCTGCCGTGGACCCAGCTGTCAGCCTCTCCACATACAGTCCACGTCCGATGGAAGTCGTTCCTTGACCACGTTGCCCACGCCGCGCCGAGAGCACCAGGGCAGTGGACGACGGCGAGGCCTAGGAAGACGCGGTAGTGGATGCACACACGGAGAGGAGTATGAGGGTTCACTGGTTCGGCTGCGCTGCCATCGCCGCAGAATAACAGGGGGTGTGGGTGAGTGGAGGGATGGCCTGGCCAGCGGTGGGAGTAGTAGGGGGCGGTGAGGCCTCCGCGGCAGCACAGTCGGCCACGGGAGGCAGGAGCAGGCGGCACGACCGGCGCTGCTTTGGGCGGCTGGAGCAAGAAGGCCAGAGGTTGAAGAAGCACGACGGCCGTTGGATGGACATCATACGGTCACTGCAGCTAGAATCGTTTATATTGACTAAGTTGACAAAGCCCTTGGTACGTCCACTTAGTAGGCCCACAGGTCAGCTTCCGAAACGGTGCGCCCCAGATGTCAGGGGGAGGAATCATTTTTTGGGCGGGTGAAGCTAGAATATCCGAGATTGAAGAAGAAACAAGGCATCCGTTGGATGGACATCCAACGGCCACTGCTGCTAGAACCGTGTGTTGACTATAAGTTGACAAAGCCTTGCATACGCGTCAACTCTGTTTTTAGGGGACGCGTCTACTTAGTAAGGCCAGAAGTGTGTGGCAGAGAACTAATAGCCCATTTGAGATTTGTAAGAATCTGTAGCCCATTTTTGTATTCTAATGGAATTTACTACAGCCCATTTATAGTTTGTTAAAAGTACAAACCATTTCAACCAACCGTTCAAAACAGAATTCAATAAAATTTCCCACATTTTGATGGGATCCGAAATATTTTTATCCCGAAATTTCTAGTCAGATTAAATACAATTTCAATATAAATTTATATTACGTAAAAATCCAACGAAACATTGCGCTCGCAACAATTAATGAAATTAAAATTTTCAATATCCAAAAAATATATTTTATAAAGTAATCACGTGTTTGGTGCATTTTTTTATAGTTACTGCCCAATTTTTATAATTACATCCCATTTATTATTTCTTAAAGCCCATTTTCTTGTTAAGCCTAATGCATCCCTCCTAGGAAAGATTTGCAGCCCAGCGGGGCAGAGAATAACAACTTGACCTTGCCTGGGTATTCCTAAAAAAAGTACAGCTGGGCTAGCCATTTTCAGCTTGAAAAAAATTAATATCTGGGCTGGATATCTGGCCTGGGCTAGACGGGCCACAGCCCACCCAGTTAATACCTGCAGTGATGTTTTCGTTGTTGTTCAGAGGAGAAAAATTAATATCTAGGCTAAACATCGAAAAACTCTGCAGTGCTCACACCTCAAAAACACAAATACTACTCAAGCTGCTTGGTCCCAGCTGTCGGCTGCTTCTTGTGTAATTCTCTCGTTTATTGACAACTACATAGGTTGACAATGGTGTGGGACCGTGATGTTAGGAAACCAGGAGGAAGGAAAATAAATTATATATATAAGGAGGCACTTGCGTACATGAGGCTATGGACCTGGTGGGTCCCCATTGTCATCCCCATTGTCATCCTCTCCAAGTAAAGTCATCTCCTCGCCCGCGCGCGCTTTCCGCCCGAAACAGTCAGCGCCGCCTGCCCCGCTTCCCGGTGCAGGCGATTGCTCCGCCTTCAAACGACACAAGTGCCGTCCGTCCGTCCATCCGGCGCCCACATTAATGATACGCGGTTGCCGATGCGGCTACTCTGGCGCCACACGTCCGTCCCTCCGCCCGCCCACCAGTGCTATATAAACTGCTGCGCCGGCCATAGCCGCAGTCATCCGCATCTGTTCACTTTCTCCTGTCCACACCACTACTGCCCACCATGGCTTCCTCACGCTCCAGCGCTCTTCGGGACGGGCGGACGATGGACCACAAGGAGATGGCAGCCATTGCTGCCGACCGGCTGGCTGACAGGCAGCCGGAGGACAATGACGTCCCAATGGAGAACATGTTAGTTAAGGATCCGGCGCCAACCCCCTCCTCCGCGCCATCCTCGCCGGTGCATTGCACCATGACCATCGGCAAGGCCCATGCCCAATATATGGACAGGGTGAGGTAGATGCGTGAGGAGCAGTTCCGGGAGGCGCAGGCCGACGCTGCCTAGAACCACCATCTCCTCTAGGAGCACCTGCAGGCGGAGGAGCAGATCGCCACGGAGCGGACGGAGTAGGAGGCGCTGCTCGACTCGTACCGCTCTGCCCGCCAGGGCCGCCTCGAGCGCTGGCAGTACCGCATGCAGGTGGCGGAGGCTGTGGCCACCTACAGAGAGGCTAGCAAAGGGGGCATGAAGCGGGCGAGGCGCTGTTTGGTGAGACCGAGGACGAGGCAGAGGACAATGCCGGCTCCAATGAGTCCCCGCTCCACTGGCGTCGACGAGGCCCTGCTCCGCCGAGGTCCCATGGCGCCAACAACGAGGCAGAGGACACCACCAGCTCCGCCGAGGCCCCGCCCCGCAAACAACGAGGCTGAGGACATCGCCGGCTTAGTCGAGGCCCCACCCTGCCGGCAACGAGACAGAGGACATCGCCGGCTCTGCCAAGGCCCCACCCCGCTGCCAACGAGGCCGCACCACACAGAAAACGAGGAAGAGTAGAACACGGTAGGTCGCCGCCGCTCGGGTCCAAGTAAGGCCACCGCTGGTACCCTCCAGTTGAAGCCAAGCTAGGCGGGCTGACCATTGACGGCCGGTTAGCTTCTTGGCGGCGACGTGGAGTCGGAGAGCTGCGCTGGAGAAGAACGCTGCTTCTACTTAACTGCTGGTGCAGTTGGCTGACTGACATGTGGGCCCAACAGGCCACATGTCAGTTAGGCAACTGCACCTGCAGTTAAGTCACCGAAGCTTCTGTTCGGCTCAGCGGGACACATGTGGGTAGCTTCGGTTAATTAATTATACCTCCAGGCACCCCCTTTTAGTTGAAGAATGTATGGAATGTAATGAAATCCGGCATGTTTATATGAAATCCGACCGTGTATGAATGAATTTATTTCGATTAGTTCGAATTCCTGTATCACTGGCATTGGATGAACATGCAAAACAATACATACTAGCATTATTCCCAGTGTGATCACCTCGTTTGCAGCAGTTTCTGATACGTCTCCAACGTATCTATAATTTTTGATTGCTCCATGCTATATTATCTACTGTTTTGGACATTATTGGGCTTTATTATCCACTTTTATATTATTTTTCGGACTAACCTATTAACCGGAGGCCCATCCCAGAATTGCTGTTTTTTTGCCTATTTTAGGGTTTCGAGGAAAAGCAATATCAAACGGAGTCCAAACGGAATGAAACCTTCGGGAACGTGATTTTCTCACCGAATACAACTCAGGAGACTTGGACCCTACATCAAGCCAATTAACCGGAGGCCACGAGGTAGGGGGGCGCGCCTGCCCCCCCAGGCGCGCCATCCACCCTCGTGGGCCCCCTGTTGCTCCACCGACGTACTTCTTCCTCCTATATACCCACGTACCCCCAAACGATCAGAGACAGAGCCAGAAACCTAATTCCACCGCCGCAACTTTCTGTATCCACGAGATCCCATCTTGGGGCCTGTTCCGGAGCTCCGCCGGAGGGGGCATCGATCACGGAGGGCTTCTACATCATCATCCAAGTCCCTCCGATGAAGTGTGAGTAGTTTACTTCAGATCTACGGGTCCATAGTTAGTAGCTAGATGGTTTCTTCTCTCTTTTTGGATCTCAATACAATGTTCTCCCCCTCTCTCATGGAGATCTATTCGATGTAATCTTATTTTTGCGGTGTGTTTGTTGAGACTGATGAATTGTGGTTTTATGATCCAGTCTATCTATGAATAATATTTGAATCTTCTCTGAATTCTTTTATGTATGATTGGTTATCTTTGCAAGTCTCTTCGAATTATTAGTTTGGTTTGGCCTACTAGATTGGTTTTTCTTGCCATGGGAGAAGTGCTTAGCTTTGGGTTCGATCTTGCGGTGTCCTTTCCCAATGACAGAAGGGGCAGCAAGGCACGTATTGTATTGTTGCCATCGAGGATAACAAGATGGGGGGTTTATCATATTGCATGAAACTATCCCTCTACATCATGTCATCTTGCTTAAGGCGTTACTCTGTTTTTAACTTAATACTCTAGATGCATGCTGGATAGCGGTCGATGAGTGGAGTAATAGTAGTAGATGCAGGCAGGAGTCGGTCTACTTATCTCGGACGTGATGCCTATATACATGATCATACCTAGATATTCTTAACTATGCTCAATTCTATCAATTGCTCAACAGTAATTTGTTCACCCACCGTAGAATACTTCTGCTCTTGAGAGAAGCCACTAGTGAAACCTATGGCCCCTGGGTCTCTTTCTCATCATATCAATCTTCATCACTTTATTATTGCTTTGCTTTTTACTTTGCCTTTTACTTTTCACTTTGCATCTCTATACCAAAAATACCAAAAATATTATTTATCATCTCTATCAGATCTCACTTTCGTAAGTGACCGTGAAGGGATTGACAACCCCTAAGCGCGTTGGTTGCATAGGTACGAGGGACTCACGCGTAGCTTCCTACTGGATTGATACCTTGGTTCTCAAAAACTGAGGGAAATACTTATGCTACTTTGCTGCATCATCCTCTCCTCTTCGGGGAAATCCAACGCAGTGCTCAAGAGGTATCAAGAAGAATTTCTGGCATCGTTGCCAGGGAGTCTGCGCAAAAGTCAACATACCAAGTACCCATCACAATCCCTATCTCCCGCATTACATTATTTACCATTTGCCTCTCATTTTCCTCTCCCCCACTTCACCCTTGCCGTTTTATTTGCCCTCTCTCTCTCTCTATCCTCCCTCTCTTTCTCTATTTGCCTCTTTTGCCCGTTTCTTGTTTGCTCGTATGGTTGGAATAGTTATTTATTTATTACTAAATAGAGAACCTAAGATCTATGGATCCTCATCCACTTGCTAATGCTTTTAAGAGATCCAATTATAATGAACCAATTGCTAGTGAGTTTTGTGCACTAGATTATCTTTATGAAGTTTTGCTTGAAATTCGTGAATCTGAAAATTGTGATAAAGTACCTTATGGAGTGATTCCCGATGGATCGTTGAATAAAAAGCATGATTGCAATGATGATAGTATAAATTTTATTGATATAAATTGTTCTAATAATATGCAAAACCCTAAGCTTGGGGATGCTAGTTTTGCTATGACCTCTACTTGTTGCAACGATCATGATTGGGGTGATTCTTCTTACAATCTTGAAAATTTATTTTAGCCCCATGATGAATATGAGATTGATAATAGTGCTTGCAATGTTATTGAAAGTGGTTTTGGAAGAGTGTCAACTTTAGATCCCACATATTTGGAGAATGTTCAATCTTATGAATTTTTTGATAAAAGTGGGTTTGAAGAAGTCATGAATTTTGATAATGTTAATCCCACTAATTTGGAGGAGTGTTAACTTTGCATGCATGTGGATCGTGTTGAAAATATTTTATGTGATAGATATTTTGTTTAATTTGCTTATGATCCTACATATAATTATTACGAGACAGGAAAATATGGTGGTAGAAATTTTCATGTTACTAAATTACCTCTCGTTATGTTGAGATTGCCATCGTTTGTTTCCGCTTCCTCGCATATGCTAGTTTTTGCTTGCCTTGATAATTTGTTTGCCTATAAGATACCTATGCATAGGAAGTATGTTAGACTTATATGTTTTTGTCACGTGTTTTATGATGCTCTCTTTGTGCTTCAATTCTTGTCTTTCATGTGAGCATCATTGAAATAGTATGCCTAGCTATAAGGCTTTAAAGAAAAAGCGCTTGTTGGGTGGCAACACAATATTTTTACTTGCTGTTATTAAATAAATAATTTATTTAGCCTCTGTTTTGGTTGTGTTTTTTGTGTTTAATTAGTGTTTGTTCCAAGTAGAACCGTTGGGAAGACTTGGGGAAAGTCTTGTTGAACTTGCTGTAAAAAACAGAAACTTTAGCACTCACGAGAACTGCTGTCATTTTTATTTGGAGAGTGATATTTAGTTAATTCTTTTTGCAGATGATTAATAGATAAATTCCTCACGTCCAGAAATTTATTTTATAATTTTTGGGGTTCCATATCTTGCGCTAGATACAGATTACTACAGACTGTTCTGTTTTTGACAGATTCTGTTTTTCGTGTGTTGTTTGCTTATTTTGATGAATCTATGGCTAGTAAAATATTTTATGAACCATAGAGAAGTTAGAATACAGTAGGTATAACACCCATATAAATAAATAATGAGTTCATTACAGTACCTTGAAGTGGTCTTTTGTTTTCTTTCGCTAATGGAGCTCACGAGATTTTCTACTTTAAGTTTTGTGTTGTGAAGTTTTCAAGTTTTGGGTAAAGATTTGATGGATTATGGAACAAGGAGTGGCAAGAGCCTAAGCTTGGGGATGCCCATGGCACCCCCAAGATAATCTAATGAAACCTAAATGCCAAAGCTTGGGGATGCCCCGGAAGGCATCCCCTCTTTCGTCTACTTCTATCGGTAACTTTACTTGGAGCTATATTTTTATTCGCCACAAGATATGTGTTTTGCTTGGAGCATCTTTTATGATTTGAGTCTTTGCTTGTTATTATACCACAATCATCCTTGCTATACACACCTTTTGAGAGAAACATACATAATTTGGAATTTGATAGAATACTCTATGTGCTTCACCTATATCTTTTGAGCTCTATAGTTTTACTCTAGTGCTTCACTTGTATCTTTTGAGTTTTATAATTTTGCTCTAGTGCTTCACTTATATCTTTTAGAGCACGGTGGTGGATTTGTTTTATAGAAACTATTGATCTCTCATGCTTCACTTAGATTATTTTGAGATTCTTAATAGCATGGCAATTTGCTTAAAATCCTAATATGCTTGGTATGCAAGATTAATAATAAAACTTCCTTATGAGTGTGTTGAATACTAAGAGAAGTTTGATGCTTGATGATTGTTTTGAGACATGGAGGTAATAATATCAAAGTCGTGCTAGTTGAGTAGTTGTGAAATTGAGAAATACTTGTGTTGAGGTTTGCAAGTCCCGTAGCATGCACGTATGGTAAACGTTATGCAACAAATTTGAAACATGAGGTGTTATTTGATTGTCTTCCTTATGAGTGGTGGTCGGGGACGAGCGATGGTCTTTTCCTACCAATCTATCCCCCTAGGAGCATGCACGTAGTACCGAGGTTTTTGATGACTTGTAGATTTTTGCAATAAGTATGTGAGTTCTTTATGACTAATGTTGAGTCCATGGATTATACGCACTCTCACCCTTCCATCCTTGCTAGCCTCTTCGGTACCGTGCATTGCCCTTTCTCACATTGAGAGTTGGCGCAAACTTCGACGGTGCATCCAAACCCCGTGATATGATACGCTCTTTCACACATAAACCTCCTTATATCTTCCTCAAAACAGCCACCATACCTACCTATTATGGCATTTCCATAGCCATTCTGAGATATATTGCCATGCAACTTTCCATCATTCTGTTCATCATGACACATTCATCATTTTCATATTGCTTAGCATGATCATGTAGTTGACATAGTATTTGTGGCCAAGCCACCGTTCATAATTCTTTCATAAATGTCACTCTTGGTTCATTGCATATCCCGGTACACCGCCGGAGGCATTCATATAGAGTCATCTTTGTTCTAGTATCGAGTTGTAATCATTGAGATGTAAATAAATAGAAGTGTGATGATCATCATTTTATAGAGCATTGTCCCAAGTGAGGAATAAAAAAAAGAGAAAGGCCATTAAAAAAAGAAAAGGCCCCAAAAAAAGAAAAAAAAGAGAGAAAAAGAGAGAAGGGACAATGTTACTATCCTTTGCCACACTTGTGCTTCAAAGTAGCACCATGATCTTCATAGTACAGAGTCTCTCATGTTATCACTTTCATATACTAGTGGGAATTTTTCATTATAGAACTTGGCTTGTATATTCCAACAATGGGCCTCCTCAAGTGCCCTAGGTCTTCATGAACAAGCAAGTTGGATGCACACCCACTAGTTTCTTTTGTTGAGCTTTCATACATTTATAGCTCTAGTGCATCCGTTGCATGGCAATCCCTACTCCTTGCATTAACATCAATCGGTGGGCATCTCCATAGCCCATTGATTAGCCTTGTTGATGTGAGACTTCCTCCTTTTTTGTCTTCTCCACATAACCCCCTCATTATATTCTATTCACCTATAGTGCTATGTCCATGGCTCGCGCTCATATATTGCGTGAAAGTTTATAGGTTTGAGATTACTAAAGTATGAAACAATTGCTTGGCTTGTCATCGGGGTTGTGCATGATGATAGCATTCTTGTGTGACGAAAATGAAACATGAGTAAACCATATGATTTTGTAGGGATGGCCTTTCTTTGGACATGTTATTTTGAGAAGACATAATTTCTTAGTTAGTATGCTTGAAGTATTATCATTTTTATGTCAATATGAACTTTTGTCTTGAATCTTTCAGATCTGAATATTCATACCACAATTAAGAAGAATTACATTAAAATTGTGCCAAGTAGCACTCCGCATCAAAAATTCTGTTTTTATCATTTACCCACTCGAGGACGAGCAGGAATTAAGCTTGGGGATGCTTGATACGTCTCCAACGTATCAATAATTTTTGATTGCTCCATGCTATATTATCTACTATTTTGGACATTATTGGGCTTTATTATCCACTTTTATATTATTTTTGGGACTAACCTATTAACCGGAGGCCCAGCCGAGAATTGCTGTTTTTTGCCTGTTTTAGGGTTTCGAAGAAAAGGAATATCAAAGGGGGTCCAAACTGAATGAAACCTTCGGGAACGTGATTTTCTCACCGAATACAAATCAGGAGACTTGGACCCTACGTCAAGCCAATTAACAGGAGGCTACAAGGTAGGGGGGCGCGCCTCCCCCCCAGGCGCGCCCTCCACCCTCGTGGGCCCCCTGTTGCTCCACCGACGTACTTCTTCCTCCTATATACCCACATACCCCCAAACGATCAGAGACGGGGCCAAAAACCTAATTCCACCGCCGCAACTTTCTGTATCCACGAGATCCCATCTTGGGGCCTATTCCGGAGCTCCACCGGAGGGGGCATTGATCACGGAGGGCTTCTACATCATCATCCAAGCCCCTCCGATGAAGTGTGAGTAGTTTACTTTAGACCTACGGGTCCATAGTTAGTAGCTAGATGGCTTCTTCTCTCTTTTTGGATCTCAATACAATGTTCTCCCCCTCTCTCAGGGAGATCTATTCGATGTAATCTTCTTTTTGCGGTGTGTTTGTTGAGACCAATGAATTGTGGGTTTATGATCCAGTCTATCTATGAATAATATTTGAATCTTCTCTGATTTCTTTTATGTATGATTGGTTATCTTTGCAAGTCTCTTCGAATTATCAGTTTGGCCTACTAGATTGGTTTTTCTTGCCATGGGAGAAGTGCTTAGCTTTGGGTTCGATCTTGCGCTGTCCTTTCCCAGTGACAGAAGGGGCAGCAAGGCACGTATTGTATTTTTGCCATCGAGGATAACAAGATGGGTTTTTTTAATCATATTGCATGAAACTATCCCTCTACATCATGTCATCTTGCTTAAGGCGTTACTCTGTTTTTAACTTAATACTCTAGATGCATGCTGGATAGGGGTCGATGAGTGGAGTAATAGTAGTAGATGCAGGCAGGAGTCGGTCTACTTGTCTCGGGCGTGATGCCTATATACATGATCATACCTAGATATTCTTATAACTATGCTCAATTCTGTCAATTGCTCAACAGTAATTTGTTCACCCACCGTAGAATACTTATGCTCTTGAGAGAAGCTACTAGTGAAACCTATGGCCCCCGGGTCTCTTTCTCATCATATCAATCTTCATCACTTTATTATTGCTTTGCTTTTTTACTTTGCCTTTTACTTTTCACTTTGCATCTCTATACCAAAAATATTATTTATCATCTCTATCAGATCTCACTTTCATAAGTGTCCGTGAAGGGATTGACAACCCCTAAGCGTGTTGGTTGCGTTGAGCTATTGTTTTTGTGTAGGTACGAGGGACTCGCGCGTAGCATCCTACTGTATTGATACCTTGGTTCTCAAAAACTAAGGGAAATACTTATGCTACTTTGCTGCATCATCCTCTCCTCTTCGGGGAAATCCAATGCAGTGCTCAAGAGGTAGCAGTTTCACATGTACTCCCTCCGGTCCTTTCTAGTCTGCATACAAGTTTTGTCTACAGTCAAAGTATCTCTACTTTGACCAATCTTACACAAAAAAGTATGCACTTTCACAATGTGCGAAGTAAAAAGGAACATAAGGAGTACAAAGAGTTTGAGCAGCTTTTTAGCGTTTCTGTACATTGCAATCAAACACACAGGCCTGACAATTCATAGAGAACATTCAAAATAATCGATGATTATGCATCTCAGCGACTCACATGTCAGAGGCAATATTTACTTCACAACTAAAGAATAAAGAAAAAATTGATCGACGCTGCTGACAGCAAAGGGCGTCCCATTCAAAAATATCAAACGCATGTCTTGCTAAAATCAATGAGCAAAATTTGACAAGGTTGTTGTCGGATTTCGGGTTCCGGCAGACCCTTGAGGTTCGAACACTGGGGTGCGCACGGAGATTTCGCCTCCTATCTTCCTGCACCCCTCCGCCTTGCTAGGATCTAAACTAAGGAAAGAACAACACAAGAAACACAGGGTTTATACTGGTTCGGGCCACCGTTGTGGTGTAATACCCTACTCCAGTGTGTGGTGTGGTGGATTGCCTCTTGGGCTGGTGATGATGGACAATACAAGGAAGAACAACCTCGCGAGGGTCTGTTCTTGGCTGGGGCGATGAACTACTGGGAGGAGCTCAGTCACCCCCCCTCTCTCTCTCTCTCTCTCTCTCTCTCTCTCTCTCTTTCTTTTGCCCTTCAGTTTCTCTCTGATCCTCGCCCCTCTGCCCCCTTTGCTCTGTGGGTGGCTGGTCCTATTTATAGAGGCCCTGGTCCTCTTCCCAAATATCCAGCGGGAAGGGAGCCAACAATGGCGGGCTAATTTGAAGGGGGACAGCTAGTACTAGCTACCCTGACAAAAGTAGTCTTCGCCTGCGCAAAGCTCTGGTGATGACGCCGTCTTGGGCTCCACGGTGACCTCCGTCTCGTAGTCCTCCTGGTCTTGGTCTCGTTGCACCGAAATGGCAACCTTTGCCTGATGCCTCGGTACTCCGCGGCTTCGCTTGCCCCCTTTGCACCAAAGAGGAAAGGAGGACACTGCGCGGGCTGGCACCCGCCTGGCGCCCTTGGTCGTCATGGCTTGCGTCATGGGCACCTCATGAGGTACCCCGCCTTGATCTCTCCGCCTCCTCGTGAGCCAGCCTGACGAGGCCGCGCCTAAGGAAGCTCCGTGTCGTCCGCCCCGCGAGGCTTGGCCCCTCGCGAGGGTCTTGGGTTTGTGTTGGTGAAGATGGGCCATGCTGGGCCCCCCTTGGAGCCACGCCGCAGGCCGCAGGCAGGCAAGTCTGGGGACCCCCGTTCCCAGAACACCGATAGTAGCCCCCGGGCCCAAGGCACGCCCGGACTTGGCCGTGCAGGGAGGCGGAAGGGCAAGGGCGAAGCGCCGCGGGCCTTAACAGCCTGCGGCCTTGGGCGCCGCGTGGTGGTTGGTTGGATGTGGGCGCCCTGGCAACCGCGTGAGTTGATAAAGGAGCGGCGTCCCCCTAGGCTTTGCTTCTGGCTTTCTCCGGTCGCTGCTCAGATCCCCTTTCTTGCGCCTCTCCTTGCTTCCTCCAAAATTCCCAGATCCACTCCGACCATGTGACCTAGGAAGCCATGGCGCCTCGTCAGCCCCCGGCCGTAGCTTGGTACTCGTCTGCCCTGGACCCGCTGAACGTGTCGGAGGCTAGCCTTGCCCGGTTGCGCCGGATGGTGACGGCGCGGGGCATCTACGGGGCGAAGGTGTTTTAAGCCGGCTCCGCCACCCCTGAGGGTCAAGGGAGCACCTTCTATCCGCTCTTCGTAAGTGCCATTGCTACTGGCCTGGTGCCTCCCTTCTCCGAGTTCTTCTTCTCTATCCTCCGCCACTATAAGCTGCAAGCCCTGCATCTCCACCCCAACTCCGTCCTTCTCCTGGCAATCTTCGCCTATTACTGCGAGGCTCACGTAGGGGTGCATCCCTTAGTGGCCTTGCTACGCCACTACTTCTACCTCCGGACCTCTCGTGGTACTGCTTCCGCGTGCGCGAGCTTCGTCACGTACGGTGGCGCCATTGCCATTTCGAACCCCGGGAAAAGGATTGAGGGCTTCAGGAGCAAGTGGGTCTTGGTGGATGCTGGGCGCATCCACCCTCGGCTGATCTTGCCCACGGAGCAGCCCACGAGCTCCAGCGATTGGGGTCGAGCGGAGCTCACGGACCCCCGCGCGAAGCTGATGTTGGAGAAGATGGATGCGGATCTGAGGCCTGCCAACTTGGCGGCAGCGAAGCTAACCGGCGCGTCGCTGCTGAGGGAATTCCTGGAGCACCAGCTGGCCCCGCTTTGGCAGTACTCACTTCCAATGTGGAGGCCCCGCCCGAGCCCCGCGGCCTTAGCCGACGGAGATCTGGCTGCTGTCCTCCAATCTCTGGTCGGGGGCGATGTGGCGAGGTTGGCGGGCGCTCCTACGCCCTTGTTCCTTCGCGACGACTGGGAGCAGGTAGTGGAGTCCATGCCCGTCTTCAACGGGGATGGGCCTGTGCCCGTGGAAACTCCCGAGGAACCGGTGGACGTGCCCTCCGACGACTCCAGCAAAGAGGAGGAAGGAGGGGAGCGGGGAAAAGGGCCTGACTCCGAGGCGACTGACGGAGAGTCGAGGGCTCCCCTCCCCCGGCGCAAGTCCTGCATTCTCCACATCTCTCCGAGCAGGACGGCGGGAGCTCGCCCTCGATCCCGAAGAAGGACAGGACTAGGCTGATCTCCCGCGGGTCTGCCCCGGCCCCGGGGCGGACCACAGATGCGCCTTCCGCCTCCAAGCTTCCCGAGGTTGACCCTTCCAACCGGCTTTCAGGCTTCAAATTTGGCCGGAGGCCGCTTGAGCTCGTTGGCGACGACCCGTAAGCATTCGATTCTTGTCTTTATCTCTTGCTCTGCTTCTGAGGCTTGACGCCCGCATTTCTTGGATAGGCTGGCGCTCGCAGCAAAGAAGCCGAAGGGGGCTCCCGAGGTTCCATTCGTGGCAGCGCTTCTGCCTGCGAAGGAGGGTGACCGCGACGCACAGGCTTCTCCTGCCCGGTCGTCCTCGCGAGGCCTGGCTGAGCCGGCTGGGGAGAGCTCAGCCCCCACGGCCCAAGTGGATCCCGAGGTACTCTTGCCTGCCGCCGCCACTTCAGCTGTCGAGGCGCGGCAGACTCCGCCTCAGGATGCTGCGGCCGCGCTGCCACCTTCTCCTCCTACTCCTTCTGCCGTTCTGGATCGTGCTATTGCTGAGCTGGACCGACTGCGTCAGGATCTTCTTGGCGCCGACCCCCGCTTGGTGGCCGGGCGCTTGGAGCTGGCTTCAGGATGGGTTCGCTCCGACGCTTCGATTCGGGCGGCACTGGTCCAGGCCTCGACGGCATGCGACGAGGAGAAGCAGGCCGTCCTTGAAGCGAAGGCTGCTCGTGATGTAGCCCTGGGGGAGGTGATCGACGTCCGTGGCCGTTGCAAGGCGCTGGAGGGCGAACTGCAAGGTTTGCGGGACCAGCTCGCGAACGAGGTCCGCCTTCACCAAGAGCAGGAAGAAGGCGTGAAGGGTCGCGAGGCGGCTCTCAAGGAGAGGGAGGTCAAGCTCAAAAAATGCCGCGACCGCCTAGGCGCACTGGAGCAGGAGTTGGGGGCGAGGAAGGCCAAGCTGGACGACGAGGCCCTGGTTCTTGCCGAGGACCGCGTGGCCTTCGCGGAGATGGAGGCGAAGGCTCGCTCCTCACTGAGGACGCTTTACGACAGCGGCCTGGAGAGCCCACTGGCTGGCTCCGAGGACGGCCCTGCCAAGCTGCTTCCCTTCCTGGTTCACGCTCTTGAAGATGTCGCCCTTGGCCTTGGCCCCACGGACGAGGCCGAGGCGCGTGTCCTCTCTTCTGCAGCACTGACGCGGGTCCTCACCCATATCTACCTTCGCGATCCCGGTGTCGACCTTGACAGCCTGCTGGAGCCAGTGAGCGGCGAGCGTGCCGCTGCCGCTGCTGAGGCCATGAAGGGTCGCGCAGAGGCCCTGCTGGGGAAGTTCCGGGCCTTCAGCACCAAGCCGAAGCAAGGCGCTGCCGACTCCACCGCTCCGTGAGGCGTGCCCGATCCGCGCTGCTCCACCGCCGACAAGTGACTCCGTCGCGGCTCCTGTCCTGCTTTTAATTCCTGCACATGTATCATGCCTCGGGGAGGCGTTTAAACTTGCGTTTGGCATCGAGATAACAGTGTGGACTGTAATATTTGCTTTTGAATTCCTTGAAATTTGTGCCTTTCCTTCCTACTTGCTTATGTTCTATGCCGGCAGAGCCCGGCCCCGCGCATGCCTCACCCAGCGTTGGTCCCGACCGAAAACCAGGACGGGGCCAAGGAGTGAGGGGCCACGTGACAAGTTAGGCTCCTGAGTCGTGATGTTCAGGAGTCCCCCTTGGCGCACGAACAGCAAGTAGGGAGGTGTGATGTGGGTGGATCTACCGTTCTACGTCTGCAGAGCCCGGCCGCACGCGTACCTCACCCAGCGCTGGTCCCGACCAGAAACCAGGACAGGGCCACGGAGTGAGGGGCTACGTGACCAGTTAGGCTCTTGAGTCGCGATGCTCAGGAGTCCCCCTTGACGCACGAAAGCAAGTAGGGAGGTGTGATGCGGGTGGATCTACCGTTCTACGTCTGCAGAGCCCGGTCGCGCGCGTACCTCACCCAACGCTGGTCCCGACCGGAAACCAGGACGGGGCCACGGAGTGAGGGGCTACGTGACCAGTTAGGCTCCTGGGTCGTGATGCTCAGGAGTCCCCCTTGACGCTCAAACGGCCTTCGTACCTTGGCTCTGCTCGGGGAGAGACGCGCGACGAACCAGGCCCGGGGGGACCTGCCTGGGCGGCGTGCGTCTGGGTGTGACCCAGGCGCAGCCCCCGTGCCCAGCCCCCTCGCACGGCACTCCCGAGGGGAGGCGTTACGATGAGGCTAGACACTGAGCTCTGGGCTCCCTGAGGTTGGTGCGGCCCGAGGGCCACGCTCAGTTCTTTATCACCAGCGCGGAGCATAGCGCTACCGTATGTGTACGGGCATAGCCGCTCCTCGGCAGTGTCGTCAGCCAGCGCGGAGCATGGTGCTTCCACTGGTACGTGGGAGGGGGGCCCCCTCCAGGAGGAGCCCCCGGGGCGTGTACAGCCCCGCCCGGACACGTGGCTGGCACGGTAGGGCCTGGCGAGGTGTATCTGGGCACCCGTGAGCCAGCGCGGGACTCACGGGGCCCTACCTCTAGGCGGGTTGCGCCTGGCACTGGGCCTTATCTTGTGATGTGTCCCTGCAAATTTGGTTAGATGTCGGCACTCTACGTCCTCGGGTCCCGGCCCTCGAGCTGGTCTCAGCCGTCGCTGGTATGCCAGGTCGCGATGCCATGGACAAGGCCAGAGGGTGAGGGCTGGAGAGCCAGTAAGAGCCCTGAGTCGCGATGCTCAGGTACCCGCTTTAACGGGCAAGTGGTCGGCATGGAGAAGAAGAGGTGCCGTGGACCGGCATCAAATAATCAAACATGGTGGGTCTAACGCATGATTGGAAATAAACGTAAATGGGATACATGCCGCTGGGCCTGGCCCGAGCGGCTTGGGGATCATGTAGCCCGAGGGGCGCCCCCAACAGGGTAAGCTAACAACATGGAATAAAAAGGGATACACGCCGCAGGGACGGACCCACGCGGCCTGGGAATAATGCAGCCCTGGGGGGGGCGCTCCCAGCTGGAAACAAAACTCGAAAGATGTCACCTGATGATGTTGAGGACGAAGGAGTGTTGGTGTAGCAGGCTCGGTGGGCTGCGGGAGCCGATCCTCACGAGCCCCCAGGCCCAGGGGCCTCGGGAGGCTCCGGAGGCGCTGGCGGCTCCTCACGGGCCATCTCCATCCCTGCCTGGGCTGCGGAACGCCCTGCCTCTTGTGCCTCCGTGATGCCCCTCATGAGGCGCTGGTACGCGTCTGCCGCGCTCGGCAAGCCGTAAGGCATGCGAACGTAGCTGTGGGGTGGGCCTCCGCAGCGCCCCACTCGCGAGGGCCAGAGGCGCTCCAGAGAGGCGACTCGGTTGAGCCCTGGTATGTCGATGCAGACGCGCAGCCCACCATCCTCGCCTGGATGGGGAGCCACTGCTGGTAGGCGGCGGCTGCCTTTCATGACTCTTGACTCCTGTAGCTCCTGAATGGCCTTGCTGACGAACTCCTGAGGGTCTGGATCTCCTTGCCTTGCTCCTTCTTGAGGGAAAGGTGCTTCGAAACACGCCTCCATGTGGTGCCCAAGCGCCTCCCACGTGACCCTAGCTAGGTCGGTGGCCCTCCAGGGGAGAGCCCCCGAGCCCTGCCCGAGGAGGGCGCCGGGCGCGCTTTCCTATGCGATGGAAGGAGGTTCCCCCTGGGCAGGCGCGGGCCCAGAGGGGCCTGCCTCCTGAGTAGTCGGGCCGGACGATGTCTTCTTCTTCTTAGGGGCGGTCTCGGGAGGCCTCCTGCTTCCACGATCCGGGTCTTCCAGTGACGCGGCCTGAAAGGCTCGTTCCAGGGAACACACCGCGTCCTTCTCTTCACATGGCACCATGATGACTCCGCCGCTTCCTGGCATCTTGAGGACGTTGTAGCCGTGGTGAGTTACGGCCATGAACTTGGCCAGCGCTGGGTACCCAAGGATGGCATTGTACGGCAGGAGAATGTGAGCAACGTCGAAGTCGATGAGCTCGGTGCGGTAGTTGTCGCATGCCCCGAAGGTGACAGGGAGGCGGACCTGCGCAATCGGGACCGTGGAGCCGTCGGTGATACCGAAGAAAGGCTTGGTTGGCTGAAGCTGGCTGTAGGGCACTTGGAGGTTGTTGAATGTTTCCACGGACAGGACGTTGAGCCCTGCCCCGCCATCGATGAGGGTCTTGGTGACCGCCACGTTGCTGATGACCGGGAACAAAGCATTGGGAGAACTCAGGCTGTAGCCGCACACTTGAGCTAATCTGCTGAGCTGAACGTGATGGCGCACGCCGACCACCTGAGAGGGCGCGTGGCTTCGAGCCCGGGGAGGACTACGTTCACTTCGCGGGCGAACTGCTTGAAGATGCGCTGAGAGGCTGGGGCTTGTGCCCCGCCCAGGATGCAGGCAATCGCGCACGGCTCCTGGAAGCCCCCAGCCCCCTCATTCTGGTGGCGGTCCTCGTTTCTCCTTGGCTGTGGCGGCAGCGGTGGGAGGCCTGCGTTGCCTTGCGGGTGATCCTCACGAGGCTGATCCCTCCAGTCTCCCTCGCAAGGCTGATCCCTCCAGCCTCCCTCGCGAGGCAGGTCTTGCCAGCGATCCTTGCGAGGTTGATCGCTCCACCCTTGGCGCGGGCCATGGTCTTCCCAGCGTCCTGCGTTCCTTCCTCCTCCTCGGCCGTAGCCCCGGTCACTGTGGTCAAGGCGACGGCCGATCCTTCCTTCTCGCACGGCTCGGAGCTCTTGACATTCGTTGGTGTTGTGGGTGTGGAGGTCATGGTACACACAGTACCGGCCGCCCTTGGAAGGTTCGGGCTGATCTCTGCCCCGCTTGGTGTCTGGTTCTACCGCGAGCACGACAGCTCCCTTGCGCTTCACATCCTTGGCCTTGGGCTTCTTCTCTTCTGGGTCTGCGGCAGGCAGCTCGAGGAGGGAGAGACGCCCTTCCTCGGCCCTGGCGCACTTGGTTGCCAGATTGAACAGCTCCAAAGAGGTGCACAGGTCTTCATGCATCGCTAGCTCCTCCTTCATCTTGACGTCGCGCACGCCGTCGGAGAAGGCCGAGATGATGGCCTCCTCAGTCACCTTGGGAATCTTGAGGCGCGCGTTGTTGAAGCACTGGATGTACTTCTGCAGGGTCTCCCCGGGCTGTTGCTTGATGCGGCGCATGTCGCTTACGGCGGGTGGCCGGTCGCGAGTGCCTTGGAAGTTGGCGATGAAGCAGGTGCGCATCTCGTCCCAGGAGGAGATTGTGCCTGGAGCCAAGTTCAGGAGCCAGGTGCGGGCCCCGTCCTTGAGTGCCATGGGGAACCAGTTCGCCATGACCTTCTCGTCTCCGTTGGCAGCTTCGATGCCCAGCTCGTAGAGCTGGAGGAACTCCGCAGGGTCAGCCATGCCGCCGTAGTGAGGAGGCAAGTCTGGCTTGAACTTGCCGGGCCACGCGACGCTGCGTAGCTCGGCGGTGAAGGCGCGGCAGCCTGCTGTGGCCACGGGAGGCCTTAGATGACAGGGAGCTTGGTCTAGCATGTCCCCACGCGCTGCAGCTGGGAGCAGCGCGGGGTCTTGACGCACGGGAGCAGGAGCATGGTCGCGACGTGCTGGAGCAGGGAGCGCCCGTGCAGCTTCTTGCGGGCGAGGGACTTCTTGACAGCTCTGCTCTTGCTGCACTGGTGCCTGACGGAGCGGGTTCCGCCCAGGGGCCACGCGCCTTGGATCCATGGCGCCTTCCTGAGGAGGAGGCGGTCGGGGCACCGCCGGAGCTTCATTGCCCGCGCGGGGAGGGGTGCAGTGCAGCGGAGCGGACGGCGCAGGAGAGCCCCCTGCGGCGCGGACGAGCTCGGCGACGCGGTCGAGCCATTCTTCATAGACGTCGTCGATGGGACGGTAGCGCAGGAGCTCGTTCGCCGCGATGAGTGCAGCCCGAGCCTCCATGGGCGCGCGGAGCGCGCGGGATGAAGAACCAGCTGGGGTGAGCGAGGGAGTTGCGGTGCGGCCGTCTAGCCGCACGGACGGATGCTGGGACGATGCTTGCCGCTCGTCCCCTGCCGGGCCGGTGGCGGCGTTGATGGGGAACGGCTAGGACGCCCGCCGACAGGGGCCGTCTGGGCGACGCGGGAAGCGAGCGTGGCCCGGCGCTCAGCGCGGGCCCGACGAGCGTCAGACATGGGCGTGATGGTCGGAGGAGAATGGGGTGGTGGAAGACGAATCCCGGCACACCCCTACCTGGCGCGCCAAATGTCGGATTTCGGGTTCTGGCAGACCCTTGAGGTTCGAACACTGGGGTGCGCACGGAGATTTCGCCTCCTACCTGCCTGCACCCCTCCGCCTTGCTAGGATCTAAACTAAGGAAAAAACAACACAAGAAACACAGGGTTTATACTGGTTCGGGCCACCATTGTGGTGTAATACCCTACTCCAGTGTGTGGTGTGGTGGATTGCCTCTTGGGCCGGTGATGATG
Source organism: Triticum urartu (assembly GCF_056163025.1). Classification (NCBI taxonomy): domain Eukaryota; kingdom Viridiplantae; phylum Streptophyta; class Magnoliopsida; order Poales; family Poaceae; genus Triticum; species Triticum urartu. Next base: position 568,942,106 of record NC_141879.1, on the reverse strand, counting down.
GACAATCCAAGGAAGAACAGCCTTGCGAGGGTCTGTTCTTGGCTGGGGCGATGAACTGCTGGGAGGAGCTCAGTCACCTCTCTCTCTCTCTCTCTCTCTCTCTCTCTCTCTCTCTCTCTTTCTTTTGCCCTTCCGTCTCTCTCTGATCCTCGCCCCTCTGCCCCCTTTGCTCTGTGGGTGGCTGGTCCTATTTATAGAGGCCCTGGTCCTCTTCCCAAATATCGAGCGGGAAGGGAGCCAACAATGGCGGGCTAATTTGAAGGGGGACAACTAGTACTAGCTACCCTGACAAAAGTAGTCTTCGCCTGCGCAAAGCTCTGGTGATGACGCCGTCTTGGGCTCCACGGTGACCTCCGTCTCGTAGTCCTCCTGGTCTTGGTCTCGTTGCACCGAAATGGCAACCTTTTCCTGATGCCTCGGTACTCCGCGGCTGCGCTTGCCCCCTTTGCACCAAAGAGGAAAGGAGGACACTGCGCGGGCTGGCACCCGCCTGGCGCCCTTGGTCGTCATGGCTTGCGTCATGGGCACCTCGTGAGGTACCCCGCCTTGATCTCTCCGCCTCCTCGTGAGCCAGCCTGATGAGGCCGCGCCTGAGGAAGCTCCGTGTCGTCCACCCCGCGAGGCTTGGCCCCTCGCGAGGGTCTTGGGTTTGTGTTGGTGAAGATGGGCCACGCTGGGCCCCCCTTTGAGCCATGCCGCAGGCCGCAGGCAGGCAAGTTTGGGGACCCCCGTTCCCAGAACGCCGACAGTTGTCCCATTCCAAAATATCAAATGCCAACGACTGTGGAATGGGCAGGGTTTGCCATCAGTTTGGACATTGACATGGCACCTCGTGCTAAATAAACCAGCTGTTCTTTTTGTGCAGTTCCACCAAAATCAACCAAATTCGCGTGTAGCTTGTATGATTTCGCCCTTATATGTTGCAATGCCTTGAACTTATTGGCACCTCCTTTCTTGTGGTGGAAATGAATGATTCGATGTATTCATGAATATTTTGTGAAGTTCCCATTGAAATCAAGCTGAGCACCCCTGTTTGAACAAATACAAAAAAGTGATTAGTATAAAGCAAACTGTACTATGAATTGACAGTTTCAACAGGCACATACATGGTCCATGTAGAGCACACTTTTAGTAAATGGAACTCACCAGAAAGAATCCTAGAACAACATTGTACTCGCGCATCACAACAAAAAATGGATATTTGTTAGTCTTTCTGAGCTGAAGTTAGTTTGGTCTTGTGGGGAGTAATGTAACCATCCTGCAACTGCTCCTTCTGATGAGAAGATAGACAGGGCTTCTTCATTCTGGCATAATCGGAACTAGTTACTTCACGTACTCCATATTCTTCTTCAGAGGAAGACGATCCTGTTGTGCAAAGACAAGAGGACTACTAAATGCTAGCATCCCTGTTTGCTCGAAAAAAGGAAAGGAAATATTTAAAACATCACAGATGAAGCACTTCTCAAGGACAATACCACTTTTTCATGACAGTATCTAAACAGTAGCACAACACCAATAGAGATGACAAAGCTCAATCATATGGATGAAATCAGTGGGCGAGTACCAACCTTTGTCAGGAGGCTTATTGTGTAGAGCATACAGATGAAGCACTTCTCTGGAACCATCTGTTGCTATCTACGGTGGTGGCCATGCTTACTATATACTCCTCGATTAGTTTAATGTTTGCAACATCTTTTGTGCAGTTCCACTAAAATATATGGTATCTTCAAAGAAGATCCATGTTTGCACAAGTTGAGATAATTACATATTACATTAAGAGTGGCATCAAATCAGTGGCAAAACAAGTGCTTGTTCCAGCCATAGCAATAAATTAAGATGCAAAACTATATCATTACTTGTGTCATCACAGTTCTAGTGCTTCATTACAGCACCGGGAGTTGATTTTTGTTTTTCTTCCGCTTGTTCTTCCCCTTCATCACTTGGTTCAATAACAGACAAGCTTCGCCTTCAATGTAAGATTTGGCATGTCAATTAGGGAGCACTAGTATAGTACTAAACTTAATTTTCTGATGAAAGTGAAAAAATACAGGCCAGTAGTTGTGAAATATCCTTATCTTACCTCAATGGGATATTACGGTGCACATACAGATTGGAAGTCTTGTCTCCATTTGTGCAGTTCACTAAAATCAAGCAACATTATCGTACAAGTAGCACAACATATGAAAGCACACTGCAGAATCATGTGAAAGAAGGCTAGTACTGACCTCTCATGATGCGGAATTCAAACAACTCACAAGAAGAAGATCTGAACCAAATTCGCCTTAATGGATAGGAAGTAAGATCTCCTCTTGTGCAGTAACACTAAGATCAAGCAATCAAGCAACGTTGTCGGTGTGACATTTTGGTTGAACTGCACAAAACACTCTTAAAACAAAAGTGTTTTGTGCAGTGCAACAAAAGGTCACAATGGCAACAAGGTGAAGTAGATAACCCTGTTTACACAGAGGTGCAAAGGAAACAATTAGTGGTCAATAACGGTGGATGACATAGAAGCCAACAAAAAGAAGCATCTACCTTATCTAAATGGGAAAGAAAGCAAGACAGTAGCATTTCTCAAATGGTGGCATTGATTAATATTAACATAGAGATTATATTAACAATAAAATTCGTTAAACATGTAATTTGCTTTTAACTGTGACATTGCATAAATTTTCCAACGGCATTATTAGAGGGTGTTTGTTTACAGGGACATTTTGGTGTAGGGACTGAAAAAACTCCGTGTCAGTCCCATCTAAACCAAACAGGAGGGACTTTTAGGGACTAAAAGTGGGCATTTGGGACTAAAGAAATAAGACCCCGAGGGAGTATTTTTGGGACTTTTTCCAACAGTTGGCCCTGCCACGCATCACACCTTGTCTCTATTAGTTCATTACTAGGGGTAACATGGTCTTTTAGCATGTCATTTAATAACCTCTAGTCCATGTTTAGTCCCTGGAACCAAGCAGGTAGGGACTAGGGAGTTTTTAACCAAACAGGGCCTTAGATTAACAACAGCTAATGAGTTGCACGGGATAGTGGACGCACCAGCACCATGTGCATCTACTGATGTACCGTGGTCATGCATAGTCTGTTGCAACAAAGAACAAACAACCAAGGAGCATATTTGTGTTGGTCCCAGTTTTGTTATCTTTAGACACCTTTCCCTATGTGAGCACAACAAATCTAGTCCTGCTCAAACTCTACAGCCTTGTCCCTTCCTTTCCTTTTTGAACTAGTACTTTCGCCCCTTCCTTTCCTCTTTGAACCACGTGCTAGATTTATGCGATACAACTTTCCCCACTACTTTCCCCCATTACTTTCCTCTTTGAACCACGTCCTAGATTCATGCTATATACAACTTTTCACCACTTTCCCCCACTCCTTTCCTCTTTGAACCACGTCCTAGATTCATGGTATACATGCAGCTAGAGAAATGCATGTGGAGTAAGTAAATTATACCTTAAGGTTCTTGGGGCGTGGTTCGGTGGGCGACGGGACGGCGGCGAAGAAGAAGGGGTCGGAGGCCCTCCCGCGCCGCCGCTGGGTGGAAAGTGAATAGCTGCGCCGGTAGTCGCTCGCCGATGGCGACAACATTAAGCCTCCTTCCCTTCCCGGCGGACGGATCCTGCCGGCTCTTTGAGCAGCAGTGAGGGGAGAGAGAGGCCAACGAAGTCTTGTTTAGATCTGGAGAGGGTGAGAGAGGGTGAAGAGAGCAACTACAAGCGTTGAGGCTCCAGCGGGAGAGGGCGAGAGAGTGTGAAGAGAGCAACTACAAGCGCTGAGGCTCCAGCATGTATATATATATTGGAGAGAGAGTGTGAAGCGTGCAAACCCTAGAAAACATTTTGACCAGTCAAAGAATCCTCCTAGCACAAATTATGCTCAAGTGTAGTTATCGGACCTGAGACCTCAAGTTTGATGAGCGAACAGGCTAACCAGCTACACAACCCTCCCGTTATGTTCAACGAGAGAGAAATAACCTTTTATACATTCCTGCATTCGTGTGACAAGCATGTCGTGTTTTTTGTGTGTGTGGGAGTCATTGGGATTTCAATCATATTCGTGTCATGTGGCTTTGGTGGTAAGACTATCCACATTGGTGCAGAAATAATGTAGCCTTAGTCACCTTACCTCTCTCCACGTAGTACGTTGGGTCCCACCAGTCAGAGGGTGAAACAAACAAATTAATAAGAAAAATTAAAAGCGTCAGCGGTGTTTCTTACCTCACACATCTTTCTGCTGCTCGGGAACACTGTCCAATTGATCCCTCTGTTTGCTCACGTACTATTTTAAGTGAATCCTTATTATAACATGCACATACATTTTGGGTACTTGTATTCGACTTAAGTTAGTGTGCCACCGTATCTCGTATACTTACTACTCCCTCTGTCTAGGTGTAATAAGTCACGTTAGAAGGTGCAATGGGACCAAGGTGTGTGTGTGTGTGTGTGTTTAACATCATGTGTGTGTTAGAGAGAGCGACAGATTGACCTACTCCTATAGAGAGATCTTGTGTAGTGTACGATTTTAGCCGCGAGAGTCGGTGCATCCTCTCGTTTTCGGGCGTGTCCGGTAGGGACATGCGGACAGCTGCCATGCCCGCTCCTGACCAACCTGGCCCACCCAAAGCCCCTCCATCGCCCGCACGCGCTTCCCGCCCAAAACGGTCAGCGCCGCTCCAAAGAATCGGTGCCGCATTCATGCCCGGGCAGAGCGGACGCGACCTCTCACTGGCGCAAGAGTGATGGTTGCTTTGCCCGTCCAACTTACTGCTGGGTCTATGTGATTTGACGGCTCATTGGTCTTTATTACTAAGGTGGTAGGACTGCTGGATGTCCTACGCTTTCGGCGAAAGGAGGTACTACTACTAGATTACAATTTTCTCCCTTCTTACAGCGAAGGCGTGCAAGAGCAGTGAAAACACGTAGGCTCAGTGATTACATGGCCCACCTCACACTATCACCCTGCGACACCTAACTCTTTACATAGTACTCCCTCCGTTCCTAAATATTGCTAGATGAGTCCCCGCGCGTTGCCGCGGAACATCGGTATATCTCTCTGCGCAAAATTATCGATTTCATAGAACTAAAAAAACTCTATAACCGCATGAAAAATGTGGTAGCCAAACTAAATAAACTCCCATCATCATTTAGATCATCCCACGTAAGGAAAAAAGATCAGCTAACTCCTATTGCATAATGGGATTATATTTTTCTTTTTGACATGTTAATGAGACTTAAAAGCTCACTTACATGCATGCTACCGGTGCATGCTTGCATGCAGACATGTTGATGTGATTTAAAACCCACTCACATGCATGTGCCACGGTATTTCTGCATGCTTGCATGTGGCTTAGTGTGGAGCCTCTCAACGTCTAGATCAGACGGCTATTATGGACTGATTTACTTCATCTAACGACTACATCAATTTTGATGATGTGGCTCAAGGAGAGGATAAAGAATTCCTAGTAGTGGGGGCTAGCTATTACTAGTAGATAAGTCTTTGTAGAGATTCCACTACATACGGAACAAAATGAATGAATCTACACTTAAAATGCATCTATATACATCCGCATGTGGTTCATGGTGAAATCTCTACAAAGACTTATATTTAGGAACGGGGGAGACGGCATACTATGCAAGCTTCTCCTCATTCTGTGAGTTGACGGGACACATCAAAAGTACTCCAGTGTATAGAGCCTTGCCTCTAAGGTAGGCCCCACATGGTTTGCCTCGTTTTTCTAACATAACACGTCAAGTCGCAATTTGTTTGTTCACCCGTGGTAGATGATCCTCCCTCCACCAAATGGACAGCCAGTACACGTGCCAAATTACCACGTGGGCTGCCTTTTTCGTACAGAAATGAGCTCCACCGTGTACCCGCGCGGGTGTGGTTTGGAAAGAGACGGGAGTACGTGCGCCGTGCATGCACCTCTTCTCTTCGTGCACGTCCCCCACCTACGTGGGTGTGTGTGAGAGATACAAACCGTGTTCATGAGTGTTTTTTGTTTTGGGGTGGGGGTGGGGTGGGGGGTTGATTTCGTGAATTATTTGTGGGAATATGTGTCGATGACATCTCAAACAAAATTTTGCATGCAATGTGTGTGAAATGGAGGCCTATCCATATCATACATAGAGGGTCGGGCAATCCACGAGAAGAGAGGGAGGGGTCATAGCTATCAATAGAGTCGAAGAGAGGATCAAGTGGGTGGGTGCGAGATCGATGAAGAGAGCCATCGAAATTGTGTGTGTGTGTGCAAGTCAAAGATATAGGGCGACTGGCCTACCGGAACGTTAGAGGGCACATGTCAAGTTTGTGTGTGGCAGGGAGACATGACTAGAGCGCTCGATGTATCGATGTGTGTGGGGGGTGGGGGGTGGGGGAGGGGTAGGCAGAGGCCTAACTATAGAGGTAGAACGACTCGTATATGTGTTGAGAAGGAGAGACCCAGCTATGTCTTGAGGGAGATCGTTCGACATCCATACATAACTGAAGGACGGGAAATATGATGGGACAGAGAGAGAGAGAGAGAGAGGGAGGGAGAGGGGTAGAGTGCTGGATGGGTGATGGAGTTGCTTCTCGAAGATGGTGGGAGAGGCCTACTAGACAAACTGAGGGTGAAACTGCAATGTTATCAATAAGAGTGGGGATGTGTTTCTGTGTGTGCCCGTGCGTGATAGATCTGTCGGGATGCATCCATGGATGATGAAGGGGAACCATGTGTTTGGTAAGCAAACCTAACTAGATCAGTAGATCAATTGTTGTTTGTCAGAGGAAGGGAGAGACACAACTAATGAGGTAGATCGATTGACGTGTGGGTAAAAACGAGTTATAAGGACCTAGCTAGCTATATGTATAGCGAGAGATCGGTCGGTGTACGTCCATTTGTTGGATGCAAATAAGGCCCAGCGAGGCGGATAGACAGAGAGAATGGAGCTAGGAGGTGGTGCGAGAGGCCCAACTACTAGCTAGATAGGGGGAGGAGCGTGCGGTTGTGAGATCGATGAAAAGAGGGGCGAGAGTTTACACGTGTGTCTGACCGTATGAGAGACACGAGGCAAGGACACATAAAGGAGGAGATTGAAGGTGTGTGTATGTTGTAGGCAGGCATCGCTGGAGAGGTTTATCGATCGATGTGTGTCGGAAAGGAGTTGTGGAGACTCTGGGAGAACGACCTAATGAAAAAAATGAATGTGCCCGGTGTATAGAATGCCGAGGGAGGGGGAGGGCGAGGAGGGCGTGTGCATGCACGAGAAAAAGTTAGTGGTAGCTACAAAGGTTAGAGGATTGTGTGAGTGTAAGAGACTAACAAAGATCATAATTTGATATGAAAGCAGATTCATATATTTGAATAGGAGATCATAGTGTTTTAAACATTGCATGCATGAATATAGCGGTGATACGTGTGTTGTGCACATGTTATACCATAATGTGATAATGCATGGTGTTTGAAACTCACAGCTAAATGCCGAACAATCTAAACCATACTATACATCAAACAATCTCACATTTTATTTGAATTTGTGATAATGTGTGGCGTTTGCAGCTTACTACTAAATATCGAACAATCTAAACAATACTATATATCGAACATTCTCACATTTTATTTGAATTTGTGGTAATGTGTGGTGTTTGCAACTCACATCTAAATACTTGTAGGCGTAGGGGGCGGGGCACCATACATAATGTGATAAACACATTATACATATGAGGCATGGTTTAGATTATGAAGATCTAGCTAGAGCTAGAAATGTAATGTGATTTGAAATCAAAATAAAGTGGATTCAAAAAATCTAGTTCGAGTTCATATAGTACACATAGTTCATATGTAACTCGAGACTAATCATGTGGTGTGCTGTGAAGATAATACACAAACGATGGTTTAACTTGACAATAATGATGATTGTAGATCTTATTAAAACAGAGAAACGAATTCAAATGCTTTAACTTCACAACAATCATTACTGTAGATCTTATTCAAATAGAGAAACAAATTCAAATTTAGTTCATATTGAAGCGGTAGTATATATGTTCGGAATGCACTAAAACGTTCATTTGAGTAGTAGGTTGCATGCATTATACACGTAGCGAAATATTTTAATTGAACATAACATGAATTCAAAGTTTTGAATGACATTTGTAGTGCGCATTGATTTGGTACAGTACACGTTAGGCTTGTCCAGAAATTTCAACCCGCGCCTTGTTAGCCCGAAATATTTAAGATATATCTTTGTCTCATTGTGCTCCGACAACTCCCTCCATCTCAACCCACGCCTTGCTATTCCGAAATTACAACGTGCGCGAAAACTCCCACCTCCTGTGAAATCCCGACACGCGAAATGCCCGTGGTACCCCTGAACCGGAAGAACCGCCTCAAATCGGTGTTGGTACTTTCGTAACTTACCCCATATTTCGGACAAGCGTGTCTCTAAGCCATGGTTCCCCACTACCATCCCATCCGCCCACCCATTCATACACCGAGGCCGCAAAAACCCGCGACGAAACCCCACACCCTGCTCCGTCCGCCACCCAGCCGGAGCCTCTTCCCCGACGATGTCGTCCACAGCAACACCTCGACGTCCCTCATCCACCATACCAGATGAGGATCCGTCATCGATCTCATCGTCCCGCCGGTTCAGCCACCCCGTCCTCCACCTCCAAGGAGCTGCCCCGACGTTCCCCTCGTCTTTCGCGCCACATCCATTCCCACACCGCCGTCTTCACCTGCACCACCGGAAGTGCATCATCATTTCCTCAGATGAAGTTGCGGCCTAATCGGCGCCACCAAAGAGGTTGTAAACTAATCGCCGCATTTTCTTCTTGATTCGATCTCACGGTGCTGTCGGCGCTCGGTCCCGAGCCGACACGGCGCGGCTCCATCCACGGCGGCGTCACCGGCCACTTCCTCCATGGCGTCGCTCCCTCAGCGGCGACGTCCACATCAGTAGGAGCTGCTGCTGCTTTAGCTCTCGCTCGCGCTGCTGCTCTGCTCTTGCTCTCGGTCCCCTGCCTTGTCTGCTCTTGCTATTGCTCTTGCTCGCACTGCTGCTCTCGCTCTTGCTCTTGCTTGCGATGCTGCTCCGATTTAGCTACACTTCAGTCGACTGAATCGACTTTTGGGTCAGTCGATTTTCAGGGAGGGGGGCTCGCCGGGGTGAAGGAAGAACCAGCCGCGGCGGGGAGGGGGGCTCGCCGGAGAGGTACCCCACTATCTATCTTAGGGTTCAGGATGGGGCGGTGGTCGCCGGCGGTGGCGGGGCGTTGGCGGGGCGGTGGCGTGGGGATCGCTGGAGAAAAAGCCCGGCACGGGGGGGGGGGGGGGCTAGAGGGATGGCCGGGGTGGCGACGGACCGGCGGTGGGGAGTGTTTTCGAGGCGGGCGGGGCGGCGCACCGCCGGCCGCGGGCGGCGGGAGGCTGCTGTTTGGCCGGTGGTGTCTGGCGGATCAGGGGGTGAAGCTTGAAGATGAACCGCAGGCCCTTGATTTCGTATCCAACGACTGCAAAATTGACTAACCAGAGATGAAAAAGTCAGTCGACCGACGTGTAGCCTCACCTTGCTAGTGCGTTCAGTTTTGACAGCAAAATTCAGTTTCGATAGCAAAATTCAGTTTCGACAGTTAAGTTCAATTTCGACAGTTAAGTTCAGAGATGAGCGGCTGATGTATTTTACATCTAGCACTTTATGGTTATGTATTTTACGTCATGTATTGGAGATGCTATTAGAATTCCAGTCAGGTTAACGTTTTTTGTTGTCTCTCTTGTCCTGCTTCAGCCTCGGCGTCGTACAACTCACCGAAGCTGCTCCAACGACGAAACCCTCCATCACAGCGGAGCAGTACCTCGGGATCCATCTCCAGACGCCTAAGATCTTCTTCCCCTCCTCCGGTAGCAAAGTCAGTCGGAGCATCCTCACCGGCCAACCCAATCATGCTGAGATCGACATGGCTTCGCCAAAGAGGTTGTACACTTGTTGCATCTCTTTTTTACTCTACATGTTATATATATATATATATTGTCCACTGAGCACACGGATTTGTTCCTTTAGTGTCTCCTTGAAAGGAAAAACGTAGGAATTTAAATTTTCACTTGTCCTCCTTTTCAAATTCCTATTCATGAAGCACAAGACTAAGAGATAGTAGCATAATAGCATTATAACCGTACATTTTCTTGTGCTTGACTTAATCTCACCATACTTGTTTGCATCCTGTGATCTTCCAATTATTGTGAATCAAACACCCAGATTGGCAGAAATCCTGTGTTTTAAATTCTCTGTTTTTCCCGTGCATTCCTATCCTATTCCCGTCTATTTCCTATCCCTGCATTGTTGGAATTCTCCAATTTAAATGAGCCCTTACAGAATTACTTCTCTTACAGATAGTTTTCAAATAAAACCTTGTGTGGTTTGTCCCGCTCCTGCTACACCGTCGTCCACCCCAGCTCAGCTACTCCAATGACAGAAGGGTCCAGCAGAGCAGCGATCCAGCCTCCAGACTGTCTTTCGCCGCCTCAGATCTTCTTCCCCACCGCTGGCAGCCATGAAAACTGCATTACCATCATCAACCGAGCAGATGACCTCGAGGACTACATGGGTCCGAAAGAGAGGTCGCACTCTTTCGTGTCTGCTTACGTTATTCATCGCTTAATATTACATGCTACTTTATCATCCTGTTCACCGATTAGACTCTGAGTCAGCTCCAAACTAATGGTCAAACTTGAGTTTTTAAATGGTTGTGGGGTACATATCGGGGCCGCTATCAATAGTATCTATCTACTATCTGGTTAATCTCCGGTGTCTACTATGAGTTTCATGTTGTGTGGGAAACAAACAGTAAAGAAGCCATTATCAGTATTTTTTAACTGAAGCCATTATTTGCCTGCTATTATTGGTTTTGGGTCTATCCACAGGTTGCTACCATCACTCTGGATTTTTGCATGCACTCCTTACATAATCTCACTATGTTTTATTCATATGCATGACAGTTATTGTAAACAATGGAACTGAACATGTAAAGCAAAAGAGACGAGCCTTGCGTGGCAATAAAATTTCATACAGACGTCGCTCCATGGTAGGCGCAAAGGCAGCCCCCCTCCACGCATTTCGGATTGTAATCGAGAGGAAGATATCTGTTCTGAGGGGGATTCAGAAGGAGAAGACAACTCCTATTTACCCCCTGAGGTCTCCGCTCTAACTTGGCATGCTGATGTTGGTTATATCATGCATATGGTGTCTTGCATTGCTTACTTTATACATCAAATATGTCATCTGCTTAGTTTAGACATCCTTTGTGCAAATGCCATCTGTTTAGTTTATTCATTGTTTATGTGAATTATGCAACGCCGTCTTGTTTAGCCAGGCATCATATATGTGAATTTTGCAATGCCATCCTGCTTAGCCAGTCATCTTACATGTAAATTATATCAGGCCATCCTTTTTTTCATTACATATTACATTTGTCAACAATGTTATTACATTCAACTGCTCTTCGTGTGCAAATTTTGGAGTGAAAACAAGGTCTTCACAGCAGACTATGCTATCTGACGAAGCGCATATCTCGCTGGTTACGGATAGCTCCTTAGAGGAGGATTCAGAGACAGCTGACCAGTCCTATTCCCCCCGAGGTGTATGCTCTAACTTGGCAGGGTTATGTTGCTCATATCGTGCGTATGGTGTCTCGCATTGCTATGTCATTTGATTAGTTTAGACATGCTTTGTGTGAATGCCACCTGTTCAGTGTCTAATTACCATATATGTGAATTATGCATTGCCATCTTGTTGCAAGACATTATATATGTGAATTATACAATGCTATCTTGTTGCAAACGCATTATATATGTGAATTATGCAATGCCATGCTGTTTAGCCAATCATCATGTATGTGAATTATATCATGCTATCATTTTTTGTATTACATGTCCCATTTGTCGACAACATTTGTATATTCAACTACTCTTCCTGTGCATCAGCCATTTGAAGCGGTGATGGAAGTATCTGGAGTGAAAACAAGGTATTCAGAGCAGACAATGCTACCTGCTGAAGCAGACATCTTGCTGGTTACAGAGAGCTCCTTAGAGGAGGATTCAGAGACTGATGACCAGTCCTATTTCCCCCCTGAGGTCTATGCTCAAACTTGGCAGGGTTATATTACCCATGTCATGCATGTTGTCTTGCATTGCTTAGTTTTTACATCATATATGGATTGCCACCTGCTTACTTGCTTACTATATAAATCATATATTTGAATTATATCATGCCATCATGTTTACATAGTGCATACACATCATCTATTTGAATTATGGCATGGCAACCCATTTAATAAAGACATCATATAGTTATATCATCTCATCATGTTTAGTGTTTACATTCATCATATTTTGAATTATGGCATTCTATCCGTGAATGTATGTGAATTATGGCATGCCAACCTATTTAATAAACACATTATATAGTTATGTCATGTCATCCTGTTTACATAGTCTCATATTTTGAACTATGTCTTTCCATCTTTTTTAGTTAGCCATCATAATGTGAAATTGTGTCATGCTATCATGTTTAGTTAGCCATCATATATGTGAAATTGTGTCATGCTATCCTATTTGGTTAGACAACATAAATATGAATTATTTCATGCCATCTTTTATTCCCCACTATCCATTGCACCTGTCTATCATACAATGTCTATACTTTCAATTACTTTTCTTGTTCATCAGTCATTTGAATTAGAGAGCGTGATGGCAGTATCTAAGGGAGTAACAACACGGTCTTTAGAAAAGATAGTGCTACCAGTTGATGCAGATAGAACCACAGTTGTACTTGCCCAAGGACCAGATCCACCACACATAACCCAGACTCTCGCAGATTGTACCCCTACCCAGTTGGACAGAGAACCAGCTACACCCCTTCTAACCCCAACCCCGGCAGATAGTAACCCAGTTCCAGTTGACACAGCACCGTCTCCACCACAGAGCACCCAAACACGAGCAGTTAGTAAGGGAACTACAGTTCCCAAAGCATGAAGACCACCACTCCGAATCCCAACTCAACGCTTAAAGGAGAAGAAGATTTGTTCTCAGGTCAGGTTCTGTATCTATGGTTCATACTCCTTTGCTCTTGCATTACTGTATTTACTCATACCAACTATTTTCAAATTTGAAGGATGGAATTGAAACTCCAATGGCGCAACAGGTATGTTTTAAACCTGTTTCTTTAACTGGTTTGCTGTTGTAACCTGCTCTATGTTGATTTTAGTTTCAATTGAATAAACAGTTATGTTCTCATGTCATGCACATTACAAGTGTTGTTATTGCTCTATAGTTACCCACACTTATATTCTGTCTATTCTGCTTTGTCTGGAACAAATATTATTTGAACCGTGTCTCTATCTTGATTTGGCAACAAAAACTAGAATGATATAGACCATAAAGTGACCATGGTACATAGATATATGTTTGTTTCATGTTGTTATCCTGTCCACTTTACTACTGAACTCATTTACCAAAATGAGATTCATATACAACATGGTAAACATGTGATGCATCTGCTTGTTTCTCTTTTAGAATGCAAATATTGGAGAACAGTACCGCGTTGTCCGATGGTAAAGGAAGTAATGTAGATAAGGTTCAAGATAGTGAGACATCCCTGTTGGTCTCCAAGAAAGCTGATAAAAACTATCTTGACGACAATGAGGGAACCCAAAAGTCCTGTCTTGATGTAGTGTTCGAGTTACTGGCCACTACTACTGGCACAAGCTCTTCGAACTCACTACCTGAATCAGTTCGTCTTCTTGAGTCTCAACTTCAAGTTGAAAGACATCGATCAGATGTGCTGCGGCAGGAAGCTGAAGGACTAAGGAAGTCCCTGCAGAATTCAGATGCATATTTTCTGGTGCAACAGCAAGCGCTGGAGGATTTAAGCGCCAAACAAGAGAAAGTTAATAAGCTTGCTAAGAATCTTGCCAGCATTATGGGTACCCAGGATATTGTTTCTTGAGATCTTCTGAAGTGGTTTCAGTTCTGGATTTGTTTTGCTGCGGCGTTTATTTGCGCTGGTCGCCAACTTTGACAACCAGTGTATATGATATGCTGCTTATTTATTTCCTTGTTGTCTTGTTTATTTGTTTGCTTAGTGGATGTAATATGTGTAATAGCCGTGATAGCCTAGCATTAGTTGCTTGCTTATTTATTTCCTTGTTGTCTTGTTTATTTGTTTGCTTGTAGTCATTGCAGTTCTTTTTCCGCGGTTAGCTAGTGGCTGCAATAACCTATTTTTTAAAACTAGGCCACAATAACCTTGTGCTAATATTTACTGTAGTGACACTGGGCCTCCTACTGGTCGTAGAAATAGTGTGCCTTCTACAGGCTGTAGAAACAATGGGCCTTCTACGGGCCGTAGAAACAATGGGCCTTCTGCGGGTCATATCATCAATGGGCCTTATACGGGCCGTATGATCGATTGGCCAAACATGGGCCAAACAGACCGCATTATGGTCGTAAACGGGCTAGAGTTGGAATCGTCCGTTCATGGGCCGACCATAATGGGCCATCGTTAATAGGCCGTATTTGATGACGCTATGGAAACGGCCCAACGTATTAACGGACCACAAACGGGCCGACTGTAACCACGGGCTGAATTTGGCCCACAAGCAGAAAATGACAGTAACGGGCCGTAAGTAAACGAATGCTGGAAATGAGCCCAAGAATAAATGGGCTCTGAGAAGGCCGAAAGATAACATGGGCTGGAAACGTCCCAACGGAATAACGGGCCGTTAATGGGTATAAAGTGATACACTGTTCATTACGGGCCAGTTTCACCACGGGCCGTTAATGGGTGTAAAGTGATACATTGTTCATTACAGGCCAGTTTCACCACGGGCCGTTAATAGGCCAAAAGTTACATAGGGCCTCATATGGGCCGAAAGACGTCATGGTCCATACATGGGCCAGACGTGAAAACGGGCTGGAATCATATTGGGTGGCCCAGATGACGCTACTGGGCCGAATTTGGATAGGGCTTAACGGGCCTTGGGTTAGTGGGCTGTAAATGGGCTATATGCGAACATGCCGTTAACAGGCTTTACATGGGCCGGCCCGCCACCTTTTGACCAAGTCAAACGGGCCGGCCTTTTCACAGGAATGGGCCTCTGTTGGGCCGTGCCACGTGTCGACGTATCATAGGCGCCTTCTGTCCAATGAGTGGATGACATCTGTCCCAATGATGAGCCGACACGTGTTTCCTCCAGCCAATGATGATTTTACACGTGGAAAATCCCCATTATTCGGGGCTATTAACGGGTTATCGGATCCAAAACCCGACCCGATAGCTTAACAGCGTTCCGTTACGGTGGATGCCATGTGTCGGTCACCCTTGACGAAAGCACTTCTGTGACGCGGGATTTATCGTCATGGAAGTGGACACTTCCGTGATGATAATTTTGGTAATGTCATGGAACACTTCTACGACAGCACATGTATGACTATCTTGATTCTGTCATAAAATCGTCATGGATGTACATGCATGACAGAAAAAGCGACCTACTGTGACAAACACGTATCATCACGGAAGTGTATTTTTTTGTAGTGGATGTCGCCGCGCCGCCTGGAGTCGGCACAACGACGCCCCTGGAGGGCCCCGCGCCGCCTGCGGGGGGCCCAGCTCCGTCTTTGGATCCGACGACGTGTAGCCGGTCATCTGGTGCGCGAACGACGTTGCTCGCCAGGCTCCGACTTCCTGGGCGATGCTGGTGCTCGCGGGCCGCGGCCCGGGTCCTGTCTATGACCGGTCCGTAGCTCGTCCGCACCAGCACGGATCGTTCGGCTCCCAACGAATCGACTGCCGTGGCCGTCTTCTTCTTAGGGGCCATGGTGACGAAGAACTGCTAGGCTAACTACTAGACCAGATTCTCACAATTGCGCCCCCTACCTGGCGCGCCAAGGATGTTGGTGTGGAACGACAACTATGGGATCACAAGAATCCCTACTACGGTTGCCGGGGCGCATGGTTGCGAGGAGAGCAGGGCTAGTAGACAGCCCAAGGATCATTTACCTAGGTTCGGGCCGCAAGGATGTGTAAAACCCTAGTCCTGTTTTGGTGGGTGTATTTCTGAGAGTTCTTGGGCTCTCGAACTAGCTGCGGTCAGTATGTGGTACCAAAGAGCCGAATCCCTCTCCTCGTCGCCTTGGGCTCCTTTTATAGGAAAAAGGGGTTGCCACAGTGGCCACAGGAGGTGGAAAGGTCTACCGTGGCACGAGGTTATCCCTTGTATTATAGGACAAGGTGCATTTAATGCACTGCTTAGGTGTCCTCTTGCTTTATCGGGGACGGGGGTGAGGCCCGTCCCGTCCGTCGCCGCCCCTCCTCGCTTCGACACGCGCCTCGGCCGGGGATGCGTGCGGTGCCATGTAGGCAGGCTGGCAGCTGAGTTGGCGCGGTGGTGGAGCCTTCACGAAGATCTGCATGCCGCCACGCAGGCGCTTGATGAGTTGGCCTGGGAGCTGCATGTTGCCACGCAGGTGCCTGCCCAGCTGGTTGGGCTGGCAGCTGCATGTGAACGGCGGTGGGAGCTTGGTTGACGTGGGCTTGGCGGTGGCCTTGCCGGCGTCTTTGGCGAGGGCCTTGCCGGGTGGCCCGGCAAGGGTCTCGCCGTGGCGTGTTGTCGTCCCCGGCAAGGATCTTGTCAGGGGTCTGGTGGCCTTCCTTGGCAAGGATCTTGCCGAGAATCGTCGTCTTCTGATCCGATCTTGAATATGTCTTCACAAAGATCTATATGTCGCCACAGGGGTGCCTTCCCGAGCCCTGGACCCATGCTGATGATGGCACTGGGGGCCGCGGGCTCAAGGGTGGCTCGCTTGGTTGGTGCGGGGCGAGCTGTCCTGGCAAGAGTCTTGCCGGGGCCGCTGAGGCCACCCGGCAAGGGTCTTGTCGGGGGAACTTGCTTCATCCCCCTGCTCTTTCTGGTCTTGGCCTTGGCGTTGCTTTAATTGTCTTGGGCTTCGATCTTACCTTGGCTCACCTCCCTCATTCTGCTTGGTGTGGCCGTGGGCGCGGCTCTGACTGCCCGTGCACAGGAAAGGGGGTACAAAGGTGCGCCCCTATTTTTATACACCGACAATATGAACAAATAAATAACATTTGTCAGATCAAAAGATATAATGATGTATGCTCGAGGAACACATACACAATTAAACTTTAGTTGAAAGGGGCACCCGAGATATGGGCTTAGGTAGTAAGATCAGTGTTAGAATGGTGATTTTAGCAACCAGAACACTAAATTGGAATTATTGTCTATTAACTCCGAAGCAATAGGGTTGCTAGAAGTACATAATCCAAACATCACCGTTCACTTGTTGGTATCCCGGTTAGAAGCAACATGGGGACCAAGAAAAGAATGGTGATGGTGATAAGTATCGCTTGCATCAAGAATTTTCGAGAGGTGGTGAAATTCCCACGACATTGACATAAAAGGTGGTAATATTCCAAGTTAAAGAAGAACAAATGCTGGATAGCAAGGAACTCAAGGTATAGCACAGAACACGATCAAGTTTGTGTTGGAGGGAAGGCAATAAAGTAGCAAATGATAACACAAATCATCAAGGGCAAGGATGGTATTTTTCATAATAAATTCGATTGATATCATGGAAGAGCTCATTAGGTTGATGATGATCACGCCACATTTGTCGAGAGATTTCTTGAATATGCAATCAATCAGCTATGACAAGAATTCAAGGGAATGATGAAGTGGATGGTTATTTGAACCATGGTTACGACACAAACTCGAAATCAAGCTTGCGGTTTAAGGCGAAATGATATGATGAGGAAAATCGACGTAAGCTTAGCTCATCATCGAAAAAATTTCTCCGTGAAGTAGGACCAGGTAGCACAGTTAAAACCATCATGATAATGATATAGCCAAACAGGCTTGGGAAGACTTGAAGGATTATAAACTCGTAAGCAACGAAAATTACTTAGAGTTATTGAATCGGTGTGCGGACTCGATTCACTTATTGATGTTCTCGGTTGACGACAACCCAGAACCTGTGGAGTCACTATGACAGGGAAGGTACTACTTCATCAGAAATTCATAAGATATATCCTCGAGATACCATGGGGGTAATACAAGAAGGCATATCAAAATAGAGGTTGGGCAGGCGTATTGATCTGCAAAAGGCAAGTACTCAAACTTGTCCAAGAAATGGAATCAAGAGAAAATATGGTCGGAACCACAGTTGCAAAAGACCAATTCCCATATATAAGATGAACTTATACCAAAGAGGGTTTAAGAGTAGCATCCATGATAAGATCAACATCGTGTCCATGGGCATGAATGCAAGGTTCAAGGTCGACTCCCACTTCTACAATACACAATTTCTCATTTACTACTCTCGGTTAAGAATGTTTAGAGTTTGGAAGTTTAACTGGCGGAATACCAGAAGGTTATGACCCATGAAGACTTTTGGGTTAACACAAATTAAGGAAGGTATATGTTCAACCCATCGGGGCATCTTAGAAACATATACCACAACTCCAGGAGTAATTCATACAAGCTCGAAAGAAACACATGGTTGAGAAAGAAGAGGATACAATTTACCAAAGGCATTATCTATCCGAGGAAAGGCTCTCAAGTTTATTGAATATGAAGGACATTGTCGGATAAAATCCGACAAAGGGTCTAGTGGTCCACAAGGGATCTGATGTGAGCATCGGTACTCAACTAGAGGAAGAAAAAAAAATGCAAGGAGATCAGATTATAGAAACAACTGACTAACTCAAAGCTCAAATGCAAAGGAATTATGAATTCCAAGACAAGGGATCAGAAGCAGTGCTCTGATTAGAGATGGATAAGTTGAATAGCCTTAGGGGTACAATCGACGGTGATTTGAGTGGTCGAGAACCAGCTTATGTTCAAAATGACGTCAGAGCCCAAAGGATGAATTCTAGGATCTGATTAAGGATTGCGAGCATTCAGAACATATTGATTCAACAGACTCAAACTGATAATGACTAAGGATGCCAATAAGATTACCGGACTTATGAGGTTGATCATAATGGAAGTAAGCAAGAATTTCAAGAGCAATAGGCTGTTGAGGATTTTCGGAGATTGAATGGTATTTCGAAGACTTTAGTGAAATACATGTATCCACTGGGGATGAGCGGATACTTGATAAGTGCGAGAAATTATTCGTAGGGGTATTCAGGTTGCAAAGAACTGCAAGGGCAGTGGGCACAAAGTATTTTTGGAACAATAGAGAGAATCCCGGGGTATCTTGTAATAACAAGATTAACTAGGAATAAAAGTAAGGATGACAGGTGTAGGTATTTATCCATAGGGATATTTCGGTGGTAGGGGATGGCAAAAGCAATGGGCACAAAGTCTTGAGAGAACAACAGGGAGTATCTTCGGAATCCTTCGGTACAGTAGGCGATCATCTGTAATAAGGGGCCCTCCGGGTGGATGTGATCACGAGACCCTAATTTTAGAGTTAGTAAAAATCATTTCACCCGAATAGAAGAGAGACCAGAATCCCAGAGTATAGACGAGGAATAAAAGATCCTAATACCACCCAATGGCGACGTGGGCCCACGGGCCGCACAACCATGTTAGTAAAACAGATTTCATCGACTAGACTCAACTTCGACCAAGGAGTGTGGAAGGGGGATTCCTACAGGCAGTCGGCTCTGATACCAACTTGTGATGCCCCCGATTTGACCGTACACTAATCATACACGCAAATGTGTACGATCAAGATCAAGGACTCACAGGAAGATATCACAACACAACTCTAGACACATATTAAAATAATACAAGCTTTATATTACAAGCCAGGGGCCTCGAGGGCTCGAATACATAAGCTCGAAAACACAAGAGTCAGCGGAGCAACAATATCTGAGTACAGACATAAGTTAAACAAGTTTGCCTTAAGAAGGCTAGCACAAAAGTAGCAACGATCGAAAGGCAAGGCCTCCTGCCTGGGACCTCCTAACTACTCCTCGAAGTCGAACTCCACGTAGAAACATCCTTGGGATCCTCTGGCTCCTGGACTCCATCATATGATCGTAGTAACCGGGAAAAGGGGAAAAATAAGTAGGAAAGCAACCGTGAGTACTCATCCAAAGTACTCGCAAGCAAGGAGCTACACTACATATGCATTGGTATCAAATGAAAGGGGTAGTATATGTGGACTGAACTGCAGAATGCCAGAATAAGAGGGGGATAGCTAGTCCTGTCGAAGACTACGCTTCTGGCAGCCTCCTTCTTGCAGCATGTAGAAGAGAGTAGATGGTAAGTTCACCAAGTATCATCGCATAGCATAATCCTACCCGGCGATCCTCTCCTCGTAGCCATGTTAGAGAGCGATCACCGGGTTGTATCTGGCACTTGAAAGGGTGTGTTTTATTAAGTATCCGGTTCTAGTTCTCATAAGGTCAAGGTACAACTCCGGGTCGTCCTTTTACCGAGGGACATGACCATTCGAATAGATAAACTTCCCTGCAGGGGTGCACCACATTTCCCAACACGCTCGATCCCTCTGGCCGGACACACTTTCCTGGGTTATGCCCGGCCTCAGAAGATTAAGACGTCGCAGCCCCACCTAGGCACAACAGAGAGGTCAGCACACCGGTCTAACTCCTATGGCGCAGGGGTCTGGGCCCATCGCCCATTGCACACCTGCACATTGCGAGGGCGACCGGAAGCAGACCTAGCCTCCCTAATACAAGAGCAGGTGTTCCAGTCCAATCCGGCACGCGCCGCTCAGTCGTTGACGTCAAGAAGGCTTCCGCTGATACCACGACGTTGAGTGCCCATAACTGTTCCCGCGTAGTTGGTTAGTGCGTATAGGCCAGTGGCCAGACTCAGATCAAATACCAAGATATCGTTAAGTGTGTTATTTTGAAGTAACCGCGGACGCCGACTAGGGCCAGGCCCACCTCTGTCCTAGGTGGTCTCAACCTGCCCTGTCGCTCCGCCACAAAGTACATCAGGGGCCTGTCAGGAACCCAGGCCCATCACTACCTGGATGGAATCACCTGCCCTTTCAGCCCCCATCAGAATCACTTGCGGGTACTCTACGAGCCGACCCGACTTTAGTCACCACATGTATCACATATTATGTATATAAGTATATACCCGTGATCACCTCCCAAGTGATCATGGCCCGATAGTATAGCATAGCAGACGGACAAGAATGTAGGGCCACTGATGGAATACTAGCATCCTATACTAAGCATTTAGGATTGCAGGTAAAGGTAACAACAGTAGTAGCAAAGACAGGCTATGCATCAGGATAGGATTATCGGAAAGTAGTAACATGCTACACTACTCTAATGCAAGCAGTAGAGATTAGAATAGGCAATATCTGGTGATCAAGGGGGGGCTTGCCTGGTTGCTCTCGCAAGTAGGGGGTCATCAACAACATAGTCGGTCGGGGCACCAGCAGCGGTGTCAGTCTCATAGTCTACCGAAGAGAAGAGGAGGAAGAAATAATGAATACAATGCAAACAAATGCATATCGATGCACGACATGACAAGTAACGGTGGTAGGTGTCCCCTAACGCAGTAGGAGGTGATATCGGCGAAGGGGGAAAACAACCGGGAAAGTATCCCCGGTGTTTCGCGTTTTCGGACAGACGAACTGGAGGGGAAAAGTTGTGTGTTCGCTATGCTATGGATGTGTGGCAGACGAACGGGCTATGTATCTAGATTCGTCTCGTCATTCTGAGCAACTTTCATGTACAAAGTTTTCCCATCCGAGCTACGGTTTATTTTATATTAATTTTAAAAGATTTAAATCATTTTTTAGAATTTATTTAATTATTTTAAATCAACATTATCCAGAATAGTGTTTGCTGACGTCGGCATGACGTCAACAGTCAACTCTGACCGTTGACCGGTCAAACTAACAAATGGGGCCCATTCGTCTATTATGGTTAGCTAATTAACATTAGTTAGACTAATTAACAGGTTAATTAATCATGGTTAATTAGTTTAACTAAATGATTAGATTAATTAAATAGAATTAATTAATTAAGTGAATTAATTAACTAATTAATTAATTTAATTACTATTAATATATTTTTATTATTGTTTTTTAAAACTCCTTTTGGTTGTAAAACAGGGGCATGGGCCCCTGCGGTCAGTGACACAGGGGATGCAGCGGGGCAGGTTAGCGGGCGCCTGCCCGCCCGACAGGGCGCTTGCCCATGCCAGCCGTGGGGCGGGAATGGCGGGGCACAGCGGGGCTCCGGCGACCACCGCAGCGAGCTGCAGCATCCAGGGGGAAGGGAAGCAGTGGCGAGCGCGCACGTCAGCATGGTCGTGAGGTGGCGCGGCGGACGGAGGCGGGTGCTGCAGTGGCGGGCGCGGAAGGAGCGGCGCGGTGCGTGTGGCAGCGGGTGCGGCGACGGTCGGCACGAGCTAGACGGCGACCGCGGGGCTGATGGTGAGCGGGCGCGGCGGAGCCAGGGCGAGGGTTGCGGGTCGAGGCCGGAGCTCGACCAGAGTGAGCTCATGGCGACGGCAGTGAGCAGAGGCAGCAGCGGGGTAGGCGTTGCACCTGGGCGAGCATCAGGGGAGCAAGGCGTGGTCGGGGGCGCGAGAGGCGGCAGCCGCCCGTGGAAACGGCGGTCGCGGGGCAAGGGCCCGCGCGCGGGTTGCAGCGAGGGGTGGCGAGGGGTGGCGAGGCCGCGAGGCGGCCTGCGTGGAGCAGGTGATACGGGGCGCGAGCTAGGGCGACGGTGAGCGCGGCCAGACGCGGTGTCGGGTGCACAGTGCGCGGCACGGGGGGAGCGCGTGCGCGGGGGAGGAAGAAAGGGGGAGGTGCGGTGCTCACGGCGGGGCGCAGGGACTAAGGCAGCGAGCTCGGGGTGGCCGATGGGGTAGCGGGACGTCGAGGCAGCAGGGCGACGATGGTGGTGCTCTGGTGAGGGGCGGCAATGTGCGTCAGGGCGATGGGGTCGGGAGCGGCTCCAGGCTCGGGGCGGTCCAGCCGGGAGGAGGGTTGAGGAGGCGGGCGCCGGCAACGGCGGGGTAGAACTAGGCGGCGTCGGGGTTTGGCGTCGGAGGTCGGCGGTGGGCGGCGGGGCCGTGCCCGATCAAGATCGGGGGCGCCAAGGGAGGAGACGAGGGGGAGAGGGGAATCGTGGGGGGGGGAGTGGGGGTTACGGGCTAGGGTTTCGGGGCAGGGGGTTATGGGGAGTGTGTAGTGGCCGGCTGGTTGGCCCTTTGCCCAGTTGGGCCGGTGGCCTGCTGGGCCGGAGCCCAGTGGGGGGGGGGCTTTTTTGATTTGTTCTTTTCCTTTTATTTATTCTTTTCTGTTTTCTTTTAACCTTTAATATATTTTAGTTTAAATAAGATACAACAATAGTCCCTAAATTAGTTTTACTAGATATTCCAGTGCCACAAACAACTTAGCACATTTTAGAAAGTAGTTTGTATTTGTTTATTAATTTATGAGCATATAATTAATAGTTTTACCACTATTGTATTTATTATTATGCATTTGACTACTTTATAAGAGTGTGATTTCTCCACCAATATTTATTATGAATTATTTGCTACATTTAGAACATTTTAGTTTTGACTTTTGAAAACTTTTCGTTGTATGTCTTTAATTCAATTTTGAATTGAATCGGTTTGGAACTAACCCGAGATTAACTACAGTGACAGGGCCGACGTGGCATCATTAGCAGGGAATTACTGTAGCCTAATTATTCGGACGTCATAGAGAAGCACGAGGCCAGGCTTGATGTGGTCCAGCAAGAGCTCCAGGATGCGGTGAAGAAATGTGAATCCTTGGAGCGCGACATTTCGGCTCAAGAGACCGAACTCGCTAAGGCCCGCAAAAGGGCGGAAGAGGCCCGGGTTGAGGCCTGGGGAGCCCTCCAGGAGATCCGGGAGGCCAAGAAAATCGCGACAGGTAAGGCGTTTAATATGCAAAGCAAATACGTGAAGAAGAAGTATATCTCACTAACCCGGATTCAGAGTTCTCCAGGGGCGTTTGCGGATCTGCCGTGCAGTGTGTCTGACACTGTGGAGTTCTTCCGAGCCGAAGAAGGGATCTCTACGGAGAAGCTATTCTGGTCGCAATATGTTGCGCCAGAACATCCAGTGCCCTTTAGCGATCAGCTAAAACAGCTGGTCGAGCTGCATAGGGTGGCCGAACTGGCCATGAAGGATTTAATAATCCGGTTGTGGCCTGCCGAAGCTATACCCGGTAGCTACTTCGGGCTCGTGAAGCGGCTGGTGAGTGCCTGCCCTCGGCTGGACGTCGTCAAGTGGTCGGTCTGCATCGAGGGCGCGCGCATGGCCTTCGCCCGCGTCAAGGTGTGGTGGGCGAAGATGGACGCCGCCAAGCTTACGACGGGGGACCGCCAGAGGGCAAGGAGCACCGCACGCCCGAGCGGTATTTTGAAGACGTCCTAGAGGGGTCTCGTATTGTGGCGACTCAATGTGTGCAAGACATTATTTTCGAATGAATACATTCATGTTGTCTCTGCCTTGTATGATGAAACGAAGTCGTTATGTAATATAATGTTTGTTATTTAAAAAATTTCACCTCCTATGCGGCCGTGTTGTGTGAAATCTGAGAGTTGGCCAGTCGTCGGCTTCTGCCCCCACGTAGGTAGTACGGGGGTGTTCGGGATGTAATCTAAACACTCTTGATCCAATTGTTTGGTCCTGGAAGGAGGTGTTTAGCGCGATCAATCAGGCAATCGGACTGCGACTATAGCCCCCTCACTTAGCCATAGGAGTTTGACAATAAAAATATAGGCACAGCCCCTAGTACCCGAACTAGGATGCTGTAAACACCTTATCAGGTAAGTATCGATCCCTCGCGTAATGCGGAAAAAATCTCTAAAGATTTGAGACCTTCGAAGAGTTGACCGGCTCTCGTCGTGTCATGACAGTTAGTTTTCGGCTTTCTCTACTGAGGTGCTCCTCCGGGTAAACCAGGGCACGATCGCAGTAGTTCTCCCTTTACTACCCTAGCCGATATAACGGAATGTAAGGTAGCAAGCACAGGAGCCGGGCAACCCAACTATTGACCAAAGACATGATTCAGAGCCAATGCATATAATGCTAAATTCAGGGTGCCAAACTATATTGTAAAAGTGTTCAGACTTTGTTGCCGTGTTGTGGGGCGGTATGAAGCCCCTGGCAAATTGAAACGTATCAAAGTGTACGGGTGCTATTTGATAAAGTTATCAAAAAAGAAAAAGAAGAAAGGGTAGTAAGCTAAAGCCGTGAAATTTGGGTCGCAAATTGTTTCCATTATAATTTCATGAGTGTGTTAAAGCGCATTTATACAAGTAGTGCAATAAGCAGAAGGCTATTTAATACGCCTTAACCAAGGGAGAGCTGTGTGTGGGTCCTGAGAACAGGTAAAGGGATCGTTAAAGAAACCAGCTAAAATTTCCCCAGTACGTCCATGCTTCTTGTCATCTTGGTGTATTTATCCTTCGAAAAGAACCGGTGGTCAAGCCGTCAGGGAAGGCCTGTGAAAAAGAAAACTGAAAAAGGAGAAAAAAGGAAACAGTGAAAGTATGTGTGTCCGGGGGCGGTCGAACCGTATTGCGGATCACAAGCTACTTATGCCTCCATCCATGCCCATGGTATTTTCAGTGCATAGTTATGTAGGCGCGGTACAGTTGCCGCCACTTGGTCGGGACTGGGACAAAGGCCGAATTGCTAGTTGAGCTCTTGACGAGCCGAGCTGTCCTGCTGCAGAATAGTCCGGACTCTCTTCACAGTGTCCGGGAGCCCGGCCGCCGAATTAAGGTTCTGCTTGAAAAGACAGCTCTGTACTTCTCCTGCTAAGGCAGCGGTGTGCTCCTCGGTGCGGAGGGAGTGTTCCATGTTTCCATTAACTGTTATGACGCCGCGTGGTCCGGGCATCTTGAGCTTGAGATAAGCGTAGTGTGGCACTGCGTTGAATCGAGCAAATGCGGTTCGTCCAAGCTGTGTGTGATAGCTGCTGCGAAAGGGGACGATGTTGAAGATTAACTCCTCGCTTCGAAAGTTGTCCGGAGATCCGAAGACAACCTCTAGTGTGATTGAGCCCGTACAACGGGCCTCTACACTTGGTATGACTCCTTTGAAGGTAGTCTTTGTGGGCTTGATCCGTGATGGATTAATGCCCATTTT
This sequence comes from Triticum urartu, assembly GCF_056163025.1. Lineage (NCBI taxonomy): Eukaryota > Viridiplantae > Streptophyta > Magnoliopsida > Poales > Poaceae > Triticum > Triticum urartu. The sequence continues at coordinate 568,915,970 of NC_141879.1, read as the reverse complement.
GCGCACTGTATCTTGATAGAGCAGGTTGAGGCTCCTGCCACCGTCTATGAGGACTCGCGTCAGGTGGAACCCATCAATTATTGGGTCCGGGACCAGTGCGGCTGAACCGCCATGACGGATACTGGTCGGATGATCCCGACGATCGAAAGTGATCGGGCAAGACGACCATGGATTAAATTTTGGGGCGACTGGCTCTATCGCGTAGACGTCCCTGAGAGCGCTCTTGCGCTCCCTCTTGGGGATGTGGGCAGCGTATATCATGTTCATCGTTTTGACCTGAGGAGGAAACTTCTTCTGTCCCCCTGTGTTCGGTGGCCGGGGCTCCTCGTCGTCGTCCTCGCTTTGTGATCCCTTCTCCTTGCTTTTGGCATTTAACTTGCCGGCCTGTTTAAAAACCCAACAATCTATGTTGGTATGATTGGGTGGTTTGTCTGGGGTGCCATGGGTCCGGCACGGACGATCGAGTATGCGGTCCAAGCTAGATGGGCCTGAATTGTTCTTTTTGAATGACTTCTTCCGCTGACCGGACTTAGAGCCACTGAATTCGGCATTGACCATCGTATCATCGGTGTTTTCATTGTTTTTCGACGCTTGTGTCCGTTGCGTCGGGACATGTCATTGCTATTTCTGGCTTCAGAAGTGTTGGTGTTGCTTGCATTGTTTTTGCTACGGGCCAGCCAACTATCTTCACCCGCACAAAAGCGGGTCATGACTGCCGTGAGGGCTGCCATGGACTTCGGCTTTTCTTGGCCGAGGTGGCGGGCGAGCCATTCATCACAGATGCTGTGTTTAAAGGCCGCTAGGGCTTCGGCATCCGGACACTCGACGATCTGGTTCTTTTTAGTTAGGAACCTAGTCCAGAATTTCCTGGCTGACTCTCCGGGTTGTTGAACTGTATGGCTTAAGTCATCGGCATCTGGTGGCCGGACATATGTACCTTGGAAGTTGTCGTGGAAGGCGTCCTCCAAATCCTCCCAGCTGTCAATAGAGTTTTCAGGCAGACTGTTTAACCAGTGCCGAGCTGGCCCTTTGAGTTTTAACGGGAGGTATTTGATGGTGTGGAGGTCATCTCCGCAGGCCATATGGATATGGAGGAGAAAATCCTCAGTCCACACCGCGAGGTCAGTTGTTCCATCATATGATTCAATATTCACAGGTTTAAACCCTTCTGGGAATTCATGATACATTACTTCGTTAGTGAAGCAAAGAGGGTGTGCGGCGCCTCTATATCGGGCCACATCGCGTCGTAGCTCTGATGGAGTCCGTCTGCGGTTTTCGTCCCGCGCATGACTAGGCTTGTCATGCTCGGCTTGATAGCCGTCGTCGTGTGTCGAGGCACGCCCCCATGATCCGTAGATCAATCTGGCCGGGCCTGTTTTATTCTTCAAGCCTTGCCGGAGACCATACGTGTATCCCTGACCAGTTTTGTCTCTGCCTTTACGGCGAGGTAAGGCGGGCTGGTGTTCGGCTTGTGTTGCCGCTTTGTCCTGACCACGTGGTGGTCGGTCAGCCGCATTGTGTACTGACGACCTGGGCTCCAACGCCTCTTCATTGAATTGAGGTAGCAATTTGCGCTTCGGGTAACTTTTGAGTGGTCGCTTGAGGCCGTGCTCCTCGGCTGCTAGGACATCAGTCCATCTATCATTGAGCAAATCTTGATCAGCTTGAAGCTGTTGCTGTTTCTTTTTCAGGCTCCTTGCAGTGGATATTAGCTGGCGCTTGAAGCGCTCCTTTTCAAGAGGTTCCTCAGGCACGATAAAATCCTCGGTGCCGTGGCTTGCCTCGTCCTTGGAGAGCGGAAGATAATTACTATCCTCCGAGTCTTCGTGCGTGGCCTGTTTATCAGGGCTAACTTGCCCATCTTCCCGTTCATCCTGTTCGGAAGTTGGCTGAACGGGGTCTTCATTGTCTTCGACACCGTCCGGAGTGTTGTCTTCTCCTATGCCGGTGTTGCTGTCTTTGCTGCGGCGTGACTTAGAGTGGCGCCGCTGACGCCGGCGCTTTGGTTGTATCTCGGGAGGTTTATCCTCAACCGGATCTTCCTTGTCATTGCCACTATTCTCTTTTGGTGCATCCACCATGTATATGTCATACGAGGAAGTGGCCGTCCAGCGTCCGGTAAACGGCGGGTTTTGGGCCTCTTCTTCTCCGACATCGTCGTCCATACCGTCGATGTCGTCGGAGACATAATGGAGCGTGTCGGTTAAGTCTTCGACAATGGCTATGAAGTGGGTGGTGGGTGGGAAGCGAAATTCTCCGTCATCAGCCTCTAGTTCAAACCGGATATAATTCGGTTGTGAGCCTCCCCCCCCGCTAAGGATAGTGCTCTTAACGAGTTTAACACGTCGCCCAAAGGCGAGTGCCGGAAGATGTCCGCGGAGCTGAATCCAATGATCGATGACCAATCAAGCTTGACTTATGAGGACGCACAAGGTTCGGAACCTGTAGCCGGAGACGAGTCCATGGTTCCGGTGACACAGATGTCACTTGAAATTAGGTCTGTGCGCGGCTCCAATGCCGCTGAGTCTATGGCTTCCGTGGCGGGGCTGAGCTTCCCATCTTCGGATGGCGCGATCTGCTCCGGATCTAGGACCAGAGCAGCTACAGGTACTATCTCATGGGTATGGTCCGATGAAAGATTTACGTCATGTTCATTGTGGTGGCAGGGAGCGGCTGCCGTGGTCTCGAATCCGTCAAAGATCAAGTCTCCACGAATATCCGTGAGGTAGTTCAAGCTTCCAAATCCGACCTGATGGCCAGGGGCGTAGCTTTCGATTTGCTCCAGATGGCCAAGCGAGTTGGCCCGCAGTGCGAAGCCGCCGAATACAAAGATCTGTCTGGGGAGGAAAGTTTCCCCTTGGGCAGCATCGTTGTAGATGATTGAAGGAGCCATCAAACCGGCGGAACAGTGGAACTCTCAATGAAAGCACCAATGTCGGTGTCAAAACCGGCGGATCTCGGGTAGGGGGTCCCGAACTGTGCGTCTTAGGTTGATTGTAATAGGAGACAGGGGACACAATGTTTACCCAGGTTTGAGCCCTCTCTACGGACGTATTACCCTACTTCCTACTTGATTGATCTTGATGAATATGAGTATTACAAGAGTTGATCTACCACGAGATCGTAATGGCTAAACCCTAAAAGTCTAGCCCATTTGACTACGATTATTCGGATGTATGTCTACGGACCTAGCCCTCCGATTTAAATAGACACCGGACGGGTCTAGGGTTACATAAGGTCGGTTACAGAGAAAGGAATCTTCATATTTGGACGCCAAACTTGCCTTCCACGCCAAGGAGAGTCCCATCCGGACACGGGTAGAGTCTTCGGTCTTTGTATCTTCACAGCCCATCAGTCCGGCCCATGTCCTATAGGTCGGACGCCCGAGGACCCCTTAGTCCAGGACTCCCTCAGGCGGCGCGGGCCGTCTGCTCCGACGGGAGCTCGACATGGAGCTCGCGCGGATTTGGTGGGGGTGGCCGCGGTCGCGGGCGGCGCCGCGTGCGGCGGGGTTCTTCTCCTCGTCTGGCGGCAGGCGCTCGAGGTGGGGAAGGCTGGATCCCCTTTCTGTTGCACATTTCGGCAGCTCCAGGTGGGATGGTGGCCTCGGCAGCGGCGCCGGTAGGCCTTTGGGGCACGTCCCCATGGCTCTTCTCCGGCTTGCCGGCCTATAGCAGCGTCTCTGCAGGTGGCAGACACGGTTTGCTTCGTCGGTGGGCTCCGGTTCTTCGGCCGGATGCCCATCTCCGGCGATTTGGGGCGGGCGCGGCCCTCCCCTTCCTGATATGAGGGGCTCGTCTTTGCAATGGCTGGCAGCGTGCCAACCTTTGGAGGTCTCTGTGGTGTTGCAGCGGCGGTGGGATGCCAGTTCTGGCCGTTTTCTGCCGGATCGGGCTCGGTGGCATCTTTTTGGCCATCGGCGAGGTATGTGGTGGCTTCTACTTAGTCATGGCGCGATGACTTCGTGGAAGGTGTGCTGGTCAGCGGTGCAGTGCTTCACGTGTGGGTGTGGTGTTGGAAGGTGCTTCGGGCGAAAGCTTGCCGGATCTTGCCGGCCGTTGGCATTCGCGGATGTCGTGTCAACTCCTTGGAGGCGCCGCAGTGGAGTCCACCCCTTCCACACCTCGGGTGAAAGCCTAAGGCCCAGTCAGGTCGGACGACGGCGTCGACATCGTCGCTTCGTTCTTTGGGGCATCGCCTTGAAGAGCTTTGGATCCCGTCTACGTGCTCCATGGGCTGGACGCGTGCGGCATTTCGGTCGACAGGTGTGCGTCCGGCAATGGTGTTGTGGCGCGACTTCTTGTGTGGCAACGATGGTGGCTTCGGGCGGAGTTTGGCTGCTGGTGAGCTTTGGTAGTTGGTCTCATCCGGCGTGTTCGAGGGGTTGTCGATCCTCACTTGTCTTCCTGAAGTCGGAGCTGCAGAGGAGGTGCTTCCGCGGTGACGATGACACAAGACGGGTAGTCGGTCTCATCCAGCGTGTTCGAGGGGTTGTCGAGCCTCACTTGTCTTCCTGAAGTCGGAGCTGCAGAGGAGGTGCTTCAGCGGTGACGCTGACACGAGACGGGTGGTCGGTTCCCGCACTGGCTCGACGCAGGTCCATCGCTTTCCCCATGCAATGCTCGTCACTAGAGTCGGAGCTGCCTGGTCTTCGGCGTGTGCGGTGGACTGTTTGGCGTTGTCCGACGTAGGCCTCGACGCTAGTTTATGGTGAGGCCTTCTTCGGTGGTCGTTGATGGTGGAGTCGGAGTCGCCCTGGCGGTGGTGTAATGACGATGACACCGGATTGCTACCTCGACGACGCTTCCCTCCTCGACTGCGTGTGTGCGTTCTTGTGTGGGTTGCCAGGTCGTCCTTGGTGTCCTGTGTGAGCATGTTGTAACGGTTTTCGCCCGGTTTTCCGTTAATTAACAGGGCAATTCTTTTCTTCTTTAATAATGAGATGAGGCAAAACTTTTGCCTCCGTTTGAAAAAAAATCTTGTAGCAAGGACGAAAATTTTCTTTAACAAGGATTTGACATGCTTGATAAAGAAAATTATCATCCTCACGACAATATAATTTGCCATCTCGGACGGTTAATTTGCCATGCTAAAAAATATGACATCCAATTAGTAGTGAAATTCAAGAAGATTGTGGTAGCCACATTTTGGTCTTTATTTCGATTGTTGTTAGAACTTTGGCATGAACATGCCAACTTGTTGTTTCATTTTTGCCAACATTTGCCAAATCATTCTTTCTTTCGAAAAGAGGGTAAGACCCCTTTTGCCAAATCATGGACACACAAAACATTGATCAAAAAGTTTTGGTTAGCCACATATTCGCGAAGGTGAATTTTGACTCAAACTAAACATACTGTTATAGTCATTTTAGAGTAGCTCAACAATACATGATGGTGGTACTAACAACCTATCGGGGTCGGTTTTCCGGGACATAAAATCCCAGGAAACGACCCTTGTGTCATCACAGCCCCATGATTACTGTTGCTGGTGGACACTTCCTTGATACAGAATTCCAAGAAGTTACAAGAATTTGAGTACAAGACCATAAAGATCCAATGAATATAACAAGGATTTCTAGTGGTAGATGACAGAAGCGACTCGTGGATCTTCAACGTTGATGGGACTCCATTCCCACACGAACATCTGACCTGGATAACTCCTATCTCACCTGGTTGCTATCTCCAATTCCTAGATTGCGAGGTGTCTTCGTATTGCTCTTCCCTGAAACGTGATCTGGCAAGACAATAACCAGGGACAAGCCAGTGAATACATTTGAATGTACTCATTTTGGCAAGTGCTCAAAGGGCCTATTTTTGACGTTTGCAATGGTTTTACGCGGGGAACGGTAGATATCTCTCTCCTAAACTTTGGGGTTCTCTCTCTGATCCCCAAAGTTCCAGGCGCGGATCATATTAGGCTCTTTCGTCCCATTGCATTGATTAATGTTCCGTTTAAAATTTGTGTGAAAGCTTGCTCGACTCGCTTGACTCCGATAGCTCACCGCATTATTAGTAGGAACCAATCGGCCTTTATTCGGGGGCGCAACATCTTAGAAGGGCCGTTGGCCCTAAAAGAGATTGTGCACTCCCTTAAACGCGCTCGTCAGCCCGCGATCCTACTAAAACTTGATTTCGAAAAGGCTTACGATCGTGTGAACTGGGAGTTTCTCCGACAGGTTCTCCTGGACAGGGGACCGCAATCATCGCCCGAAGGGGAAGCATGCGAAGTGCTTTCTCTTATCCGTGCTAAGGAAATCGCGCAGGCCGCGCTTACCCAGGCAGCGTTGGCCCGCGTTGCGCTAGCAGCAGAAGAAGCAGGGGCTTCTCTGGTGACTGTTGCGCGGCCCGACCAGGAGGACATAGCAGCAGGGGCTGCGACGTCCCCCTCCAACCATCGTCTTGCCAAGACACGGTGCGTGGCCAAAGCGGTGACCGCTCGCGGTATCCGCCTCCGCAATCGCATTATCTAATGCGTTACATATTTTGGAATATCCGAGGCTTCGGCCACGCTGGGAGGCGGACCCAGTTAAAAGAGTTCATTCGAAACGAGGCGATCGACGTAGTTGGCCTGCAGGAAACTATCAAGGCCGATTTCAATCATCGGGACCTGCTAGCTGTTGACCCGCTGGAGCGTTTTGTTTGGCATTGGGTGCCGGCGGCCGGGCACTCGGGAGGCATGTTGCTAGGCATCAACCTAGTTTGCCTTGAGGTGGTGGCGTGGGATGCTGGTCGTTTCTTTCTGTCGGCCCACGTGCGCCATCGTGCAACTCTCCGAGAGTGGGAGGTGATTGTGGTTTACGGCCCGGCCGACCACTCGCTCTCGCTCGAGTTCTTGGGAGAACTCCAGGCAAAGGTTGCGTCTTTGGGCACGCGAAACCTTCCTCTGCTTGTGGGAGGGGATTTCAACTTAATCCGTTCGGGAGCGGATAAAAACAACGGTATTATTAATTGGACAAGGGTGCCCATGTTTAATAATGCAATCGCAGATATGGCCCTTAGGGAAGTGGCTCGCGCGGGGGCACGCTATACCTGGACCAACAAACAACTTACACCGGTGCGGTCGGTTTTGGACAGGGTTTTTATGTCCTCGGAGTGGGAAGCGATGTTTCCCCTGTGCTCCTTGCACGCCGAAACGAGGATAGGGTCGGACCACGTCCCTCTCATCCTCTCCTTGGGGGAGGAAAGGCTAAAACACAGTCCCCGTTTCTTCTTCAAAACCGCGTGGTTAGAGTCTCCGGACTTCGAGCAAATCTTCCTTTCGAAATGGGAGAATTGCGTCGCCCGGATCGGGCGCGTACGCGGGCCGATGGAGTTCTGGATTGCTGCAGGCGCGGGCTTGCGTGCGGCCCTAAAAGGGTGGGGGGCTAACCAGGGGCGCGACGATAAGTTGCTTCGCTCGCGTTTGACTGCGGATCTCGCTCAGATGGATGCTGAGGCGGATGTGCAGACCTTCTCAGAGCAAGACTGGGCTCAGCGCTACGCGCTTGAGGCCCAGGTCGAGTCCCTTCTCCGTGCTGAGGAGGAGTATTGGCGTAGACGTGGTGGAATAAAGTGGACGCTCAAGGGTGACGCGAACACTCAGTATTTTCACGCCTATGCGAATGGTCGTTGTCGAAAATGCGCCATTCTGCGCTTGCAATCTGAGCAGGGGCTCCTTTTGCGGCAACAGGATATCGTACGTCACATATACGATTTCTACATCCAACTTATGGGTTCCAGGGAGGAATCCCGTGCCCGGCTTAGGGCGGATGTGTGGGACCCTGCGTTGCGGGTCACGGACGAGGAAAATGAGGGCCTGGGACTGGCCTTCACCCCGGAAGAGATTGACAAGGCGACGCTGGGCATGAAATCCGACACCGCTCCCGGGCCGGATGGGTGGCCGGTGGCGATGTTCAAAAGGTTTTGGCAAGTGCTCAAAGGGCCTATTTTTGACGTTTGCAATGGTTTTACGCGGGGAACGGTAGATATCTCTCGCCTAAACTTTGGGGTTCTCTCTCTGATCCCCAAAGTTCCGGGCGCGGATCATATTAGGCTCTTTCGTCCCATTGCATTGATTAATGTTCCGTTTAAAATTTGTGCGAAAGCTTGCTCGACTCGCTTGACTCCGATAGCTCACCGTATTATTAGTAGGAACCAATCGGCCTTTATTCGGGGGCGCAACATCTTAGAAGGGCCGCTGGCCCTAAAAGAGATTGTGCACTCCCTTAAACGCGCTCGTCAGCCCGCGATCCTACTGAAACTTGATTTCGAAAAGGCTTACGATCGCGTGAACTGGGAGTTTCTCCGACAGGTTCTCCTGGACAGGGGATTTTCGTCGGTTTGGGTTCACCGCATGATGCAATTGGTCTCGGGGGGCCAAACGGCGATTGCGGTGAACGGAGAAGTAGGGAACTTCTTCCGCAACAAACGTGGGCTGCGTCAAGGGGACCCAGTCTCGCCGTTGTTGTTTAACTTTGTGGCGGACGCCTTGGGCGCCATGCTAGACAAAGCCCGTATGGCTGGCCACATCAGGGGAGTGGTGGACAACCTGATCCCGGAGGGTGTGTCACACCTGCAATACGCGGATGACACACTTCTCCTTTTCGAGCCCGACACTCACAGTATTGCAACGGTCAAGGCCATTCTGCTGTGTTTCTAACTCATGCCGGGGCTTAAAATCAACTTCCACAAGTGTGAAGTAGTGTCCATAGGGATGGACGCGGCCGAGAGCCAGCGGGTCGCCAACTTGCTTAATTGCAAACTTGGCCAGTTTCCGTTCACATACCTCGGCCTCCCGATCGCGGCGAAGAAATGTTCGATCGCCGATTGGGAACCTCTTACCTCCAAGGTAGCGGATAGGGTGTGTCCGTGGAGAGGGAGATTTATGTCTTCAGGGGCTAGACTAATCTTAACCAACTCCAGCCTCTCATCCTTACCTATGTTTGCCATGGGTTTGTTCTTGCTGGCGGATGGGGTACACACTAAGTTGGATACCCCGCGGTCCCGCTTTTTTTGGGAAGGAGCGGGACCTAAACAGAAATACCATATGGTTAAATGGCAGGCCGTTTGCAGACCTAAAGCCCAGGGGGCCTTGGGATCATCAACTCCAAGCTGATGAACATTGCACTCATGTGCAAATGGATCTGGAAGATGTCTCAGGGTGAGACTGGCCTCTGGATTGACCTTCTCCGTGCGAAATACTTCCCGAATGGGAATTTCTTTGAGGCGGCCCCACGTGGGTCCCCCTTCTGGAACTCCATTCAAGCCCTCAAACCCTTCTTCGCCAGGGGTGCGAAGTTTGGGGTTAACAACGGATGCTCCACACGGTTTTGGCTAGACCTTTGGATTGACCAACAACCCCTTTGGTCCGAGTTTCGCCAACTCTACTCCATTGCAGTCGAGCCCAACCAATTGGTTGCTTCGGCTCTTAGCTCATCTCCACCCTACATCAACTTTCGTAGAGAACTAGTGGGACCGGAGATGGCGGAGTGGGATCGCCTTCGGGCGATGATTGCGGATGTTCGCCTGTCGGACTCCGCGGACACGGTCTCTTGGAGAATTTCGGGCTCTGGCAAATTCTCTGTCAAGTCCTTATACAGAGAGCTTACCCGTGGCCAGGTCCCTTCGGCTGCCACGGGGCTATGGAAGGCTAAAATCCCTCTAAAGATCAAAGTCTTTCTATGGCAACTCTGCCAAGATCGCCTTCCTACCTCGATCAACCTTGCCAAGCGCAACGGCCCCGCTTCTGGCCCTTGTGCTTTGTGTGGGGTGACGGAAGATGCGGACCACGCCTTCTTCCGGTGCTCTCTGTCGCGTTTCGCTTGGAGCGCGGTTCGCGAGGCCGCGGGGGTGGATTGGGATCCCCGCTCCCGTGTCGCGCTTGTGTCTTCCTTGTCTTTGGTTCAAGGCCCGACACGCCGGGTCATGTGGACGTGTGCGGCGGCCATGTTATGGGCTATCTGGCATATTCGTAACAAGTTTACTATCGAGGGTGTGTTTCCCTCACACCCTGCTGACGTTATCTTCAAATGCATCATGTTCTTGCAGCAATGGGCACCGCTGGGAAGGCAACAGGACTCTGATCTTCATCGTCATGCTATTAGCCGCCTTCGCTCTGTCTACGCCGAGTCCCGCGCCCCGTCGTCCGCGCCGTCTGCTGTCCCATAGGGATGGGCAGCCCCTTTTGGTTATAGTTTCAGCCGAGCCTGCGTGCTCGTTTCGCTAGGCCGGTCGCGCCTTGTAACGTACTTATTTCCGTCTCCGGTTTGTTGCTCCCCAAGACTTGCTCGTCTTTAGTCTGTTGTTGCGTGTTGGTTTTGTGGTTGTGCTACGCTGCCTATGTTGTGGGCTTTATTAATTTAAAGCCGGACGCCCCTGGTGTCTTTGTTATAAAAAAATATGATCGTCAGCAAACACGAGTGGTTGTTTACACCAGCGTCGTGCCGTCGGAGTATTACATGTACCACGTTGAGGCTAAATTTCGTGTTTTGACCTTTTTTTTAAACCTATTCGAGATCTGACTCTAGTTTAATTTTTTTCAAGATTTAACCCTTTTGCTACTGACATGGCTCATGGCTGTAGGGTATAACAGCCTATCGCCAAGGTCCCTGGCGGTAGGGTTACATGCCCTACCACAAATTTCTCCTAAGTATTGAACACAATGCGTGCTCGTGCCTACCACCGAGCGCCTTTACGATAGGGTTGTACAGGCTATTGTCAGTTTGTTTGGCGGTAGTGATGTTTCCAACCATCAAGGCCCCAGGCGGTAGGCTGTTACACCCTACCGCCATGGACCCTGACGATAGCAAAAGGTCAGATCTAAAAAAATTCAAACTAGAGTCAGATCTTGAACAGGTTTCAGAAAATGGTCAAAACATAATTTGCCCCACTATACACTTCTGGAGCGCAATTCTCAGGGATTAATTGTAAGTACGTACAAGTATTTTTCGTCCAGACAGGTGATCAATTGCCTGCATGTTCTTGAGTTAATGCAGTCTATAGGTATGCCTCCAGAGATACCAAGACGGCGAAGGCAGTGGCCAAGTGGAGCTCGAAATCTACATGCATATATGTTGCCGGTATTTGCAGTCGTAATGATCAACCTTGGCGACTCAACAGAGGTGCCAAAAGTATGTTGTCCCGATAAACATTGATGGTGTGGATAGGAAAGTGAAGTATGGCCGACGGAGTATATGGTATGTTCGGTACTTCGGTTCGTGTCTAGAAGCCACAGTGCAAATAAATAAATGTTTAAAATCCTATATCAGCCATCTAAGCATGGCAAACTGAACATTTTTTTATTACAAATTATCTTGATGCGAGGATGAAAAATTTCTTTAACCGGGATTTGCCAAGCTTAATAAAGAAAATTGTCATCCTCACGACAATATAATTTGCCATCTCGAACGCCTAATTTGCCATGCTAAAAAATCCGACATTCAATTAGTAGTGAAATTCAAAAGGATTGTGGTAGCCAAATTTTGGTCATTGTTTGGATTGTTGTTAGAACTTTGGCATGAACATGCCAACTTGTTGTTTCACTTTTGCCATCATTTGCCAAATCATTTTTTCTTTCGAAAAGAGGGTAACACCCCTTTTGCCAAATCATGGACACACAAAACATTGATTAGTTAGCCACATATTCGGTAAGGTGAATTTTGACTCGAACTAAACATACTGTTATAGTCATTTTAGAGTAGCTCAGCAATACATGATGGTGCTACTAACAACCAAACTACGGTATGCGCAATCGGCTTCGTTAATTGTGCTCACTTCTTATGCACCATGGTATTGAAGGAAATATGCCCTAGAGGCAATAATAAAGTTGTTATTTATATTTTCTTATATCATGATAAATGTTTATTATTCATGCTAGAATTGTATTAACCGGAAACTTAATACATGTGTGAATACATAGACAAATAGAGTTTCACTAGTATGCCTCTACTTGACTAGGTCGTTAATCAAATATGATTAAGTTTCCTAACCATAGACATGAGTTGTCATTTGATGAACGTAATCACATCATTGGAGAATGATGTGATTGACTTGACCCATCCGTTAGCTTAGCACTATGATCGTTTAGTTTATTGCTATTGCTTTCTTCATAACTTATACATGTTCCTATGACTATGAGATAATGAAACTCCCGAATACCGGAGGAACACTTAGTGTGCTATCAAACATCACAACGTAACTGGGTGATTATAAAGATGTTCTACAGGTGTCTCCGATGGTGTTTGTTGAGTTAGCATAGACCGAGAATAGGATTTGTCACTCCGTGTACCGGACAGGTATCTCTGGGCCCTCTCGGTAATGCGCATCACTATAAGCCTTGCAAGCAATGTGACTAATGAGTTAGTTGCGGGATGATGCATTACGGAACGAGTAAAGAGACTTGCCAGTAACGAGATTGAACTGGGTATTGAGATATTGACGATCGAATCTCGGGCAAGTAACATACCGATGACAAAGGGAACAGCGTATGTTGTTATGCGGTTTGACAGATAAAGATCTTCGTAGAATATGTAGAAACCAATATGAGCATCCAGGTTCCGCTATTGTTTATTGACCGGAAATGAGTCTCGGTCATGTCTACATAGTTCTCGAACCCGTAGGATCCGCACGCTTAACGTTCGATGACGATCGGTATTATGAGTTTATCTGTTTTGATGTACCGAAGGTAGTTCGGAGTCCCAGATGTGATAACGGAGATGACGAGGAGTATCGAAATGGTCGATACATAAAGATTGATATATTGGACGATGTTATTCGGACACCGAATGAGTTTCGGGGGTCACCGGATAAATATCGGTGTGTCAGAGAGTTATCGGAACCCTCGGGGGAACTAATGGGCCTCTATGGGCCTTAGTGGGAAGAGAGGAAGGGCCAGGAGGGGCTGCCCCCCCCTTGGGTCTGAAGTGGACTAGGGGAAGGGGGTGGCGCCCCCCTTTCCTTCCCTTCCCCATCTTCCTTCCTTCCCCCCTCTCTCTCTTGATGGATTCCTACTAGGACTTGGAGTCCTAGTAGGATTCCCCTCTTGAGGGGCGCGCCTTAGGGCCGGCCGGTCTCCCCCTTGCTCCTTTATATACGGGGGCAGGGGGCACTCTAGAACACACAAGTTGACAGTTGTCTTAGCCGTGTGCGGTGCCCCCCTCCACAGACTTCCACCTCGGTCTTATCGTTGTAGTGCTTAGGCAAAGCCCTGCGTCGGTAACTTCATCATCACCGTCATCACGCCATCGTGCTGACAAAACTCTCCCTCGGCCTCAGCTGGATCAAGAGTACGAGGGACGTCACCGAACTGAACGTATGCAGATCGCGGAGGTGCTGTGCGTTCGGTACTTGGATCGGTTGGATTGCGAAGACGTTCGACTACATCAACCGCGTTATTAAACGCTTCCGCTTTCGGTCTACGAGGGTACGTAGACATACTCTTCCCCTCTCGTTGCTATGCATCACCTAGATGGATCTTGCGCGTGCATAGGATTTTTTTTTTGAAATTACTGCGTTCCACAACAGTGGCATCCGAACCAGGTCTATGCGTAGATGTTATATGCACGAGTAGAACACAAAGGAGTTGTGGGCGTGGGTATATACATATTGCTTGCCGTCACTAGTTGATTCTTGATTCAGCGGTATTGTTGGATGAAGCGGCTCAGACCGACATTACGCGTACGCTTACGTGAGACTGGTTCTACCGACGTGCTTCGCACACATGTGGCTAGTGGGTGTCTGTTTCGCCAACTTTAGTTGAATCGGATTCAATGAACATGGTTCTTTCTGAAGATCAAAAAGCAATCACTATACTGCGTTGTGGTTTTTGATGCGTAGGTAAGAACGGTTCTTACTAAGCCTGTAGCAGCCACGTAAAACTTGCAACAACAAAGTAGAGGACGTCTAACTTGTTTTTGCAGGGCATGTTGTGATGTGGTATGGTCAAGACGTGATTATATAAATTGTTGTATGAGATGATCATGTTTTGTAACACAGTTATCGGCAACTGGAAGGAGCCATATGGTTGTCGTTTTGTTGTATGAAATTCAATCACCATGTAATTGCTTTACTTTATCACTAAGCGGTAGCGATAGTCGTAGAAGCTATAGTTGGCGAGACGACAATGATACTTCGATGGAGATCAAGGTGTCAAGTCGGTGACGATGGTGATCATGACGGTGCTTTGGAGATGGAGATCAAAAGGCACAAGATGATGATGACCATATCATATGACTTATTTGATTGCATGTGATGTTTATCTTTTATGCATCTACTTTTGCTTAGTACGGTGGTAGCACTATAAGATGATCTCTCACTAAATTTCAAGGTATAAGTGTTCTCCCTGAGTATGCACCGCTGCTACAGTTCGTCGTGCCGAGACACCACGTGATGATCGGGTGTGATAAGCTCTACGTTCACATACAATGGGTGCAAGCCAGTTTTGCACAAGCAGAATACTCGGGTTAAACTTGACGAGCCTAGCATATGCAGATATGGCCTCGGAACACTGAGACCGAAAGGTCGAGAGTGATTCATATAGTAGATATGATCAACATAGTGATGTTCACCATTGAAAACTACTCCATCTCACGTGATGATCGGACATGGTTTACTTGATATGGATCACGTGATCACTTAAATGATTAGAGGGATGTCTATCTAAGTGGGAGTTCTTAAGTAATATGATTAACTAAACTTTAATTTATCATGAACTTAGTACCTGATAGTATTTTGCATGTCTATGTTGTTGTAGATAAATGGCTCGTGCTATTGTTCCATTGAATTTTAATGTGTTCCTAGAGAAAGCTAAGTTGAAAGATGATGGTAGCAATTACACGGAGTGGGTTCATAACTTGAGGATTATCCTCATTGCCGCATAGAAGAATTACGTCCTAGAAGCACCGCTAGGTGCCAAACCCGCAGCAGGAGCAACGCCAGATGTTCTGAACACCTGGCAGAGCAAAGCTGATGACTGCTCGATAGTTCAGTGTGCCATGTTTTACGGCTTAGAACCGGGACTTCAACGACGTTTCAAACGTCATGGAGCATATGAGATGTTTCAGGAGTTGAAGTTAATATTTCAAGCAAATGTCCGGATTGAGAGATATGAAGTCTCTAATAAGTTCAACAGCTGCAAAATGGAGGAGAATAGTTCTGTTAGTGAGCATATACTCAGAATGTCTGAGTACCACAATGACTTGACTCAGTTGGGAGTTAATCTTCCAGTTGATAGTGTCATTGAGACAGTTCTTCAATCACCGCCACCAAGCTACAAGAGCTTCGTGATGAACTATAATATGCAAGGGATGGATAAGACGATTCCGGAGCCCTTCGCAATGCTAAAGGCTGCGGAGGTAGAAATCAAGAAGGAGCATCAAGTGTTGATGGTCAATAAGACCACCAGTTTCAAGAAAAAGGGCAAAGGGAAGAAGGGGAACTTCAAGAAGAACGGCAAACAAGTTGCTGCTCAAGTGAAGAAGTCTGGACCTAAGCCTGAGACTGAGTGCTTCTACTGCAAAGGGACTGGTCACTGGAAGCGGAACTACCCCAAGTATTTGGCGGAGAAGAAGGATGGCAAAGTGAAAGGTATATTTGACATACATGTTATTGACGTGTACCTTACTAATGCTCGCAGTAGCGCCTGGGTATTTGATACTAGTTCTGTTGCTAATATTTGCAACTCGAAACAGGGGCTAAGGATTAAGCGAAGACTGGTTAAGGACGAGGTGACGATGCGCGTGGGAAATGGTTCCAAAGTCGATGTGACCGCCGTCGGCACGCTACCTCTACATCTATCTTCGGGATTAATTTTAGACCTAAATAATTGTTGTTTGGTGCCTGCGTTGAGCATGCACATTATATCTGGATCTTGGTTGATGCAAGACGGTTATTCATTTGAATCAGAGAATAATGGTTGTTCTATTTATATGAATAATATCTTTTATGGTCATGCACCCTTGATGAGTGCTCTATTTTTACTAAATCTCAATAGTAGTGATAGACATGTTCATAGTATTGAAGCCAAAAGATATATGTTTAATAATTATAGTGCAACTTATTTGTGGCACTGCCATTTAGGTCATATTGGTGTAAAGCGCATGAAGAAACTCCATTCTGATGGGCTTTTGGAATCACTTGATGCTTGCGAACCATGCCTCATGGGCAAGATGACCAAGACTCCATTCTCTGGAACAAAGGAGCAAGCAACAGACTTGTTGTAAATAATACATACTGATGTATGCGGTCTGATGAGTGTTGATGCTCGTGGCAGGTATCGTTATTTTCTTACCTTCACAGAAGATTTGAGCAGATATGGGTATGTCTACTTGATGAAACATAAGTCTAAAACATTTGAAAAGTTCAAAGAATTTCAGAGTGAAGTGGAAAATCATCGTAACATGAAAATAAAGTTTCTGCGATCTGATCGTGGAGGAGAATATTTGAGTTACGAGTTTGGTCTTCATTTGAAACAATGCGGAATAGTTTCTCAACTCATGCCACCCGGAACACCACAGCGTAATTGTCGTGGTTTTGTCACGGCAGATGTCCGAGAGAAAGGACTTAGTCATGGAGCCATCGCTACGGGTTAGCTTGAAGGGGTTAAAGCGGACACAAGGACGCAAGAGAGTTTATACTAGTTCGGCCCCTTCAATGAAGGTAAAAGCCTACTTCTAGTTGTGATGGAATTGATGGGTGTTTCGATGACTAGGGAGCGAATAAGCTTCGCCTATGTCTCGAGTCGTTGTCTGTCGTCCTTGAACCGCCGCCGGGTCGTCCCCTTATATACATAGGTGACACCTGCCGGTTCAGAGAGTCCCAACACCGGTTCATACTCGTATCCGGGTTGGTCTCTCCTTGTTCCTAACTCATATTACAAGTATGTGCACAAAGCTGATGTACGGCTACAGGTTGTAAACCGACTACGGGCCCTGGGCCATTATCTGCCTCTTTGGGCTTTAACACCTTTGAACTACTGATGAAGTTAATCCGGCCCAGGTAGGCCGGTTTATGCCCAGTAGTAATATCCCCAACATTAGGCCCCAGATTGATTTGAACAGGTTCATGTCAATCCTTAGCAAAAATCTTCGTCTTCAACATCTTCTTGTAGTTGTTGAACCGCCGTGACGTCATCTTCTCTGTTTGCTGTAAACCGGCGTGACATCATCTGTCATAAAGAAAACATCCATGATATCTTCTTGTTTAATAGATTCGCAATGACCAAGGTGACTGCCCTACTTCCAAAATCTGCGGTCCCTTGATTCCCGCGCCTGACACATGTCCTTTGTCTTATAAATAGGCCCGAAGGGTCATTTCTTTTCTTCCCTTCGTGCCCTTCCTCTTCGTCTTCCTCGCGTCGCCAGTCTCAGAGCTCCGCCGCTGCCGTTGTCTTCTGCATCACCCTTGGCCGCTGCATCAACTTGAACGCGCCAGAAAGCTGCGGCGACCTTCCGCGTTTTCCTCAGCTCTGGTAGGTCTTCTGTTCTTCTCAATATAGATCTGATCTAGGGCTTCGTGTTCTTGCGGTGTTCATCACTTGTTCATACTCATGTATTAGCTCATGGATGCACATGTAAACCCTTGCTTTGTGTAGCGGTAACTTTCAGTATCCGCCGCTAGTTTCCTGCCCAAAACCATAGATCTCACATATACTTCTGCTCATTGATTCAATACTGTTCTGCTTTGATCTTCGACTATTTTTCTTATTTTCTGAACTTGCTTCAGATCCAATGCCGTAATAAGATCTTGTGAAACCTGTTTCTGCATACTTAACCATCCGCAATCTTAATTGCTTCAATGTTTAGGTCAGGCGGTTTAACCTTATAGAAAATTTTCCAAACCGGTATATGCCATTAGTCCCCTTGTTGAACCGCCAGATGTAGGTTGCTTCATGAAACTCCGGTTTAGATAGGGCCGTTTCCGGTTTAACATTGTACATACCAGTGCATTTTAATCAATGCATTTTTGAACCGGGATCTTTTACCTTGTAGATTCCGTCATGGCCAAGCAAGTGTATGAGTGCAATTGGGTTCCTTCTCGCGTCATAGAGGCTGAACTGGACGATTTAGTCCTGATTGGTGCTTTAGGCAGTAAGGATACAACCCATTGGAGGGCTCCTGGCAAAGAATGCCCTCCCTCACCTCGAGAAGGAGAGATTGTTGTTTTCGTAGATCACTTAGCCCGGGGCTTTAAGCCGCCCGGTTCTAAATTTTACCGGGATGTCTTAGCCGATTTCCAGCTCCATCCACAAGATACTGGCCCCAACTCTGTTACAAATATGTGTCACTTCCAAGTGCTCTGTGAAGCGTTCTTTCAAGAGGATCCCACAGTGGAACTGGTCAGAGACCTGTTCCATCTAAACCGTCGTACTGAATTTACTGACGGCTCCAATACGGAGTTGGGTGGTGTGGCGATTCAGAAAAGGAAAGAGGTCACATACCCTCACGCAAAACTGCATAGCCACCCCAAAGAATGGAATCAGACATGGTTCTACTGCAAAGACACCTCCCCTGCTGGTGAGAATCCCTTGCCTGGCTTTCGACCGGAGCGGCTCAGCAACACACACCCTTCTCCACAAAGATTGACTGCACAGGAGAGAAGTAAATATGCTCCTCAGCTATCAAAGCTCAGAGCTTTTATGGCCGACGGTTTAATAGGGGTTGTTCTTGCTCGCTGTTGGATATCATGGAGCATACTGCCTCTTAGTCTGCGCTCCGGTTTGATGTGCCAGTATACTGATCGTGTTGATGACCCACTGCGACACT
The DNA here is from genome assembly GCF_056163025.1 of Triticum urartu. Classification (NCBI taxonomy): domain Eukaryota; kingdom Viridiplantae; phylum Streptophyta; class Magnoliopsida; order Poales; family Poaceae; genus Triticum; species Triticum urartu. The sequence continues at coordinate 568,897,234 of NC_141879.1, read as the reverse complement.
CAAGACTCCAGCTCTCTGGTGAAGAAATCACAGAGGCTGTGCGTAAGATACTGAATGAACCAGAACACATCTGCGCCAGAACCGGCCTGCTTCCCTTCTGTGCCACCAACAAACCGCCAGCTGTAAGACTTTGACTTTTCCCTTTTCTGAATCTGTTATTGATATGTCTGGTCATTGTTTTTAATATCAGTGTCTGCATAATCAGGGCGATGATCCATTTTGGAGCAAAAAATTGCCGCAGGAGAAGCCAGAAAAACCAGACAAACCGGAAAGAGCAGCCCGGCAAAAGACTAAAGCTGTGAAGAAGACTTCCCATAGGAAAAGAACCACCGCCTCTTCTAATCCGGCTCCTGACGATGAGGTTGATAATCTGGATTTTGAGGTAGAGCTTGACTCACTTGGTTTATTTTTCATGCGTCTTATTGATGATGATATTTGTCAGGATGATGTCGAAGCCAGCCACGCAGATGTTGCCGAGGTAATTATTCTCTCTTCCGATTCAGAAACCTTGCCTTCACAAAAAATCCGTCAGGAAAACCGGAAAGTTAAATTTTCTCATCCTCTTGCTTATTTGGATCCTAAACTTCTTATGAAGACCCAACAACACGAAGCTCGCCGCACCACCCGGCACAGCGGCTAGGTAGTTACCTCCGCCGGTTTACCGAACAGTCCGGTTCGGAAACGCCATTCCGAGGTCTCTAATTTGCTTGTAAGTGCTTGTCCTAAAGCGGGCTGCTTTCGTCAACCTCTTACTCCGTCTGACTCCAATTATCAGGTTACTTCCCACTCATCTTCTGGCGAGTCATCGGCTACTCAGCTCCCACCGCTCAAAACGGTGTTTGGGTAAGCTATACTTATTGCAATGTTTGCAGTACATTCCCTTAGAACATATTCTGTATTTGATTTTGTTATCCTTCTCAGGGCCAAACCTAGGCCAAGCAAGAAGGCCCGCCTGGACAAAGCGGCCGAAGAGGATGTCGTTCTTGAAGCGGACAAGACACCCAACGCTGAAGCGGCTATTCCTGAGGATATTCCCAATGATCCACCGCAACAAGATGATGATCTTATTGCAGAAGAGAGACCCACTGACACCTCAGATCCTACCCATCAGCCTACAGGTTCCATCCGGATTGAAAGCTCCACCGGTCCAGCAAAGCCTACTGACAAGCCAACAGCTCCAGTGCAAACCGGCGGTACAAAAGATGATGAGGTTGTCATTACTGGTACTGGCCATACTGAGCCAAACAATCCTGTCGCTTTATCCAAACATTCTGCCAAGGAAGAACTTGCTGCCTTTGGTAAAGGCAAGTGGAACGCTGATCTGACGACTTACGCTGCTCTAAACGCCCAAGATATCCATTCCGGCTATCTGAACCGGCTGTATACCAGCCGTGACTATGAAGCCGGTCTGGTTAACATGATGAAAGACAAATATGAGGTAATTTCCATATGCTCCTTCTTGCTTGTATGCTTCCATTGCTGACTCTCCTAGCCCCCAAGGGCCGGTTTGGAATATTCTTTCAAACCGGGACTTAAATAATATAAATCTTGTTGCTTTGAAATTTGCTGATGTAGCCCCCAAGGGCCGGTTCAACTTTAGCGTAGTTAAACCGGTACTTTAAGTAATTGAAACTGCCGTATCAGAATATATATGATCAAATAGCCATTAGCCCCCAAGTGCCAAGTTGAATACTTGTATTGATCTTGGGACTTTGTAAACAATCGAAAGATGAAGGGGTAAATCGGGGGCCACTTTAGATCAAATATGCATTAGCCCCCAAGTACTAAGCGCATAACTTGTTATGTGGTTGGTACTTGAATCCTTCTACCAGTTTGCTGAAGCATATATCTGTATGCATGCAGGCGGAGCTGAAGACGAAAGATAACCAAGTCATCGATCTTCAAGAAGCCCTGAAAACCCAACAAGCTGAAACCTCCAAAGCAAAAGAGGAATTGGCCAGTGCTTTAAGCGCCATGGAACAACTTAAGGAAAACTTCAAAAAGAAACGGGCGGACTGGGCCACTGAGAAATCCGCTTTGATCAAACGAGCAGAGGATGCTGAGGCTGCACTAAAACCAGTGGCAGATGAACTGACCAGCATAAAGCGGCACGTGCATGCCATGACTGCTGCTATCTTTGGTTAGCCAGTTTTCCTACTGAATTGGCTCTGCCTTCTAACAAAGTCGCCGGCTTATTAACCCTTTATGCTATTTCAGGGACACGCATTGGTCACTTGGGGTTAGATGTACGGAAGAAGCTAAAAGCCGCCTATACATTGGTTGAACAATTGTATACTGGTGCTCAGCGGATCATCTGTACCGCCTCTCATAACAAACCGGCGCCTACTTTGATTCAAGATACTCTGATGAAACCGTCGGTGCTTCCTGCCCGGATTGAAGAGCTAAAGAAATCTGCTGCTCGAACCGGCGCAATCAATGCTTTAATCCGGGAAAAAGCTTGGGTGCCGGATTTTGATCCTGTTGAAGCGGCTCAGGGCTATCCCAGCTTGAAGGAAGACGGATCAGAATTCGGTGAAGCGGATCTGCGAGCGATAAACCGGGAGGTGCGTCCACTAGCTTGTTAGTTGGCTGAGGAAGCAGACTTGTCTCGTTATCAAGCGCAATATGACAGTCAGAACAAGCGAATAGCTGCGCCAATCCATGAATCGGAAAATCTGATTCCTCCAATCCGTAAGCATACTTACGCTCCCGATATTGACCCGTCCTTGCTGATCCACGATGAAGCTGTTTTTCAAGCATTAATGGGAATCGACTAGACAACTGTGGATTTCCAGCCACTGGGTAGGGATACGGAGGCTGAAGCGGCGCAGGACGACCCACAACCATCAGGCCAGGCTGGTGACCAAGCTTGAACCGGACGCCGGTTTAAAACTGCCTCTTCTTCGCGAAAAACAATTATATTATTATGGGCACCATGTTGCCTTGTAATAGGCTAGCTGATACCTTTGATGTTGATATGCCTTCGTGCAAACCCATACTGTTGGAGGAGATAACAGCTCCTGTATATATATATATATATGACGCTGGTTTACCATGTAAACCATGTCGGGTTACGATAAATACCGTGTTACTCCATAAGAGGATGTTAACAACGCGGATTAAACCGGTCAAATAGCCTCCGGATTGACGTGAACTGTGTTCTGTCAATTGAAAAAAAAATTGTCGGTTTAAGAAACACAATAAAAAGCAAAAAAACCCCTTCAAAGAAAAGTATAAAGCAAAAGCAACAAAAAAAACGTTTGCCAAAAAAGACTTATTTAAGCTGATCAAATGGCGTAACCATGGCCAAACACGACCAAGCTCCCGTTAGGTGTAACTATGGTTCTAGTTAGCTAGGTCCCCAAGTGATTCTTGTGGCATTTTATGCCGACCAAATGGCGTGGTCATGGTTCGGGTTCAACCAAGCCCCCAAGTGATTCTGTGGCCTTAGGCCGATCAAGAGGCATGACTGGTTCAGACATGACCAAGTCCCCAAGTGATCTGGTGGCTTTCGCCTATCAAGAGGCATGGTATTGGTCGGACATGACCAATCCTCCAAGTGATATAACATGATGCTTTTAGCAAAGCAAACTCAAGGGGTAAACCGGAGGCCGCTTTAGAGCAACTCCGTGTAACCTCACATGATGTAAAAGAACAGATACCCCGCTTTAGCTGAGGTTCTGGTTTATTTTACTTAATCATAATATATACATTGTATGTACATAAGTATAGCCAATGGCTCAGGTATAGTAAGGCCGAAGATTAGCTATATTCCACGGCCTGCTAGTCTCCTCCTCTGATGTACGTGAGTCCTTATGCTCTCGAATATCGATCAGATAGTATGACCCGTTGTGCAGATTCTTGCTGACCACGAAAGGCCCCTCCCAAGGTGGGGATAGCTTATGCATATCAGTCTGATCTTGGATGAGCCGAAGCACCAAATCTCCTTCCTGGAAGGCTCTGGTTCTGACTTGGCGACTGTGATAACGACGAAGATCCTGCTGGTAAATCGCCGACCGGGCGGCTGCGATGTCACGCTCTTCATCCAACCGGTCCAAAGCATCTTGTCATGCTATCTCGTTGTACGCTTCAACATAAGCCGTGACATGAGGTGAGTCATGATGGATATCACTGGGGAGAACCGCCTCCGCTCCATAAACCATGAAGAATGGTGTGTATCCTGTTGATCTGTTGGGTGTTGTATTGATGCTCCATAACACAGATGGTAATTCTTCTACCCAAAAACCCGGCGTTCTCTGCAAAGGAACCATGAGCCAGGGCTTGATGCCTCTCAAGATCTCTTGATTAGCTCTTTCTGCTTGACCATTGGACTGTGGATGTGCCACTGATGAAACGTCGAGCCGGATGTGCTCCCGTTCGCAGAATTCCTTCATAGCACCTTTGGATAAATTGGTACCATTATCTGTGATAATACTATGCGGAAAGCCAAACCGAAAAATCACCTTTTTGATGAACTGAACCGCCATGGCCGCATCACACTTGCTAACAGGTTCTGCCTCCACCCACTTTGTAAACTTGTCCACCGCCACCAGGAGGTGGGTCTTCTTATCTTTGGACCTTTTGAAAGGCCCAACCATATCTAGCCCCCAAGTCACAAACGGCCAAGTAATTGGAATCATCCTCAATTCTTGAGCCGGTACATGAGCACGTCTTGAAAACCTTTGGCAACCATCACATCGTCTGACCAGATCCTTCGCATCAGCATGAGCAGTTAACCAATAGAAACCATGGCGAAACGCTTTAGCCACCAGAGATTTTGAACCGGCATGGTGACCACAATCTCCTTCGTGGATCTCCCGCAAAATTTCACGGCCTTCTTCAGGAGACACGCAACATTGAAAAGCTCCTGATACACTGCAATCATGCAACTCACCGTTGATGACAGCCATAGACTTGGATCGCTGGATTATCTGCCGGGCCAGAATCTCATCTTCTGGCAACTCGCCTCGGCTCTTGTATGCCAGATAAGGAAGCGTCCAATCCGGAATAACATGAAGAACATCCGGATCAGGAATGGCCAAATCCTCTTCACCAGGGATCTTCACCGACGGGTTGTGCAGCACATCCAGAAAAACATTGGGTGGGACCGGTTTGCGCTGAGAGCCCAACCGGCTTAAAGCGTCCGCCGCTTCATTTTTCCGCTGGTCCACATGGTCCACCTGATAGCCTCTGAAATAACCTGCAACAATATCCACCTCACGACGATATGTTGCCATGAGTGGATCCTTGGAGTCCCAAGTGCCGGACACTTGCTGAGCCACAAGGTCCGAATCACCGAAGCACTTAACTCGACTTAGATTCATCTCCTTAGCCATCCGAAGACCATGGAGCAAGGCTTCATACTCAGTTGCATTGTTAGTACAAGGGAACATTAAACGGAGAACATAACAAAACTTATCACCTCGTGGGGAAGTTAATACGACTCCAGCCCCCGAGCCTTCCAACTGCCTGGATCCATCAAAATGGATGGTCCAATACGTATGATGCGGCTTTTCTTCAGGTGCTTGCATTTCCGTCCAATCATTGATGAAATCAACAAGTGCTTGAGACTTAATCGCTATCCAAGGCACATATTTCAAACCGTACGGCCCCAGCTCTATAGCCCACTTTGCAATCCGGCCAGTTGCTTCCCGGTTCTGAATGATATCTCCCAAAGGAGCAGAACTGACCACCGTAATTGGGTGCCCTTGGAAGTATTGCTTAAGCTTCTGGCTTGCCATAAAAACTCCGTACACTAGCTTCTGCCAATGCGGATACCTTTGCTTGGACTCAATGAGTACCTCGCTGATATAATAGACCGGACGTTGAACCGGATGCTCCTTACCTGCCTCCTTTCGTTCCACCACAACAGCCACACTGACCGCACAAGCATTAGCAGCAACATATAGCAGTAACGGCTCCTTGTCAATGGGAGCGGCGAGCACAGGCGGATTGGCCAATTGCCGCTTTAAGTCCTCAAACGCTTCATCAGCAGCAGAACTCCAGACGAATTGATCCGTCTTCTTCAACATCTGATACAAAGGGTTCGCCTTCTCACCAAGGCGGCTGATAAACCGGCTTAACGCGGCAATCCGGCCTGCCAGGCGTTGAACATCATTGATACACTTTGGTTTAGCCAGGGAGGTGATGGCTGTGATCTTCTCCGGATTAGCCTCAATTCCCCTGTTGGACACCAGAAAACCCAATAACTTGCCCGCCGGTACACCAAAGACACACTTGTCCGGATTAAGCATCATCTTGTACGTCCTTAGGTTATCAAAGGTTTCCTTCAAATCATCAACTAGAGTCTCCTTCTCCCTGGATTTAACCACGATATCATCCACGTAAGCATGTACATTACGACCAATCTGCTTGTGAAGACAATTTTGTACACGCCGTTGATAAGTTGCCTGGGCACTTTTGAGCCCAAAGGGCATAGACACATAGCAGAAGGCTCCAAAGGGAGTTATGAATGTCGTCTTCTCCTGGTCCTTAACTGCCATTTTGATCTGATGATAGCCAGAATATGCATCCAAAAAACTTAAACGCTCACAACCCGCCGTAGCATCAATGATTTGATCAATACGGGGGAGGGCAAAAGGATCTACTGGACAAGCTTTATTAAGATCTGTGTAATCCACACACATACGCCGGGTGCCGTTTTTCTTAAGGACTAGCACCGGATTGACAAGCCACTCTGGGTGAAAAACTTCAACAATAAAGCCAGCTGCTAAGAGCCTGGCCACCTCTTCTCCAATCGCCTTGCGTCTTTCTTCGTTAAACCGGCGGAGGAACTGTTTCACCGGTTTGTATTTAGGATCCACATTAAGTGTGTGCTCAGCGAGTTGCCTCGGTACACCTGGCATGTCAGAGGGCTTCCATGCAAAAATGTCCCGATTCTCACGGATGAACTCGATGAGCGCGCTTTCCTATTTCGGATCCAAGTTGGCACTAATGCTGAACTGCTTGGACGAATCGCCAGGTACGAAGTCAACAAGCTTAGTTTCTGCTGCCGATTTGAACTTCAGGGCCGGATCATGCTCCGTAGTTGGCTTCTTCAACGGAGTCATGTCCGCCGGATCAACATTGTCCTTATAGTACTTCAACCCCTCGGTGGCACAAACCGACTCTGCATAAGCCGCATCTCCTTCCTCGCATTCCAAAGCGATTTTGCGGCTTCCGTGAACCATTATTGTCCCCTTGTGACCCGGCATCTTGAGCTGCAAATACACATAACAGGGCCGAGCCATAAACTTGGCGTATGCCGGACGCCCAAACAGGGCATGATATGGACTTTGGATTTTCACCACTTCAAACGTTAATGTCTCCGACCTGGAATCATGATCATCCCCAAAGGCCACTTCAAGAGCTATCTTACCAACGGGATATGCTGATCTGCTAGGCACTACACCGTGGAATACTGTATTGGACGGTTTGAGATTCTTATCTGTAAGTCCCATACGACGGAAGGTCTCATAGTATAGGATGTTAATGCTGCTCCCTCCATCCATGAGCACCTTGGTGAAATTATAACCTCCCACCTGAGGCGCCACCACCAGAGCCAACTGACCCGGATTATCGACCTGGAGTGGGTGATCCTCTCTGCTCCATATGATTGGCTATTCAGACCAACGTAGATAACGGGGTGTGGCCGGTTCAACAGAGTTGACCGCCCGCCTCTGAACCTTCCGGTCTCGCTTGTCCAAGCTAGTGGTAAAGACATGGTACTGCCCATTACTCAACTGCTTTGGGTTGCTTTGGTAACCTGACTGTTGCTGCTGTTGGTTGTAGCCACCCTGGTTGTTCTGACTATTTTGACCATTATGTCCGCCCGGATTACCATTAAATCCTGAACCGGAACTTCCTCCACCGTAACCCGGCCCGGACCCTGAGCCACCGCCAGATCCGTGATCATACCAGAAATTATTAGAATTTTTGAACTCCTGCATAATAAAGCAATCCTTCCAAAGGTGGTTTGCTAGCTCCTCCTTCGTCCCATGTCTTGGACAGGGCTGGCTTAGCAGATAGTTCAGGCGGTTTGGGTTGGGGTTGGGCGCCCCACTACGATTTTTCGGCCTACCCTTGCGCCGCTGGCCATTGTCCTGTACGTTGGTATTAGCCACAAAATCCATGTTGCCATCTGCTTTATGCTTGGCTCCTCCGCCATTGCCTACCCAGTGATGCTGCTGACCTTTGGAGCTGCTGTTCTTCTTTCCCTTCCCTGTCTTGTCATCATCAGATTCGAGATCCTTGGTACTATCAGAATCAGCATATTTTACCAAAGCGGCCATGAGGGTCCCCATGTCGGTGCAATGACGCTTCATCCGTCCCAATTTCAACTTCAGGGGCCCAAACCAGCAGTTGCCTTCTAGGGTTAATACTGCGGTGTCAGCGTTGATGCGGTCTGAGGAGTGCAACACTTGTGAAACCCGGCGCACCCAATGAGTCATTGACTCTCCTTCCTCCTGGACGCATGCAGCTAAGTCCACTATCGACATAGGCTGTTTACAGGTATCCTTGAAATTGTTGATAAACCGGGCTCGTAATTGGGCCCATGAACTGACAGAATTAGCGGGCAAGCTTTTTAACCAAGTACGGGCCGTTCCTTCAAGCATCATGGTGAAGTATTTCACACACGCCGTGTCATCCACATCAAGCATCTCCATGGCCATCTCATAGCTCTCTACCCATGTCTCTGGCGGTTGATCCGCCGTATAATTTGGTACCTTGCGTGGGCCTTTGAAATCCTTGGGCAAGCGCACATTGCGTAAAGCGGGGACGAGGCAAGGCACCCCCAAAGAACTAGAAGTAACACCAGGTTCGATCGAAATGGTTGGACGAACCGGCGTGAGCTGTCGAGCCTGATGCTATGCGACTAACTCGGCCTCCCTACGCGCTCGGGCCCGGTTCACCACTTCCTGAGCGTCATCAGCACCACCCGTCGGGTTGTTGTCCCGGGGTGCCCCACGTCATTCATTACTCGACACTGCCGGTTCATCCATATGTCTGCTATAGCTCCGGCTTGGACGAGGGGTCGAGTGGATTCGGTCACGGTTGTACGAGTATGCTTCTTGTTGGGCCAAAGCGGTCCTCAGAAGTTCCTTGACCCGTCATGTCTCTACTGCCTGTGGCGAGTCACCTTCAATTGGAATGGCCTCCAGCCGTGCAGCAGCGACAACAAGATTGTCCATTGGGCTGGAGTAGTGACCAGGGGGTGTTAAAGCAGCCTCAGGTACAACGGTGTTTTAACGAGGCAGGTCGATCTGACGAGGCTGAACTGGTGCACCGGTCCCAGGGGCTTCTGCCCGATTCCCCTCCAGCGGATTGCCGGCTCTTGGCCCTAGAGTGTTGAAAAGGTCTCTGGCCTCGAAAACTGGAGGTAAGCGGGACCGGTGCTTCGTCCTCATGACTTCATGTGATGCGCTCTGGTCTAACATAAGCCTATAGGCCTGTGCGTCTAAAGCAGCCTGCTCTGCAGCCATCCTGGTGTCCTCAGCCGCCAGATCCGCCTTGGCCTGGGTGATCTGTTCCTTCATCTTTGCAATCTCCGTATTGTGAACGTCCTGATCTGGCTGATTAACTTCCGCCATAAGCACAGCCAACGCATCAAATAGCTTTGATAGAACCTGAGCCGGCGGGCGCACAGGGCCTCCTGCCCCGGCGGCCGTTGCTACTGCTGAACCGGAAACCGTTGCCGCAGCTGTTGAAGAATGAAGCGATGCTTGTGTTCCGGCCATGAATACTCCAACTCGGTTGGGCAGATCAGAGGGGTCCGGAATACTGTCGCCATCGGAACAGCTCCCAATCCGGCCATCTTGTAGCTGATAAAGAGATTCAGTTTCTCCGGTCGAAGATTCGTCACCGGAACAAATGACAGTCGCCCCACGAAATCCCGATCCGTCCTCACGACTTCCTCCATGGATGACTCCCACGAAGGCACGCTTCATGGCCGGTTTAACCCGGGCGAATTGCGCACGCTGAGCCGTCTCGACGAGGTCGGTGCAGATGTCCGGCTCAGGGCCCGGTTCACCGATCTTCCCAATGAAAACGTGAATGCTACCAAAGGGGACCCGGTACCCGTACTCAACTGAGCCGGCCTCGGGGCCCCAGCCTGCATCGTCGATGTAGAGCCTGCCGCGATGACTCTTAGTCATCGGCCTAAAGCATAGCCCTCGAGTCCTTCAAAGCGGCCCTCCAAGAACCGGAAACCATCATGCGAGAGCCCCACGGTGGGTGCCAACTGTCGTGGTTTTGTCACGGCAGATGTCCGAGAGAAAGGACTTAGTCGTGGAGCCATCGCTATGGGTTAGCTTGAAGGGGTTAAAGCGGACACAAGGATGCAAGAGAGTTTATACTAGTTCGGCCCCTTCAATGAAGGTAAAATCCTACTTCTAGTTGTGATGGAATTGATGGGTGTTTCGATGAGTAGGGAGCGAATAAGTTTCGCCTATGTCTCGAGTCGTTGTCTGTCGTCCTTGAACCGCCGCCGGGTCGTCCCCTTATATACATAGGTGATGCCTGCCGGTTCAGAGAGTCCCAACACCGGTTCATACTCGTATCTGGGTTGGTCTCTCCTTGTTCCTAACTCATATTACAAGTATGTGCCCAAAGCTGATGTACGGCTACAGGTTGTAAACCGACTACGGGCCCTGGGCCTTTATCTGCCTCTTTGGGCTTTAACACCTTTGGACTACTGATGGAGTTAATCCGACCCAGGTAGGCCGGTTTATGCCCAGTAGTAATATCCCCAACAGTAATGGTGTGTGTGAACATCGTAATCGTACTTTATTAGATATGGTGCGATCTATGATGTCTCTTACTGATTTACCGCTATCATTTTGGGGTTATGCTTTAGAGATGGTTGCATTCACGTTAAATAGGGCACCATCTAAATCCGTTGAGATGACACCATATGAACTGTGGTTTGTCAAGAAACCTAAGTTGTTGTTTCTTAAAGTTTGGGGTTGTGATGCTTATGTGAAAAAGCTTCAACCTAATAAGCTCGAACCCAAATCAGAGAAATGTGTCTTCATAGGATACCCAAAGGAGACTGTTGGGTACACCTTCTATCACAGATCCGAAGGCAAGATATTCGTTGCTAAGGATGGATCCTTTCTAGAGAAGGAGTTTCTCTCGAAAGAAGTGAGTGGGAGGAAAGTAGAACTTGATGAGGTAATTGTACCTGCTCCCTTATTGGAAAGTAGTTCATCATAGAAATCAGTTCCGGTGATTCCTAGACCAGTAAGTGAGGAAGCTAATGATGATGATCATGAAACTTCTAATCAAGTTACTACCGAACCTCGTTGGTCAACCAGAGTAAGATCCGCACCAGAGTGGTACGGTAATCCTGTTCTGGAATCATGTTACTTGACCATGACGAACCTATGAACTATGAGGAAGCGATGATGAGCCCATATTCCCCAAAATGGCTTGAAGCCATGAAATATGAGATGGGATCCATGTATGAGAACAAAGTATGGACTTTGGTTGACTTTCCCAATGATCGTCAAGCCATAGAGAATAAATGGATTTTCAAGAAGAAGACTGGCGCTGATGGTAATGTTACAGTCTACAAAACTCGACTTGTCGCAAAAGGTTTTCGACAAGTTCAAGGAGTTGACTACGATGAGACCTTCTCACTCGTAGAAATGTGTAAGTCCGTCTGAATCATGTTAGCAATTGCCGCATTATATGATTATGATATTTGGCAAATGGATGTCAAAACTGCATTCCTTAATGGATATCTTGAAGAGGAGTTGTATATGATGCAACCAGAAGGTTTTGTCGATCCAAAAGGTGCTAACAAAGTGTGCAAGCTCCAGTGATCCATTTATGGACTGGTACAAGCCTCTCGGAGTTGGAATATACGCTTTGATAGTGTGATCAAAGCATATGGTTTTATACAGACTTTTGGAGAAGCCTGTATTTACAAGAAAGTGAGTGGGAGCTCTTTAGCATTTCTGATATTATATGTCGATGACATATTGTTGATCGGAAATAATACTGAATTTCTGAATAGCATAAAAGGATACTTGAATAAGAATTTTTCAATGAAAGACCTCGATGCAGCTGCTTATATATTGGGCATCAAGATCTATAGATATAGATCAAGACGCTTAATTGGACTTTCACAAAGCACATACCTTGATAAAGTTTTGAAGAAGTTCAAAATGGATCAAGCAAAGAAAGGGTTCTTGCCTGTGTTACAAGGTGTGAAGTTGAGTCAGACTCAATGCCCGACCACTGCAGAAGATAGGGAGAAAATGAAAGTCATTCCCTATGCTTCAGCCATAGGTTCTATCATGTATGCAATGCTGTGTACCAGACCTGATGTGTGCCTTGCTATTAGTTTAGCAGGGAGGTACCAAAGTAATCCATGAGTGGATCACTGGACAACGGTCAAGAACATCCTGAAATACCTGAAAAGAACTACGGATATGTTTCTCATTTATGTAGGTGACAAAGAGCTCGTCGTAAACGGTTACGTCGATGCAAGCTTTGACACTGATACAGATAACTCTAAGTCACAAACCGGATACATATTTTTATCGAATGGTGGAACTATCAGTTGGTGCAGTTCCAAGCAGAGCGTCGTGGCGGGATCTACGTGTGAAGCGGAGTACATAGCTGCTTCTGAAGCAGCAAATGAAGGAGTCTGGATGAAGGAGTTCATATCCGATCTAGGTGTCATACCTAGTGCATCGCGTCCAATGAAAATCTTTTGTGACAATACTGGTGCAATTGCCTTGGCAAAGGAATCTAGATTTCACAAGAGAACCAAGCACATCAAGAGACACTTCAATTCCATCCGCGACCAAGTCAAGGAGGGAGACATAGAGATTTGCAAGATACATACGGATCTGAATGTTGCAGGCCCATTAACTAAGCCTCTCTCACGAGCAAAACATGATCAACACCAAGACTCCATGGGTGTTAGAATCATTACAATGTAATCTAGATTATTGAATCTAGTGCAAGTGGGAGACTCAAGGAAATATGCCCTAGAGGCAATAATAAAGTTGTTATTTATATTTCCCTATATCATGATAAATGTTTATTATTCATGCTAGAATTGTATTAACCGGAAACTTAATACATGTGTGAATACATAGATAAACAGAGTGTCACTAGTATGCCTCTACTTGACTAGGTCGTTAATCAAAGATGGTAAGTTTCCTAATCATAGACATGAGTTGGCATTTGATGAACGGGATCACATCATTGGAGAATGATGTGATTGACTTGACCCATCCGTTAGCTTAGCACTATGATTGTTTAGTTTATTGCTATTGCTTTCTTCATAACTTATACATGTTCCTATGACTATCAGATTATGCAACTCCCGAATACCGGAGGAACACTTAGTGTGCTATCAAATGTCACAACTTAACTGGGTGACTATAAAGATGCTCTACAGGTGTCTGCGATGGTGTTTGTTGAGTTGGCATAGATCGAGATTAGGATTTTTCACTCCGTGTATCGAAGAGGTGTCTCTGGGCCCACTCGGTAATGCACATCACTATAAGCCTTGCAAGCCTTGCATACTGGGGGCATCTGCACATCGACCCAAATGTCTCTATTACCTTCAATATCATCTTCGGGACGAATATCAAAGGTGATAAACATATCAGGCTCAAATGCATAAGCCTTGCATAGTGCTTGCCAAGTTTTGCATTCAAAATAGGTGTAGGTGTCTGCATTGTATAATTTGACATTGAAGGTATAACCATGCTCGGTCTTCAAGTAAACTCTCTTTACCTCCATAGTTTTGTTAGGACTGAAACATATCTTATCCAAGACAAAAATTCTTGCATGGCAGGGGATACGTTAGTAGAATAGTGAAAATTTAAAATTATAAGTTGAAGCAAATGAAGCATAAGTCATGCTTAATTACGAAAAAAGACTTGTCATCCAGCTTGATGCTAAAGCGCCTACCGTCAACTAGGAATTTTTTGTCGCACAGGCCGCGCTCGTCTTCGCGGTATTCGCACATAACGAAATTGTTTTCGTCGTCAGATGACATTTCCTATGTTCATAATTGAAACATTAATTGATAAACACTTACTAGCTAGCTAGTTCTATATTAATTCAACTAAGCACTTACTAAAAATAAACTAGTTCAATTAATTTTCTTACTAAAAATAAAGTAGCTAGTTATATATATAGTAAATTTAATATATCTAACATTTGAGATTACTATATCTAATTCATCTATAACTATAAAAGTATTAAAAACTAACTCATCTAACATTAATATCTAACATATATTTCTATCTAATTAATCTAACATTTGACATTAATCTAACATTTATATAAACTAATAAAACTATATATATAAACTAAAAAAAACAAAAAATAGAAAAAAATCATTAACAAAAAACAGAAAAAAATCGTGTGTGTGTGAGGCCGCCGATGCGCGGTCGATCTCTTACAGCGGTGCGACGACGGGGACGGGCTGGGGCGGCGACGTCGACGATCGGGACGGCCGGGCTAGGGCGCGGCCGGCAACAACGACAGAGGGCGGCGACGACGGGGGTGGGCTGGGGCGGCAACGGGGGCAGCGACGACGGCGACGGGGACGGGGGGCGCGACAGGGACGGGCCGCGGGCGACGAGGCGGGGACGGGCGACGCACATGATTGAGGACGTATGACGCGGACGGGCGCGCGCGGCGACTAGGGTGGGGACGGGCGCACGCGACGGGGGCGGCGACAGCGACGGGGACGGGCGCGCGCGACGGGGGCGGCGATGGGCGTGCGGCGAAGAAGCAGAAGAAACTAACTGAAATTTTCATAAGTGTTGTATATATAGGAGCGGCCTTTAGTACTGGTTGGAGCCACCAACCAGTACTAAAGGTCAAATTTGGCTAGGCCAAGTGGCGGGAGGCGACCCCCTTTAGTACCAAGTGGTGGCTCCAACCGTACTAAAGACCCCCCCCCCTTTAGTACCGGTTGGAGCCACGAACTGGTACTAAAGGGGGTGTGCTCCCTGCAGAAGTTTAGTCCCACCTCGCCGGGCGAAGGGCAGCTGCACTAGTTTATAAAACCCACACACGGCTGCTCTATCGAACTCCTCTGTAAAGCAGGCTTCTGGGCCTAACTATGGTGCGCTGTCCTGTGAGCCTACTGGCCCTGGTGGGCCAGAATTTCCACGCCCAAGGCCTAGCAGGTCCACTGGCATCGCCCCAACAATTTATATTTTTTTTCTTTTTTCTTTATTTATTTTCTTCTATTTATTTCTGAGTAGTTTTTTATATAGTTTTTTTCTTTTCTGCTTTATTTATTTTCTTCTATTTATTTCTGAGTAGTTTTTTTATATAGTTTTTCTCTTTTCTGCTTTATTTATTTTCTTTTGTTTATTTCTGAGTAGTTTTTTATATAGTTTTTTCTTTTCTGTTTTATTTATTTTCTTCTATTTATTTCTGAGTAGTTTTTTTATATAGTTGTTTTTCTTTTTTGCTTTATTTATTTCCTTCCATTTATTTCTGAGTAGTTTTTTATATAGTTTTTTCTTTTCTATTTTATTTATTTCTTCTATTTATTTCTGAGTAGTTTTTTATATAGTTTTTTCTTTTCTGCTTTACTTATTTTCTTCTCTTTATTTCTGAGTAGTTTTTATATAGTTTTTTCTTTTCTACTTTATTTATTTTCCTCTATTTATTTTTTAGTAGTTTTTATATAGTTTTTTCCTTTTCTGCTTTACTTATTTTCTTCTATTTATTTCTGAGTAGTTTTTATATAGTTTTTTGCACATGCCATGTGGGTGAAATGATGATACCATGCCAAGTTTCAACTTTTTCAGAGTTCATTTGTAGTGCTTTTCAATTTCAGGGTCATTTAGCTCAAAACAAATCAGTAAATGCATCAAAAATATCAAATTATGTCATCATGGGTTGAAAGTTGATGAAGTGGCTTTGAATGGTGCATAATGAATGCACAAAAAGTCTAGAATTGTAATAAGTTATTAAAATTTTGAATAGCCGGTGTAACAGATGAGTTATCGTCCGAAACCTTGATACTTCGAAAGAGAGTGTCCAGTTTGTACACGAATTGCATCCAGTTTTTGCCGTAACCATCTCTACTTTTTTGCACATACCATGTGGGTGAAATGATGATATCATGCCAAGTTTCAACGTTTTTAGAGTTCATTTGTAGTGCTTATCAATTTCAGGGTCATTTAGCTCAAAACAAATCAGTAAATGCATCAAAAATATCAAATTATGTCAGAAAGGGTTGAAAGTTGACGATGTAGCTTTGAATGGTGCATAATGAACGCAAAAAAGTCCAGAGTTGTAATAAGTTATTAAATTTTTGAATAGCCGGTGTAACAGATGAGTTTTCGTCCGAAACCCTGATACTTCGAAAGAGAGTGTCCAGTTTGTACACGAAGTGCATCCAGTTTTTGCAGTAACCATCTCTACTTTTTTGCACATGCCATGTGGGTGAAATGATGATACCATGCCAAGTTTCAACCTTTTCAGAGTTCATTTGTAGTGATTTTCAATTTCAGGGTCATTTAGCTCAAAACAAATCAGTAAATGCATCAAAAATATCAAATTATGACATAAAGGGTTGAAAGTTGACGACGTGGATTTGAATGGTGCATAATGAACACAAAAATGTCTGGGGTTGTAATAAGTTATTAAAATTTTGAATAGCCGGTGTAGCAGATGAGTTATCGTTTGAAACCCTGATACTTCGAAAGAGAGTGTCCAGTTTGTACATGAAGTGCATCTAGTTTTTGCCGTAACCATCTCTACATTTTTGCACATGCCATGTGGGCGAAATTATGATACCATGCCAAGTTTCAACCTTTTCAGAGTTCATTTGTAGTGCTTTTCAATTTCAGGGTCATTTAGCTCAAAACTAATCAGTAAATGCATCAAAAATATCAAATTATGTCAGAAAGGGTTGAAAGTTGACGAGTGGCTTTGAATGGTGCATAATGAACGCACAAAAAGTCTGGAGTTGTAATAAGTTATTAAAATTTTGAATAGCCGGTGTAACAGATGAGTTATCGTCCAAAACCCTGATACTTCGAAAGAGAGTGTCCAGTTTGTACACAAAGTGCATCCAGTTTTTGCTGTAACCATCTCTACTTTTTTGCACATGCCATGTGGGTGAAATGATGATACCATGCCAAGTTTCAACCTTTTCAGAGTTCATTTGTTGTGCTTATCAATTTCAGGGTCATTTAGCTCAAAACAAATCAGTAAATGCATCAAAAATATCAAATTATGTCAGAAAAGGTTGAAAGTTGATGACGTGGCTTTGAATGGTGCATAATGAACGCAAAAAAGTCCGAAGTTGTAATAAGTTATTAAAATTTTGGATAGCCGGTGTAACAGATGAGTTTTCGTCCGAAACCATAATACTTCGAAAGAGAGTGTCCAGTTTGTACACGAAGTGCATCCAGTTTTTGCCGTAACCATCTCTACTTTTTTGCACCGGCTCGTAAAAAATATAAGAGCATTTAGATTACTAAAATAGTACCCTAAATGCTCTTATATTTCTTTATAGAGAAATACATCAAAAATACATTGATCATCAATGATCTTTTTGTGTATAATCTGAATTGACAATATGAGTCCTCGCCGGTTTAGAAACCGGAGAAAACTCATATTGTGGCCACAAATTCTACACATAGAGTTCAATGAAGACCAAGTGGTTGTGATAGTTTGAGAAGTAACATATTTAAGGTGGTAAAAACCCTGTTAGCGGAGCAAGGTGGGACTAAAAAACCGCTGCAACTAAAAACCTCTAGTACCGGTTTGTGGTCAGAACCAGTACTAAAGGTGCTGGTGGGGCCCCATCCGGACCATGGTGTGCCACATCCTATTTAGTACCAGTTCGTGGCACGAACCGGTACTATAGGTTCGCCACGAACTGGTACTAATTTGCTCCGACCGCCTAGCCGTTCGAACCGGCGCTAATGGCAACATTAGTGTCGGTTTTGTTACAAACCGGTACTAATGTGCTTCACATTAGGCCGTTTTTCTACTAGTGCATTACGGAATGAGTAAAGAGACTTGCCAATAACGAGATTGAACTAGGTATTGAGATACCGACGATTGAATCTCGGGCAAGTAACATACCGATGACAAAGGGAACAACGTATGTTGTTATGCGGTTTGACCGATAAAGATATTCGTAGAACATGTAGGAACTAATATGAGCATCCAGGTTCCGCCATTGGTTATTGACTGGAAATGAATCTCGGTCATGTCTACATAGTTCTCGAACCCGTAGGGTCCGCACGCTTAACGCTCGATGATGATCGGTATTATGAGTTTATGTGTTTTGATGTACCGAAGGTAGTTTGGAGTCCCGGATGTGATCACGGACATGACGAGGAGTCTCGAAATGGTCGAGACATAAAGATTGATATATTGGACGATGTTATTCGGACACCGAATGAGTTTTGGGGGTCACCGGATAAATATCGGAGTGCCGGAGGGTTATCGGAACCCCCGGGGGAACTAATGGGCCTCTATGGGCCTTAGTGGGAAGAGAGGAAGGGCCAGGAGGGGCTGGCCGCCCCCCTTGTGTATGAATTGGACTAGGGGAAGGGGGCGGCGCCCCCTTTCCTTCCCTTCCCTCTCTTCCTTCCTTCCCCCCCCCCTCTCTCTCTTGATGGATTCCTACTAGGACTTGGAGTCCTAGTAGGATTCCCCTCTTGAGGGGCGCGCCCTAGGGCCGGCCGGCCTCCCCCTTGCTCCTTCATATACGGGGGCAGGGGCATGCTAGAACACACAAGTTGACAGTTGTCTTAACCGTGTGCGGTGCCCCACTCCACAGATTTCCACCTCGGTCATATTGTTGTAGTGCTTAGGCGAAGCCCTGCGTCGGTAACTTCATCATCACCGCCATCACGCCGTCGTGCTGACGAAACTCTCCCTCGGCCTTAGCTGGATCAAGAGTACGAGGGACGTCACCGAGCTGAACGTGTGTAGATCGCGGAGGTGTCGTGCATTCGGTATTTGGATCGGTTGGATCGCGAAGATGTTCGACTACATCAACCGCATTACTAAACGCTTCCGCTTTCGGTCCATGAGGGTACGTAGACATACTCTTCCCATCTCGTTGCTGTGCATCACCTAGATGGATCTTGCGTGTGAGTAGGAATTTTTTTGAAATTACTGCGTTCCCCAACAGGTATACTCTCTCTTTGTGTGAGAGGCAATAAAGTTTGGCAATTGTTCCAAAAGTTCTCTCCCTTCCTGAACCAGGTCGCAAAGTGCACCCAGTCGCCCCCAATCATCTTAAAGAGCAGTGTTGGCACATGCATTAGCAAGAATTCTGACTTTGGAGCGATAACGACAATCGAGATGTGAACGACTTATCCATCAAAGCATTGGCCATAAACTTTTCTAGGCAAGACGATACGGAGATTCTAGATGACGGAATCGATTCCAGCAGATCTCGGGTAGGGGGTCCCTAGTTAGTAGCCTAGAAGTGATGGTAACAAAAACAAGGGATTTTGCCCAATCCCGAGCTCTCTAAGGAGATAAAACCCTGCATCCCGCTTGTGTTGTACTGATTTGGGATGGAGTACTAAGTACAGGTTGATCTACCACGAGATCGATGATGTCGTCTACGAGCCCTACTAAAAGGACCGAAATGGACCGAGAGGGAGGGTGAATAGGTATAATTCCAAATTTTAATTGTTACTTGGCAATTTTAGGCAATAAATCGGAATATGAAAGTGTGCCTAACAATTGCAAGGATGATTCTAGTGCTAAGCAACTACAACAAGTAGCAAGGTAAGTAAGAGCACTGTAGTGAAAGTAAAGATTAAGAGACAAGTAGCCACAAGTAGGGAGCTAGGATTAGGGATAACCGCAACTCCGAGAGACGAGGATGTATGATGATGTTTTCACTTTCTTGGAGGGAAGCTAGTCGCCATTAGAGAGGTGGATGTTACCACGAAGGCACACAAACACCACGAAGGCTCACCATATTATCCCCTTGAGGCAACATCATGAAGGCATTTCTCAACCACTAGTGGTAGACCTTGAGGTGACCTCCAAACCTTCACAAACTTTTCGGGGGTAATCACAATGCTTGATTCCTCACCGAAGAACTCCTACCGCCTAGGAGTCTCCTGTTGGGAAACGTTGCATCGAAAACAAAAAAAATCTACGCACACGCAAGATCTGTCCATGAAGATGCATAGCTATGAGAGGGGAGAGCGTGTTTACGTACCCTCATAGACCATAAGCGGAAGCGTTTAGTAACGCGGTTGATGTAGTCGAACTTCTTCGCGATCAAACCGATCAAGTACCGAACGTACGCCACTTCCACGTTCAGCACATGTTCAACTCGGTGACGTCCTCGCCTTCTTGATCCAGCAAGACGGGTGAAGTAGCAGATGAGTTCCGGCAGCACAACGGCGTGGTGATAGTGGTATGTTTATTACTTAAGCCACATGATCATTTTTAGTACAAATCAAACTATAACAAATCCTAGTGTATTGTGTGTTTTTTCTAAATAATCAAGATACTCAAAAAATGGATTAGTCGATTTTGGAAGAACACAATGGGCAGCCTGAGATCATAGACGGCGCCTAAAATGCTACAAGTTCGGATGTTCCCACTCTAAGAAGACCATATTTAAGTTACTAGCTCATATTTTGGTCACCAGCCGTAAGCTTCAGCTAAATTTGAAAATGCACCAGCTCCTCATAATAGGGGAAATGTAGTTTGTACCAACTAGACAGATAGATGGCTCCAAGGTACTCCTATCACTGTACATAATTTATCAACAAAACTATAACCAATCAGTATGTCAATTTGTAAAAGTCAAACAGGAAGCCATAATACAGTACTCAAAACTGTAATTGAGTTGGTAACTGGCAAGTGAAGGCACGGTTAAATCAGAAGTGAACTAAAAACTATACTACACGCTATATCTGAAGCATGGATATACACTGTACATGTAAACAGGGTTACAAAACCTGACCCTGCTTATAAAATACTCCCTCTGTCCCAAAATTCTTGTCTTAGATTAATCTAGATACGGATGTATCTAATACTACAACGTGACTTGATACATCCATATTTAGAGAAATTTAAGACAAGAATTTTGGGACGGAGGGAGTCCTGCTGTAAGTTATGACATGAGGCTTTTTAATGACCAACATGTGTTTAATGTAGTTGGTTTATACCCCGCAGGGCTTCACCTAAGCACTCCGAAAATATGACCGAGGGATGAAACTGTGGAAAGGGGCGCCGCACACGGCTAGGAGATTGTTGTGGTTATGTGTGACGCCGCCTCCCACACATATATAGGTGGGGGAGGGGGAGGCAGCCAGGAGGCGCCCCAAGTGGGGCCGAATCCCACTTGGGCTCCTTCCCCAAGCCGCGCCCCCTTTCCATATTTGTGCCGGAGGGAAAGGAAAGGGGGATAGGGAAGGAAGGGGGAGGCCGAATCCCCTTCCTTCCTTTCTTCCATAGGTCGGCTGCCATAGTGGGGTGTGCCAGCCCCTTGTGGGATTGTGTGCTCCCCTCTATTGTCCCAATAGGCCCATCATCCTCCCGGGGCTTCTCGGAACCCCTTCTGGTGATCTAATGACTACCCGGTACCTCCTGAAACTCTTCTGGTGTCCAAATATCATTGTCCTATATATCGATCTTTACCTCCGAACCATTCCCGAGCTCCTCGTCATGTCTATGATCTCATCCGGGACTTCGAACAACATTCGGTCACCAAATCATATAACTCATATAACACTATATCATCAACGAACGTTAAGCATGCGGACCCTACGGGTTTGAAAACTATGTAGACATGATCGAGACACCTCTCCGGTCTATAACCAATAGCGGAACCTGGATGCTTGTATTGGTTCCTCCATATTCTAGGAAGATCTTGATCGGTTGAACCTTATGACAACATACGTAATTCCCTTTGTCTGTCGGCATGTTACTTGCCCGAGATTCGATCATCGGTATCTTCATACCTAGTTCAATCTCGTTACCGGCAAGTCTCTTTACTTGTTCTGTAATACATCATCTCATAACTAACTCCTTAGTTACTTTGCTTGCAAACTTCTTGTGATGTGTATTACCGACAGGGCCCAGAGATACCTCTCCGATACTTGGAGTGACAAATCCTAATCTCGATCCATGCCAACTCAACAGACACCTTCGGAGATACCTGTAGAGCATCCTTATGATAACCCAGTTATGTTGTGACGTTTGATAGCACACAAGGTATTCTTCTAGTATCCGGGAGTTGCATGATCTCATAGTCTAACACTACTGTAGGATGCTGCTAACGCGACCCTACGATCAGAGACCCTTCGACGAAACTGTGTGCGATGCAATAATCGCAAACGGTGGTGTAAAAAACCCGTAAAAATGGTGAAAGACGTTTGCGATGGAGGATGCATCAAACATGGTTAATATTTTAGTTGCGTGTGCGATGCAGGGCATACGGTTCAGTTCAATCAACTGTTTGCGATGAGGAGGAAGAAAAGAAATGGGCAGCTAGATGGAGGTGTGTGCGATGTACAACATACGGTTCACTTGGATGAACTGTTTTTGATTAGGTAACACAAAAGAAATGGTCAGCCAGATCAAGGTGTGTGCAATGTACGGCATGCGGTTCGCTCGGATGAACTGTTTGTGACTAGGCAACACAAAAGAAATGGTTAGCCAGATCAAGGTTTGTGCGATATATGATATGCGGTTCACTCGGATGAACTATTTGCGTTGAGACAAGAGAACAGAAATGTTTCAATATAACAAATGCCATAAATATTGCAAGGTTCAAATTCAAAGATTACAACTCCCAAATTCAAACATTGCAAGCATCATCATTTCTGCAAAGGGATCATCCACTAACAAGTCATGTTTGGGTTTGACACAGTGACTTCCAATTGCTCCGGCATATGCTCTTCCAATACGAAGTTTAGCATTTTTGGAGGCTCTTCCATTTTGCTGTACCTTCCGGCTCTGATAATCATACCATTCATATTTCCTAATTAAATGTGTGTTCAACCTCAGTACCCTCAGCACCTTTGCTCTGGCAAGAAAGAACCTGGCGAGTGTAATCTCCGGTAAGGTCCCGCGGTAGGAGTTCAAAGTAATATTTGAGAGATGCAGATCCAAGCATTTGATGTGATTGTCGTTATAAACATTATCCACCTCTGGGCCTATTATTATCGTCAAAAGAAGAGAACGTGTTAGTGCCTACATGCAGTTTTGAACACTGCTACACGCCCATTTGGTTTGCAGGATTTTTAAAATGCACCAACGTGCCATCTTTGATCTGACATGATTAACATGGGCATTTGATTACAATCTAGAAACATGTAGCCTTCTTCACAAGAGGTTGGATTTAATGAAAAATTCCCTAAGAAAACTAGTACAGATGAATCCAAAGGACAAATGATTATGGACGATTGTAACCATATGAATGAAGCAAGCAATATGGGGTGGGGGTGTATGTCCTAAAATCCTCCAAAATTCCTTCATAAATCGTAGTACATTGTCATTGTAAACTTGGGAAAAGGTGCAAAAAATTGAACTCCCTTATGGTTAACATTTAACAGGAAAGGAACATCACCTCGATATACAACTTCTTCAGGCACGGAAAGCATCTCAGGCAACTGACAACTTGGTCCAGGTTGGGGCCGACAGATTCTACTGCCAAGACCTTCACTGTGCCCAGAGTCTGGGTGAAGCTTCGATGGATGACAAACGAACATACATCTTCAAAACTAGAAATAACGTTGATATCAAGAAGGAGAGGTATACCTTTCAAAAAAAGAAAGAAGGAGAGGTATAAGGCGACTGTTGTAGCTGAAAGTTGTAGTATTTGACAGACGAGTAGCCCACTACTTTCAATTTCGGCGCAGAAATGACATTGATTCTTGTTGGACCTTGTTGAACAACTACAAGTAATCTCTCAAGTGAAGGTGTGTCCTCAATGACCATATTGTGGTCCACCTTTTGTGGTCTCTCATTGTAGCACCAGCAACACACATAAATAGTTCGGAGAGTCCTGGAGGTGATGTGCAAGGTACTCGACCAATTCATCGCCTGAAGACGAAAGAACTTGAGTGTAGTACAGCCGCGGAGCAGGCGCTCCATGTCATCCTTTGGGATACGGACGGCGACCAGCTCGAGGTGCTTCAGTCGTGGTAGAAAAAGAGCGGGCGCGTCATTAGGGGGGATGGCAGTTCATGAACTTGGCGAGGTGCAGCATGGGCGCAAACCGGAGCGCGGACGTTGGCAATAAGCGCATATGCCCATCATTAAAACTGAGCTTCTCGAAGTGATATATGGCGGGGGATCGGAACCACTCGTCAAGCTTGGCTCGGTCATTACCATTGGAATGGAACTTGCCCGTGATAAGGCCTTTGATTGGGCCACGGTGACTGCTGAGGATCCGGGAAAACGCATTCGAGCTTTGGCGATAGCCATGGCAGAACTTGTGGGCGTCGAGGAGGCCGACAGGGGTGAGGAGCCATAGGGGGCACCACCACCGGGAAAGGGCGGCTATCCTTGCCCGATATTTGATTGGGAGGAGGGATATGATGACTACCAACATATCATCAGGGAGGTTGTTGATGAAGTCTAGGCCTGCTGGAGTCGCTTGCGGTTCTTTCTCGACACGCCTCCGCTTGTTGGCAGCCTCGTTCTCCACCTCGTCGGCGGCGACGGAAACCTCTGTCTCCATATTCACGCTGTGCTCCGGTGCTTCAGCAGCACTGGCGTCGCCACTCCCTCCAATTGGGTGCTTCGGTGGTATCCTCGTACAGTGACGACTTTGAGGACACAGAGCGGCGTCGAGGATGCGGGTGGAGAGAGAGGATTGTGTGTGTGGCGAGGATGGGGGGTGCGGCCGCTCGGCGGCGCTATTAATATAGACCAGTGGGAGCGAGGCCGGCGGCGGTCCAAGGCTGTCTCGCTTCCCGGTGAGAACGAGTGCTTAATCTCTATGAATGAAATCTATGCTTAATTACTAAATTTTAGTTGCAAAAATAGATAGTGCTATTGATTTTTAGCTGCATATTTTGACAAATCGCAGTGTCTCTTGGCTTAGCGCCGAAGTCTGGCTTTAATTTGCATACCGTAATCTGAACCATTTGCGTTGAAGAGATGCATAGATCCTGTGTTGAACAACTTGTACACTTCCCGGTGAGCCTGTGCAGCGGACTGCGCTCGCACGCCTCCCATTCAGTCAAGCAGTTGTGCACACGGCACCTCCTATAGCCATTAAAACGAAGACACATGGCATCACGTGAATGGTTAACAGAACGCACACGGTTTGAATTATACAAACGTTTGAGATATTAAAGGGGCAGCTATTTTTTGAAAATGCCTTTGTTGGTTGTCATTATTCGAGTGCGCTTTCTCTCAAAATGGACACGAAAAACACCACAGCATGTCGGGTGCCATTCCATGATTGCATGCCAAGTTTCATGAATTTCAGATGAGTTTTAGATTTACTAGAATTTAAAAACAAAGTATCTCAATGTTTTGCCGGCAATCAACGGTGCCCTGGTGTTTGAAATTCATTCCCATTTCTTGCATGGGACCTAATCATGCACCCAAGGACATAGAATTGTTTTTACAACCAATTTATATGCACTGGAGCATGTGCATGTATTTCAAATTTCAATTACGCACATAAAATGCGTAGAAAACCCAGTTAATGTATAAAAATTCCCAAAAGAACCCTGAAAAATCCCAAAACTTAACACAACACTCATGTTATTCTATGTTGGCACTAGAAATTTTTTGAAAACAATAAGAGACAACAGATATCGTTCCGTCCCCAAAGGTGGCACGTTCCCTACCGAAACCATCACGCTTGTTGTGAGAAGCTCTGGTTTGTGAGAAGCTTATACCCAAACCTGCCCCAAACGGGACAAATTTTTTACCACGGCATGTTGATGCCGCTCCATGATAGCATGCCAAGTTTCATGAATTTCAGACAAGTTTTGGATTTACTAGAATTTAAAAACCAGGCATCTCAACATTTTGCCAGCAATCAATAGTGCCCTGGTCTTTGAATTTCATTCTCATTTCTTGCATGGGACCTTCATGATCACCCAAGGGCACACATGTGATTTTTCAACCAACTTTGGTGCACTGCAGCATGTGCTTGTAGTTCAAATTTGAACTATGCACATAAAATGCTCAAAAACCCAATTAATGTACAAAAAAGGACAAACAAACCCCCAAACATTCCAAGATTAAACACAACACTCCTGTTGTTCTATGTTTACACTAGAATTTTTTTGAAAGTAATAAGAGGCAATGGATATCGTTCCGTCCCCAAAGGTGGCACGTTCCCTACCGAAACCATCACGCTTGTTGTGAGAAGCTCCGGTTTGTGAGAATCTTACACCCAAACTGAAGGAAATATGCCCCAGAGGCAATAATAAAGATATTATTTATTTCCTTATATCATGATAAATGTTTATTATTCATACTAGAATTGTATTAACCGGAAACATAATACTTGTGTGAATACATAAACAAACAAAGTGTCACTAGTATGCCTCCACTTGACTAGCTCGTTAATCAAAGATGGCTATGTTTCCTAGCCATTTACATGAGTTGTCATTTGATTAACGGGATCACATCTCTAGGAGAATGATGTGATTGACTTGACGCATTCTGTTAGCTTAGCACACGATCGTTTAGTATTCTGCTATTGCTTTCTTCATGACTTATACATGTTCCTATGACTATGAGATTATGCAACTCCCATTTACTGGAGGAACACTTTGTGTGCTACCAAACGTCACAACGTAACTGGGTGATTATAAAGGTTCTCTACAGGTGTCTCCGAAGGTACTTGTTGGGTTGGCGTATTTCGAGATTAGGATTTGTCACTCCGATTGTCGGAGAGGTATCTCTGGGCCCACTCGGTAATGCACATCACTATAAGCCTTGCAAGCATTGCAACTAATGAGTTAGTTGCGGGATGATGTATTACAGAACGAGTAAAGAGACTTGCCGGTAGCGAGATTGAACTAGGTATGAAGATACCGACAATCGAATCTCGGGCAAGTAACATACCGATGACAAAGGGAACAACGTATGTTGTTATGCGGTTTAGCCGATAAAGATCTTCGTAGAATATGTAGGAGCCAATATGAGCATCCAGGTTCCGCTATTGGTTATTGACCAGAGACGTGTCTCGGTCATGTATACATAGTTCTCGAACCCGTAGCGTCCGCACGCTTAATGTTCGATAACAGTTATATTATGAGTTTATGTGTTTTGATGTACCGAAGGTAGTTCGGAGTCCCGGATATGATCACGGACATGACGAGGGGTCTTGAAATGGTCGAGACATAAAGATTGATATATTAGAAGCATATATTTGGATATCGGAAGTGTTCCGGGTGAAATCGGGATTTTACCGGAGTAGCGGGGGTAACCGGAACCCCCCGGAGGTTTAATGGGCCAAGATGGGCCTTAGTGGATAAGAGGAGGGGCGGCCAGGGCAGGCCGCGCGTCCCCATCCCTCTAGTCCGAATTGGACAAGGAGGGGGGCGGCGCCCCCTTTCCTTCCTCTCTCCCTGCTCCTTCCCCCTTCTCCTACTCCAACTAGGAAAGGAGGGAGTCCTACTCCCGATGGGAGTAGGACTCCTCCCTGGCGCGCCTCCTCTTGGCCGTCCTTCTCTCCCCCTTGCTCCTTTATATACGGGGCAGGGGGCACCTCTAGACACAA
Organism: Triticum urartu; assembly: GCF_056163025.1. Lineage (NCBI taxonomy): Eukaryota > Viridiplantae > Streptophyta > Magnoliopsida > Poales > Poaceae > Triticum > Triticum urartu. The sequence goes on along the minus strand of NC_141879.1, from coordinate 568,869,537 downwards.
CAATTGATCTCTTGGATCTATTAGTCGTGTGCGGTGCCCCCCTCCACCATAGTCCACCTCGATAATATCGTAGCGGTGCTTAAGCGAAGCCCTGCGTCGGTAGAACATCATCATCGTCACCACACCGTCATGCTGATGGAAATCTCCCTCAAAGCTCGGCTAGATCGGAGTTCGAGGGACGTCATCGAGCTGAACATGTGCTGAACTCGGAGGTGTCGTACGTTCGATACTTGATCGGTCGGATCGTGAAGACGTACGACTACATCAACCGCGTTGTGCTAACGCTTCCGCTTTCGGTCTACGAGGGTACATGGACAACACTCTCCCCTCTCATTGCTATGCATCACCATTATCCTGTGTGTGCGTAGGAAAATTTTGAAATTACTACATTCCCCAACAATGGTATCAGAGCCAGGTTTTATGTGTAGATGTTATATGCACGAGTAGAACACAAGTGAGTTGTGGGCGATATAAGTCATACTGCTTATCAGCATGTCATACTTTGGTTCGGCGGTATTGTTGGATGAAGCGGCCCAGACCGACATTACGCGTACGCTTACACGAGACTCGTTCTACCGACGTGCTTTGCACACAGGTGGCTGGCGGGTGTCAGTTTCTCCAACTTTAGTTCAACCAAGTGTGGCTACGCCTGGTCCTTGAGACGGTTAAAACAGCACTAACTTGACAAACTATCGTTGTGGTTTTGATGCGTAGGTAAGAACGGTTCTTGCTCAGCCCATAGCAGCCACGTAAAACTTGCAACAACAAAGTAGAAGACGTCTAACTTGTTTTTGCAGGGCATGTTGTGATGTGATATGGTCAAGGCATGATGCTATATTTTATTGTATGAGATGATCATGTTTTGTAACCGAGTTATCGGCAACTGGCAGTAGCCATATGGTTGTCACTTTATTGTATGCAATGCAATCGCCCTGTAATGCTTTACTTTATCACTAAGTGGTAGTGATAGTTGTAGAAGCATAAGTTGGCGAGACGACAACGATGCTACGATGGAGATCAAAGTGTCGCGCCGGTGACAATGGTGATCATGACGGTGCTTCGGAGATGAAGATCACAAGCACAAGATGATGATGGCCATATCATATCACTTATATTGATTGCATGTGACGTTTATCTTTTATGCATCTTATCGACGGTAGCATTATAAGATGATCTCTCACTAAATTATCAAGGTATAAGTGTTCTCCCTGAGTATGCACTGTTGCAAAAGTTCTTTGTGCTGAGACACCACGCGATGATCGGGTGTGATAGGCTCTACGTTCAACTACAACGGGTGCAAAACAGTTGCACACGCGGAATACTCAGGTTAAACTTGACGAGCCTAGCATATGCAGATATGGCCTCGGAACACCGAGACCGAAAGGTTGAGCGTGAATCATATAGTAGATATGATCAACATAGTGATGTTCACCATTGAAACTACTCCATCTCACGTGATGATCGGACATGGTTTAGTTGATTTGGATCACGTGATCACTTAGAGGATTAGAGGGATGTCTATCTAAGTGGGAGTTCTTAAGTAATATGATTAATTGAACTTAAATTTATCATGAACTTAGTACCTGATAGTATTTTGCTTGTCTATGTTGATTGTAGATAGATGGCCCGTGTTGTTATTCCGTTAAATTTTAATGCGTTCCTTGAGAAAGCAAAGTTGAAAGATGATGGTAGCAATTACACAGACTGGGTCCGTAACTTGAGGATTATCCTCATTGCTGAACAGAAGAATTATGTCCTGGAAGCACCGCTGGGTGCCAGGCCTGATGCAGATGTTGTTGATGACGTTAAGAACGTCTGGCAGAGTAAAGCTTATGACTACTCGATAGTTCAGTGTGCCATGCTTTACGGCTTAGAACTGGGACATTAACGACGCTTTGAATGCCATCGAGCATATGAGATGTTCCAGGAGTTGAAGTTAATATTTCAAGCAAATGCCCGGATTGAGAGATATGAAGTCTCCAATAAGTTCTATAGTTGCATGATGGAGGAGAATAGTTTTGTCAGTGAACATATATTCAAAATGTCTGGGTATCATAATCACTTGACTCAACTGGGAGTTAATCTTCCTGTTGATAGTGTCATTGACAAAGTTCTTCAATCACTGCCACCAAGCTACAAAAGCTTCGTGATGAACTATAATATGCAAGGGATGAATAAGACAATACCCGAGCTCTTCGCGATGCTAAAGGCTGCGGAGGTAGAAATCAAAAAGGAGCATCAAGTGTTGATGGTCAACAAAACCACTAGTTTCAAGAAAAAGGGTAAAGGGAAGAAGAAGGGGAACTTCAAGAAGAATGGCAGACAAGTTGTTGCTCAAGAGAAGAAACCCAAGTCTGGACCTAAGCCTGAGACTGAGTGCTTCTACTGCAAACAGACTGGTCACTGGAAGCAGAACTGCCCCAAGTATTTGGCAGATAAGAAGGATGGCAAGGTGAACAAAGGTATATTTGATATACATGTTATTGATGTGTACATTACTAATGCTCGTAGTAGCACCTGGGTATTTGATACTGGTTCTATTGCTAATATTTGCAACTCAAAACAGGGACTACGGATTAAGCGAAGATTGGCTAAGGACGAGGTGACGATGCGCGTGGGAAATGGTTCCAAAAGTCGATGTGATCGCGGTCGGCACGCTACCTCTACATCTACCTTTGGGATTAGTTTTAGACCTGAATAAATGTTATTTGGTGCCAGCGTTGAGCATGAACATTATATCTGAATCCTGTTTGATGCGAGACGGTTATTCATTTAAATCAGAGAATAATTGTTGTTCTATTTATATGAGTAATATCTTTTATGGTCATGCACCCTTGAAGAGTGGTCTATTTTTGTTGAATCTCGATAGTAGTGATACACACATTTATAATATTGAAGAAAAAAGATGCAGAGTTGATAATGATAGTGCAACTTATTTGTGGCACTGCCGTTTAGGTCATATTGTTGTAAAGCGCATGAAGAAACTCCATGCTGATGGACTTTTGGAACCACTTGATTATGAATCACCTGGAACTTGCGAACCATTCTATCGGTGTCAAAACCGGCGGATCTCGGGTACGGGGTCCCGAACTGTGCGTCTAGGCCGGATGGTAACAGGAGGCAAGGAACACGATGTTTTACCCAGGTTCGGGCCCTCTTGATGGAGGTAAAACCCTACGTCCTGCTTGATTAATATTGATGATATGGGTATTATAAGAGTAGATCTACCACGAGAGCAAGGAGGCTAAACCCTAGAAGCTAGCCTATGGTATGATTGTTGTATGATGAAGTTGTCCTACAGACTAAAACCCTCCGGTTTATATAGACACCGGAGAGGGTTAGGGTTACACAAAGTCGGTTACAATGGTAGGAGATCTTGAATATCCGCATCGCCAAGCTTGCCTTCCACGCCAAGGAAAGTCCCATCCGGACACGGGACGAAGTCTTCAATCTTGTATCTTCATAGTCCTGGAGTCCGGCTGAAGGTATAGTCCGGCTACCGGAACACCCCCTAATCCAGGACTCCCTCAGTAGCCCCTGAACCAGGCTTCAATGACGACGAGTCCGGTGCGTAGATTGTCTTCGGCATTGCAAGGCGGGTTCCTCCTCCAAATTCTTCATAAAAGTTTGTAAACACCAAGAGTAGTGTCCGGCTCTGCAAAATAAGTTTCCACGTATTGCCACAGAGAGAATAATATTAACACAGATCTAATCTGCTAACGTATTCCGCAGCGTGACATCACACCATGGCCAAGCCTTTATTCGAATCGTTTTCACTTTTCCACCTCAGCGTGTTTCGCGAGGCAGTTTCCTAGGCACGTCTTGTCAAAGCAGAGATCGTGTCCCCTTTATTTAAGGGATTCTCATCAATACGCATGTGGGTAACCCAATCGTGCCCGTTAGCATGTCTTCTCGATTAAAGGCGAGTCCCAAACGGTTACAGGGAGGGCTCCTGGTATTCAACCTCTTATAAAGAGACCAGGGCCTTACTCCTTTTCTCCAATCTCAAAACAAGTTCGCCCGTCTCCTCGAGTTCCAACACTCTAGGCTCCAGATTCCAGGCACTTCGGAATTTCGACAATGTCCGGTTCCGACCTTCGAGGCCGATGGATGCCCTCCTTCGTCACGGAGGAGGACGTGCTAAAGTTGAGAGAGGCTAAGTTCTTGACCGCCGAAATTTTGCATAGGTTGCCTGCTCAAAGGCAGGCTATTCCCAGTCCCCAGCCCGGTGAGAGCGTAGTGTTCATGTCTCACTTCCTTCGGGGGTTAGGCTTCCCGATGGATCCCTTCGTGAGGGGGCTGATGTTCTATTATGGGCTGGAATTTCATGACTTGGCTCCGGAGTCCATCCTCTACATTTCCTCATTCATCGTTGTGTGCGAAGCGTTCCTCCGTGTTACTCCTCACTTCGGATTATGGCTCAAGACTTTTGGAGTGGAGCCGAAGATGATCGAGGGACGGCACGCAGAGTGCGGAGGCGCTGTCATAAGTAAGAATGTTGATGCTCCATGGCCTGAGGGCTCCTTTCAAGAGGAGCTCGGCTTGTGGCAACGAGAGTGGTTCTATATCACCGCTCCCAGGAGCGCCAAGTGGGTGGCGCCTCCTGCCTTTCGCTCGGGTCCCCCACCATGGCTAGCGTCATGGGTCAACAAAGGATTAGATTGGGGGTTATCCAAAGACGTGCCCTTGTTGCAGGGCCGCATTAGGGATCTCTTAGAAGGAGACCTCAACCTGGTCAAGGTGACGCAGGTCATGCTAATTCGCCGAACACTGCCCGGCAAACGTCGCTTCCTTCTCCTGTGGGAGTTTAATCCGGAGGGACCATGAGCTCTCCAGCATTTTATGGGCGCAACACCCCTGGAGATGTATAAAATGTTCTTCGGATCACAAGCAATGTGTCCGGATTTGACCGAGGACGCAGGTTTAAGCTGCAATCGCCCGGATACTCAAGTAAGTAACCTTGTGCCCGGACTCGCTATCCGTAAAATTGTCATAAATTCGCCCCTAAAAGAGCTGTCCTTTTAAACATGAGTGGATAGTGAAGGCAAAGCTGATCAGGTGTCCGGCTCCCCTTCCTGAGACTAGGCCGGATCCCGTGCTAGTCGGGATGTTGAAGATCGTGCCTTTGGAGGGAAGTGAGGGGGAGGACAAGGAAACTATGGCCTCCTCGAAGGAGGCCGCTCCAAAGGGAGGAACCGACAATTCCTCTCCTAAGGGGAAGAAGAGGGCCGCCTCTGACGACCCAGAGACCATGGCCTCAAAGCGGGGGGAAAAGTCCTCATCAGAGGGTCCGACGCCGGGGAGATCCTCGGCCGAACTACGCCCTCAAAGGGATCAGCCCTCCAGCGAGCCGTAAGTAGAGAAAGATTTTCCTTTAGAGGGATGAGAGAAATCCTTGTTTTTATCTAAGAAGATTAACCAAAATTTTACTTTGTAGCTCGGACCTCAGCCCTTCTCAGCAGAGCTCGTCTTCGGGGGATCTTCTTCCGGAGATGATGGAGAGTGGAACGCCTCCCCCTGCCGTACCGCCTGGCGAGGCGGGCAACCCTGAGGTGTTGTCGCGGAGGGTTTCTCCGAATCCAGCAGGGGTGGAAGGTAGCCATATGTCCCCCCAAGGTTCTCCGCGTCCGGCCTTCGATGGAGGTCATAGGACGAGTCCGGCACCGTCCGATGCGTGGTCGGAGGAGCTGATGATTCTGCTGGGGCGAGCTTCTATCTCAGAGGAGCACCGTGCATTGATGGGTACGGTGATTGGAAGGATTTCGTCCGCGGAAAGCGGATTGCATGAGGCCGTCAGAAGTTTGCTGACGGGTTTTGAGGTACGTTTGATAATGTACTTCTTTGTCAGTTGTGCATAAACAAGATGCGCCCTGTGTAGATAGTAGCCCCTGAGACTCTGTGTGTTGTCAAAATTGACGGCGCACAGAGGATCATAATCCCAGGTCTAAAATGTCGCCTTTGTATACAGGTGGCGAAGTGTCCGGAATCGAGCCAAACTGATGATTTTGCCGAACTAAAGCGGCAACTTGACGTGGCAGATGCCGACATCGCGCTCGTCAACGAGCGGCTTGATGAGGCTCAAGGTATGCAATTCCTTGGGCGGCATCTGGTAAGAGGAGCTTTATGCCAGTATCTTACAATGTGTGTGTTTGACGCAGATGGTGCGGCTACCGTGGAGAATCTTTGGGCGGAACTTGCCCGAGCTAAGGAACAAGCCAGGAAAAGTGATGCGGCTGCCGAGAAGGCCCTTGAAGAGCTGAGAGCCGAACAAGCTGCTCACTGCCGAAGCAAGAAGGAGATGGCCGAGATGGCCGTGAAGTTAAAAAGTGCTGCTGACTGTTGCAAGTTTCTTGAGAAAGAAGACCGGGCGAGACAGACGGACTTAGAGAAGGCCGTTGCTGATGCCAAGGACGCTCGCTCTATGATGAGAGCTGCGAAGGAGGAGCTGCGTCAGGCCGGACAGATTGCGGCTGGAAAGCCCTTTATGCTGCGGAGGAAGTTTTGCGATCCGAAGTTTGCTCCATTGGACCGGATGTGGAGTGCGGAGGACACCTATCTGGATTTGGCAGCGAGTGCTGCTGATGTGACCGAATACTTTCAAGATCAAGATCACGAAGTGGAAAGGCTTTTCTGGTCGCAGTTCCAGAATCCAGAGCGTCCACTGGCAGTGGACGATCGTCTGGCTCAATGGGCCGAATTGAATAGATTGTCCGGACTCGCCATGAAGTACGTCATGGGTCATCTGTGGCCGGGGAGATCGGGGCTGAAAAGTTATTTCAGCTTGGTGCAGCAATTCCTTGACGCGGTGCCACGTATCAATGCGATGAAGAGGTCAGCATGCATAGAGGGCGCACGGATGGCTCTTACCCGTGTCAAGACATACTGGGCAGAGATGGAGACCACCGTTGTTGCATCCCGAGATTCGGATAAAAGCCGAGTACCCTCCGAACACTATTTTCAGGAAGTCCTTGAAGGCGCTCGTGTAATAGAGGCACAGTGCTTGAAGGATGCTATGTTCTGATAGCATATGTAATTATAAAGCAATATTTTGATGAATTGTAGTAGCCTTTTATACTTGTGCCTTCAAGTATTTGGAACACCTCCTGTGCGGCCATTTTAAGATATATATACAAAATCTAAAAGATTGCAGTCGTTGGCTTCATCCCCCACGCACATAGTGCGGGGGTGCTCGCAGAAGGCGCATTTTCACACTTAATCCAACGTCTTGGTCCTACAAAGGAGGTGATAGCGCAGCGAGCTAGGCAACCTGACTATAATGCTTTAACACTTTCACTTAGCCATAGGAGCTTGACAATGGGACTATTTAGGTAGCCCCTGGTGGCGACTGCGCTCGCCCGAATTCGGGGCACGTATGTGCCTGGCCGGGAAACGGCCCTTCGTTAATGCGGAGGAATCCTACAGATTCCGGAGAGTCATCGAGTGGTTGACCAGTCTCACGCCATATCATGACAGTCGGTTTTCGGCTTTCTCTACTGAGGTGCTCGCCTGGCCGAACCAGGGCACAATCGCAGTAGTTCTCCTGGTGCCGCCTTAGCCGATAGATCGAAACGTAAGGCGGCCGAACACAGGAGCCGGGCAACCCAACATTTGACCAAAATCATGACTCGGAGCTGATGCATATAAGGCCAAACTCGCGACGCCGAACACTCCCTGAGGTATTCGGTCTTTATGAGAGCGGGCGAGGTAACGCTCTGAGGTATAAGCCCCTAGTGTCCAGGTACGCGCAAGAATTCTGACGTGGCCACATGCCAAGACGCCAGCCTCCTCCTTGGTCATAGAACCAGGGGATGTGTATCAACAAGAGACAGTAAAAAAGGTTTACGTAGGGTCTTAATCTGAAAAGAATCCTTGGAACGGGTCCCTACTGCACGTCTGCGCCTGTGTCTCCGTTGTGCCGTATCCTGGACGGGCGCAGCACGACGTTCATCTGTAAAAAGAGAGCAACTAAGTTAAAAAAGGGGCGGGCCGAACAAAAGTTATATGAAATAAACAATGTGTAAAGTAAAATATGAGAAATTGAGCTTTATTGTCTCTTATTTTATACGTGTGAAGCCCCTAGTGCAGGGGTATATGGCCACTAAGCCTTTATCAACGATACTTTTGTGCCGGACTCGTCTATCCGTGTCCGTGGTCTTAATGACCTGTTCCGATGTTCTGACTGGTGAAGCCATTGTATTGTGGGGCTATTAAAGCGGCTGCACAATCCTCCGCTTGGGGGAGGTGTTCTCACTGCTTCCCCTTTAAGGAGATGATGCCGCGTGGACCGGGCATCTTAAGCGTAAGAGATGCATAATGCGGTATTGCGTTAAAGCGGGCGAAAGCTTCGCGTCCCAGTAGTGCTTGGTAGCGACTTGAGAATGGGACGTTGTGGAAAGTCAGCTTTTCGCGATGGAAGTTATCGGCAGAGCCGAAAATAACCTCGAGCCGGAGAAAACCCATGCAATGGGTGTCCGGACCTGGCGTTACTCCTTGAAAGGAGGTTTTGCTGTGGCGAATTCTTTTTGGGTCGATCCCCATGTGGCGGATTGAGTCCTGATATATCAGGTTGAGTCCGCTGCCACCGTCCATGAGGACATTTGAAAACTGGAGTCCGCCAATTATTGGATCGAGTACCAGGGCAGTCCAGCCTGGGTTCCTGATACTTCTAGAATAATCCAGATGATCGAAGATGATTGGTTTTGACAACCAGTGGCGGGATTCCTTTGGGATAGGCCTGGGGCGCGTACCTTTATGGGCGCCGCACGTTTTGTTATGTGTAGTAAGTTTACTGTTTTTACTTCTTGTGGGAAATTCTTTTGTTTCCTGGTACTCTGCTTTTGGGGTTCGTCCTCGTCTTCGCTTGGTGTGTCAAGCCCCTTGTGTTCGGCGTTGAGTCTGGCGGATTGTTTGAAAACCCAACAATCTCCGTGGGTATGGTTAGCAGGCTTTCCGGGAGTGCTGTGTATTTGACATATCCTATCCAAGATTTTGTTTAGGTTCGATAGGTCGTCCCTGTTATCTTGGAGGGGCGGCTTTTTCGGATTTTGTCGTGAGCTTTTGAATCCGGCGCTGACTGCCGTGCTCTTCGGACTTTTTTCCTTAGTCCGGCGACGGTCCTTATTGCGTCGCGGTTTTCCGTTTCCATCCCTAGTTTCGGATGTACTTGGGTCACTGATGCTGCATCTTGCCAACCAGCTGTACTCTCCTGCGCAAAAGCGGGTCATGAGGTTTGTTAGTGCGGCCATTGTTCTTGGCTTTTCTTGGCCGAGGTGTCTGGCGAGCCATTCGTCTCGGACATTATGCCTGAAAGCTGCTAAGGCTTCAGCGTCCGGACAGTCGACTATCTGATTCTTTTTAGTAAGAAATCTATTCCAGAATTGCCGAGTTGACTCTCCGGGCTGTTGAGTTAAGTGACTAAGATCGTCTGCATCCGGAGGGCGGACATAGGTCCCTTGAAAATTTGCTCGGAAAGCGTCCTCGAGCTCTTCCCAACTTCCGATTGTGTTTTCAGGAAGGCTTTTGAGCCAATGCCGGGCTGGCCCTTTAAGCTTGAGGGGTAAGTATTTTATGGCGTGGAGGTCATCTCCTCTAGCCATATGTATGTGGAGGATATAATCCTCGATCCAGACTCCAGGGTCTGTTGTTCCATCATATGCCTCTATGTTTACGGGTTTGAATCCCACTGGAAATTCATAATCCAGGACCTCATCGGTGAAACATAGGGGGTGTGCGGCGCCCCTGTATTTGGGTGTGCCAAATTCTGATAATGGCTTTATTGCATTGCTTACAAGAGCTTGCTTTCTTGGCCCGTAAATGGACCTGGCTGGGCCATGATGCGAATCTTTAAGTGGGTCGCATGCCGGCTTAAGTGCGGCGCTGCTTGCCGCTTTATGCTGGCCATGGGGTCGTCTATCCGACTGTGTGGCTTTCTCACTTTTGGAATGCGAGGGCTCTAAGGCCTCCTCGTCGAATTCAGGCAGTAGCTTTCTCTTCGGATAGCTTTTAGTGCGGCGACTGTCGCCGTATTTTTCTGCGGTATTGATTACTTTACTCCATCTGATCCTGAGTGCATCTTCCGCAGTTTTTAGCTTCCGCTTCTGCTTTTTCAGGCTGCGTGCGGTTGCAACGAGCCGTTTTTGGAGGTTCTTCTGCTTCGTGGGCTTGTCCGGCGTAGGGTCGTCCGAAATGCCATTTTCGCCGGGGGAGGGATGTTCGGTTTCTCTATCCGGGTTGTCCTGTTGGGACGGTTGCTCTAAGGCATGCTCGTCGTCTACCGGCTCATCCTGCTCTATGGTTGGGTCTTTATCGAGGCGGGGCTTGGGTCGGCGTTTACGCCGACGCTTTGATTGTTTTTCGAGAGATCGATCCCTCTTTCCATCCCCGTTTTCCTCGTTGTTGCTTCCTTTAGGGGTATCCACCATGTACACATCGTGAGATGAGGTGGCTGTCCGATGCCCTATAGGCGTTGGTTCTTGGTTGTCTCCTGCATCGTCGTCCATACCGTCGATGTCTTCGGAGTCGAAGTCGAGCATGTCGGTTAAGTCGTCGACAGTGGCTACGAAGTGGGTGGTGGGTGGGTTTTGAATTTCTTCATCATCTGAATCACATCCTTGCTGACCGTAGTCCGGCCAGGGCTCTCCTGATAAAGAGAGAGACTTTAGCGAATTCAGGATGTCGCCGAAGGGCGAGTGCTGAAAGATGTCTACGGCGGTGAACTCCATTATCGGCGCCCAATCGGATTCGATCGGCAGGGGCACGGGGGGCTCGGAGTTCGGAAAGGAATCCGGCTCCTCGGAGTCACGGGCCATGCGGAGTGCGGGGCTGGATTTCGGCTCGATCGCCTCTGAGATCGCAGCCCCTGAGGCAGCGTCCAACCGCTGATCCTCGATCGGCGCAGTAGGCTCCGAATCAATGGTCGGAACCGGTGCGTGTGCGGCCTCCAAGGCACTGTTCAGCGGCAGAGCTATATCATGCCCATCGAGATAGTGCGGCGCGCTTGGCTGTGGCTCGAATCCGTCGATGATCAAGTCCCCGCAGGTGTCGGCCATGTAGTTTAGGCTTCCAAACCTGACCTGATGGCCAGGGGCGTAGCTTTCGATCTGCTTAAGGTGGCCAAGCGAATTGGCCCGCAGTGCGAAGCCGCCGAAGACGAAGATCTGCCCGGGGAGAAAAGTCTCACCCTGGACTGCATCGTTGCTGATGATCGAAGGAGCCATCGGGCCTAAAAGCGACGACACAGAGGAACTCTCAATGAAAGCACCAATGTCGGTGTCAAAACCGGCGGATCTCGGGTAGGGGGTCCCGAACTGTGCGTCTAGGCCGGATGGTAACAGGAGGCAAGGAACACGATGTTTTACCCAGGTTCGGGCCCTCTTGATGGAGGTAAAACCCTACATCTTGCTTGATTAATATTGATGATATGGGTATTACAAGAGTAGATCTACCACGAGATCAAGGAGGCTAAACCCTAGAAGCTAGCCTATGGTATGATTGTTGTATGATGAAGTTGTCCTACGGACTAAAACCCTCCGGTTTATATAGACACTGGAGAGGGTTAGGGTTACACAAAGTCGGTTACAATGGTAGGAGATCTTGAATATCCGCATCGCCAAGCTTGCCTTCCACGCCAAGGAAAGTCCCATCCGGACACGGGACGAAGTCTTCAATCTTGTATCTTCATAGTCCTGCGGTCCGGCTGAAGGTATAGTCCGGCTACCCGAACACCCCCTAATCCAGGACTCCCTCACATTCCTCATGGGCAAGATAACTAAAACACCGTTCTCCGGAACTATGGAGCGAGCAACAGATTTGTTGGAAATAATACATACAGATGTATGTGGTCCGATGAATGTTGAGGCTCGCGGCGGGTATCGTTATTTTCTCACCTTCACAGATGATTTAAGCAGATATGGGTATATCTACTTAATGAAACATAAGTTTGAAACATTTGAAAAGTTCAAAGAATCTCATAGTGAAGTTGAAAATCATTGTAACAAGAAAATAAAGTTTCTACGATCTGATCGTGGAGGAGAATATTTGAGTTACGAGTTTGGCCTACATTTGAAACAGTGCGGAATAGTTTCACAACTCACGCCACTCGGAACACCACAGCGTAATGGTGTGTCTGAACGTCGTAATCGTACTTTACTAGATATGGTGCAATCTATGATGTCTCTTACTGATTTACCGCTATCGTTCTGGGGTTATGCTTTAAAGACGACTACATTCACGTTAAATAGGGCACCATTGAAATCCATTGAGACGACGCCTTATGAACTGTGGTTTGGCAAGAAACCAAAGTTGTCGTTTCTTAAAGTTTGGGGCTGCTATGCTTATGTGAAAAAGCTTCAACCTGATAAGCTCGAACCCAAATCGGAGAAATGTGTCTTCATAGGATACCCAAAGAAAACTGTTGGGTACACCTTCTATCACAGATCTGAAGGCAACACTTTTGTTGCTTAATTTGGATCCTTTCTAGAGAAGGAGTTTCTCTTGAAAGAAGTGAGTGGGAGGTACTGTCGGGGATATACCCCGCGGTATGATCCGGCCGGAGTTATAACCCGGCTGGGACTTGGTAAACCGGCAGGCGTTAAGACAGGTGGTAAACCGGTTGGTGTTAAGTCAGACAGTAAACCGGCAGGTTGTTAAACCGGCTGACAGTTAAGACAGACAGGTAAAACAGACAGTTAACCCAGACGGTAAACCGGCCGGTGGTTAAACCGGCTGACAGTTAAGACAGGTGTTAAGTCAATCATAACCCAGCAGACAATGTTAAACCGGCAGACAATGTTAAACCGGCAGACGTTAAGAAGCCCATGAAGGGAAGTCAAAATAGTTTAAGTCTTAGTCCGATATGGACTCTACATATAACCCGCCCCTTTAACTTATATAAGGAGGGGCAGGGCTCGAGGGACAAGAAAAACAACTATCTCTAGGGCTAGACCCAAAGAGGAGAACCGGTTTACGGCGACTCCCTCATGATGATAATGAGATCTAGCCTCAAACAACATGTAGGGTTGTTACCGGATGATGTTTCCCGGGGCCCGAAGCTGTCTAAATTACTGTCTTGTGTTGCGTCTCTCGATTCCGCTCAACCCCTCTCACGCTACCACATAGATGCGTTGGCCTCGCGACTAAGTCCTGATACTAAGGACATCTGCTGTGACAATTCCACGACAGTGACGCCCACCGTGGGGCTCACGCACGGTGGTATTGAGTTTTTGAAGGCTTTGTTCGGTTACACCCTGTCTCAAGGGAATTGGAGTGGTTTTGGCAGGGATTTGACTTGTATGGGATTTAATCCCTGCCAAACCCCTTCAAAACCATGCCAACCGAAAACAGCCTCAGGAGTATCCGGTCCCCGGGCTGGCCTGCCGCTTCGTCCGGCTTCCTCCACCTGCTCGTTATGGCCTTGAGCCGCCGATTCGCGCCGCTCCGAACTTCCATAACCCGCGCGCTCGTCATTGACTTCTGCTGCAAGCGGCCTCACCTGCGACTTCCGCCGGACCGCCGCAGCCTCAATGCGCCTCCTCCGGGCTGCTACCCCGAGCCCCTGGCAGATCTCTTTGCCCTGCTTACAGGTTATTCGCCTTGCTTCACGGGTGCTCCTTTGTAACACAGCCAGCCGCCAATCTGGCCACTCCTCTTCAACCTGCCGCTGTGAGCCGCCTTGCCGGGGTACCATGACCGGCCATTTCTGCTCGAAATCGTTCCGGGGTACCCGTGCTGATGCGTCTTTGAGCCATGCTAAACCGCCGCCGGGCTGCTCCTCGATGGTTGTCGCCGTCGCCGTATTGAAGGGGTCACACACGGACTCGCCCCGCTGCTTGCGAGTCGGTTTACTACCGCCAAATCGCCATCGCCCCCACCGCTGTGGTTAAACCGGCCCCGCTTCTACTTCCGTGGCCGACACCATCGCGGATTCGCCTTAAAGCTGGCCTCGCCTCATCTACGGCAAGCTTTCAATTAGTACAAATCATTGCATGTACATGGATTCCAAAGAAAGACTGGACATAAAGTATAATCAGCTTATACACGGAGCGGAAGATCTGTTAGAAGATTGGAACACAGGGCATATGATGATCTGTTTTGTTACAATGATCTGTTTCCTATGCTAAAGACGATGGTGGTAAACCGGTTGCTTCCACTACTGCGGTCATCACAGCGCGTTGGAACCGCCCTCACTGATATGCTTCTTAGCTAGCGCCCTGAGCCGCCGCCTCCGTTGCGATCCCGGCCTCCACCTCGCCTCCGTAGCGAGCGGCCTCTCGCGCCACCGTACCAACAAGCCGTCGCCGCCTCACGCCCTCGCTGCAGTCGCCTGAGTCGCCTGCGTTTTTGAGCCGCCGTGACCCTGCTGGAGGGGCCTCGCCGTCGCGGAATCGTCTATTTTGCCGCCAGGCCGACCTTGCTTCGTTTTCAAACCGTTTCCGCTCCGGGCCTCTACTCCGAGTCGTCGTCGCGATTTCGAGCTGGTTCCAAGTGACCTTGACTCGGCCTCCTCTGCCTCTGCCACCCGCCGACCCGCGCGCGGAGCAACGCCCTCTGCTCTGCATTGTTCTGCCGCCCGTGTGGATTTGAGATGAGGCCCTTGACCGTCCTTCTCCGGCCGTGTTCTAAGTCGCTGGCCGCCTCGACGCCTAAGCCGCCGCGGCCCTCCGCTGCCGCACTTCGCCTCCGCAGCCGCGCGCTTCGGCCGCGCTTCCGCTCCACTGCGGCCGGCTCCGGAGCCCCGCGAGCTGGCATGTTCGCCTCGCTGCCAGTGAGCCGGCGCCTTCGCCGTTTGACCTCTCTCCGAGCTGCTTCCGACGCGTGGTGCCTTGGCCCCGCCTCGCCATGCAGCGTGCTTCGCCTCCTGTGTCACTATGGCCGCCTTGCCTCTAGGCTGCTGAGCCGCCGCTGTACTCATCATCTCCGCCGGAGCAGGCCTGCCTCAACTCGCCTCCGCCTCGATGTCCGCCGAGCCTCATTTGCATTAGCAGCAGCAGCTCCGGTCAAGTGTCCTAGTTTTCACCCCGTGTCGCGCCGTTTCTACTGCGGCCGCCTCCGAGCGCCCTCGCTGCCTCTGTCAGGCCCTGCTTGCTCAACCCGCCGCCATTGAGCTGCCGTCGCGCTCACCTCTGCATCAACCCGGCTCTGCCGTGCGTCGTTACCGCGCTGGGTTGCCGCTCCAGTCTCGAGCCGCAGCTTCCGACGAGCGCCTCGCGCTGCTGCCTCCTTTGGCGTTGCCCCTGCATTGGGCGTCGCCCGCTCCATACCGCACCGAGCTACTGATGTCTGTGTGGTGTTGCAGATTGCCAAGGGTCAGGTCTTGAGGCCACAAGTAAAAGCTAAGTCAACAAGGCGTTTGTTTGTGCTGCTGCTTTCCACCTTGTCACACAAGGGGTCAATAGAGTTGGTACTGCTCGTTGATGTGCATGTTTCTACTGCTCATTTCAAAGCCTCGAAGAATTTCCACTACTACGAAGTATGCAAACCAATAGACATCAATCATGGAGTGGTCATCTGGTACTAGTTGAGCGAATCAAATTCAGTTACGGGGTGGTACTCGTGGAGTATTGTCTACATAAAGGCCAAATTAACAAGGACACACACGTTCGATGCACTGCTCGAGGGCCATGACCCACTTAAAAACTGGATGGATGCGTGGTTATTTGTTTGGATGTGAAGGCCATCACTCGGTCAAATTGACGTGGAGTCACTTCATCCGAAGAATACATCAGGTGATACCCATCCTATTTATTTCATCTGTATATAATAATCTATCTGCGAACAGTTACTCTACTTTGCAATATTTTAGGCAGGACAATTATTCATTATAACCATGGTTTATATCATGAGTACGGAGCACGCGCTGGCAACGTCCTGCCCGGTATTCGTCCGTGCCACATTACACGGTGAATGGACGCGTGCAAGACGCCGCCCTTACGGCCCGGTTTACATCAGCTTGTCAGGACCGCGCCTGCGTTTGACTCGCCCGTCCGAACCGGCTTACAACATCGAGGGCGGCCCGTTTGTCTGTTCCCGTGGCCGACTCGGCCGTGATTGATTTCAGCTTCACCATGGTGATGATCAACTCGGCGGTGGATAATTACTGGCCTAACACATGAGGTGAAATCCATCAATATATTATATATTATATATTGCTTTCTTTAAAAAAAAGAGCAATTACTCCGGCATGAAAAGTCATCTAATGCAGGACCCTAAACCGCCATATTGGTGCAAATTTAAAGGCCGTCAGAAAATTTCCGGCTTAAAAAGAAGGATTCTGGTTTATAATCCGGCTCAAGGGAAAGCTATATCCCGAAAAGCTTTGAAGCTCTCGGTATCCGGTTTAAGAATTTCCGGTTCAAAAAGAATAAATCTCTCGCAGGTTTGAGTTCTCAGAAAAAGATTACGGGGACTAAAGAGAGTCTGTTGCAGAGCACAGCTCAAACATAGGTGCCCCTTGAGCACAGCTCAGAATATCATTTGGGGGCTTCCTGTCAAACATAGGTGTATTCATCAAAGAGAACATAGCTACTACCCTCTTGATCCGACTATCAAGCCAATATTATCATAAGAGCACAGCTCTGGTTATTTTGGTAATCCGGCTATCAAGCCAATATTATCATAAGGGGCCAAAGAGAGTCTACTGCACAATACATCTCAAACATGGGTATCCCTTGAGCACAACTCACAATATCACTTGGGGGCTATGTTCGAACCATAGTCACACCTCTTGATAGGCTTAAAGCCACCAGGGAAATCACTTGGGGGCTCTGGTCGTATTCGAACCATAGCTTATACCCTCTTGATCAGCATAAGGGCACTAGGGAAATCACTTGGGGGCTCTGGTCGTATCCGAACCATAGCTACACCTCTTGATAGGCATAAGGCCACCAAGGAAATCACTTGGGGGCTCTGGTCGTATTCGAACCATAGCTACACCTCTTGATAGGCATAAGGCCACCAAGGAAATCACTTGGGGGCTATGGGTTCGAACCATAGTTACATCTCTTGATAGGCATAAGGGCACCAGGGAAATCACTTGGGAGCTTGGTCGTATTCGAATCATAGCTACACCTCTTGATCGGCGCAATGCCACAATTATGACTACATGGGGGCTCTAGGTCGTATCTGAACCATAGCTTAAACCCTCTTCATCATACATATACATCATCATATATTGCATCATACGTTGCATCATCATTACATCATCATAGCATGTATCATATGTGCATGGATATACCGGCTTATATGACAGGAACCGTTTTTTCAAACCAGGTTATATTATTCAAAATCTTTAATAGCCAACACGGCTGGATTTTATTATGGTTATCAATAACCAGTATTATGATTAAGGTTTTCAAAGTCGCTTCAGCGCAATGGATATCATTTTATCAATGGATATGATTTATTCTACAATGGAAGGAATAGTCCCGAGTCGCTGCAGGCTTACGACCCGGCACTTGGGGGCTACATTATTCAAGTTGGGATTACATCAAATACACAAGTCTCATGTCGCTGCAAGCATGCACCGTAACACTTGGGGGCTAATGCAAAGTCATTGTTTGCTCACTTATTGGAGACCCGACTCATCACATCGTAATGAGCCGGCCCTTGGGGGCTACCAATTGCTCCTGTCAACAATTCAAGGTACACAAATTTTCATCTATTATTGAAGGATCCACTACTCAGTGGGTAAAGCACAAAGCTCTCAACCTTGTGGACGTGGGTTCAAGCCCCATGATGGGGGTTACATCGTATAATGTTATTCTCAATAAAGTATACATAAAGTCCCAGCTCAATATTATCTTATTAAGCCGGCCCTTGGGGGCTATACGTTGCTATTCAAAGTATACATGATTATATTTACAAAGTCCCTGCTCCTTATTGCATAATGACCCGGCCTTTGGGGGCTACACTGGTTGAAGTTTTTATTGGCATCATGCAATTACAAGTCCCAGGTTGCTGCAAGCAGGACAACCCGGCACTTGGGGGCTATATATGTGGAATACTCATTTCTGACTGGTGATTGAGATGAACAAACTGGATTTCTTCAAAGCTTGTGACATTCATATTGAAGCAAGTCTTAAGTTTTTGCTATGCTACCTTCTTAAGACTTGGGGGCTACAAGTGATAGGCATATAAGAGGTATATTTTCAAGCTTGATGTTAACTACAATTAGGACCAGGTGCCATCAATATTTGTAAACCGGCAACGATAAACCGGCAAGTTTAAGTCTTAAACCGACAAAGTTCTACATTCTTCAACCGACAAAGTTCTACATTCTTAAATCGGCAAAGTTCTAAATTCTTAAACCGGCAAGTTCTACACCGGCTGAAGATCAAATGAGTATTTCAAAGGCCAATATTTTTGTTAAGCATTGGGAGCTGAAGTCAAAGGAGTTATTCTTCACAATATTTCTCCGTGACAAACCAATGTCAGCAAATCGATTATGAAGCTGGTCCATTGACTCAGATTTTATAGAAGAGGGAAGTGACAAGGACTTAAGGATGATCAGGTTCAGTTTAACATGGATAAATTCAAATTAAACTGGGGGCTAATGTCGGGGATATAGCCCGTGGTATGATCCGGCCGGAGTTATAACCCGGCTGGGACTTGGTAAACTGGCAAGCGTTAAGACAGGTGGTAAACCGGTTGGTGTTAAGTCAGACGGTAAACCGGCAGGTTGTTAAACCGGCTGACAGTTAAGACAGACAGGTAAAACAGACAGTTAACCCAGACGGTAAACTGGCCGATGGTTAAACCGGCTGACAGTTAAGACAGGTGTTAAGTCAATCATAACCCGGCAGACAATGTTAAACCGGTAGCCAATGTTAAACTGGCAGACAATGTTAAACCGGCCGACAATGTTAAACCGGCAGACGTTAAGAAGCCCAGGAAGGGAAGTCAAAATAGTTTAAGTCTTAGTCCGAGATGGACTCTACATGTAACCCGCCCCTTTAACTTATATAAGGAGGGGTAGGGCTCCCCAAAGAGGGACAAGAAAAACAACTATCTCTAGGGCTAGACACAAAGAGGAGAGCCGGTTTACGGTGACTCCCTCATGATGATAATGAGATCTAGCCTCAAACAGCATGTAGGGTTGTTACTGGATGATGTTTCCTGGGGCCCAAAGCTGTCTAAATCCCTGTCTTGTGTTGCATCTCTCGATTCCGCTCAACCCCTCTCAAGCTACCACATAGATGTGTTGGCCTCGTGACTAAGTCCTGGCACTAAGAACATCTGCTGTGACAATTCCATGACAGGTACCAAAGTAATCCAGGAGTGGATCACTGGACAGCGGTCAAGAACATCCTGAAATACCTGAAAAGGACTAAAGATATGTTTCTTGTTTATGGAGGTGACAAAGAGCTCGTCGTAAATGGTTACGTCGATGCAAGCTTTGACACTGATCCGGACGATTCTAAATCACAAACCGGATACGTATTGACATTGAACGGTGGAGCTGTCAGTTGGTGCAGTTCTAACCAAAGCGTTGTGGTGGGATCTACGTGTGAAGCGGAGTACATAGCTGCTTTGGAAGCAGCAAATGAAGGAGTCTGGACGAAGGAGTTCATATCGATCTAGGTGTCATACCTAGTGCATCGGGTCCAATGAAAATCTTTTGTGACAATACTGGTGCAATTGCCTTGGCAAAGGAATCCAGATATCACAAGAGAACCAAGCACATCAAGAGACGCTTCAACTCCATCCGGGAATAAGTCCAGGTGGGAGACAAATTTACAAGATACATATGGATCTGAATGTTGCAGATGTTGGGGAACGTAGCAGAAATTCAAAATTTTCCTACATGTCACCAAGATCTATCTATGGAGAAACCAGCAACGAGGGGAAGGAGAGTGCATCTACATACCCTTGTAGATCGCTATGCGGAAGCGTTCAAGAGAACGGGGTTGAAGGAGTCGTACTCGTCGTGATCCAAATCACCGGAGATCCTAGTGCCGAACGGACGGCACCTCCGCGTTCAACACACGTACAGCCCGGTGACGTCTCCCATGCCTTGATCCAGCAAGGAGACAGGGAGAGGTTGAGGAAGACTCCATCCAGCAACAGCACAATGGCGTGGTGGTGATGGAGGAGCGTGGTACTCCAGCAGGGCTTCGCCAAGCACCGCAAGAGATGAGGAGGAGAGAGGTAGGGTTGCGCCAGGGAGAGATCAAATCGTGTGTCTTGCAACCCCCAATACCTCAAGTATATATAGGGGAAGGGGAGGGGCTGTGCCCCCATCTACGGTTGCCTCCCTAGGGGTGGCGGCTGCCCCCAAACCCATCTAGGGTTGCGGCCAAGGGGGAGAGAGGGAGGGCGCACCTAGGGTGGGCCTTAAGGCCCATCTGCCCTAGGGTTTGCCCCCCTCCCCTCTAGGAGGTGCCTTGGGCCTTGGTGGGAAGCGCCCCAGCCCACCTAGGGGCTGGTCCCTTCCCACTATTGGCCCATGTATGCCTCCGGGGCCCGTGGCCCCTCCCGGTGGACCCCCGGACCCCTCCGGTGGTCCCGGTACACTACCGGTGATGTCCGAAACACTTCCGGTGGCCAAAACCATACTTCCTATATATCAATCTTTACCTCTGGACCATTCCGTAACTCCTCGTGACGTTTGGGATCTCATCTGGGACTCCGAACAACATTCGGTAACCACATACAAACTTCCTTTATAACCTAGCGTCATCGAACCTTAAGTGTGTAGACCCTACGGGTTCGGGAACCATGCAGACATGACCGAGACGTTCTCCGGTCAATAACCAACAGCGGGATCTGGATACCCATGTTGGTTCCCACATGTTCCACGATGATCTCATCGGATGAACCACGATGTCGAGGATTCGATCAATCCCGTATACAATTCCCTTTGTCTAGCGGTATTGTACTTGCCCGAGATTCGATCGTCGGTATCCCGATACCTTGTTCAATCTCGTTACCGGCAAGTCTCTTTACTCGTTCTGTAACACATCATCCCGTGATCAACTCCTTGATCACATTATGCACATTATGATGATGTCCTACCGAGTGGGCCCAGAGATACCTCTCCGTTTACACGGAGTGACAAATCCCAGTCTCGATTCGTGCCAACCCAACAGACACTTTCGGAGATACCTGTAGTGTACCTTTATAGCCACCCAGTTACGTTGTGACGTTTGGCACACCCAAAGTATTCCTACGGTATCCGGGAGTTGCACAATCTCATGGTCTAAGGAAATGATACTTGACATTAGAAAAAGCTTTAGCATACGAACTACACGATCTTTGTGCTAGGCTTAGGATTGGGTTTTGTCCATCACATCATTCTCCTAATGATGTGATCCCGTTATCAATGACATCCAATGTCCATGGTCAGGAAACCGTAACCATCTATTGATCAACGAGCTAGTCAACTAGAGGCTTACTAGGGACATGGTGTTGTCTATGTATCCACACATGTATCTGAGTTTCCTGTCAATACAATTATAGCATGGATAATAAACGATTATCATGAACAAGGAAATATAATAATAATAACTAATTTATTATTGCCTCTAGGGCATATTTCCAACAGTCTCCCACTTGCACTAGAGTCAATAATCTAGTTCACATCGCCATGTGATTAACACTCACAGGTCACATCGCCATGTGACCGACATCCAAAGAGTTTACTACTGTCACTAAACTAGTTCACATCATCATGTGATTAAGACTCAATGAGTTCTGGGTTTGATCATGTTTTGCTTGTGAGAGAGGTTTTAGTCAACGGGTCTGCAACATTCAGATCCGTATGTACTTCGCAAATCTCTAGGTCATATTATAAATGCTGCTTCCACGCTCCACTTGGAGCTATTCCAAATGGTTGCTCCACTATACGTATCCGGTTTGCTACTCAGAGTCATTCGGATAGGTGTTAAAGCTTGCATCGATGTAACCCTTTACACCGAACTCTTTATCACCTCCATAATCGAGAAACATGTCCTTATTACTCCAAGGACAATTTTGACCGCTATCTGGTGATCCACTCCTGGATCACCTTTGTACCCTCTTGCCAGACATGTGGCAAGGCACACATCAGGTGCGGTACTCAGCATGGCATACCGTATAGAGCCTATGACAAAAGCATAGGGGACGACATTCGTCCTTTCTCTTTCTTCTACCGTGGTCGAGCTTTAAGTCTTAACTTCATACCTTACAACTCAGGCAAGAACTCCTTCTTTGACTGATCCATCTTGAACACCTTCAAGATCATGTCAAGGTATGTGCTCATTTGAAAGTACCATTAAGCGTTTTGATCTATCCTTATAGATCTTGATGCTCAACGTTCAAGTAGCTTAATCCAGGCTTTCCATTGAAAAACACTTTTCAAATAACTCTGCATGCTTTCTAGAAATTCTACATCATTTCCGATCAACAACATGTTAACAACACATACTCATCGGAAATTCTATAGTGCTCCCACTCACTTCTTTGGAAATACAAGTTTCTCATAAACTTTTTATACACCCAAAATCTTTGATCATCTCATCAAAGCATACATTCCAACTCCGAGATGCTTACTCCAGTCCTTAGAAGGATTGCTGGAGCTTTGCATACTTATTAGCATCTTTCAGGATTGACAAAACCTTCCGGTTGTATCACATATAACCTTTCCTCAAGAAAATCGTCGAGGAAATAATGTTTTGACATCCTATCTGCAAGATTTCATAAATAATGCAGTAATCGCTAATATAATTCCAACAGACTCTTAGCATCGCTACGAGTGAGAAAGTCTCATCATAGTCAACTCCTTGAACTTGTCGAAAAAAAATCTTAACAAGTCAAGCTTTCTTAATGGTGATGCATACCATCATTGTCCGTCTTCCTTTTAAAATCCATCTGTACTCAATAGCCTTACGACCATCGAGCCATTCTGCCAAAGTCTACACTTTGTTTTCATACATGGATCCTCTCTCAGATTTTATGGCCTCGAGCCATTTATCGGAATCCGGGCCCACCATCGCTTCTCCATAGCTCGTAGGTTCATTGTTGTCTAGCAACATGACTTCCAAGACAGGATTACATACCACTCTGAAGTAGTACGCATCCTTGTCATCCTACGAGGTTTGTTAGTGACTTGATCTGAAGTTTCATGATCACTATCATAAGCTTCTACTTCAATTGGTGTAGGTGCCACAGGAACAACTTCCTGTGCCCTGCCACACACTAGTTGAAGAGACGGTTCAACAACCTCATCAAGTCTCCACCATCCTCCCACTCAATTCTTTCGAGAGAAACTTTTCCTCGAGAAAGGACCCGATTCTAGAAACAATCCCTTATTGCTTTCGGTTCTGAGACAGGAGGTATACCCAACTGTTTGGGGTGTCCTATGAAGATGCACTTATCCGCTTTGGGTTCGAGCTTATCAGCCTGAAACTTTTCCACATAAGCGTCGCAGCCCCAAACTTTTAAGAAATGACAGCTTAGGTTTCTCTAAACCATAGTTCATACGGTGTCATCTCATCGGAATTACGTGGTGCCCTATTTAAAGTGAATGTGGTTGTCTCTAATGCCTAACCCATAAACTATCGTGGTTATTCAATAAGAGACATCATGGTATGCATCATATCCAATAGGGTGCAGTTATGATGTTCGGACACACCATCACACTATGGTGTTCTAGGCTGTATTAGTTGTGAAACAATTTCCACAATGTCTTAATTCTGTGACGAACTCGTAATTCAGATATTCATCTCTATGATCATATCATAGATCTTTTATCCTCTTGTCACGACGATCTTTCAACTTCACCCTAAAATTACTTGAACCTTTCAATAATTCAGACTCATGATTCATCAAGTAAATATACTCAACATCTACTCAAATCATCTGTGAAGTAAGAACATAACGATATCCACTACATGCCCCAGCACTCATTGGACTGCACACACCAAAATGTATTACTTCCAACAAGTTGCTTTCTAGTTCTATTTTACTGAAAACGAGGCTTTCAGTCATCTTGCCCATGTGGTATGATTTGCATGTCTCAAGTGATTCAAAATCAAGTGAGTCCAAACGGTCCATTTGCATGGAGTTTCTTCATGCATATATACCAATAGACATGGTTCGCATGTCTCAAACTTTTCAAAACGAGTAAGCCCAAAGATCCATCAACATGGAGCTTCTTCATGCGTTTTATACCGATATGACTTACGTGGCAGTGCCACAAGTAGGTGGTACTATCATTACTATCTTATATCTTTTGGCATGAACATGTGTATCACTACGATCGAGATTCAATAAACCATTCATTTTAGGTGCAAGACCATTGAAGGTATTATTCAAATAAACAGAGTAACCATTATTCTCCTTAAATGAATAACCGTATTGCGATAGACATAATCCAATCATGTCTATGCTCAACGCAAACACCAATCTTGATGGTACAGGGAGCGTACGATATTTGATCAACCTTGGAAATACTTCCAACACATATCGTCATCTCACCTTTAGCTAGTCTCCGTTTATTCCATAGCTTTTATTTTGAGTTACTAACACTTAGAAACCGAACCGGTATCTAATACCCTGGTGCTACTAGGGGTACTAGTAAAGTACACATTAACATAATGTATATCCAATATACTTCCATCGACCTTGCCAGCCTTCTTATCTACCAAGTATCTAGGGTAATTCTGCTCCAGTGGCTGTTCCCTTTATTACAGAAGCACTTAGTCTCGGGTTTGGGTTCAACCTTGGGTTTCTTCACTAGAGCAGCAGCTGATTTGCCGTTTCATGAAGCATCCCTTTTTGCCCTTGCCCTTCTTGAAACTAGTGGTTTCACCAACCATCAACAATTGATGCTCCTTCTTGATTTCTACTTTTGTGGTGTCAAACATCGCGAATATCTCAAGGATCATCATATATGTCCCTGATATATTATAGTTCATCATGAAGCTCTAGTAGCTTGGTGGTAATGCGTTCGGAGAAACATCACTGTCTCATCTGGAAGATCAACTCCCACTCGATTCAAATGATTGTTGTACTCAGACAATCTGAGCACAAGCTCAACAATTGAGCTTTTCTCCCTTAGTTTGCAGGCTAAGAAAATCGTCGGAGGTCTTATACCTCTTGACGTGGGCACGAGCCTGAAATCCCAATTTCAGCCCTCGAAACATCTCATATGTTTCGCAACGTTTAAAAACGTCTTCGGTGCCTCAACTCTAAACCGTTTAACTGAACTATCACGAAGTTATCAAAATGTGTATGTCAGATGTTCGCAACATCCACAGACGACGTTCGAGGTTCAGCACACTGAGCGGTGCATTAAGGACATAAGCCTTCTATGAAGTAATGAGGACAATCCTAAGTTTACGGACCTAGTCCGCATAATTGCTACTATCAACTTTCAACTAAATTTTCTCCAGGAACATATCTAAACAGTAGAACTGAAGCGCGAGCTATGACATAATTTGCAAAGATCTTTTTGACTATATTCAGGATAATTAAGTTCATCTTATGAACTCCCACTCAGATAGACATCCCTCTAGTCATCTAAGTGATTACATGATCCGAGTCAACTAGGCCATGTCCGATCATCACGTGAGATGACCTAGTCAACATCGGTGAACATCTTCATGTTGATCGAATCTACCATACGACTCATGCTCGACCTTTCGGTCTCTTGTGTTCCGAGGCCATGTCTGTACATGCTAGGCTCGTCAAGTCAACCTAAGTGTTTCGCGTGTGTAAATCTGTCTTACACCCGTTGTATGTGAACGTTAGAATCTATCACACCCGATCATCACGTGGTTCTTCGAAACAATGAACTGTCGCAACGGTGCACAGTTAGGGGGAACACTTTCTTGAAATTATTATGAGGGATCATCTTATTTACTACCGTCATTCTAAGTAAACAAGATGCAAAAACATGATAAACATCACATGCAATCAAATAGTGACATGATATGGCCATCATCACTTTGCTCCTCTTGATCTCCATCTTCGGGGCTCCATGATCATCATCGTCACCGGCATGACACCATGATCTCCATCATCATGATCTCCATCATCGTGTCTCCATGAAGTTGCTCGCCAACTATTACTTCTACTACTATGGCTAACGCTTTAGCAATAAAGTAAAGTAATTACATGACGTTTAAGTTGACACGCAGGTCATAAATAAATAAAGACAACTCCTATGGCTCCTGCCGGTTGTCATACTCATCGACATGCAAGTCGTGATTCCTATTACAAGAACATGATCAATCTCATACATCACATATCATTCATCAAATTCTTCTTGGCCATATCACATCACATAGCATACCCTGCAAAAACAAGTTAGACGTCCTCTAATTGTTGTTTTCTTGTTTTACGTGGCTGCTATGGGTTTCTAGCAAGAACGTTTCTTACCTATGCAAAAACCACAACGTGATATGCCAATTGCTATTTACCCTTCATAAGGACCCTTTTCATCGAATCCGTTCCGACTAAAGTGGGAGAGACAGACACCCGCTAGCCACCTTATGCAACTAGTGCATGTCAGTCGGTGGAACCAGTCTCACGTAAGAGTACGTGTAAGGTCGGTCTGGGCCGCTTCATCCCACAATACCGTCAAAACAAGATTGGACTAGTAACGGTAAGAATATTGAACAAAATCAACGCCAACAACTACTTTGTGTTCTACTCGTGCATAGAATCTACGCAATAGACCTAGCTCTGATACCACTGTTGGGGAACGTAGCAGAAATTCAAAATTTTCCTACGTGTCACCAAGATCTATCTATGGAGAAACCAGCAACGAGGGGAAGGAGAGTGCATCTACATACCCTTGTAGATCGCTATGCGGAAGCATTCAAGAGAACGGGGTTGAAGGAGTCGTACTCGTCGTGATCCAAATCACCGGAGATCCTAGTGCCGAACGGACGGCACCTCCGCGTTCAACACACATACAGCCCGGTGACGTCTCCCATGCCTTGATCCAGCAAGGAGAGAGGGAGAGGTTGAGGAAGACTCCATCCAGCAGCAGCACAACGGCGTGGTGGTGATGGAGGAGCGTGGTACTCCAGCAGGGCTTCGCCAAGCACCGCAAGACACGAGGAGGAGAGAGGTAGGGCTGCGCCAGGGAGAGATCAAATCGTGTGTCTTGCAGCCCCCAATACCTCAAGTATATATAGGGGAAGGGGAAGGTCTGTGCCCCCATCTAGGGTTGCCTCCCTAGGGGTGGCGGCTGCCCCCAAACCCATCTAGGGTTGCGGCCAAGGGGGAGAGAGGGGGGGCGCACCTAGGGTGGGCCTTAAGGCCCATCTGCCCTAGGGTTTGCCCCCCTCCCCTCTAGGAGGCGCCTTGGGCCTTGGTGGGAGGCGCCCCAGCCCACCTAGGGGCTGGTCCCTGCCCACTATTGGCCCATGTATGCCTCCGGGGCCCGTGGCCCCTCCCAGTGGACCCCCGGACCCCTCCGGTGGTCCCGGTACACTACCGGTGATGCCCGGGACACTTCCGGTGGCCAAAACCATACTTCCTATATATCAATCTTTACCTCCGGACCATTCCGGAACTCCTCGTGACGTCCGGGATCTCATCCGGGACTCCGAACAACATTCGGTAACCACATACAAACTTCCTTTATAACCCTAGCGTCATCGAACCTTAAGTGTGTAGACCCTACGGGTTCGGGAACCATGCAGACATGACCGAGACGTTCTCCGGTCAATAACCAACAGCGGGATCTGGATACTCATGTTGGTTCCCACATGTTCCACGATGATCTCATCGGATGAACCACGATGTCGAGGATTCGATCAATCCCGTATACAATTCCTTTTGTCTAGCAGTATTATACTTGCCCGAGATTCGATCGTCGGTATCCCGATAGCTTGTTCAATCTCGTTACCGGCAAGTCTCTTTACTCGTTCCGTAACACATCATCCCGTGATCAACTCCTTGATCATATTGTGCACATTATGATGATGTCCTACCGAGTGGGCCCAGAGATACCTCTCCGTTTACACGGAGTGACAAATCCCAGTCTCGATTCGTGCCAACCCAACAGACACTTTTGGAGATACCTGTAGTGTACCTTTATAGCCACCCAGTTACGTTGTGACGTTTGGCACACCCAAAGTATTCCTACGGTATCCGGGAGTTGCACAATCTCATGGTCTAAGGAAATGATACTTGACATTAGAAAAAGCTTTAGCATACGAACTACACGATCTTTGTGCTAGGCTTAGGATTGGGTTTTGTCCATCACATCATTCTCCTAATGATGTGATCCCGTTATCAATGACATCCAATGTCCATGGTCAGGAAACCGTAACCATCTATTGATCAACGAGCTAGTCAACTAGAGGCTTACTAGGGACATGGTGTTGTCTATGTATCCACACATGTATCTGAGTTTCCTGTCAATACAATTATAGCATGGATAATAAACGATTATCATGAACAAGGAAATATAATAATAATAACTAATTTATTATTGCCTCTAGGGCATATTTCCAACAGCAGACCCGTTGACTAAGCCTCTTCCACAAGCAAAACATGATCAGCACCAAGGCTCCATGGGTGTTAGAATCATTACTGTGTAATCTAGATTATTGACTCTAGTAAAAGTGGGAGACTCAAGGAAATATGCCCTAGAGGCAAAAATAAAGTTATTATTTATTTCCTTATATCACGATAAATGTTTATTATTCATGATAGAATTGTATTTACCGGAAACATAACACTTGTGTGAATACATAAACAAACAGAGTGTCACTAGTATGCCTCTACTTGACTAGCTCGTTAATCAAAGATGGTTATGTTTCCTAGCCATTGACATGAGTTGTCATTTGATTAACAGGATCACATCATTAGGAGAATGATGTGATTGACTTGACCCATTCCGTTAGCTTAGCACACAATCGTTTAGAATTCTGCTATTGCTTTCTTCATGACTTATACATGTTCCTATGACTATGAGATTATGCAACTCCCATTTACTGGAGGAACACTTTATGTGCTACCAAACGTCACAACGTAACTGGGTGATTATAAAGGTGCTCTATAGGTGTCTCCGAAGGTACTTGTTGGGTTGGCGTATTTCGAGATTAGGATTTGTCACTCCGATTGTCGGAGAGGTATCTCTGGGCCCACTTGGTAATGCACATCACTATAAGCCTTGCAAGCATTGCAACTAATGAGTTAGTTGCGGGATGATGTATTACAAAACGAGTAAAGAGACTTGTCGGTAACGAGATTGAACTAGATATGAAGATACCGACGATCAAATCTCGGGCAAGTAACATACCAATGACAAAGGGAAAAACGTATGCTGTTATGCGGTTTGACCGATAAAGATCTTCGTAGAATATGTAGGAGCCAATATGAGCATCCAGGTTCCGCTATTGGTTATTGACCGGAGACGTGTCTCGGTCATGTCTACATAGTTCTCGAACCCGTAGGGTCCGCACGCTTAAAGTTCGATGTCGGTTATATTATGACTTTATGTGTTTTGATGTACCGAAGGTAGTTCGGAGTCCCGAATATGATCACGGACATGACGAGGAATCTTGAAATGGTTGAGACATAAAGATTGATATATTGGAAGCCTATATTTGGATATCGGAAGTGTTCCGGGTGAAATCGGGATTTTACCGGACTACCGAGGGTTACCGGAACCCCCCGGAGGTTTAATGGGCCAAGATGGGCCTTAGTGGAGAAGAGGAGGGGTGGACAGGGCAGGCCGCGTGCCCCCTCTCCCTCTAGTACGAATTGGACAAGGAGGGGGGTGGCGCCCCCCTTTCCTTCCTCTCTCCCTCCTCCTTCCCCCTTATCCTACTCCAACTAGGAAAGGAGGGAGTCCTACTCCCGGTGGGAGTAGGACTCCTCCCTGGCGCGCCTCCTCCTAGCCGGCCGCCTCTCCCCCCTTGCTCCTTTATATACGGGGTCAGGGGGCACCTCTAGACACAACAATTGATCTCTTGGATCTCTTAGCCGTGTGCGGTGCCCCCCTCCACCATAGTCCACCTCGATAATATCGTAGCGGTGCTTAAGCGAAGCCCTGAGTCGGTAGAACATCATCATCGTCACCACGCCGTTGTGCTGATGGAACTCTCCCTCAAGGCTCGGCTGGATCGGAGTTCGAGGGACGTCATCGAGCTGAACGTGTGCTGAACTCGGAGGTGCCGTACGTTCGGTACTTGATCGGTCAGATCGTGAAGACGTACGACTGCATCAACCGCGTTGTGCTAACGCTTCCGCTTTCGGTCTACGAGGGTACGTGGACAACACTCTCCCCTCTCGTTGCTTGCATCACCATGATCCTGTGTGTGCGTAGGAAAATTTTGAAATTACTACATTCCCCAACACAAAACTGCCCTAAATGGGACAAATTTTTTACCAATACATGTTGATGCCGCTCCATGATAGCATGCCAAGTTTCATGAATTTCAGACGAGTTTTGGATTTACTAGAATTTAAAAACCAGGCATCTCAACATTTTGTCGGCAATCAACAATGCCCTGGTGTTTGAATTTCATTCCCATCTCTTGCATGGGACCTAGAAATTCACCCAAGGACACACATGTGATTTTTCAACTAACTTTGGTGCACTGGAGCATGTGCTTGTAGTTCAAATTTGAATTATGTACATAAAATGCCTAGAAAACACATTAATGTATAAAAAAGGCCAAACGAACCCTGAAAAATCCCAAGATTAAACACAGCACTCCTTTTGTTCTATGTTGACACTAGAAATTTTTTGAAAGCAATAAAAGGCAACGGATATCGTTCCGTCCCCAAAGGTGGCACGTTCCCTACCGAAACCATCACGCTTGTTGTGAGAAGCTCTGGTTTGTGAGAAGCTCTGGTTTGTGAGAGGCTTATACCCAAACCTGCCCCAAATGGGACAAATGTTTTACCACGACATGTTGATGCTACTCCATGATAGCATGCCAAGTTTCATGAATTTCAGTCGAGTTTTGGATTTGCTAGAATTTAAAAACCAGGCATCTCAACATTTTGCCAGCAATCAACAGTGCCCTGGTGTTTGAGTTTAATTCCCATCTCTTGCACGGGACCTAGAAATTCACCCAAGGACACACATGTGATTTTTCAACCAACTTTGGTGCACTGGAGCATGTGCTTGTAGTTCAAATTTGAATTATGCACATAAAATGCCTAGAAAACATAGTTAATGTATAAAAAAGTCCAAACAAACCCCAAAAATTCCAAGATTAAACACAACACTCCTGTTGTTCTATGTTGACACTAGAAATTTTTTGAAACAATAAGAGGCGACGGATATCATTCCGTCCCCAAAGGTGGCATGTCCCCTACCGAAACCATCGTGCTTGTTTCGAGAAGCTCTGGTTTGTGAGAAGCTTATATCCAAACCTGCCGCAAATGGGAATTTTTTTTACCACAGCATGTTGATGATGCTCCATGATAGCATGCCAAGTTTTATGAATTTCAGACAAGTTTTGGATTTACTAGAATTTAAAAAACCAGGTATCTCAATGTTTTGTCGGCAATCAATAGTGCCCTGGTGTTTGAAATTCATTCCCATTTGTTGCATGGGACCTAAGCATGCACCCAAGGACACACATGTGATTTTTCAACCTACTTTGGTGCACTGGAGCATGTGCTTGTAGTTCAAATTTGAATTGTGCACATAAAATGCCTAGAAAACCGAGTTAATGTATAAAAAAGGCCAAACGAACTCCGAAAAATTCCAAGATTAAACACAACACTCCTGTTGTTCTATGTTGACACTAGAAAATTATTTAAAACAATAAGAGGCAACGGATATCGTTCCATCCCCAAAGGTGGCGCGTTCCCTGCCGAAACCATCATGCTTGTTGTGAGAAGCTCTGGTTTGTGAGAAGCTTATACCCAAACCTGCCCCAAATGGGACAAACTTTTTACCATGGCATGTTGATGCCGCTCCATGATAGCATGCCTACTTGGATGAAGTGTTTGCGTTGAAACAAGAGAACAGAAACGGTTCAACTTAACAAGACGTGTGTGTTGTTAGATGGGATTGCATACAGGACAACATATATATATATACACACACACACACATACACACTTATAAGGACATGCTTGCATAACCAAATTAAACATCCACTTACATAGGTGGCTACTACAATGATGGCATTTGCACACACCAAAGTAAACTATTACATGCATAATTACATAGGTGGCTACTACACACATGACATTTCCACACACCAACAATAAAGTAAACTATATATTACATGCATGATTAACTAGCATAAATGATCATCTGATCATCATCTGCTTGTGGCTCGATCCGGGCTCGTCGATTTTGGTAACGAGGCACCTCCTCATGTCAACGATCCACATGTGCATCTCGTAGCATGTGTAAATGCTCTTGGTCGCGAACCTGAGGTGAGGTTCATCAGTTGCCGCATCCAGGCCCCGTGCCAGGATACGAGACTTGTTCTCTGGGCATCCTGCTTCATCTTTTCGTAGTAGGGGTCGATGATGGCTGAGGCGAGTTCGACCAGGGAGTCCTTCTTCGTGCTGCCCCAGACCCTAGAGTGGTCACGGATTTCGACAAGGTTCTTGCAGGCCAAGCCCGTAACACGGAGCGCCTTTACATCGTTGGTGGTTTCCACCGTGGCAAACTTGTAGTCGAAGCTGTTGACAAACCTTTTGAAACGGTCGCAAGGCTCTGTGGCCATGCAGTAGTGGTAGATGAGGACATGATGGCCCACGCACAACTGGGCGACGGCAACCTTCTGATCTATGCTGGGACTACCGGTGGTGTACTAGAGGTCGATGCCGACCACCTTGTACTTGTCTCGAGCAAGCAACTGCTCAACACCGTTGATGTAGTCGTCCACCACGGTCGGGTCGATGGTGTACACCACCGAGAGATCCGTCTCCCTCGCGTGGGTCTCCACTCTATGCTCGCCGAACTCCATTGGAGCGCCGCTGGACATCCCCTCTCTACGTGTCGTCGTGGGTGTTCTTGTTGTGTTGTGGGGCACGATCGAAAGGTTGAAGAGACTAAGGTTATAATGGCCGCGGGAATTAAAGGGGAAGCCGGACGGCCAGGAATATCGGTAGGCCTTGATGGCAGTTCTAATTTGCAGCCCGTAACTCCATCGTGCTGCACGTAACTGCATCGCATGGCAACGCGCGCTATGCAACCACATGCATATGGGGCCCCCGACGTGATCGTGTGCATGCCCAACCGCTGGCGGAGCGCGCGCCGAGGGACGCGAGCAGAGCACTCTGCGGTCGCCTCAACGGCGATCAACCATCTCTATCTCTATTCTTATAAAGACTGAGTTGCTAATGATGGTGTGCCTGCCATCGTGTAATATAGACCGTCTGATCTATATCTGACGGTTAGAAAGCAAACTATGACAATTTTGCAAAAAGATACCCGTACCTCTCTCCACACTTGCAGATAAGCACTTCTCTCGTTCATTATTTCTCTCACAAGATAAACTACTCATACAAATGTATCTTGATGTTCCGTGCAACGCACGGGCATCTTGCTAGCATATATATGCATATAGCAGTTGAACACACAAGGAAAAGCTGTCCACAAGCCGAGCGCGCCGACGGACGCGAGCAGAGCGCGCCAACGGACGCGACAGAGTGTGCCGCAGTGCCTAACGGCGAGCACAGCGCGCCGCGGCACCTAACGGCGAGCAGAGCTTGCCGAGGGACGCGAGCAGAGGACAACACAGTGATACGTGGCAAATAAGACAAACTATGCGAGCGGTGTCGGAGACATCAAGCACGAATCAGATTAGAGTTGCGTGTGCGATACGTGGCATACAGTTGATCCATCCGAGCTGTTTGTGATGGAATAAGCCGTTTGTGTTGTGGGAAAATGCTTGCTGGTATATAACCTTAAATTTAACCAAAACAGTGTTAATGCATGTTACAGAAATTGTATAGCTGGAAACTATATTCAAATACGACTCCAACGATATAATCTTTGGCGACATGCATTCGTATTTTATTAGTTAAATCCTACTTATATACCAGGACGGGGGTATAGTAGGTAATTAAATCGCAAACGTTTTTTTATTAAACGTGTCCTCTCGCACGTCTTGTCAACCCGCTGCCGCAGACGGCTTACAACGCAAGCTTGCGCAGTGCGCGGGGGCATTCTTTTGACCAAATGGTGGCGCCAATGAATCGTCGGTGAGCCCGTTCCCGCACAACCTTGCAGGTTCCCGCGCAAGCTTCCCGCCCAACTCAGTGAAATCCCCCAAAATCGCAATGCTTACCAGCCTGCTATAAAAACCCTCATGGCCGGCGAGTCCTGCGTCGCATTTTCCCCTCCCTTCCTGTAGCTTATCTCGTCTACTTCTCCCACAATCGCCAATGGCACAGGTCCGTCGTCTTCGCTCAGCCACTCCGCCATCATCATAGGACAGCTCCAGCTGGGAGGCTACACCGCGGCGGCGGCGTAGTCCCCAGCGTAGTGTAGTGCACGTGGCGTGCATGTTGGGTGTGCACAGAACACCCACCACACGCTCTGCCGCCGCTGCCCGTCGGCAGCTGTTGCCGGCCGCCGTTGCCGCCACACCACCGTCGAAAGCCAGGGCCATCTCCCGCTCCGCCGCCGCGGCCCGAAGGCGGGAGGTGGCCGTCGTGGCCGCCACCCCACTGTCGGCCACCGTGGCCATCACCCGCTCCGCCACTACGGCCCGAAGGCGAGAGGTGGTGGTCGTGGCCGCGATCCCATCGTCGGCCGCCGTGGCCGCCAGCCCATCGTCGACCGTTGGGATTATCACCCGCTCCGCCGCCGTGGCCCGAAGGCGAGAGGCGGAGGTGGAGGCGCGTGTTCCTGCAGAAGGAGGATGAGCACCTTGTCGAGCACGCAAAGAGCCTTACCGCAGCTATGGCTGCAGCACACGTCGACGCAGAGGCGAGGAATCAGGAGATCTACGAGCAGTCCGGCCGCTTCAAGAGGGATCGCCTGGAGCGGCAGTGGGCGTTTGAGCTGGCGAGCGTCGATGAACGTGCAGCACCGGCAGGCACCGTATTGCATTTGTCCAGCTCGTTGGTAGGCTCCTCCTCCTCCTCTGCCTCTTACTGAGGGGGTGAGCGTGCTCGACAGAGGAGAGGCTGCCGGAAGTAGCACAAAACCCCTTCATGGTAGTAGTATTTAGGGGCAATTTTGTTCAGTTCATTTGACTATAGATGTGTGGTCGAACTGTACAACGTACTTAAAATTAGCTAGTATATATAGTTGAACTAGCTATTTCAGCACATGGTTGGCAACAATTGGGGAGAAGTTTGGTCGGTTCAGCTGTCGAGTTGAACTGTTTGTATAAATTAAGAACGACTACTTAATCTATGAATGAAATCTATGCTTAATTACTGAACTTTAGTTGCAAAAATTAGATAGTGCTAATGATTTCTAGCTGCATATTTTGACAAATCGCAGTGTTACAAGGATTGACAAATGGCAACGTTACTAGATCTACAAATGTAAATCTTTTCAGTTTGACAAATGACAACATATCCAATAATTGTTTGTACGTGGTTGCACACGGGTCATCCAAAACAACCGTTTGCGTTGAAGGGATGCACAAATCCTGGGCTGCTCTCACTTTGCATATGGGTGTTCTATCTAAAACGTTTTCGATCAAGAGCTGCACAAATCCTTCTCGGCATATTTTCCCTTGGCTTCCTAGGGAAGCTGTCAGTTTGCATATGGGTGTTCTAACTAAAACGTTTGTGATTAGTGTTTTATATTTAAAAACTGAATTAAACTGGGGAAACTGAATTAAATATGGGGAAGCTGACAATTTTTTACCACGACATGTTGATGCCGCTCCATGATAGCATGCCAAGTTTCATGAATTTCAGACGAGTTTTGGATTTACTAAAATTTAAAAACCAGGTATCTCAACGTTTTGCCGGCAATCAACAGTGTCCTAGTATTTGAAATTCATTCCCATTTCTTGCATGTGACCTAATCATGCACCCAAGGACATAAAATTTGTTTTTTCAACCAATTTGTATGCACTGGAGCATGTGCATGTATTTCAAATTTCAATTATGTACATAAAATGCCTAGAAAACCCTGTTAATGTATAAAAATGCCCAAACGAACCCTGAAAAATTCCAAAACTTAACACAACACTCCTGTTGTTCTATGTTGGCACTAGAATTTTCTTAAGCAATAAGAGGCAACGGATATTGTTTCATCCCCAAAGGTGGCACGTTCCGTACCGAAACCATCACGCTTGTTGTGAGAAGTTCTGGTTTGTGAGAAGCTTATACCCAAACCTGTCCCCAAATGGGACAAAAAATTTACCACGGCATGTTGATGCCGCTCCATGATACCATGCCAAGTTTCATGAATTTTAGATGAGTTTTGGATTTACTAGAATTTAAAAAGCGGGTATCTCAACATTTTGCCGGCAATCAACTGTGCCTTGGTGTTTGAAATTCATTCCCATTTCTTACATGGGACCTAAGCATGCACTCAAGGACCCAGATTTGATTTTTTAACCAATTTATATGCACCAGAGCATGTGCATGTAGTTTAATTTTGAATTGTGCACCTGAAATGGCTAGAAAACCAGTTTAATGTATAAAATGTTCAAACGAACCCTGAATAATTCCAATTCTTTTACGACGCACATATAGTTGCATGTTCACTGCGGATAAAAGGTCTAGCAATTCAAACAGCGTCCATTGCCACTGTGACCCCATTATGTAATTCAAATCAAGTAGATCCCACACAGTTTATTATCACCAACCGTGTGAGATGTAGTACAAAATATCTTAGAGCATCGTCGGTGTATAATACGCCTATGGCTTACACGAGAAGGTGCCCCGCCTACAGTCCACAGCCGGCGTGTCAAGCACACTAGCTCGCTCCCCAAGTACTCCCGCCTTTGCATCCCTCGCAATCTTGAAAATATTACGGTCTCGTAATCTCGAAAATATCTACCGCCTGGAAGGTTTTAATGTTTGATAGCACACAATTAGTATGTGCGGACCGTGTGTGATGTATGTTACTCCTGCTCTGCTTCAGTCCCTTGATTCAAATTTTCAGTAGCCCCGACATTTTACTCCCGCCTCTGCATGCCTCGCAATCTCAAAAATATCTGCTCGCCCTTGATCCAAATTTTCAGTAGCCCCGCCTTGTTACACCCGCCTACTAAAATTTCCAGTTGCCACAGTATTTCCTCAAACACCACCTTGCCCCCCCCCCGTCCCCCTCCACACACCCCCCCAAACCTCCGCTCACACAGACACACACAACCCTCGAAACCATTGGTAGGTCGCCGCCATCGCCGGTGCCTCCATCCTCAACCTCTGTCTGTGTGACGGGGAGCTCGAGGAGCCAATGGCCAAAAAGAGGTTTATCACGGCCTTTTCGCCCGACGCCGGCGAGGTGGCCGCCGATGTGTCCCCGTCGTCCTCCGCGGGCTCGATCCGCCGTCACCGGTCCCCCAATCCTCCCGCCGTCGCGCCCCTACGCCGGTTTGAGGACTTCCCCGTCCTCCCTCGGACCCGGCAAATGACAAGGTCCTACCTCAGGGTCCGGCAGCGGCAGTTGGGGAAGTGGGTCGCCGAGATTACAGATCAGGAGACTCACACCCGCCGGTGGCTCGGTAGCTTCCACACGGCCGAGCTCGCGGCCATGGAGTACGACCGCTGGCAGGTCCGCTACCACGGCGTGGCGGCTAGGCTCAATTTCCTATTTGGCACACGTCCGGTCGACCTCGTTCCACCGGAGCTAGGGGTGGTGAGCTCGGCCATGGCACGGGAGGACCGCGAGGCGTGGGAGCGCCTCGAGGTCGAGGCTGCCGACAAGGCCTACATGCAAGAGCTCCGCCGGCAGCACCCGGAGCTCGTGGAGGCGGAGCGGGCGATCTTTGCCGGCGCGGAGGGTGGCGAGGTTATCGCGCTCTCCTTCGATGATGAGGTCGAAGGCGGCGAGGACGGCGGCGCGGAGGGCGGCGAGGTTATCGCGCTCTCCTCCGATGACGAGGTCGAAGGCAGCGGCGACAGCGGCGAGCTGGGCCTCGAGGACGAGGAGATCGACGTCGATGAGTGGAGGAGTGCCTTGCCCAACAACCCCGACGACGGAACCGGCCCGGACCCGGCTCGCGGCACACCGTACATGATGAGGAAGGATTGGCTCAACCTCTACTTCGACCGAAAGTAGTTTAGCTTAGTCTAAATTTATGTTTTATGTTCGGTTATGCAAAACTATGTATGTTTATGTTTAAATGCATGCTACTTTCGGTTGAACTTGGTTTGAACTTGATCAAATTGAAGTTTACAACCTTAACTTTAGGGGATCGACTAGAAAAGGCCAAAAATTGTTGGAGTGTATATATATATATCCACTAAGGGTTTTAGTCCTTTAACTTTTTAAGGATCGCCTAGAGATGTCCTTATGACTTGTTTATTTCAGTACTTCACAATGTGATGCTCTATATGTGCAACTATTTGCCGTGCGGTTCAATTTCATCAATAAAAGTTTCAACAATACCACTATGAATTATGATATTTGGTTGCTGTTAAGGATATTGCAGTTAGCATGCCTTTTCGTTCTTTTAACAATAACTAGTGTACTGTAGACCTGCACAATACCACTTTG
The DNA here is from genome assembly GCF_056163025.1 of Triticum urartu. Classification (NCBI taxonomy): domain Eukaryota; kingdom Viridiplantae; phylum Streptophyta; class Magnoliopsida; order Poales; family Poaceae; genus Triticum; species Triticum urartu. Next base: position 568,830,984 of record NC_141879.1, on the reverse strand, counting down.
AATGACTATTTGCTTGTTTTTAAATGTTATGCCTGATGCAGTTAACACACCTTTCCACTTCTTGTTTTGCTTAACTAGCGTGCTTAAGCCTGCACACTGAAGCTATCATCTGCAGATTATGTTGTCTACCATGGATATATTTGGTTGATGTTTAGCCTGTTGTGCTTAACATGACTTTATATGTACTCATGCAAGACAATATTGAGAACGGCGTTGTTTTCCATCGAGGTTAGTTTCATCGCATTGCTTATATGTACTCACTGTTCAGGATATCGGTAGTTGGTACCATATAGCCTGGGGCTGATAAGGGATTAATCGTCGAATCAGACATTTCACTGAATATATCTATAACCATTTATCAATAGGTTAACTGGGGTCATATTTAATATATCTGAGGCTACATAGCAACATGCATTGTACTGAATGACTAAATATGCAATCCCAAGCTACATAGCAACAAGGAAGAGTGTTACCTTAATGTTCTGATGATGTACATATATACATGTAATAAAATCTCATATAATTGGATGGAGGGAGTGTTGTACTACATCATTTTTCAATTGTTTTTAGCTTTTAATATTAACTTGGTGCTTTTAGGTACATATATCATTGCCAAAGATCCACACTTTGACCTTTTCTGCCTATGGGGCAATGAGATATTCATGAATCAGCATCAAGTGAGGAAACTGATAAAGATTGTTATTAAAATGGGTCAAAAGATGTCAATCGAACTATTCGTTTACACTTTATGCAAGACAACAGTGAACTGCAGGATGGTAAGTAAGAACCCTGTAGCCTTCTTTTTACTGCCCGTAATGAGTTGTGTTAGATGACAATATCTGAATCTTTTTTCTTTTGCAGCGGATCCTGGAGCAGTTCACTCAAGATTACCTCTAAACTAGATGATTGGCGGCTGACCATCACAAGGGGTTGGACTAGAGTCCTGCATGTCTTCTGCATCCAGTAGAGCACAATAGGGCCATTCCGCTTCACCTTGTTTGGCAACCGGAATGTCTATCGCCTCTTTCTTTACCATCTGTAATAGTACAGTATAGAACCCTGGTTCATCATTCTTTATTTGGTGCTTATGTAATTCTTAAACGTATGTACCTGTGAATCGAATAATGCATTGGTTGTTTGAACCTGATGGATATGAATAAAGCTATAGCTTACTTTCAAGTTTAAAGTAGGTACAATTTTGAATAACAGCAATTAAATTAGGGTGAAATTATGTTGTGCAGGTCATTACAGCACACACGGTTGGTAAAACACAAACGTTTGCGATATACACCATAATCCGAGACGGTTCACAGAGAGGAAACATGTGCAAGCATGCACACAGTTGCCGTTTGCAAAGCATGTGTGATGTCAGACACTATCACATACGGTGCGGGAAAACTAAATGTGTGTGACTGTCTACCTATCGTACACGATTTATAGTCATGAACTGTTTGTGATGTGCCAGGCATCATAAAACTCCCATGCCTGGAATCTGCCTGGAAAGCTACCGTGCCTGGAATCTGCCTGGTTTTTAGGTAAAACCACAAAACTCCGACTGCGATGACAATGCGAGCACAAACGAGTAGCAAGGATGAAGCGTTTGGGATATTCGAGATATCGAAAACGGTTATATAGGGACAACTGTATGCATCAAGGCTCCCTATCCCTGACGGCTTCTGGGTCATGTGGGAAGGACCCCCCCTATCACCCACACTCACTTGGCGACGGTTCCAAATGTCGTCGCGGAAAGGAGTTAAAAACCATTTGTATAGCACCGACGCGTACCAGTGTAAGGAATATGTATTTGACATTAAGAAAGCAATAGCAATAAACTGAACGATCATATGCTAAGCTATCGAATGAGTCTTGTCCATCACATCATTCTCCTAATAATGTGATTCCGTTATCAAGTGACAACACATGTCTATGGTTAGGAAACCTTAACCATCTTTGATCAACGAGCTAGTCTAGTAGAGGCTCATTAGGGACATGGTGTTTTGTTTATGTATCCACACATGTATCTAAGTTTCCAATCAATACAATTCTAGCATGCATAATAAACCTTTATCATGAATAAGGAAATATAAAATAACAACTTTATTATTGCCTCTAGGGCATATTTCCTTCATCTCCAACCTCCAAGAGTAACAAGATCAAGGGGTATTTGCTCAATAAAAAATCCTTTCATAGAGAGAAGGGGAAGAAGTGGATATATCACTTGATTGGAGAAGCTCTCAAGATCTCTCACAAATCCCTTCAGGATCTCAGATTTGGTGTGTGAGGATGTGAGAGAGTGTAGTGTGTTATAGGGTTAGCTCAAAGTGAATGGTCAACCTTCTCCCAGAGTGGAAGAAGGATATTTATAGTGGAAGTGCTAAATGGTCGTTGGAATCACTTGACATGGGAACTTACCGGACGTCCAGAGGCAAAATAGCCACCAGACGTCCAACATAATTGCCGATCATCTGGCCGTTGGTACGTGCAAACAGCAGGTTGAAGTGTAAAGATTACATAGATGGAGTATTGTCGGACGTCTAATATTTACCGGTCGTACAGTGCCTTGAGAGGTACCAGACGTCCGATGAGTACTAGAAATCTGACAATAGGGTTCTGTTGAGGGTCTACCAGATTTTCGGATGGGACCGATCGTCCGTTGGTAGTAGGGGCCGAACGTCCGGTGGGAACATACTTTAGTCACACGGATAAACTAGATTTTGATCGGATTTTCATCATTTTGGTTCTGTGGTGAGACACCGGATTCCCATAGGGTACTGGACATCCAATGAGCAGTGACTGGTCGGACGTCTGGTAACTATTGGTCGTCTGGTGAACTAGAGACAAAACAGAACAAGCCCTAGGCGAAAATCTAGGACAGTAGGGTGGAGAGTCTAGGGCAATATTGTGTATGTAAGAGCAGAGTATCTATGGGTTTTGAGCAAGTCATTAACGAGTACCGATGATCTCCTCTTAATAGTGCGAGATCCCTATACTCAAGAGCAAGTAGGAAAAAGCCTAAGCTATTTGTCTTATATCTTCGTTCTTGAGCAATACACTCTTAGTAGTCATGACCCACACATCATTCCTTGAGTAATAAAACCTGAGATATACTTGACAAACGTGATTAGTCACCTATATGTATATTATCATCAACATTCAAATATGATTAAGGGCATGATTGCACTTTCATCACCTACCCCCTAGTTCATATAGATACAGGGGAGGTCTAGCGTTATAGTAAGGTTGGCTACGTATAAGGTAACCGTGTTGTAGACGACATCTAAGTCTTGGAGTATGCGCCAAGTCTTCATAACTATTCTTTTCATGTGCCATAGGTCGCCTTGATGTGGCCCACTAGTGAACCAGCATGGGGTCCTAGGCTTAACCCACCTGGCTGGGAGATGACTTGGTGAGTTACCCTTAGTCTGGGACACCATCGGTAGCCCCTGAAATGGTCTTCAAGTTGGATACACTCCTTGATCTTCCGTGTTGTTCTTCGTCTTGGGTCATCTTTCTTGAAAGCTGGTTCAACGAATATGTGATAGTCTGGCTTAGAGATGATAGACTACTCATATCAATAAGAAATTCCTTCTTTTTCGGGAGCGCATTCAAAAAGAACTCTCAAGTTAAGCGTGCTTGGCTTGGAGTAATTCTAGGATGGGTGACCGACCGGGAAGCTGGTCCAGATGCGCACAAGTGAGGACAATGTGCGCGGGAAAGACTAGTATTGATCCGTAGGGCTAGTCTAGATCTCGCCAGGAGTAACGACCACCGGCGGGTGTGTCGAGGGCGTTACAAATCAGTATTAGAGCCGACCCCTGCGGTTACATGGATGTTTGCGAGTCAGGTGCGCAGTCATGTTGTGCATGACGTTTGTGACCCATCGTGGCACACGCCATGGCACATATGCCGGACTGCTCACACAGATGTATGTGCCAAGAGGGAACATTCCTGTGCTCGACGAGGACGTCGGTTTCTTTGAGTGAGGATGTATGTGATAGCCTGGCTTATTAAGAATGATAGACTACTCATATCAATAAGGAATTTTTTTTTCCGAGAACCTATTCAAAAAAAAACTCCCAAATTAAGCATGCTTGGCTTAGAGTAATTTTAGGATGGGTGACCAACCGGGAAATTGATTCTGATGCGCGCGGATAAGATAAAATGTGTAGAAAAGATTAATATTAATCTATAGGGCCAATCTAAATCCCCGCATATTTTTCCGCGCAACCTTGCCTCAACTGTAAATTACTCCCGCGCTTGGCCCGGGATGAAATCCTAGCCTAGCTATGGCAACACATGCCGGTCTCATCTATCATACCACGTGGCCATGCAACACCCCTGACTTGTCGGTCAACATAGCATGAGTGAGTGGGTTGGGGTCCCAACATCGTCACATCCTATCATTTAATCAAGGGGAAAATGGTAATATTGAGTGGGTCTCATCTAAGTAAGAAATGAGAAAGTTTCACAGAAAATGTGAAATTTGGTTCCAGAATATATTATTTTAATTTTGTGTATCTAATTACAAAAGGTGAAAAAATAACATTGGTGCAACAAAAAAATTCAAGATATTCGTTCAATTTTCAAAGTGTTCATGCATTTTAGAAATGTTCATGCAACTTTAACAAATGTTCACATATTTTCAGTAAATGCTCATAAAGTGTTCACATATATTCCAAAAATATTCATATCATATAAAAAGTTCCATACAGTTTTAAACATGTTCATGCAATTTTGAGAAAGTGTTCACGACTTTAGAAAAAAAAAATCGATATACTTGTAAAATGTGTCAAGTTATTTTTGCAAAAATATTCATGTAATTTTTAAAAAGTTTTCGTGCATTTTAAAATGTATGTATAATTTTGAAAAGGCATTCACATGTTTTCTAGAAACACCCATATAGTTTAAAAAAAGTGTTGATGCATATAAAATGCTTATGTACTTGTCAAATGTCAGTAATATAGAACAAAAATAAATAAAAGCACAACGCAAAAAAAAGAATAAAAGAATAACAATATGAAAATAAAGAAATGGGAAATGAAAGAAAGGAAAATGAAATATAGAAATGATTATAATTTAAAAATAAGAAAAAAAATACATCAATGAAGAGAGAGAGAGAGAGAGAGAGAAATCTGACAGAAATAAACAACCACTATGACTGGAGAAAACTGGTACAACCCAAAAATGGAGAAACAAAACCAAATACTGCCACCATAAAACCAAAGCTGACCCGATCGAAAAATAAAACCAAGGCCAAGTTGGGCCGGCCCACTAAGCATGCATCGTAGGCGTTGGATGCCAAAAAAAAAATCTGGGCAGTCCAGTCCGAATTTCAGAGTTGGTTTGGTGAACCGCATTGGAGTTGTCCTTGTCTCCAAAGAGCGCGACTATGTCTCGTTTGATGCGAGACAGTAGCACGTCTCGCGTCAAGCAGCCGCCATAATGAGCCGGCCTAGCGCGGACCACGGGCCTTCAACTCTCTCTTCTTTCATCCTTTTTCATGTTTTTGCATTTGTTGTTTACTTTATTTTTTACTTTTCCTTATATTTTGAAACATTCCAAATATATCTACTATAAAAAAATACTTTGCATACTATTTAAAAAAATGTTAATCACGCATTTGAAAATTGTTAAACGTGTCTATCATATCTTACCACAAAACTTGTTAAGGCTTCCTAAGCTTTTAATGGTTTAAAAGTTATCAAAAAATATGAAATAAATAGTAGAGCATCACTCTAATGTAATAAGATGATACAATAGAGTGATTGTCAAATATACATTTGTGAGACATCGGCAAAAAACACAATGATTCCAGCACACTGCGACATAAATATTTATTGAACTAATTGTTTTTTTGTCCAGGGCACATATACTCTTATTTTTTTTCAATCACTCATTGGATCATGTTATATTATAGGTGTGTTGTTTTAGTATTTTTTTGTCAGGATTTTTGGGAACTTGTACACCATCGAAAACCTTAAGTAGTTATGTGGTAAGATATGATAGAAAATCCTACTCCTGTATATATATAATGTTAATCATGCATTTTAAAAAATGTTAAACGTATATATAAAAAATATTCCTGATGTATGAAAAATGTACAATGTGTATGGAAAACAGTAGACATAAAAAGAAATACTCCATCTGTCCCATAATGTAAGACACTTTTTGACTCTATGCGTCTTACTTATGGGATGGAGTAGTATGTTTAAAAAAATGTTAATCATGTATTTAGAAATGTTAAACGTGTTTATAAAAAAGTTCTCAATGTATAAAAAAATGTAAAATGTGTATGAAAAATAGACATGAAAAGATATGTTTTCAAAATATTTAATCATGCATTTGAAAATTGTCAAATGTGTATGTAAAAACTGTTCCTGGTGTATATATACGACAAATGTAGAATGCATATGAAAAAAATGGCATCAAGATACATGTTAAAAAGCTGTTAATAATGTATTTGAAAAAAAGTTCATCATGTACCTACTTTTTTCCTAGAACGTAGAAAATTGTTTGCATAAGTTAAAGGAAATGTTTATTGCCATTCAAAAAAAAGTATGTTGCATTTTATATAAATATTCACGTGTTCCCAAAATATCTGTGAAATTTTGGAAAGTATTTATAAAATGTCCCTGTAGTGTTAAAAAATGTCTATTTCCATTGAAAATGTTCAACGTGTAGTTGAAAATGTGGACCATGTATTATAAAAAAGTGTTCAAGACCATATGTTAAAAAGGAAAATGTATATTGTGTAATTGAAAAATGTTCAACGTGTATCAAAATAATGTTGCATGAGTATATTAAAAATGTATATTATGTACTGAAAAAAGTAGACATGTGTTTAAAAAAACTGTGTAACTTACAAAAGAAAGAATAAAAGGAAAACTGAAGAAAAAACAAAAAACAATGAAAACGGAGAAAGAAACAAAGAAAATATATAAAAAAGAAAGAAACGAAGAACCAGTGAAAACTGAGAAGGAGACGAACAAAATATGTGAAAAAGGAAGAAAAAAGAAAGAAAAAAAAGGAACCAGCGAAAACTGAGAACAAGATAAAGCAACTCAGGTGAAAAACAAAGAAAACCAAAAACCGGAGAAAATGAGTGAAGAAACACAGAAAACCAAAGAGAACAGAAAAGGAAAAAATCTACAAAATACAGAGCCAAAGCCAGCGACCGAACAGAACCACTAGTGTCTCGATTGAAACCCAGTAAATGAATAAAATACGAAAAATGGGCCAGCTCTGTAGCTACACGCGGGCAGAATACTTCAGGGGAGATGCACGCCTCACGTTCTCCAAGTGGCATATAGAACCTTGGAAGAATAAGAGGTCCCGTTGCAAACTACAACACTCTTCCTACAATTGGACTTAAAGCAAGACAATTTATTGTCTTCCCTTGTAGAGACGAGCACAACGATTTTCTTGGTGTATCTATTGTGGTGATTGAAGAACTGCTTGATCCGGTCAGTTTAGAGGTGATGACATGCAATGAGGCAATTGCTGCAGCTCAAGATCTTAATAGCACACCCGCAAAAAAAAGAAGATCTTAATAGCACGACTGTTAGTTGCTTCAAACTGTGTGGAGATGGTTACCAATTTTCATAACAAGGCCCCATGTGCGTACGTGATGATTTTAAGGGAGATTGATCATCATTCTAGGGCACTTCATGAGGTGTCAATTGTCCATGAGAACAATGATTCAAATGACGAGGCTCATAGCCTAGTTAAGACAGCAACTGCCCTCAATTCAGGTTGTCATATTTGGGTTGGCATACTGAATGAATAAAAACCCATTTTCCACTCAAAAAACCTTTATATTAAATCTTCAAGAGAAAAACATTGTATGAAAAAATACTTTGTAGGAATACATCGTGCTTGACTAGTCGAAACTTCGGGTATGGAACACAAGAATGTGAAAATAATGTTCTATTTTTGGCCCTTGATTTATGGGAATCGTTTTTGGCCGGGGCGCCGGCCGAACCGTTCCGCCAGACTCGTCCACGCGCGCGCTGCAGCAAGTCAAGTCGCGACACGTGGGGTGGTGGGCCCCAATCACACGGCCTTATCCCCTTCTAGCTTTCTCTCCAACTGCTCGTTCGTTTCTTCTATGTCTTCTCTCTCTTCTCATCTTGCAGATCCCGCCTTGCTGGCGTTCTCCCGAGCTGCCGTCCCCTCGCGGCACCAGCAGCTACCCTTCTCCGCTTTTTGGTGCGACAGGGGCTCCCTGGGAAGGTGCTGGGACCTCATCGTGCTGACAACCTCCATGGATGATGACCACGACGGTGGCTGCACACACAGCGAGCAGACGACGGTGCTGGAACCAGCATAGTTTTCTGCTTCTTTTTTGTCCTTCTTCCTTCTCCCTCTATTCCCTTTCCTCCTCCTCTCTTCCCTTTTTGCTGCAACCAGCGACAGGCCAAACACGGGGAGGACCGAGGTGCCCGTGCTACAACCATGGCCACAGGGAGGAGCTGCAACCGCGGTATTGGGAGAGTTGCAAACGGCGTTTTCCCATGCTACAACCATGGACACAAAAGGCTATATCCAGTAGATAAAAAAGGTTCAACCAGACAACGAAATACAGGAAAAGCTACAACCGGTTGACAAAAATCTTCAACCCGCAGATGAAAAAGCTTCAACCGGAGATTGAGAAATCCTCCTCGACGATGCCCATGACGTCTCTCTATGTTTTTGCTGCAACCGCAGAGTAAAAAGCTGCAACCCTTTGTGAAAAAAGCTTCAATTAGCACGGTGGAAAGCTTCAATCCGCGAGAAAAGCTTCAACATGCATAGAAAAAGCTTCAGCCGATGAGATAAAAAGCTTCAACCTGACTCGCCAATGGCAGCGAGCAGCGGCGTTGAGAGCTCCGTCGGCGACACGACAGTGCAGCGACGATGGCGGCTGCTAGGTGCTGCAACGACAGGGGGTGCCGGTGTGCTTCAAGACGGTGCCATCTTTTTCTACGAGGGGTGACGGGCTTTCTGCTGGACCAGGAGGTCCAGGCGAGGGGGCTAGTCGCCGGCGGCAGGAGCGGCTGGGGTGGGGGCGCGGTGAAGAAGAAGAGGAAGAAGAAGTCAACGCAGGGGGAGGGGGCGCGAGGAACAGATGTGACGGCTCGAGCTCACGGATTGGACGGCTCGAACGCGACCGGCCGAACTATTTCGGCCGGCGTGCCGGCGCCTATCACTAGCCTTGATTTATGTAGTTTTTTTATCCACCTAATTGACTCTAGGCTTCCGTCCAATGATTGGATTCTACAACTAACTGCTTTCTGATTTAAAAGTCCCACCTGTATCCTTGGATCGATAATTTGACAAACGTAACACGAGTTATATATCACAACAAATATACTATTAGAAACATTTAATGTTATATTTTTTATTGGTATAACTTTTGTGACATACAATTTATATTATATTGGTCGAATTGTTGATCTAGGATAGGCATGAGCCTTTGAAACCGGAAAGGAGGAAGTTGATTTTAGGGTTTTAAAATTTCTAACAGAATCCCTGCAAACCGAATGGTCCCTCAAAATAAAAAACTTCGTACACACAAGACACTTCTACTTATCTATACAACAAAAGTTTGTTGAGTTTTTGAAGAACCGCTCACTATGAGTAGCCACTTCATGTGGAGGACAGATGACCCATGGATTTTGGTTGCAACCTAGTGTGGATGTTTCTTTAACCGGGCTCGATGATGATCCAATGATAGAATATGTGATTGCATCATTTTATCTTGTTAGTTCATGGTTATTCTGAGCTCTGTGCTCCTTTTACTGTTAATCTGTTTAATACTCTAAACTTTATCAATATGGTTGTATGCATCATTTCATGGAGAGGCCAGGGTAGACCCTCCTTTAGAAAACATATATATGCATAATAACCAGAAAACATTTAGACATATGAAATGACATCACAAAGTACCAAAACATATATTATAGTACCAGCAAAGTAGCTCACAACCAAAGTCATAGCAGATCATACAATACAATACACAGTCGATCACAACATGTGACAAATACAAGCACACAGATTTTTTCTTATTGTGGTAACTTGAACAACTTGATCGATCACTTGATATACTATAAGCTAGTAGGAGCGATCGAGATGATCGATTAGCCGAGGCGCAGGTCGTGGGAGCCGCCGTAGGCCATGCCGTGCAGGTTGGGCTGGCTGGGCACCACGCGGAAGGCGTACATGTCGGCCGCCGAGCCGCCGCCCATCGCCACCGCTGCCACGCCATCCCACCCGCCCGCCGCCGGGTTGTCCACGAACCCGTACGCCGGGTCCTCGCGCATGCCCTGCGTACACACGCGTGCACAGTCATCATGGTCAGCTCGTATTCATGCATGATCGTGGTTACATAGCTAGCTAGGGAGCGAGAGAGCTCACCAACTCCTGCTGCAGATTCTTGTATGCCTCCTGGGAGTGCTTCACCTGAATATATGCAATGGATTCCGAGAGAAGCATGAATTAGTACACGAATGCAACAAGCTGCAGGGTAAACGAATGCAACAAGCTGCAGGGTAAATACATGCGTATATTTATCGTACAACAGGAGGCACCGAATGACAAGAGCCAGAGTCTATATCTACACATAGAAGGCATGCATTACAGTGTTAGACATGTCGCGGAGACACACAATTTGACATGGGTTTGTTGCTTGTCTAACTGCATTGTCATTGAGAAACCTCTCAAGTAAAAAGATGTGTTCAGAATGAGTAGGAAAACCTGGCCAGTTTATATGAAGGACCATGGCATACATGCAAACTAAGGGCTGGGGATTTCCTATATGTGCTCTTAGTTTTGTCCCTCTAGCTATAGGTTCCTCCATATATCCATGTAGAATATAATGGTGCTACCACATATGCATGTATGCCATGTTGACAAGCATTGTTTCGCGGGGGGGGGGGGGGGGGGGGGGGGGGGGGGGGGGGGGGGGGATCGTCCCTTTTGATAAGTAGGTAACTTCAATTACAATAATCTTTATGTCACGCAATTTTTTCTTCAAAAAGGAGGTTCAACCTCCAGCCTTTGCATCATTGTGATGCACACAACCATATATATTACTTCCTCCGTAAACTAATATAAGAGTGTTTAGATCACTAAAGTAGTAATCTAAACGCTCTTATATTAGTTTACAAAGGGAGTAGTAATTATTAATCAGAGTACAGAAAAACTCTGTCCCTAAATATAAGTCTCTTTAGATATTTGAATATGGACCGGACTATATACGAAGCAAAATGAGTGAATCTACACTCTAAAATATGTCTATGTATATCCGTATGTAGTTAGTATTGAAATATCTAAAAAGACTTTATTTAGAAACAGAGGAAGTACAAGACAAATCATGCAAAATAAAAGCTACAAAAAGGAAAACTGTAAGAATCACCGGCAGTGTAACCTACAAAAAAGAAAAATGAGCAGATCGAGGACTCCAGCCCAACGGGTAAGATTTGTACCTCTACTTCCCACCAAACTTAGTTACACTTAATTGTTAGGTCTAGATACAATTTCCTGGAAAAAGAAAATAAGTTGATATACAATTGAACCTAGAAAAGGAAGTTCAAATACAATCATCACTCAACAAAAAACTTTCAGATACATTCATGACTTGTACAAGGTTTTTTTGGGTTTAATCCATACTTAGCCAAAAAAGGACTTTGTAGAAAAAGGGAAAATTTAGAGGTGTATTATCTACTCATACATACTCTACGTACACATCAAGACCAAAACACACATGAAATTCCACAAACAAAGAACAAACAGAAGGCAACATAAAAATCAGAAGGATGGGAAATAAGGTTGTAGTTTATCCCTTCTTTCTTGAGAACACAAAAAAAATGTTTTGAATATTTTCACATCTGTGCATGCATGGTGTGAAGTAATGCAATAGTATTAAAATTCACCTTGTGGAATCTTGCATGCACATAAAATTATGAGTCGTTTCACGATGAAATAACACCTTAATTTATATATCTTCACATATATCCATTCCCTCTGCTCAATAATACATGATGTTTTGGATCTTGCATGTGGTGTCAAAGTGCAAGTATTACTGTTACATTTCTATCAACATGTTAATTAAAATTCCGTGAAATTTCTAGTGATGGTATTTCCAGTTGGTCAATATGATTCATAATTCTATATATTCATCCTCGAAGTTAAAGTTTGAGCACACCCATTCTAGGTCGTCATCTATTTTCATTGGAGGCCGCCGGTTTTAACTACCAAGTGTGGCTAGCTTGTTTGTTTAGTTACTAGTTCCCTGCTGCAGATTGTTGTGAATATACTCCTTGAACATCAATCATGCTCAATTTACATGAACTTCCAGAAGTTAAACTTATATTTAAGCCATGGTAGTCAGTTTATCTCATATTAACTTAAGTGTTGGTCTTTACTATGACTTTAGGAGTAGGCGGTGACTAGAACATATAGGCTGGATTTCCCTTTTTGTTTATTGATGGTAGTGGAATCCGATCTAGAACTGGTGCACAAGAAAAAATGTTGACAAAAAAAAAGGCAAGAGAAACCATCTTTCTCAAATACGGAATACATTATACTCGCTTCACAATTAAGTATACATCATTCTGTACATAGGAATGACCTTTAAATTTTGGCTGCCATCTTTACATGAATATTGTTGTAGACACATTTTAATGATTTCATTTTACATGATTAACATTTTATAGCTTAGTCAGAGTGAAAGTTGCAGAAACTTAACTTGACTAAAACATTGTGCGTATTTATATCACCTAACGAAGGTAGTACTAACCAAGTACATGCATGTATATTTGATGGGACAATATGTATTTAATTTAATTAGATTGTTTTGTTTTACGTGCATGTACTTTACAAGATGCTTTTACATGGATGATTGAAGAAAAGGAATATATATGCACTCATCAAATACCCCTCCATTTTTATTTACTTTGCATATTAGCTTTGACCTAAGTCAAATGCGTTATAAGTTTGACCAAGTTTATCGAAAACAATCTAAACTTTCACAATAAAAAATATTTATCGTATGAAAATATGTTGGAAAATGGTGATTCTAATGGTATTGACTTGGTTTTTTTATGTTAATTTTTTTTTGTATAAACTTGATCAAAGTTTAGAAAGTTTGACCCAAGATAAAGCTAATATGCGAAGTAAATAAAAACGAGGGAGTACCCATCATGTAAGATTAGTGTCATCTAGTGCGAGGACCAACTGTTTTATCGTTTAGACTAACATTGTAGATCTCATATGTCTAAGCAATTGTTCATCCAACGCAACTACAAAAGCATCCAGCCATATAATCACAATGGCCATAGAAGAAACTCATGTAGTTGAGATAAGTTTAACATTGTCAGAGTTCCAATTTTTGTTTGCCAATTATCCGCAGGGCTACTGACTAGATCTGTATGTGGTCCTTACTTCAATAGCAGAAGTACGGGAGCTTCTGAACACTGGGGCAACCATATGGAGATGGTTGCGGGCTTTGTTCAACCGGTTTGAATGCGAGTCTAGTCATGGGATCAGTAAAACATATGTGCTTTTATTTGTTGGATGCGGCTGTTTCCTTGTCATATCATCTTTATAACAGATTTAAAAACCTCGCAATAAGAATGCTTTGTGCATCGCTCAATCTAGAGCCCGGGGGTTTAACCTCCTTTTCGAAAAGAAAAAGACACACTATTCTTTCCCTGAGCGCCTATATTAATGCCACACGGACCTAGAACATGAACATATCTTGAAACCAATCTTAGCTTCACATTGACGACTGGTATAAAGCATTATACCCAGGACTACGCAAAGCTGAAGACCGGATCATATATATGTCAGTACGTAAAACAAAAGAAAGGCGATAGTTCTCTGCCATTCATTCAGATCGAAAAAGCCAAGAGGTTTCGTTTCTATAGTTCCGCAAACCATAAAGCCTCGTCGCCGGTCCTCATCTACAAGGGGTATCATGGCGCTGTGCAATCCCATAAAAATCCGTGTTTGACATGCTACCCCCAGATAGCCGGGGGACCGAACAAAGCAGCCATGCACGCTCATGCACCCCATGCATCTCTAGGCAGCCAGCTACTGATCGATCATCTAGCATAGGCTTAGCAGGAGATACGTGTAGTGCATGAGAGATATAGCCCAAAGATTATTGTCCTTCGCTCTTTCTCAATTCCAGCTTATGTGTTTCTGTCAAAAGGAGACAGATCACTGCATCTATTGCTGTTCGTCTACGTGTGTGTGCATGCATGTAAGCACATGACATGCATACTCTACACCGAGATTTTTCCAAAGGCTCTATAGCTAATTAGCTACGCCAAGATTTGGATCTAGAATTGTAGAGTCTAGAGTCTAGAGTTGTCGAAGTGAGGGGGTTGAGTGTGTAAAGTGCAGACACGCATGGCAGTGCACCGTGTACATTGGCATGCAACGTGTTTGTTTGGGGCGTGGAGGTGTCTGTCAGATCTTTGCTTCCATCGGTCACTAGCTAGGTTGAATGTTCAACCATATAAGGGCTGGGAGATGGATGTATGTTTGGGGCTCTAAGCTAGCTAGCTATCTAGGTTATGAGAGTGGTTAATATGTGATTCATTTGTAACGCCATGCATATGATGCAGCTCATGAAGTGCAATAGTGGTCATACATATCTAGCTAGACGGACTTTCTCAAGCAAAATTAATGTGTGGCCGAATGATTGTACAATACAGAGATCTGGTGAACACATGGTGTTCGAACAGTGGCATGGAGAACTAGCTAAATAAAGAAACTGTAACAAGTGGCAGCTGACACAAGGCAAGGTAAACGAATTGGGGAAAGATCTAGTTTTGTGGAGATATGTGTGCACCAGAACAGTCATGTACACCAAATTGGGCAACGTACGCCTGAAATTTTCGAGCTACGAGAAAACTACTTCAATTTATAGAGAACAGATTATAATGATTGTTTAGAAAAGGTCTCACCTTCTTCTTGTAGGTTTCAGTCTGCGTGGTGATCACATGATACTGCAAAATCAAAAACGAAAACAACAGACAAAAGAAAACAAGGTTAATTAAGATGTTATGTTGTTAAAGGAAGCAATGCATGAGATGAAATTAAACAAGGAAAACCCAACCAGTTCTTTGGAACTCAGAAAAATGATGTCAATTGTTAATTCTATATCCTAGAGATAGAGAACTCGTGTAGATCTACGACCAAAAGGGGGGCTAGCTACTCAGCATGAAATATGCACGGATTGGACGGCAGATGAGCGAGCAAAAACAGACAGATCCAGCCAGGAATCGAAGCCTAAATCAGTAAATCTGGTAGCTAGGGTTTGTACGTCCATGCCTTCCTCTGGCGAACCTCCTTGAGAGCGGCATCGACATTTTGCTCAAGGTCGCGCAGCTCCTCGAACTCCAGCGCGTCCAGATCTTCACCCATCCTTTGCCTGGGATGGATACAGGAGCAAACAGTATGTCAATTCAAGTCGATCTCGAAATCAAATCAATCTAAATTGCCGGAGCTGGAGAATCCCCATGAAAGAAGTAAAGAAGGAAAGAGGAAAGTGATTGACCTGATCTCGGTGCGCAGGTTCCGGTTGATGTCCTTGAGATGGTTCAGCGTGCGCTGCATATTCTGCGATGAAATCAAACCAAACCAAAGCAAATCAGCCAAAGCGAAAGAGCAGTGAAGCACCGGAAGATGGAGCTTGGACTCGATTAGATCTCATGTCAAATCACAAGAAAACAGCGAGTGAGTAGCTATCTACTAGTAGAAATTAAAAGGGAAATGAGAAAGTGTTGCAGCTAAAGAAAAAGATGGATTGAGGCAAGAAAGAGAAGCAGCAACCTCATACTGCTCGATCCACAGGCTGGTCCCGATGGCCTGCTGGTAGCGGTCAAAAATCCCCTTGATGCTGCAAGTACGTACATACATGGAGAAGAACAAGGCCAAGCTGGCTTATATCAGAGAGGTAATTTGGCAGGCAGCTAGCTAGTGATGTGGATGAAGTGAGCTCGTAGTTCGTACTCGGTGCCGGTGCTGCAGAACTCGTGGTACTTGCCGGTGGAGGAGAACATGATGATGGCGACCTGGGCGTCGCAGAGCACGGTGAGCTCCCGCGCCTTCTTCATGATCCCCGACCGGCGCTTGGAGTAGGTCACCTGCCTGTTGGTGGCGTTCTCGATCCGCTTTATCTCGATCTTCCCCCGCCCCATCTCCGCCGGCCGATCCACCTCCTCCGACCCCGCAATCGCGCGCGCCACCGCGAGCGGGCGAGCTGGCTAGCTAGGTCGACCGACTCAGCGAGCGGTGGAGAAGAAATGGCGAGAAGGAGGGGAGATCGGCGAGCTGCTGCTGCTGCTTCTCGAGCTGCTGGTTTGGTTTAGTAAAGGAGGTGGGACGGAGGTGGTGCCGAGTGTGCGTGTGCATTTCGGGGTGGCGAGGACGGTGGTGGGTGGCGCCGGTGGACGGGGGCGGTTGCCGAATCCGTGAAAGACGTGGGGAACCGCGCCGCGCCGTGCCTGCCCTGCCCTACCCTACCCCGCCCGCGCGCACGGGCCGTACGACCACCACGTAGCCCCGTAACGCGTATGGTTTTGAGCGCCGTTGCGTGCGTGCGGGGCGGCCGGCCGTGGTTTTGAGCGCCGGGACGGACGCGGGCGCGGGCGTATGCCCGGGGGGTATGTTGCTGTGACGTGGCCGTGGCCGGGCAGCGCTCGGCACAACGGTTAGCACGGTTCGGGCTCTGCGGCCATCATTGCCTCGCTGCTTGGCCTGGCTTGCCGGTCTCTCGACTTGAGGCATGCGCATGCAGAAAAGAGGCCCTATGGCTAGATACCATTCTCCCCTGCATTTCCAGCTTAAGGAATAAAGTATTTCCCCTCTCTTTTCTTCTTTTGTGTACAATAGAAGGGGCATTCTCTCATCTTAATTCTTAACATTTCTGTCATTTGATACATCAAGCTAACATTTCTCTTTTCTGAAGAAAAAAAAGCTAGCATTTCTCTTAGTATTGCTCCGTGGCGGATCTAGAAATTCAAGAAAGATGGAGCAAGACAGATCCGGTGGGACGGTGTACCTCGTAGGATCTGTCATATGTGTCACGCGGGGACGCGGATTCAATCTGCTAAGTCCCGGGTAACTTTACCATTTGATTGAAAATGGACAGTAGCATCGTGTAGCACAAGACACTGTAGAAAATATCATGTAGCACTTGGAGGATTGGCACCAGTTCTTTGTTGGTGTGAGACGTCGGCCACATATGCTTCTTCTCTGCATCCTCGTGGCGTGGCGACTGGCTTCAATTTGGGGATGGAGGTTGATTGAAAGCTTTGCATGGCAGTGGCCACTGTTATGCCTTCGTGTGTTGTTATCCTTCTTGGAGATCCAGTGTAGTCCCAATTTGGGTCGGCCTTCCCATGTTTACCTACACTTCCCAATGATCTTGCCGTGTTATTGGTTGAAGTGTGATGGTTGCCGGTAGCAAGGTTGAGTTGTGGGTTGATGGTTGCAGCACCACCATAAGTTTTGCTTGGGTTTGGTCATTGCTGTAGACGCCAACGACCTTGCGTGGTGTTCCTCTCCTTGGAGGCATTGCTTGAAGCCCCCCCCCCCCCCCCCTGCCACCACCGCAAGACCCGACCCATGAACCCTACTTGGTTTTTTGGCCATGCGTCGGGTCACTATTGATGTTGTTGTTGATGCTTTTGGGGTCGTTTGTTTGTATAGTTTCAGTGCCACTGTGTGCAATTGGAATCTTAGCTCAGTCGATGGGATCAAGCAAACATATGTTCTCATAGTTCTTATACTACATTTGCTTGTTTCGTGCATATTTTTTAGAGTCTTCCCCTTTTCAATGCTTGCAATTTTGAAAGCCTCTCCTGCCCGGTTATGGTTTTATTATTTCGAAGTCAGCCTCATTTTAGCATTCCATCTAAAGTGTCAAACAATGTGTAATGAAGGACAAAACAATAACTATTTTTCTTGGAATTTAGAGGATATGCCAAGCATATGCGTACGTGCACTTGTGTGATCATGTTGGTTCGGGGGGGGGGGGGGGGGGGGGATTGGTCTTTCCATTGGTATTGCTTAGTTAAAAAATTCTAAATACCAAGTTAGGAAAGAATGCATTTCTCAAAAATAAAATTGCAGAAACTGCAATTTTCAAATTCATTGCTTTAATTCAGTTATTTCTACTCTCATGATTTTTTTCCAAAGATTATATTAATTTCCTTTTGGAATGAAAAGATCTTCGTTCTTTTTGTCCATACTTATCATCAACTATGGAGGTAATATATCCCTAAAAAATATTAGGACACATATTAATTAAAAATGGGAGGGATCTAGTTAGTTTTCAATTAGTGAGTTGTAAGCCTCATCGCAAATCCCTCTGATTTCGAATTATAAGATATTCTATTTTTTTCCTGAATCTAATGTGTATAGACGTATTTTGGTGTGTTTGTTTCACTTATTTCAGTTCGTATGTCGTAATCTCTATCTCTACTACTTAAAAAAAGGTAAGGTTTTCATTTCACCTTTCTTTTCACCACACCTTTGTTCAACCTTTCATGTATGATAATCAATCAACTTAATTTACTTACCTTCTTAACCAATTTCACTTTAATTTACTTACTGAACTTCGGATCGGAATATAAGGTAATTTACGGGCAGAATTTGATGGACATTTATTTACACAGATTATTATGGATAGGTAAATCACAAGCTAACGTACTAGAATATTTATATCCTATTGCAACGCATGCGCATTGTTCTAGTAATATCCAAAATGTCTTATAATTCGGAACAAAGGTGATAGCATTTAAGTGGTATTTTTACTTCATAGAAAATCAAGTAGAGCTCCCGGCTCTATCTCTACTCTTATAAAAAACAGAGTTGGTGATGATAGTCTGCCTGCCATCCTGCAATATAGGCCGTCCGATTTCTATCTGACGGATAGGAAGGAAACTATGGCAATTTTGCAGAAAGATACCCACACCCCTCTCTACATATGCAAATAAGGCTTTCTTTCGTTTATCCTTTTCTCTCACAAGATAAACTACTCATATAAATGCATCTTGATGTTCCGTGCAACGCATGGGCATCTTGCTAGTTATTACTGACAAGAGAAGCCTGTAGATCAGGTCCACACGTCAGTTTTTGCATGGTAGCGTGTCTTCACTACGTATATGCAGCACGTGACAGGTGCACGTAGATGCGTGATTTCTATCATTGAACTTTTACATGTATTACCCGCAAAAAAAAAGAGAAGAAGTTTACATGTATGTGTACACACGTATTGTCCCACACCATCTATCCGTAGTCTGACAGACTTTATTTTTCCTGTGGTTGGATGGTTTGAGAGACAGTGGTATCCCAACCCACCATTCAGGTCCTCTTACTTGCATTATTCCTGAATTTATTTCAGAATTTCCGGCGATGCGCTTTCACTGGGAGCAGACGTTTCCGTCGACGACAAGGCGTTTACGGCGACTTTGTAAATCTCAAGATGGTATGACGGCTCCGTCTCTCGAAGGTGCTCATAGGGGTAGGGTGTGCGTGTGTGTGTTCATAGGGATGAGTGTATGCGCGTATGTATGAGTGCTTGTGTCTGTACATATGTTAAAAAAGGACTTCGTTTTCCATAAAAACTATAGCATAGGTCCACAATTTTTTGACGATTCGTTCTTTCTTCCTCTGGAAGAAAAAGGGCGACCTGGCAGTGTCTCTCCCAAGGAGACTTTCCCCACCGCCGTCCTTCGGCGGCTCCCCTCCGCCGATGACCTCGGTCGTCGGTGGTGAGGGGGTCGCTGGATCCAGGTGTGTGGATAGTTTTAGGCTAAAGCAACTTTGTTTTTAGGCTGTTCATCGTCTTGGATTTGGCGGCAGTGATGGTGGCGCTGAATAAAGATTCTTCAGATTCTTCCCCGACAAGGTGATCGGTCCAATGGTTGGGGTGGTTTGGGAACCAGTCTGTTCAATCAAGGATGGTGTGGCGGCAGCGGCATCCTCCCGGCGGACATGCGTCCTCGGGCTCCGCCGTGCGACGACGTCTGCTGCAACGTCGGAACTTAGGAGGTAGTCCAGGAGCAGATGCAGATTGTGGTCTGCATTGACGCCATCTGAAAGACGAAGCGTGTGATGGGTTCGTGGTTGATGAATGACAGGTGTGGTTTCCTACTTCGGCATCTTAGTCTGCCAGATTTGGAGTTCGATGACGTGTCCGGGGTGTTGCCCCGGTCTGATTCATTTAACGACAATGATGTCACTCTGGGTGAGCCACCTTAGAGGTCCACAAAGCTGCATATCAGCGATGGAGCTGCGTCGAGCTCGGGTGAGGAGGTGATCCGTCATTCGATTCTTTGGTGGCTGTTGTGGTGGTGCTGGAGATAAGTGACAGGCGTTGGTGTCAAGCTTATAGATGTTTTTCTATCTCTCCAGTATTATCATGTCGATTTTTACGTGACTTGTACTTTAATATTTATGATATGAATGAGACACGTATTATTATGCAAAATATAAAAAGGCCATGCAGCCAGACAGGCTAGAACATTTGCTAGTTTGTAATTTAGTACTGTCCGGCAATCTTCTTGAAAGCTTTGGTCAGGAAGGTGTTACCACTTACAAATCCTCATTCCTTTGCATGCATCCGGCAATATCGTCAACTGATTCCAGCAGTCTTCCTTCCACCCGATATGCAAGATCGATCGGGCCGGAAGTCGCTATCCACCGAGGAGAAACGAATGAATGCTCGTGACCGATCACGTCCATCCAATCGCTGATGGTAATATCGATCGATCACCGGACATCCATGCATCGCATGCATGATCCATCATCAGTGGCGCAGGCGGAGGCTGGGGATGCGAGAGTTATTCTCGAACTTGACACGGGCCAACCAGCCAGCCGGGGACAAGACGTGATGGGCGCATGATACTGTTGATTTCATGTCATGCGGTCCGCCGACGCGCCCGGGCCAGCCCGTCAGTCGGCCATGGACGCGAGCGGAAACGCTCCGCGCGGCTTTCCTAGTCCAGGCACGCGTTGATGTGTCCGCGGTGCCGTTTCCGGCGCTTGGACGTGACCCATCACTGCGCGGACTACAGGGAGGGACGTGCTCGGGCAGAGCGTGAGCCGTGCGGAGAGAAAATTTGCCTCGCTTTTTTTCCCTTCTTTGTTTTGCGTCAGTGGGTATATATGGGGTAGCGCAGGTGCGACTTTTGGCTAGGGTTTTGGCTTGTTGCGCGGAAGGCAGTTAATGCATGTTCTTGGCTGAGATGGCATCGATGGTCAATACGCGGCGAGCTTATGATGCTAGGCAACGGTTAGCCTGATCTGGCCCTGTATTGTTTGGGGAGATTTGCATTGGTCAACGCCGCTTCAGAGGATGGAAGTATGTGTGTAACTGGAAGTCAAGTTTAGTAGAACGTCTGATAGGAGGAAATGGCACGAGAATGACGTATACTGAGGTGGTGCATTTCACCGTTGAGGACATCGGATAGAGAATTTATGGTCGGTTTGATTGGGCTCCATGCCTCAGAATTTTGGGTGCCTGGCTTTGGCCTGAAAAGTTGGAGTTTCTTGCCTATACAGACTAGCCTCACAGCGAAGCGTTTGGTTTCCACTCAGTGCCTGGTACTTTGTCTTTTAATGATCATTAGAATATATTTTCAACAAGCAGTTCTTGCTTTTTTTAACACAATACAGACGCAAGCGCTCGTTGGGACTAATTAGTACCAGGCTAGTTTGCAGCACGCGGAATGAATCGGAGCCAGGCTGATCACCATGCCTGGGCCAAGCATCTTATTTCCTTGAGTGAATTGCAAAAAACATCGACATTAAAGGCTAAGGTTGTAGAAATCACAAGTCTCTAGTTTTGTGCCCAAAAACACTAATTCCGGGGCTAATTTTTTGCAAAAACCACAAGTCGCTCGGTTCGCTCGTTTTAAGTGGGATTATGACAGGTGGGACCCGCATTTGTCGACGTGGCATAACTGTTCATCCGTTTGACTCGTTAGACGCCATGAGACGCCGTGCGCGGGCCGGCTCGAGCTGGAACCCTTTTGATTGGTCCCTCCCCTCCCCGCTAGCTCTTCTCCATCTCTTTCCCTCCCCACACCCTCTCCTCTCAAACATGGCGACGGCGAGTGGCGGCGGCGACTGCGGTGGGCCTGCCGGTGGCGGAGACGACAGGCCACCGGAGGCGGATCTCTGCGGCAGCTCAAACCCCGGCGCCCCTTCGGACAGCAGCCCCAACCCCAGCCCCCAGCACTCGCTGGAGTTCGCGGTGGCTAGATCTTGGGCCAGGGCCGTGAAGGCGGATCCAACGGAAAGCCACCGGTGGGGCTCGTCATTCGGCGGCGTCTAGTAAGTTAACCTCATTTGTACATATTCTAGGGTTAGGTTTAGGATTCGGCGGCGTCTAGTAAGTTAACCTCATTTGTACAGATTCTAGGGTTAGGGTTAGGATTCAACGGCTGGATCTTGGTCTGTATGTATGTGTGGTTATTTTGATTTGCAGTGTTAAACCTAGCTTGGGTACTGAAACACTCAATTTGATTTTGGGGGAGGGGGCAGGGGAATAGCCCACTGTCAGACTCATATATGTGTCATATTAATTTTATTTAGTTGATATGTAGCAACGTGAACTGTTAATTAGAGCAGTGGCAATAGAGAACACATTAGAGTAGCTTATTTGTTAATATGCAGTGTTAATTAGAGTACATTAGAGTAGGAAAACAACCACCTAATTCACAACAAACAGGACATCATGATGTTAATTAGCAACCCTGCCGTGTATGTATGTGTGGTTATTTTGATTTGCAGTGTTAAACCTAGCTTGGGTACTGAAACACTCAATTTGATTTTGGGGGAGGGGGCAGGGGAATAGCCCACTGTCAGACTCATATATGTGTCATATTAATTTTATTTAGTTGATATGTAGCAACGTGAACTGTTAATTAGAGCAGTGGCAATACATAACACATTAGAGTAGCTTATTTGTTAATATGCAGTGTTAATTAGAGTAGATTAGAGTATGTACATATTTAGTTATGCATTGTTAATTAGAGCAGTGCCAATAAAGGGCAAATTAGAGTACCTCATTTTGTAGTTATGCATTGTTAATTAGAGCAGTGCGAATAAAGGGCAAATTAGAGTAGCTTCATTTGTAGTTATGCATTGTTAATTAGAACAGTGCCAATAAGAGCAAAGTAAAGTATTTTTTGTTAATATGCAGTGTTAATTTTAGCATATTACTGTGAACTTTTTTATAGTAATTATGCAATGTTAATTAGAATTGTTGTTTTATCTTGTTGTCTAGTTTGGGCGATGCTATTTGGGAAGTTAGAATGCACTTCCATGAAAGAGACAACTTGGAGAGATCCCTCTGCATTTCAGACATCACATATCACAATTTGGTAGCATTAATAGAGACAGAGGGATATGGGCTGAATGACTACATTTACTTTGTGAGGGAGCCTGGTGTGGGTATTGAAGGATTGGTAGAAATTTCTGATGATGACAAGGTGGATGAAATGCTTGACCATATTGCTAATAAGGATCAGACTGTAGTGAATTTGACAGTGATTAGGGCCACTGATCCAAGACCTGCAGATTTGAATGCAGGCTATTTGTATGAGGAGCAGGTTCCTTTGAGTCAATTAGGAGAAAAACCTGTCTATGAAGTCAATCCTTCTGGAGTTCTATTCAGATCACCTGAGAAATCAAATAAATAGAGGCAGTCAGAGCCACTCCAGTTCTTTTCCACACAGCAGAGCACAAACATAGATATTGCTATGGAGCAAGATGAGCAGGAGACACTAATGGAGCTAAAGAGGAGAACCAAGATTGAGAACTTTAGGAAACATAAGGAGGCATCTGAGCATGTTCAAATGGTTAAGCAAAAACTACCAGTTCTTCTAACTGAAGATGACTCTGATCTGGATGCAGATGAGGACTTTGTTAACAGGCTTAATGATTGGAGGAGGCAGAGAGAGGACCCACTCCTTCATTTTGAAGGAGACACTGATGTGGATGAAGTGTATGGGGAAGATGAGGAAGAGGAGCAAGTGGAGCAAGTGGAGCAGATGGAGCATGAGGAGGAGGAGCAGGTAGAGCAAGTGGAGGAGGATGAGCAGATGGAGCAACAACAGGAGCCAGCAAAGAAGAAGGAAAAAAAGAAAGGGGCCAACCAAGAGGTCACATTCAAGCTTGGAGCAAAGATTTGAGGATGTGTGGGTACCATCATCAGATGAGGAGTATGTAGGTGATTTGAAGCAGGAATATGATGATGGAGCTGAGAATGCACCTTTTATTCTGCCCAATGGAAGGAAGAGCAGAGCATATAAAGCAAAACCAAGAAAGTGGTATAGTGAAGAAAGAGAGAACCCAGAGGAGCAGTTCTGTAGAAATCTTTGTTTCCTTAATGTGTATCAATTTAGGAGAGCACTTCAGACATTTCACATAAGTCAGAATAGGAACTATGACTTCCACAAAAACTGCAATGACAGCATCATAGTTGTGTGCACTAATGTGAAATGTCCTTTCTACATTGCACCTTCTGTTGTTGCAAATGAAACTACTTTTTGCATCAGAAAGGCTAATCTTCTGCACACATGCCCAGCAGTAGCAGAGAATACAAAGGTCACAGGAAAATGGGTGGCACACCAGTGTGAGGATATGCTGAGAATTGATATTGCCACACCAATCACCACAATAATGCAGAATTTGAAGAAGAAATATGGAGTAGAGATCTCAACCCATATGGCCTATAGGGCTAGGAAACAAGCATTGAAGGTTGTCCAAGGAGACCAGAGAGGTCAATACACTAGGATTAGAGATTATTTGCAGGCTATTTTAGACACAAACCCAGGAAGTAGATGTGTTGTGACCACTAAGCATTTGCCACAACACCCAAGCAAGAACCCAAGGTTCCATGGCCTGTTCTACTGTCTTAATGCTTGCAAAGAAGGGTTTTTAAATGGATGTAGGCCATTCATAGATACATTGTGTTGTAACTTGTGTAGTGTTTTTGTTATTTGGCCACATTAAATACACTTTATTCTCACATTTGTCATTTTGCAGGGGTAGATGGTTGTTTTATCAAGCTGTCAATAGGTCAGCAGATCCTTGCTACAACAGGAAGGGATGGAAGCAACAACATATACCCTATAGCATTTGGAGTTGTTGACAAAGAGGACACAAACAGCTGGACCTGGTTCTTAACACAACTGAAAGATGCACTTGGTGGAGAAAGTGGAAAGTTTGGGTATTATACTATCATTTCTGATAGGCAGAAGGTAAACTTCTCTTCTCATATTTCTATTTACTATTAATTTTTCATATGCACATTGCTTTGTGAGCAATTCAAATGGACCAATATTTAGCTCTAGTTCATATTGTGTCAACAGGGCCTTTTAAATGCAGTAAACCATGTTTTCCCCAATTGTCCACAAAGATTCTGCCTTAGACACATTTATCAGAATTTCCAAACTACTGGTTTTAGAGGTGATGAATTAAAGAAACACATGGATGCAGCTAGTTACTCTTATACTAAGAATGAACACCTAGCTGCAATGAATGATTTGAAAAGAGAGTGTAAGGCAACTTGGGCATGGCTTAATAAAGTACCAGTTCATACATGAGCTAGACATGCAATGGATTTTACCTGCAAGACTGACCTAGTTGTGAACAACATCAGTGAGGTGTTTAACAAAATGATCCTAGATGTTAAAGGGAAGCCAATAAAGACCATGCTGGAAGGAATTAGGACTAAATTGATGGTCAAATTTAACACCAATAGAACTAAGACAGAGACAACAAATTGGAGATTTGCCCAACATATGCAGAGATGTTAGAGGAGGCAAAGTACAACTCAAGATGGTGCCAATCTTTGATGGCTGGTCCTAACATTTACCAAGTTAGTAGTGGAGATAACACCTACTCAGTGAACTTGCTGCACAGAACATGTGGATGTAGGAAGTGGGATATGACTGCTATGCCTTGCAACCATGCAGTCTCTGCAATTGTGAAAGCTAAATTGCAACCTGAAGACTTTGTTGATGATTTATTCAAGAAGGAAACGTACCAAAAAGCATATGGCCATATCATATTTCCTGTCCCTGGTCCAAATCTGTGGCCAAGGACAAGAACTCAGGACATAGAGCCTCCAGTTTTCAGAGACAAAGTTGGGAAGCAACAAACAAAGAGGAGGAAAAACCAATTTGAGAAGCCAGCACCAAGAGATACATCTAGGATGGCATCCATTACTTGTAGCAACTGCAAACTTGTAGGGCACAAATACACTGTGTGCTCCAAGCCCTTGAAACCAGCTCTTGCTATGAGACAAAACCATCATCAGGTTAGCTAAGCATATTTGTTTCTGTTTTTGTAGTTATGTCTCAATTGTAATTCATAGTTCATGATTGTTTCTGTTTTTTAAATGCAGCCAAACAAGTCACATGCTTCTGCTTCATCTACAGCTGCTGCACCAACAAGGAAGAGGCCATCTCCATGTACAGCAGATGTTGGGACTGCTCCTCCCAGGAGAAAGTTGCACCTGCTGCAACTACACCTAGTGCTCCTCCCAGGAAGAAAGCTGCACCTGTTGCTAGTGCACCTACTGCTCCTCCCAGGAGGTCTCCCAGGAAGAATGCTACCCCAGCACCTACTGATCCTCCAAGGAGGTCTCCCAGGAAGAAAACTACCCCAGCTGGTGCATCTTCTACATCTGCTATAGGCCATAGGGGAACATTTCATGCTCCAAGACAGACTGGAAGGAAGAGGACAGTTTCCTACAAGATGAAAGAGTACCTTTATGCTTCTGGTAACTAGATGTTGCCTTTGTTGGCTGCTTGAATTTGATGCCCATGTTGGTTGCTGAATTTGATGCCTTTGTTGGCTGTTAAACTAGATGCCTTTGTTGGCTATTCAAGTAGATGCCTTTGTTGGCTGTTGAACTAGATGCCTTTGTTGGCAGGTTTGAACCAGATGTTGAACTAGATGCCTTTGTTGGCTGCTTTGAACCATATGTTGAACTTGTTGCCTTTTGATGGTTGTTGAACTTCATGCTGGATGTTGATGGTAGTTGCACCTAAATGAGTAATAGTTGATGCCTTTTGATGGTTGTTGAACTTGAATGCATGATGTTGATGCTTGTTGAACTTGATGGTTGATGGTTGTTGAAATTGATGCATAAATGAGTCTAGGATGCCTCGACGTCGAAAAAACCACCTAAATGATTCTAGGGTGCCTCGATGTCAAAAGAACCACCAAAATGATTCTAGGGTGCCTCGACGTCGAAAAAACCACCTAAATGAGTCTAGGGTGCCACGACGTTGAAAAAACCACCTAAATGATTCTAGGGTGCCTCGACGTCGAAAAACCACCTAAATGAGTCTAGGGTGCCTCGACGTCGAAAAACCACCTAAATGAGTCTAGGGTGCGTCGACGTCGAAAAAACCACCTAAACGATTCTAGGGTGCCCCGACGTCGAAAAAACCACCTAAATGAGTCTAGGGTGCCACGACGTCGAAAAAACCACCTAAATGATTCTAGGGTGCCTCGACGTCGAAAACCCCAACCTAAATGAGTCTAGGGTGCCTCGACGTCGAAAAACCACCTAAATGAGTCTAGGGTGCCTCGACGTCGAAAAAACCACCTAAATGATTCTAGGGTGCCTCGACGTCGAAAAAACCACCTAAATGAGTCTAGGGTGCCTCGACGTTGAAAAAACCACCTAAATGATTCTAGGGTGCCTCAATGTCGAAAAAACCACCTAAATGAGTCTAGGGTGCCTCGACGTCAAAAAACCCACCTAAATGATTGTAGGGTGCTTCGACGTCGAAAAAACCACCTAAATGATTCTAGGGTGCCTCGACGTCGAAACACCACCTAAATGAGTCTAGGGTGCCACGACGTCAACAAAACCACCTAAGTGAGTATAGGGCTATTTCAGATATACAAATCAACATCAAAATTCATCACATTCAGCATATTGGGAGATCCATACATAAGCAATACAGAACTAATTAGTATCATAATTGGGGGATCCATACATGACCATTACATAACTAATATGTAGCATAACTGGGAGATCCATACATGAACATTACATAACTAATAGGTAGCGTAATTTGGAGATCCATACATGACTAATAAGTAGCATAATTGGGAGATCCATACAGGACCATTACATAACTAATAAGGATATCCATACATGACCATAAACCCCATGACCATTACTGCCCAATGTGGCTCATTCATCTAAGATTGCCTTGATCCCATTCAGCTTGTCCTTGGTCTGCTCCACAACCTTCTCAATCTCATCAATATGGGCCTGCAACTTAGTCTTCTCTTCAACAAGCTTCAACTTCATGTTCCTAATGACACTGGCTTGAGATACTGTCAGGTTCTTAACCATGTCATACTTCTCCTGGAGCTTGCTCTCATCAGGCTTCCTTTCCATCTGGGCCCTCCTCTCATTCTCATCCAAAATGGCTTGAACATCTCCAACCAACTTGTCATAACTGGCCTGCAGCTTGATCTTCTCTTGTGTCAGATTGTGAACAGCAAATGAGTTCATCAGGTTGTCCTCAGTCCTGTTTCTCTTGGACTCTTCATACATATCCCACAATTTGGACAGTGCATTCTCCATTGTAGCTGGCCAAGATGGATCAACCCATTCAACTAGTCCACAGTTTTTACCATCCTGTTAAATTACAGTGTTAAACAACAAGATATGAGCTACATGCCAAGATGAGTTATTTACTAATAACAAGTAGGCACTCCAACTAGTACCAACAATTAGGCAATCTAAATAATGCGTGCTTACTAACTAAAAGCAACTAGGGCAGCAGTACTTAATAACAATTTTTAATAACTGCTTCCAACCCCATGCACATGCTTGACATATAAACAAACCTCACTTGTTCACACTGTCACATGCTGACATATTAACAAATGACCTCACTTATCAACACTATCACATGCTGACATATTAATAAATGACCTCACTTATCCACACTGTCATATGCTCACATATAAACAAATGAACATGCCACAACACTCTGCACAGATGCTCACATAAATACAATGACTTCACTGAGCCAATAAGCATTGGGCACATATTTAAATAGCCTAACTAACAAGCCAGATCTGCTAAATACCAAAATAGGTACTCCCTCCGTTTTATTTAGTCTGCATATTAGGTTTGACCGAAGTCAAACTTTGCAAAGTTTCACTAAGTTTATAGAAAAATATATAAACATTTACCATAACAAATCTATATGATGTGAAAGTACATTCAATAATGAATCTAGTGGTATTGATTTTTTATTATATATGTTAATATTTTTGTTTATAAACTTAGTCAAAGTTTACAAAGCTTGACTTTGATCAAAGCTAATATGCAGACTAAATAAAAACGGAGGGAGTACTAAACAATGACCAAATGATTAGACCACAACAACTAATTAGCAGAAATTTGACACATACCTTCACAGCACAGGCAAGGAACCTCCTGCCAGTATGGATGCCCTCGAAAGCAACAAGTCTTTCTGCTCGCTTCCGGTGTTCATGGCACAAAACATAATCTTTGCCCTCGAATTCGGAGTCATCCATGGTAGCAGGGATCTGCACGTGCAAAGGAAAGCAAGAGATTTGGGAAGAAAACTTCAGATCTAGCCCAAGAGGAAAATCCCCAAATCCAAACCCTAACCCTATTTCTACCAACTCACCTGCACGATGTCGTCGTCTGAACCTGAGGTGGCGTACTAGTAATACCTGCCATGTGAACCTTCACTGCTGCCAGAGTCCTCACTCCAGGAAACCATGGCGACGCGGTGGCGGCGGCGGCGGTCGGAGATGTGGACGTGTCGACGGCGGCGAACGAGTGGGAGCAGAGAGCGCGAGCGAATGAGGGTTGTGGTGGGTGGGCCTGTAACGACTCGAGGGGAGGGACCGGTCAAAAGGGTTCCGGCTCAAGCCATCCCGCGCATGGCATCTCACGGCGTCTAACGAGTCAAACGGATGAACAGTTATGCCACGTCGACAAGTGCGGGTCCCACCTGTCATAATCCCACTTAAAACGAGCGATCCAAGCGACTTGTGGTTTTTGCAAAAAATTAGCCCCGGAATTAGTGTTTTTGGGCACAAAACCAGAGACTTGTGATTTCTGCAACCCTAGCCTTCAATGTCGATGTTTTTTGCAATTCACTCTATTTCCTTTGACTTTTTTAATCTTCACCCGGCTAATCACAGGGATGAGGCAACCAGTGTTGGAAATATGCCCTAGAGGCAATAATAAATTGATTATTATTATATTTCCTTGTTCATGATAATCGTTTATTATCCATGCTAGAATTGTATTGATAGGAAACTCAGATACATGTGTGGATACATAGACAACACCATGTCCCTAGTAAGCCTCTAGTTGACTAGCTCATTGATCAATAGATGGTTACGGTTTCCTGACCATGGACATTGGATGTCGTTGATAACGGGATCACATCATTGGGAGAATGATGTGATGGACAAGACCCAATCCTAATCCTAGCACAAAGATCGTGTAGTTCGTATGCTAAAGCTTTTCTAATGTCAAGTATCATTTCCTTAGACCATGAGATTGTGCAACTCCCGGATACCGTAGGAGTGCTTTGGGTGTGCCAAACGTCACAACGTAATTGGGTGGCTATAAAGGTACACTACAGGTATCTCCGAAAGTGTCTGTTGGGTTGGCACGAATCGAGACTGGGATTTGTCACTCCGTGTGACGGAGAGGTATCTCTGGGCCCACTCGGTAGGACATCATCATAATGTGCACAATGTGATCAAGGAGTTGATCACGGGATGATGTGTTACGGAACGAGTAAAAGAGACTTGCCAGTAACGAGATTGAATAAGGTATCAGGATACCGACGATCGAATCTCGGGCAAGTATTGTACCGCTAGACAAAGGGAATTGTATACGGGATTGATTAAGTCCATAACATCGTGGTTCATCCGATGAGATCATCGTGGAGCATGTGGGAGCCAACATGGGTATCCAGATCCCGCTGTTGGTTATTGACCAGAGAGTTATCTCGGTCATGTCTGCATGTTTCCCGAACCCGTAGGGTCTACACACTTAAGGTTCGATGACGCTAGGGTTATAGGGAATAGATATACGTGGTTACCGAATATTGTTCGGAGTCCCGGATGAGATCCCGGACGTCACGAGGAGTTCCGAAATGGTCCGGAGGTAAATATTTATATATGGGAAGTCATCATACGGTCACCGGAATAATTCAGGGGTTACCGGTATTGTACCGGGACCACCGGGAGGGTCCACCTGCCCCGGAGGGCCCTATGGGCTGTATGTGGAGAGGGACCAGCCCCTTAGTGGGCTGGGCGCCTCCCCCCTTAGGGCCCATGAGCCTAGGGTTTGGGGGAACCCTAAAGGGGGGGGCGCCCCCCTTGCCTTGGGGGGCAAGGCAACCCCCCTTGGCCGCCGCCCCCTCCTCAGATTGGATCTGAGGGGGCCGGCCCCCTCTCCCTTGCCCCTATATATATGTGGGGGGTGGGAGGGCAGCCGCACCCAAGTCTTGGCGCAGCCCTTCCCCTCTCCCAAGTCCCCCTCTTCTCCCGTGGTGCTTGGCGAAGCCCTGCAGGATTGCCACGCTCCTCCACCACCACCACGCCATCGTGCTGCTGCTGGATGGAGTCTTCCCCAACCTCTCCTTCTCCCCTTGCTGGATCAAGGCGTAGGAGACGTCACCGGGCTGTACGTGTGTTGAACACGGAGGTGCCGTCCATTCGGCACTAGGATCTCCGGTGATTTGGATCACGACGAGTACGACTCCTTCAACCCCGTTCTCTTGAACGCTTCCGCATAGCGATCTACAAGGGTATGTAGATGCACTCTCCTTCCCCTCGTTGCTGGTTTCTCCATAGATAGATCTTGGTGACACGTAGGAAAATTTTGAATTTCTGCTACGTTCCCCTACAGTGGCATCATGAGCTAGGTCTATTGCGTAGATTCTATGCACGAGTAGAACACAAAGTAGTTGTGGGCGTTGATTTTGTTCAATATGCTTACCGTTACTAGTCCAATCTTGTTTCGACGGCATCGTGGGATGAAGCGGCCCGGACCAACTTTACACGTACGCTTATGTGAGACCGGTTCCACCGACTAACATGCACTAGTTGCATAAGGTGGCTGGCGGGTGTCTGTCTCTCCCACTTTAGTCGGAACGGATTCGATGAAAAGGGTCCTTATGAAGGGTAAATAGCAATTGGCATATCACGTTGTGGTTTTTGCGTAGGTAAGAAACGTTCTTGCTAGAAACCCATAGCAGCCACGTAAAACATGCAAACAGCAATTAGAGGACGTCTAACTTGTTTTTGCAGGGTATGCTATGTGATGTGATATGGGCAAAGGATGTGATGAATGATATGTGATGTATGAGATTATCATGTTCTTGTAATAGGAATCACGACTTGCATGTCGATGAGCATGACAACCGGCAGGAGCCATAGGAGTTGTCTTTATTTATTTATGACCTGCGTGTCAACTTAAACGTCATGTAATTACTTTACTTTATTGCTAAAGCGTTAGCCATAGTAGTAGAAGTAATAGATGACGAGACAACTTCAAGAAGACACGACGATGGAGATCATGATGATGGAGATCATGGTGTCATGCCGGTGACAAGATGATCATGGAGCCCCAAGATGGAGATCAAAGGAGCTTTATGATATTGGCCATATCATGTCACTATTATTTGATTGCATGTGATGTTTATCATGTTTTTGCATCTTGTTTACTTAGAACGACGGTAGTAAATAAGATGATCCCTCATAATAATTTCAAGAAAGTGTTCCCCCTAACTGTGCACCGTTGCGACAGTTTGTTGTTTTGAAGCACCACGTGATGATCGGGTGTGATAGATTCCAACGTTCACATACAACGGGTGTAAGACAGATTTACACATGCAAACACTTAGGTTGACTTGACGAGCCTAGCATGTACAGACATGGCCTCGGAACACAGAAGACCGAAAGGTCGAACATGAGTCGTATAGAAGATACGATCAACATGAAGATGTTCACCGATGTTGACTAGTCCGTCTCACGTGATGATCGGGCACGGCCTAGTTGACTCGGATCATGTAATCACTTAGATGACTAGAGGGATGTCTATCCGAGTGGGAGTTCATAAGATGAACTTAATTATCCTGAACATAGTCAAAAGATCTTTGCAAATTATGTCGTAAGCTCGCGCTTTAGTTCCACTGTTTAGATATGTTCCTAGAGAAAATATAGTTGAAAGTTGACAGTAGCAATTATGCGGACAGTAGAAAGCTTATGTCCTTAATGCACCGCTCAGTGTGCTGAACCCCGAACGTCGTTTGTGGATGTTACGAACATCGGACATACACGTTTAGATAACTAAGTGATAGTTTAGTTAAACGGTTTAGAGTTGAGGCACCAAAGACGTTTTTCGAAACGTTGCGGAACATATGAGATGTTTCGAGGGCTGAAATTGGGATTTCAGGCTCGTGCCCACGTCAGGAAGTATGAGACCTCCGACGATTTTCTTAGCCTACAAACTAAGGAGAAAAGCTCAATTGTTGAGCTTGTGCTCAGATTGTCTGAGTACAACAATCATTTGAATCGAGTGGGAGTTGATCTTACAGATAAGATATTGATGTTTCTCCGAAGTCATTACCACCAAGCTGCTAGAGCTTTGTGATGAACTATAATGTATCAGGGACATATATGATGATCCTTGAGATATTCGCGATGTTTGACACCACAAAAGTAGAAATCAAGAAGGAGCATCAATTGTTGATGGTTGGTGAAACCACTAGTTTCAAGAAGGGCAAGGGCAAAAAGGGATGCTTCATGAAATGGCAAATCAGCTGCTGCTCTAGTGAAGGAACCCAAACCCGAGACTAAGTGCTTCTGTAATAAAGGGAACAGCCACTGGAGCAGAATTACCCTAGATACTTGGTAGATGAGAAGGCTGGCAAAGTCGATAGAAGTATATTGGATATACATTATGTTAATGTGTACTTTACTAGTACTCCTAGTAACACTAGGGTATTAGATACCGGTTCGGTTGCTAAGTGTTAGTAACTCAAAATAAAAGCTATGGAATAAACAGAGACTAGCTAAAGGTGAGATGACGATATGTGTTGGAAGTATTTCCGAGGTTGATCAAATATCGTACGGTCCCTCTACCATCGAGATTGGTGTTTGCGTTGAGCATAGACATGATTGGATTATGTCTATCGCAATACGGTTATTCATTAAAGAGAATAATGGTTACTCTGTTTATTTGAATAATACCTTCAATGGTCTTACACCTAAAATGAATGGTTTATTGAATCTCGATCGTAGTGATACACATGTTCATGCCAAAAGATAGTAATGATAGTACCACCTACTTGTGGCACTGCCACGTAAGTCATATCGGTATAAAACGCATGAAGAAGCTCCATGTTGATGGATCTTTGGGCTCACTCATTTTGAAAAGTTTGAGACATGCGAACCATGTCTATTGGTGTATATGCATGAAGAAACTCCATGCAAATGGACCGTTTGGACTCACTTGATTTTGAATCACTTGAGACATGCAAATCATACCACATGGGCAAGATGACTGAAAGCCTCGTTTTCAGTAAAATGGAACTAGAAAGCAACTTGTTGGAAGTAATACATTTTGATGTGTGCAGTCCAATGAGTGCTGAGGCATGTAGTGGATATCGTTATGTTCTTACTTCACAGATGATTTGAGTAGATGTTGAGTATATTTACTTGATGAATCACGAGTCTGAATTATTGAAAGGTTCAAGTAATTTCAGGGTGAAGTTGAAAGATCGTTGTGACAAGAGGATAAAATATCTATGATATGATCATAGAGATGAATATCTGAATTACGAGTTTGGCACAGAATTAAGACATTGTGGAAATTGTTTCACAACTAATACAGCCTGGAACACCATAGTGTGATGGTTTGTCCGAACATCATAACTACACCCTATTGGATATGATGCATACCATGATGTCTCTTATCGAATTACCACGATAGTTTATGGGTTACGCATTAGAGACAACCGCATTCACTTTAAATAGGGCACCACGTAATTCCGATGAGATGACACCGTATGAACTATGGTTAGAGAAACCTAAGCTGTCATTTCTTAAAAGTTTGGGGCTGCGACGCTTATGTGAAAAAGGTTTCAGGCTGATAAGCTCGAACCCAAAGCGGATAAATGCATCTTCATAGGACACCCAAAACAGTTGGGTATACCTCCTGTCTCAGATCCGAAAGCAATAAGGGATTGTTTCTAGAATCGGGTCCTTTCTCGAGGAAAAGTTTCTCTCGAAAGAATTGAGTGGGAGGATGGTGGAGACTTGATGAGGTTGTTGAACCGTCTCTTCAACTAGTGTGTGGCAGGGCACAGGAAGTTGTTCCTGTGGCACCTACACCAATTGAAGTGGAAGCTTATGATAGTGATCATGAAACTTCAGATCAAGTCACTACCAAACCTCGTGGGATGACAAGGATGCGTACTACTTCAGAGTGGTACGTAATCCTGTCTTGGAAGTCATGTTGCTAGACAACAATGAACCTACGAGCTATGGAGAAGTGATGGTGGGCCCGGATTCCGATAAATGGCTCGAGGCCATAAAATCCGAGAGAGGATCCATGTATGAAAACAAAGTGTATACTTTGGCAGAACGGCTCGATGGTCGTAAGGCTGTTGAGTACAGATGGATTTTAAAAGGAAGACAGACAATGATGGTAAGCATCACCATCAATAAAGCTCGACTTGTCATTAAGATGTTTTCCGACAAGTTCAAGGAGTTGACTATGATGAGACTTTCTCACTCGTAGCGATGCTAAGAGTCTGTTGGAATTATATTAGCGATTACTGCATTATTTATGAAATCTTGCAGATAGGATGTCAAAACATTGTTTCCTCGACGATTTTCTTGAGGAAATGTTGTATGTGATACAACCGGAAGGTTTTGTCAATCCTGAAAGATGCTAATA
The DNA here is from genome assembly GCF_056163025.1 of Triticum urartu. NCBI lineage: Eukaryota > Viridiplantae > Streptophyta > Magnoliopsida > Poales > Poaceae > Triticum > Triticum urartu. The sequence goes on along the minus strand of NC_141879.1, from coordinate 568,794,974 downwards.
AGTATGCAAAGCTCCAGCAATCCTTCTAAGGACTGGAGTAAGCATCTCGGAGTTGGAATGTATGCTTTGATGAGATGATCAAAGTTTTGGGTGTATACAAAGTTTATGAGAAACTTGTATTTCCAAAGAAGTGAGTGGGAGCACTATAGAATTTCTGATGAGTATATGTTGTTAACATATTGTTGATCGGAAATGATGTAGAATTTCTGGAAAGCATGCAGAGTTATTTGAAAAGTGTTTTTCAATGGAAAGCCTGGATTAAGCTACTTGAACATTGAGCATCAAGATCTATAAGGATAGATCAAAACGCTTAATGGTACTTTCAAATGAGCACATACCTTGACATGATCTTGAAGGTGTTCAAGATGGATCAGTCAAAGAAGGAGTTCTTGCCTGAGTTGTAAGGTATGAAGTTAAGACTTAAAGTTCGACCACGGCAGAAGAAAGAGGAAGGACGAAGGTCGTCCCCTATGCTTTTGTCATAGGCTCTATACGGTATGCCATGCTAAGTACCGCACCTGATGTGTGCCTTGCCACATGTCTGGCAAGAGGGTACAAAGGTGATCCAGGAGTGGATCACTAGATAGCGGTCAAAAATTGTCCTTGGAGTAATAAGGACATGTTTCTCGATTATGGAGGTGATAAAGAGTTCGGCGTAAAGGGTTACATCGATGCAAGCTTTAACACCTATCCGAATGACTCTGAGTAGTAAACCGGATACATATAGTGGAGCAACCATTTGGAATAGCTCCAAGTGGAGCGTGGAAGCAACATTTATAATATGACCTAGAGATTTGCGAAGTACATACGGATCTGAATATTGCAGACCCGTTGACTAAAACCTCTCTCACAAGCAATACATGATCAAACCCAGAACTCATTGAGTCTTAATCACACGATGATGTGAACTAGTTTAGTGACACTAGTAAACTCTTTGGATGTTGGTCACATGGCGATGTGACATGTGAGTGTTAATCACATGACGATGTGAACTAGATTATTGACTCTAGTGCAAGTGGGAGACTGTTGGAAATATGCCCTAGAGGCAATAATAAATTGATTATTATCATATTTCCTTGTTCATGATAATCGTTTATTATCCATGGTAGAATTGTATTGATAGGAAACTCAGATACATGTGTGGATACATAGACAACACCATGTCCCTAGTAAGCCTCTAGTTGACTAGCTCGTTGATCAATAGATGGTTACGGTTTCCTGACCATGGACATTGGATGTCGTTGATAACGGGATCACATCATTGGGAGAATGATGTGATGGACAAGACCCAATCCTAAGCCTAGCACAAAGATCGTGTAGTTTGTATGCTAAAGCTTTTCTAATGTCAAGTATCATTTCCTTAGACCATGAGATTGTGCAACTCCCGGATACCATAGGAGTGCTTTGGGTGTGCCAAACGTCACAACGTAACTGGGTGGCTATAAAGGTACACTACAGGTATCTCCGAAAGTGTCTCTTGGGTTGGCACAAATCGAGACTGGGATTTGTCACTCCGTGTGACGGAGAGGTATCTCTGGGCCCACTCGGTAGGACATCATCATAATGTGCACAATGTGATCAAGGAGTTGATCACGGGATGATGTGTTACGGGACGAGTAAAAGAGACTTGCCAGTAACGAGATTGAACAAGGTATCAGGATACCGACGATCGAATCTCGGGTAAGTATCGTACCGCTAGACAAAGGGAATTGTATACGGGATTGATTAAGTCCATGACATCGTGGTTCATCCGATGAGATCATCGTGGAGCATGTGGGAGCCAACATGGGTATCCAGATCCCGCTGTTGGTTATTGACCAGAGAGTTATCTCGGTCATGTCTGCATGTTTCCCGAACCCGTAGGGTCTACACACTTAAGGTTCGATGACGCTAGGGTTATAGGGAATAGATATACGTGGTTACCGAATATTGTTCGGAGTCCCGGATGAGATCCCGGACGTCACGAGGAGTTCCGGAACGGTCCGGAGGTAAAGATTTATATATGGGAAGTCATCATACGGTCACCGGAATAATTCGGGGGTTACCGGTATTGTACCGGGACCACCGAGTGGGTCCACCTGCCCCGGAGGGCCCTATGGGCTGTATGTGGAGAGGGACCAGCCCCTTAGTGGTCTGGGCGCCTCCCCCCTTAGGACCCATGCGCCTAGGGTTTGGGGGAACCCTAAAGGGGGGGGGCGCCCCCTTGCCTTGGGGGGCAAGGCAACCCCCCTTGGCCGCCACCCCCTCCTCAGATTGGATCTGAGGGGGCCGGCCCCCTCTCCCTTGCCCCTATATATATGTGGGGGGTGGGAGGGCAGCCGCACCCAAGTCTTGGCGCAGCCCTTCCCCTCTCCCAAGTCCTCCTCTTCTCCCGTGGTGCTTGGCGAAGCCCTGCAGGATTGCCACGCTCCTCCACCACCACCACGCCGTCGTGCTGCTGCTGGATGGAGTCTTCCCCAACCTCTCCTTCTCCCCTTGCTGGATCAAGGCGTAGGAGACGTCGCCAGGCTGTACGTGTGTTGAACGCGGAGGTGCCGTCCGTTCGGCACTAGGATCTCCGGTGATTTGGATCACGACGAGTACAACTCCTTCAACCCCGTTCTCTTGAACGCTTCCGCATAGCGATCTACAAGGGTATGTAGATGCACTCTCCTTCCCCTCGTTGCTGGTTTCTCCATAGATAGATCTTGGTGACACGTACGAAAATTTTGAATTTCTGCTACGTTCCCCAACAACCAGGCCAGACAGACACTTTCCTTTTCAGGACGCAAACCAAACAACTACCAGGCGGCTACAGGGAGCATCCAGGCCACGCATAGAGTGTGGATGCTAACCAAACTCATGAGTAATTCGCGTGCAATGCAGTTTCCACATGTCCCTCAAACATTTTTCTAATACAGTACAGATGGCAAGCACTCATATATTTGCGCATATACCCACCCTTATGAACGCACACATGCACACCCTACCTATATGAGCACCTTCGAGAGACTGAGCCGGCATATCATATTGAGATTTTACGAAGTCACTGTAGGTGCTTTGTAGTCGACAGAAATGTCTCCTCGCACTGAACGCGCATCATCGAAAATTCTGAAATAAATCCAGAATAAATGCGAGCACCAAAACTTAAACCCTGTTAGGCTGGTGATACCACTGTCCATCTAACCATCCAACCATTGGTTGGCTCGCCCCCAAACTTGTCACTACGTAAACATTTCGCCCTTCTTAATGAAAAGGCGGCGTTCTTGCCGATTAATAAGAGAAAAGCAGGTTGCCACTCTCGCCCCTCAAGGTAACGTGTGTGTAAGAGAGAGAGAGAGTAAGGTCGAAAATGCACTAAATTGGCGCCACCACCCAAATCCACAAATTACAGAGAATGTGTGTCACGGCACAAAGACTACAACCGGAGCAACCACAAAAATCAGCTGGGGTCACCCTCTCCTCTTATTGCTGCCCAATGGCGTGACACTCCTCCTCGTTATAGGTGAGTTAGATGTCTCCTTTGGACATGCGCTTGAGTTGGCACATGATTACGAGGAGTTCCAGAGTGATGGTGATTGGAACATCGCTTTATGTCTAGGGTGAAAACTATTATCTGGCCTTGATAAGTTGGACTCGAAAACATCAAACTTTTGCCATTACCATGTTGAATGTATTGTCTCCATGTTGATGTTCCGGTCTTGATTGGTTGGTCTCGACATCATGAATGCAGACTGTTGTCCTGATCGTCTTGGCTGGATGCGGTGACAAGGGCGCTAGTGCATTATGCCTCTTGAAGGTGTTGACGTCAAAGAAAACGACCTAGTCATAGGTGTTTACTTCATACTTATAGTGGTTTTTCTCTGGTATACTATTAAGAAAAACCCTATAGGTAGACACTTAACAGTGGCACGGGGTAAGTGAGCCGTGCTACTGCTAAGTAGCAGTAGCGCGGGGTCAAACCCAGTGTTGCAGGTGAAGATTAGCAGTAGCGTGGGTTCAACACACCAGCGCTACTACTAAGTGGTCCTCATCGTGCCCCTAGGGGCTGGCCACAGTAGTGGCGGGGGTTATAAAACCCTCCGCTACAAGTAACTAGATAGTAGTAGCGTTGGCTTTATAACATGCACTGCTATTGTGGATACACGGGCCGAGCTCTCGGGCCCCCCTAGCAGCATCGCCTATTATGTGTCTCGCGCTACAGCTAATGGGCTTAGCAGGAGCGCGTGAACCCGTGCCCCGCTCTATTGCTAAGCCACCCTTATCCTCTCCCTGTCGCCCATTCCTGACTCTCCCTCTCCTCACTCTCTCTCCCTCTCTCATTGTCACGTCTCCTCCTCCTCCCGTCGTCGCCGCATTGCCGCCGTCCCCACCATCCCCAGCCTTGGTAAGCCTCCACCCTCCTCCCTCCTCCCTCCTCCTGCCGCCTCCTCTTTATACCTAGTAGTGTTTGCTGCTTATGATCTCAAATGATTGCTAGTAGAAGTATCCAAAATTTTAAGATAAATGAGCAAATTTATATGAATGCAACAGACAATGTTCTTTCATATGTCACATATCAAAAAATAACGTGACTTGGAATAGTTTTGAAGAGTTTCAAAAAATGGTCTTTGAATAGGAAGGACGGAGTTTGGAATTTAGTTTTGGACATTTATGTAATTTTAAGTAAATTTTTTCTTCCTAAATAATGAAAATGAGCTTTAGGCAGTACCAAAGTTTTCAATTGAAGGAGCTTTAGGAAGCATTGGTAACAAATCCAAACCATTCAATAAATGAACTCTGCTCATTATCAATAATAGCTTTGAAGAATTTCAAAAGTAAGTTTCTCACTGAACCAAGTTTCTCACTAAAAACATATTAGTTGATCAACCTTTGGACAAATGCATAAAAACATTTACTGCCAACGTGACCACATCGTTCAGTTAATATTTTGAACAAAAAGGACTTCTTGTTCATTATTTCCAATGTAGAGCATTCAACTTCTCCATGTAAACTTTATGTGTCTTTGAACTTAGAAGTTTGAAAATACTATTAAAGCATTCTTTTTAGGACATTTTATAAAAGTACTAAGAAATGTATTGTACACAATGAAACTACAATTTTAGTACATATATGACACCGATATTGGCTAATGCATATATGACGCAGATATTGACTGCTGACACAATTCTCAGGTTTGTTGTTGTAGGCAGATGTATATTATTTCTGTTGCAAGATATTTGAAGGCCACCATGAGAACATCTCTAGCAGCACAACTACTTCAATTTGAGGTAAAATCTACACATTTGTAGTAGCACATGCCTACATATATGACCTAGGTAGTGGCTAATGAGTGAACAGAAGAAAATTCTCACTCTGATTAAGTAGAGTGTCATGTCCATACAATTATCGAAAATGCTCAATCTTCACATTGTTTAAGATGTATTTGTTGGTGCTGGAATGTTGGTGTTGGTGTATTTGTTGGTGTTGGAATGCTGGTGTTCAAGAACATGCCACATATTTCTTCTATCATTTATTATGATTTTGTAGGGAACACCTCTGAGTGGTCTATGTTTTGCCGAAATGTTGATTCATTTCCGTTCTGGCAAATTTCAGGCGCTCGATATGTTCTATTTTAGCAAAGATCATGCCAAAGTTTTTCCTAGATTTTAGCATGACTTGTGTGATACGTCTCCAATGTATTTATAATTTTTGATTATTCCATGCTATTATTGTATCAATCTTAGATGTTTTATATACACTTTCAAGCAATTATATATCGTTTTGGGCACTAACCTATTAACTTAGTGCCTAGTGCTAGTTGCTATTTTTGCCCGTTTTTGTTTTTTCAGACTATCAGTACCAAATGAAGTCCAAATGCCACGAAACTTTTTAGAGATTTTTTTCTAGCAATAAGAAACCCTGGAAGCTTCGAGAGGGGACGAGAAGATGGAGCAGTGGCCCACGAGGCACCAGGGCGCGCGCCGGTGGCTTGTGGCGCCCATGTGGCTTCATTTGACCTAACTCCGCCTCTATAAATTCTCTAAAATATGGAAACCAACAGAGGATTCCATGAAATACTTTTTCTGCCGCCGCAAGTTCTTGTCTTGACAGATCCTATCTGGAGGCCTTTTTCGGCACTCTACCGAAGGGGGATTCGATCACAGAGGGGCTCTACATCATCCTTTCTGCCCTTCTGATGATACATGAGTAGTTTACCATAGACCTACGGGTCCATAGTTAGTAGCTAGATGGCTTCTTCTCTCTATTTGATCTTCAATACAATGTTCTCCTCGATGTTCTTGGAGTTCTATCCGATGTAATCACTTTTTGCGGTGTGTTTGTTGGGATCCGATGAATTGTGAGTTTATGATCAGATCTATCCATGAATATTAATTGAGTTTTCTCTGAACTCTTTTATGCATGATTGTTATAGCTTCGTATTTCTCTCTGATCTATTAATTTGGTTTGGCCAACTAGATAGATTTATCTTGAAATGGGAGAGGTGCTTTGTAATGGGTTCGATCTTGCGGTGCTCAATCCCAGTGACAGAAGGGGACATGACACGTATGCATCGTTGCTATTAAGGGTAAAAAGATGGGGTTTATTCATACATGAGTTTATCTTGTCTACATCGTGTCATCTTGCTTAAGGCGTTACTCCATTTTTTATGAACTTAATACACTAGATGCATGTGTTGGGGAACGTAGTAATTTCTAAAAGTTTCCTACGCACACACAAGATCATGGTGATGCATAGCAATGAGAGGGGCGAGTTTTGTCCACATACCCTCGTAGACCGAAAGCGGAAGCGTTAACACAACGCGGTTGATGTAGTCGTATGTCTTCACGATCCGACCGATCCAAGTACCGAACGTACGGCACCTCCGAGTTCAGCACACGTTCAGCTCGATGACGTCCCGCGAACTCTGATCCAGCAGAGCTTCACGGGAGAGTTCCGTTAGCACGATGGCGTGGTGACGGTGATGATGTTGCTACCGATGCAGGGCTTCGCCTAAGCACCGCTACGATATGACTGAAGTGGAATATGGTGGAGGGGGGCACCACACACGGCTGGAATAGATCAACAGATCAACTTGTGTGTCTAGAGGTGCCCCCCTGCCCCTGTATATAAAGGAGCAAGGGGGAGAGGCGGCCGGCCAGGGAGGGCGCGCCAAGGGGGGAGTCCTACTCCCACCGGGAGTAGGACTCCTCCTTTCCTAGTAGGAGTAGGAGAAGGGGGGAAGGAGGAGGTGGAGAGAAGGAAGGAGAGGGGGGCCGCTGCCCCCTTCCCTTGTCCAATTCAGACTGGGGCAAGGGGGGCCGCGTGCCACCTCTTGGCCGCCCTCTCTCTTCTCCACTAAGGCCCAATAGGCCCATTACTTCCCCGGGGAGGGTTCCGGTAACCCCCGGTACTCCGGTAAAATCCCAATTTCACCCGGAACACTTCCGATATCCAAATACAAGCTTCCAGTATATCAATCTTTATGTATCGACCATTTCGAGACTCCTCGTCATGTCCGTGATCATATCCGGGACTCCGAACTACCTTCGGTACATCAAAACACAAAACTCATAATATCGATCGTCATCTAACTTTAAGCGTGCGGACCCTACGGGTTCGAGAACTATGTAGACATGACCGAGACATGTCTCTGGTCAATAACCAATAGGGGAACCTGGATGCTCATATTGGATTCTACATATTCTACGAAGATCTTTATAGGTCAAACCGCATAACAACATACGTTGTTCCCTTTGTCATCGGTATGTTACTTGCCCGAGATTCGATTGTCGGTATCTCAATACCTAGTTCAACCTCGTTACCGGCAAGTCTCTTTACTCATTTCGTAATACATCATCCCGCAACTAACTCATTAGTTACAATGCTTGCAAGGCTTATAGTGATGTGCATTACCGAGTGGGCCCAGAGATACCTCTCCGACAATCGGAGTGACAAATCCTAATCCCGAAATACGCCAACCCAACAAGTACCTTTGGAGACACCTGTAGAGTACCTTTATAATCACCCGGTTACGTTGTGATGTTTGGTAGCACACAAAGTGTTCCTCTGGTAAACGGGAGTTGCATAATCTCATAGCCATAGGAACATGTATAGGTCAAGAAGAAAGCAATAGCAGAATACTAAATGATCAAGTGCTAAGCTAACGGAATGGGTCAAGTCAATCACATCATTCTTCTAATGATGTGATCCCGTTAGTCAAATGACAACTCATGTCTATGGCTAGGAAACATAACCATCTTTGATCAATGAGCTAGTCTAATAGAGGCATACTAGTGACACTCTGTTTGTCTATGTATTCACACAAGTATTATGTTTCCGGTTAATACAATTCTAGCATGAATAATAAACATTTATCATGATATGAGGAAATAAATAATAACTTTATTATTGCATCTAGGGCATATTTCCTTCAGTCTCCCACTTGCACTAAAGTTAATAATCTAGATTACACAGTAATGATTCTCACACCCATGGAGCCTTGGTGCTGATTATGTTTTGCTCGTGGAAGAGGCTTAGTCAATGTGTCTACAACATTCAGATCCGTATGTATCTTGCGAATCTCTATGTCTCCCACGTGGACTTGATCTGGGATGGAGTTGAAGTGTCTCTTGATGTGCTTGGTTCTATTGTGAAATCAGGATTCCTTTGCCAAGGCAATTGCACTAGTATTGTCACAAAAGATTTTCATTGGACCCGGTGCACTAGGTATGACACCTAGATCGGATATGAACTCCTTCATCCAGACTTATTCATTTACTGCTTCCGAAGCAGCTATGTACTCCGCTTCACATGTAGATCCCTCCACAACGCTTTGTTTAGAACTGCTCCAACTGACAGCTCCACCATTTAATATAAACACGTATCCAGTTTGCAATTTAGAATCGTCCGGATCAGTGTCAAAGCTTGCATCAACGTAACCATTTACGATGAGCTCTTTGTCACCTCCATAAACGAGAAACATATCCTTAGTCCTTTTCACGTATTTCAGGATGTTCTTGACCGATGTCCAGTGATCCACTCCTGGATTACTTTGGTACCTCCCCGCTAGACTGATAGCAAGGCACACATCAGGTCTGGTACACAACATTGTATACATGATAGAGCCTATGGCTGTAGCATAGGGAACATCTTTCATTTTCTCTCTATCTTCTGAAGTGGTCGGGCATTGAGTCTTACTCAATTTCACACCTTATAACATAGGCAAGAACCCTTTCTTTGCCTAATCCATTTTGAACTTCTTCAAAACTTTGTCAAGGTATGTGCTTTGTGAAAGTCCAATTAAGCGTCTTGATCTATCTCTATAGATCTTGATGCCCAATATGTAAGCAGCTTCACCGAGGTCTTTCATTGAAAAACTTTTATTCAAGTATCCTTTTATGCTATCTAGAAATTCTATATCATTTCCAATCAACAATATGTCATCCACATATAATATTAGAAATGCTACAGAGCTCCCACTCACTTTCTTGTAAATACAGGCTTCTCCAAAAGTCTGTATAAAACCATATGCTTTGATCACACTATCAAAACGTTTATTCCAACTCCGAGAGGCTTGCACCAGTCCATAAATGGATCGCTGGAGCTTGCACACTTTGTTAGCTCCCTTTGGATCGACAAAACCTTTAGGTTGCATCATATACAACTCTTCTTCCAGAAATCCATTCAGGAATGTAGTCTTTACATCCATTTGCCAAATTTCATAATCATAAAATGCAGCAATTGCTAACATGATTCGGACGGACTTAAGCATCGCTACGGGTGAGAAGGTCTCATCATAGTCAACTCCTTGAACTTGTCGAAAACCTTTTGCAACAAGTCGAGCTTTGTAGACAGTAACATTACCGTCAGCGGCTGTCTTCTTCTTGAAGATCCATTTATTCTCGATGGCTTGCCGATCATCGGGCAAGTCAACCAAAGTCCACACTTTGTTCTCATACATGGATCCCATCTCAGATTTCATGGCCTCAAGCCATTTTGCGGAATCTGGGCTCATCATCGCTTCCTCATAGTTCGTAGGTTCGTCATGGTCTAGTAACATGACCTCCAGAATAGATTACCGTACCACTTTGGTGCGGATCTCACTCTGGTTGACCTACGAGGTTCGGTAGTAACTTGATCTGAAACTTCATGATCATCATCATTAGCTTCCTCATTAATTGGTGTAGGTGTCACAGGAACCGGTTTCTGTGATAAACTACTTTCCAATAAGGGAGCAGGTACAGTTACGTCATCAAGTTCTACTTTCCTCCCACTCACTTCTTTCGAGAGAAACTCCTTCTCTAGAAAGGATCCAAATTTAGCAACAAAAGTCTTGCCTTCAGATTTGTGATAGAAGGTGTACCCAACAATTTTCTTTGGGTATCCTATGAAGACACATTTCTCCGATTTGGGTTCGAGCTTATAAGGTTGAAGCTTTTTCACATAAGCATCGCAGCCCCAAACTTTTAAGAAATGACAACTTTGGTTTCTTGCCAAACCACAGTTCATAAGGCGTCGTCTCAACGGATTTTGATGGTGCCCTATTTAACATGAATGCAGCCGTCTCTAAAGCATAACCCCAAAATGATAGCGGTAAATCAGTAAGACATCATAGATCGCACCATATCTAGTAAAGTACGATTATGACGTTCGGACACACCATTACGTTGTGGTGTTCCGGGTGGCGTGAGTTGCGAAACTATTCCGCATTGTTTCAAATGTAGACCAAACTCATAACTCAAATATTCTCATCCACGATCAGATCGTAGAAACATTATTTTCTTGTTACGATGATTTTCCACTTCACTCCGAAATTCTTTGAACTTTTCAAATGATTTAGACTTATGTTTCATTAAGTAGATATACCCATATCTGCTCAAATCATCTGTGAAGGTGAGAAAATAACGATACCCGCCACGAGCCTCAACATTCATTGGACCACATACATTAGTATGTATGATCTCCAACAAATCTGTTGCTCTCTCCATTGTACCGGAGAACGGCGTTTTAGTCATCTTGCCCATGAGGCATGGTTCGCAAGTACCAAGTGATTCATAATCCAGTGATTCCAAAAGTCCATCAGTATGGAGTTTCTTGATGCGCTTTACACCAATATGACCTAAACGGCAGTGCCACAAATAAGTTGCACTATCATTATCAACTCTGCATCTTTTGGCTTCAATATTATGAATATGTGTATCACTACTATCGAGATTCAACAAAAATAGACCACTCTTCAAGGGTGCATGACCATAAAAGATATTACTCATATAAATAGAAGAACCATTATTCTTAGATTTAAATGAATAACCGTCTCGCATCAAACAAGATCCAGATATAATGTTCATGCTCAACGCTGGCACCAAATAACAATTATTTAGGTCTAAAACTAATCCCAAAGGTAGATGTAGAGGTAACATGCCGACTGCGACCACTTCGACTTTGGAACCATTTCCCACACGCATCGTCACCTCGTCCTTAGCCAGTCTTCGCTTAATCCATAGTCCCTGTTTCGAGTTGCAAATATTAGCAACAGAACCAGTATCAAATACCCATGTACTACTGCGAGCATTAGTAAGGTACACATCAATAACATGTATATCACATATACCTTTGTTCACCTTGCCATCCTTCTTATCCGCCAAATACTTGGGGCAGTTCCGCTTCCAGTGACCAGTCTGCTTGCAGTAGAAGCACTCAGTCTCATGCTTAGGTCCAGACTTGGGTTTCTTCTCTTGAGCAACAACTTGTTTGCTGTTCTTTTTGAAGTTCCCCTTCTTCTTCCCTTTGCCTTTTTTCTTAAAATTGGTGGTCTTGTTGACCATCAACACTTGATGCTCCTTCTTGATTTCTACCTCCGCAGCCTTTAGCATTGCGAAGAGCTCGGGAATTGTCTTATTCATCCCTTGCATATTATAGTTCATCACAAAGCTCTTGTAGCTTGGTGGCAGTGATTGAAGAATTCTGTCAATGACACTATCATCCGGAAGATTAACTCCCAGTTGAATTAAGTGATTGTTATACCCAGACATTTTGAGTATATGTTCACCGACAGAACTATTCTCCTCCATCTTGCAGCTGTAGAACTTATTGGAGACTTCATATCTCTCAATCCGGGCATTTGCTTGAAATATTAACTTCAACTCCTGGAACATCTCATATGCTCCATGACGTTCAAAACGTCGTTGAAGTCCCAGTTCTAAGCCGTAAAGCATGGCACACTGAACTATCGAGTAGTCATCAGCTTTGCTCTGCCAAACGTTCCTAACGTGTGGTGCTGCTCCTGCAGTAGGTCTGGCACGTAGCGGTGCTTCCAGGACGTAATTCTTCTGTGCTGCAATGAGGATAATCCTCAATTTATGGACCCAGACCGTGTAATTGCTACCATCATCTTTCAACTTTGCTTTCTCAAGGAACACATTAAAATTTAACGGAACAACAACACAGACCATCTATCTACAACAACATAGACAAGCAAGATACTATCAGGTACTAAGTTCATGATAAATTTAAGTTCAATTAATCATATTATTTAAGAACTCCCACTTAGATAGACATCCCTCTAATCATCTAAGTGATCACGTGGTCCAAATCAACTAAACCATGTCCGATCATCACATGAGATGGAATAGTTTCAATGGTGAACAACATTATGTTGATCATATCTACTATATGATTCACGCTCGACCTTTCGGTCTTAGTGTAACACCCACAATGCGGCTATATCTCCCACGTGTCGGGGCACGACTTAGAGGCATAGCCGCATGGTAGGCCTGTCGCAAGAGGGGTAATCTTCACACATCCCATGTACTGAATAAGAAAGGGGTAAAGAGTTGGCTTACAATCGCCACTTCACACAAATACATAAGTAGTTCATACATCATCCATAACACAATCAAGGTCTGACTATGGAACCAAAATAAAAGAAGACAACCCCAATTGTTAGATCCCCGATCGTCCCAACTGGGCTCCACTACTGATCAACAGGAAACGAAACAAAACAACGATCAAGATCTTCATCGAGCTCCCACTTGAGCTGGGTTGCGTCAATTGCATTGGTATCATCGGCACCTGCAACTGTTTGGAAGTATTTGTGACTCACGAGGACTCAACAATTTCACACCCACGAGATCAAGACTATTTAAGCTTATGGGTAGGAAAGGGGTAATATGGTGGAGCTGCAGTAAGCACTAAGCATATATGGTGGCTAACATACACAAATGAGAGCGAGAAGAGAAGCAACACAATGGTCGTGAAGCTAGAAGTGATCAAGAAGTGATCAAGAAGTGATCCTGAATCTACTTACGTTCAACCATAACACAAGAACCGTGTTCACTTCCCGGACTCCGCCAAGAAGATACCATCACGGCTACACACGCGGTTGATTCATTTTAGTTAAGTTAAGTGTCAAGTTCTCTACAACCGGACGTTAACAAATTCCCATCTGCCACATAACCGCGGGCACGTTTTTCAAAAGTTCAAAACCCCGCAGGGGTGTCCCAACATAGCCCATCACAAGATCTCACAGTCAACGAAGGATCTTCCTTCTCCCAGGAAGACCCGATCAAACTCGGAATCCCGGTTACAAGACATTTCGACAATGGTAAAACAAGACCAGCAAAGCCCCCCGATGCACCTACATCCCGATAGGAGCTGCACATATCTCGTTCTCAGGGCAACACCGGATGAGACATCTGAAAGTGCGTTATATCGACTAGAGGGGGGGTGAATAGGCGATTTTTATGAAAGTCTTCAAAACGTGGGAGTTATGAAGACAAACAGCGAAGATTTTGCCTATTAGTATGCAGCGGAAGTTAGATTACACTAGGCAAGCCATGGTCAAGTATTCAATAGAGTGAAAGCACAAACACAAACAGCTGCAATGTAATAAGGATCAGGTAGGAAGAAGTTATGAAGCCAAACAGATCATACATTCACGTTGTGAAGACAAAAGATAAAGCAAGCATGCAATGGCTTCACAATGAGTAACAGTAAGAAAAAGGAAGTGAAGATGAAACCGGTAACTCGTTGAAGACAATGATGTGTTGGACCAGTTCCAGTTGCTGTGACAACTGTACGTCTTGTTGGAGCGGCTAGGTATTTAAACCTTAGGACACACAGTCCCGGACACCCTGTCCTGAACACGCAGCTCAGGACACCAAGTCCTCACCGTATTCTCCTTGAGCTAAGGTCACATAGTCCTCGCCCAATCACTCTGGTAAGTCTTCAAGGTAGACTCCCAAACCTTCACAGACTTCGTTCACTGGCAATCCACAATGTCTCTTGGATGCTCTGAACGCGACGCCTAACCGTCTGGAGGATTCACAGTCCTCAAGTGTAATAAGTCTTCAGATCACACAGACAAGAAGACTTAAGTGATGCCCAATGTTCTCTGGCTCTAGGTGGTTAGGGCTTTTCTCCTCGCTAGGAATTTTCTCTCAAAGGCTTCGAGGTGGGTTGCTCTCAAACGACAAAAGCCGTGCACTGAAATCTGAGCAGCCAACCGTTTATGGTTGTAGGGGGTGGGCTATTTATAGCCACTTGGCAACCCGACCTGATTTGTCCGAAATGACCCTGGGTCACTAAGGAACTGACACGTGTCGCAACGGTCAGATTTCAAACTCTCATGGCAACTTTACTTGGGCTACAAGCAAAGCTGACTTGTCCGGCTCTGGACAAGATTCGCTCTCATTGTCTTCACTCGAAGACATAGGTTTTTGATTTAGGCATCACTTCAGTCATTCTGACTGGTTCTCCTGGACCCCACTTAACAGTACGGTGGTTCCTATGACTCAACACAAAAGAAAAAGAACTACGAAAGATCTAAGTCTTCGAGCTCCATAGGCTTCATAACGTGTCTTCTTTTGTCACAGTCTTCAATGTGAATATCTTCATATACCACCTTTGGCTTCAATGTCTTCATACATTTTTAGGGGTCATCTCTGGTAGTAAAACCGAATCAATGAGGGACTTCTACCTGTGTTATCCTGCAATTCTCACAAACACATTAGTCCCTCAACTAGGTTTGTCGTCAATACTCCAAAACCAACTAGGGGTGGCACTAGATGCACTTACAATCTCCCCCTTTTTGGTGATTGATGACAAACTAGTTGAAGTTTTCAACGGGGAATATAGTCTGTGAAATTGTAAAGGATAAGGAATTGTCTTCATAAGTTGCAACGGCTCCCCCTGAAGATGTGCATATAAGTTAATTTGCTTTTGGAATGCAAATGCACATGGCAGGTTGTACTTGGAGATCCACTTCAGCTTATGATGACAATCCACTATGCATGTGAAAGTATATGAAGATAATGACATGCATAATGGAAAATGGACGTCTGCAGAATGAGCTAAGTGCGGAATTTATCGTCGCACATGCGGAATTTATCTTTGCAAAATAGGGTGGCAAACAAGTAGCAGACGACCATCTGGTTTAAGTGTTACAACTCATAAGAACCAAATGAAGCAAAAACGAGAGTTGTAAGCACGAAGCAAAATATAGCAAAACATAAAGCACCCGCCCATATGGACCCGCTTGAAGACTATCAACTCATATGCTTCTCCCCCTTTTGTCAGCGAGGACCAAAAAGGTTTGAAGACATAGAGTGTCTACTCGTTCCCAGGAGCAGCAGGGTCATTGGAGGTGTTTGGCGGTGCAGAAGAGCTTGGAGGTGCTGAAGCAGGTGGCGGTGATGTAGCATCGTCTTCTTCATCGATGATTCTGGCAGTGACTGTGGCAGCAGATGAAGAAAACTCAGAGTCTTCAAGTGAAGGTGTGTTGCGCATCACAGCCCTTCTAGGAGGTGTGGTGTCAAACTTGAAGCGCTCAGTGAAGCCATCCTCTTCAAGTTCAGCTTCAGTACATATCATTGATAGCCCTTTCCATGTACGACGACAGGTTTCATGAGTGACGAAAGCATTCTTGGTGGCAAGATTTCAAAGACGATTAACATCCACCAAGAGGCTTTTCATCTGACGCTTTAGCCAGTCGTGATGCCTATCTTGTTTTTGATGAAGGGCCACAAGAAGCTCTCGGTCATTGAGAACACGAGCGCGCTTCTTGGGTCTTGAAGCAGTTGCACTATCAGTGGCTTCAGTTGAAGCAGGGTGTGGCGCACGTGTAGTGCCAGCCAAAGGATACACCCTGGAGATGGCTTCAACACCTTCATCGTTTTGAGTGAAGCTCTGGTGTTCTGCATTCTGAAGACTTATAGGTTGCTTGGCAGGCTTAGGATATATAGCTTCGGCAGAGGTATCCACATCTGGCAAGAAGATCCGATGGTTGCGGGCTGAAGGCTGATATGAGATCGCAGAGTGAAGCTTGATCAGTCTCATTACCCAAGGAGCATAGAACTTTAAGCCAAACAGATCTGAGCCTGATGCAGCGAGTTGGCGTATGAAGAAATCCTGTGCATTGAAGCATTTGCCATGAAGGATACAGAATATCAGAGTCTTCATTGCACCCTCAATCTTGGCATTTGGAGAGTGCCCTTTAATAGGCCAGAGAGTCCACCGGATAATGTGATAGATTGTTCTGGGCAGGTACTCAAAGTCTTCAACGAAGAACTCTGTTGGATAAGGAGCATCGAGAGGCAGTGGCTTCATCATGGAGAGCATCTGACTCATATTTGGTTCAGGCCTCTGGAATATGCTCTCAAGAGCTTCAGTGTGAAGTGGACAACTTTCCTCGAAGAGTTCGCCAGGAGTGGGCAGGCTGGTGAGCTCAATGATATCGAATGCATTGGTTTCGTGATGGACATTGCCGGTCATCCACTCCAGGGCCCAAGTCTTCGGATCTCTGTTGTATCCCTTGATGTGTAGGGTGGCATAGAATTGCAACAGAAGCTCTTCATTGCAGTGCTCTTCATCAGTTATAAACGGCAGCAGACCCACTTGCTTGAAGCAATCCAGCGCTTCCTCTAAGCAGGGCAGACCAGCAATGGCTTCAACATCAAGGCGCTTGTGAGGGAAGATGCGACCTTGGTTGTATAGGATGCATGAATAGTAGCTGCGCTGAGGATAGCTCCAGAACCTATCTGATGAAATCTGTTCCCTTGAATAGGGGTTCTTGGAGCTGTTGAAAAATGTATTGTCTGCCCTGAAGCTATTGATGTCAAAGGAGCCAGGTGCTGATGCAGGACCTGGGAACCTTGGCAGCCTTGGGACTGGCTTCTGTACATGAGGCCTGTGCTCAACATGGTAATCAAATTGAGGACCTGCAGCAGACTCAGGAACAGAAGTGTCTGGTTCAGTAGCTTCGCTGTCTGCTGAAGCTTTTGGTGGGGAGGGCTCCACATTGGCTTCGGTGTTGGTTGTGGCAGCCTCAACATTTTCAGCCTCCGCTTGACTAGCTGGAGGGTCAGTCACAAGCACGTTCTCCTGGAGAACTGCTTCTTGGTGTAGCGGGGGAGTGGGATCTTGTGGTACTTCTTCATTTTCTTCGGCTGATGCAGCCGGAATGTCTTCAGCATAGACTTGAGGCCTTGGACCTTTGCGAAGCCTGCAGAACACAGACAACGCTTGTGGGGTTGGAGTGGGCTGGGCCTCAAAGTCTTCTTCCTCTTGAGGGCGATCCGCCCATGACGCATCTTGTGCAATTGGCTTCAGAGGACGACCAATGCTGATGAGCTCGCTTTGTTCATACTGAGGAAGGGCTGCGTCATCTTCTACATTGTCCTGATGACCAATGTCTTCAGCAGCAATGGGGTCGGCTGCTGGTATGTTTTCAGCTTCAGGAGCCTCTGTGGAAGCAGGCTCATGAACCGTCAGTTGACGTTCTGCGTTCGGGTGCACCATAGCAATAGGTTCAACTATCAAGGGCTCTGTGGGAGCAGCCCGAGATTTCTTGATCTTTCTCTTCTTCTTGCTGGGGGCAGTAGGAGAGGCTTCAGTGCTCTTCCTCTTCCTGGCTTCAGCTTCAGCAGTTCTTGTCTTCTTGAGCTCTGAAGCTGTTGACCGGCTTTTTGGCTTCGAGCCAGTCGTTGCAGTTGGGAAGACAATTGGAACTGCTTCATGCCTTGGTGCCTCTGGTTCAGTTGGAACGGTCTTCTTCTTTTTCTTTGCGGCCATCTTGGGGTCGATGCCAGGACGCCCAAGTGCCTTGCGCTTCTCGGCCTCATTGTAGGCCTGCACACATCTTTCTGCCAGAGACTTCATCCGCTCACGTGAACCTTGAGCTTCTGCACGCTTCTTCAGAAAGTTTTCCTTAAGTTCATGCAACATGGTCTTGAAGCTCTTCACTTCTTGCACGCTGAGCTTGGCCATATGCTTCTTGAACTGAGCCTTTTCATGATCAATTTTCTGCTTCAGTTCAACTATGCGCTGGGCAATAGCAAGTTTTGAAGCAATAGCGCCTTGGAATGCGACGCTGAGGCCAACGGGCAGCTGCAGATCTTCGAAGCTGATGTCTGGTGAGGCAAACCATTCGTCGATGAAATTGTGGATGATGGCGACATCAAAGAGAGGCAAATTGTTGAAGATTTCAGCTTCTTCTTTGCTTTTGATGAGCTACTCTAGAGCGTCATCTCCAAGATCTTCATCACTTGACAGATCTATGGCTTCGCTGCGCAGGATGGCAGCAGCTATGAGCTCTTTGCCGGTGTGTGGCTGAGGCACTTTGGCCTTATACGTCTTCAGACGGCACACTGTCTTCAGGAGGTGCAGTTGCCAATGGCTTCGCCCTTGAGATTTTTGGTGAAGGGGCCGGCTTTGAAGCTTTTGGCTTCTTAGACTGCTTAGGCTTCGGTACAGCAGGAGCTTCATCAGACTCAGAGTCAGCTGGAGGGCCATTCACGGCAGTCCCTTGGACTAGGATGTGGGTGATGAGGCCTTCAAGGTTGGCAAACAGACCGATGATATTGGGTTCGGCGTCGCGTGTGCCATCTGCCCTTGGTGCTGAGGGACCAGGGTTGAAGTCTAACCCAAATTTCTTCTTGTTCTACTTCGCTGATTGTTGGGCAAACTGGAAGTTGTGCTTGAACAGATTGTCGTCACGACACCAGAGTAGTGACGACGGATGTGCATCATCAGGCTGTGGTCCTCTAACCATGCATGGGTAGAAGCTTTGGGCAATAGCTTCATCTCTGGACCTGGGTACAAGGTTCTTGTAAATGATGTCCCCCCACGGTTTCTTGATGGCACTTTTCTCAGCATACTCTTGGGTTGTGAAGCGGTATTTGAACCATTGTTCTGCCCAGTAGCGTCGAATCCATTGGATTCTGGTCTTGCGCTGCCCATAATTCTCTTCAGGATCTGTTTTATACATTTCTGCCAGGTCAGCAGGGAGATCTTTGGAAGTTCCTTCACGTCGCTGTCTGCCCCCTTCCTTGCTGCTGCTTCTAAAGCCATAAACTTTAACTTGAAAGGCTTCAAAACTTTCAAAGGCTTCAAAGGCTTTATTTTGCTGGACCAACAGGAACTGGCTTCAGGAGAATTTATGTGATGCTGTAGAAATTCTGCAAATGAATGCAGACTATGAGAACCGAAGGATTCTCCCACGGACATGTACCTGTGACAGCATTAAGGTGCGAAGGAAGGGGAAGAGGTCAATTGCATTCTCATAAGGTTTTGAAGATTAATCAGTTTAGAAGACATTGACCTCATCGTGCGAAGACATTCACTCATAGATAAGAAGTTGGTTCCAGATTTGTACAAACCCACAGATCAGTACAAGTGAGGAATCTAACTACTTCATGAAGCACAAGTGAATATACTAGGCATGTTATGAGATGCAGATTGAGAGATCTAACTTGTGTGAAGATAAACTTTTTATGGTAGAAAGTGACAGAACCATGAGATCAAAAGAGGCTGTAAAAAGAAGTTTTATTTACCACACTTGGAACTGCTAGACGGAAGTGTGAGATGATGCCGAGCAGTTCAGTCCTCCGTGCCCTAACTTGGCGACGGAAGACACCTACGGCGACGGCGGAGAGAACGATGTCCGCGGTCGGCGTGAGGACGGCGTCGGAGAGGTTGCGGCAGCGAAGCGCTTCGTCGCCGGCGTCGTCGAGAGCTAGCGGTGGCGCTAGGGTTCGTGCGAGGGTGGAAGAAGGAGATAATGACCGCGGTAAGTGTGAATTTATAGGCACAGGGGCAGCACTGTGCTATTACACAGGTGCCCCTGGCGATTCGCATCTGAGAAACGCGTGGCCAGTTTGCGGAAGTTTGGGGTTTGTTCCACGTCCCACGCACGCCTGGATTGTCGGGCGGTCATTCCTGCTTCTCCGGATTATATGTGGAGGAATGAGCATTGAAAACGGACTTTATGGTTGTCTCTATATCTTCTGCTGACAAGGACGCAGTGAAGACATTCGACAGTTTCAATAGAATGCATATGACTTGGAGAGATAGAATTTGAGATAGAAAGCATAGAGAGATTAGGGTCCGATCACATTCACTCAGTTCAAAAGATTCAACCAAGAAGACATAGCTATAAGTGAATGCTGTAGAGGACAGAACACTAGTATGCATATATCTATATAATCAACATAGTGAAGATAATCATGAAGGCATGTTAAGTTCGAAGCCAAACCAAATGTGAAGATATTGCAAGGTAACGCCATGAGTGAAACACTTCAAAACAGAACGTTTGGTGGTAGCGTTACCCACCGTATAGGAAGTATTAGACTCAGACACGGCGCACAATTATCGTGGCGCTCCGAAGTCAAATTCCACATTAATGTATTCACACTTAGAATGTATGTCTTCATTGATTGAAGATATACTTTACTTTGTGCGTTGCACATCTAAGTCATCATATGCATAAGTGTTAGGATGTGTGCCTGATCACAGGACATTTGAGGATTCCAGGATATTTAGCTCACACCGTAACTTGCAAAATCTCTTCTCATCCAAGGGCTTGGTGCAGATATCTACCAATTGTTCTTCAGTGTTGACGTGTATGATATCAATGTCTTCCTTCACAACATGATCTCTAAGAAAGTGATGACGAATTTCAATGTGCTTTGTCTTCGAGTGCTGAACTGGGTTGTTGGCAATCTTGATGGCACTTTCGTTGTTGCAGTAAAGTGGTACTTGCTTCAGATGAATGCCATAATCCTTGAGTGTTTGCTTCATCCACAGAAGCTAAGCACAGCAAGATCTAGCAGCAATGTATTTAGATTCAGCAGTGGAGAGAGCTACACAGTTCTGCTTCTTTGAAGACCAACATACAAGTGATCGTCCCAGAAAGTGACATGTGCCTGATGTAGACTTGCGATCAACTTTGTCACCAGCATAATCAGCATCCGAAAATCCAACCAAATCAAACTCTGAGCCCTTTGGATACCATAGTCCTAGAGTTGGGGTGTGAGCCAAATATCGAAGAATTCGCTTCACAGCTAAGTGATGTGACTCCTTTGGTGCCGCTTGAAATCGAGCACACATGCAAACACTAAGCATAATATCTGGCCTAGATGCACATAAATAAAGCAAAGAACCAATCATGGAGCGGTATACCTTTTGATCAAACTCTTTACCATTGTCATCAGGACCTAGATGATGTTTGGCTGGCATTGGTGTTGTGAAGCCTTTGCAGTCTTGCATACCGAACTTCTCCAGGCAATCTTTGAGATACTTCTCTTGAGATATGAAGATGCCATTGCGTTGTTGTCGTATTTGAAGACCAAGGAAGAACTTCAGCTCCCCCATCATGGACATCTGATATTGCTCTTGCATCATATATCCAAACTCTTCACTGTACTTCTGATTGGTGCAGCCGAAGATAATGTCATCCACATATATTTGGCACACAAATAGTTCACCATCAAATGTCTTCGTGAAAAGAGTGGGATCCAGGGAACCAGGTATGAAGCCTTTGCTCTTCAGAAAGTATTTGAGTGTGTCATACCAGGCCCTAGGGGCTTGTTTGAGGCCATACAGTGCCTTGTTGAGCTTGTATACCATGTCAGGATGTTTTGGATTTTCAAAGCCAGGCGGTTGTGCAACATACACTTCTTCTTCAATCTTGCCATTGAGAAAGGCACTTTTCACATCCATTTGATATAGAAGTATGTTATGATGATTTGCATAGGCCAGCAGTATGCGTATGGCTTCAAGCCTAGCCACAGGAGCAAATGTTTCATCGAAGTCAATGCCCTCCACTTGAGTATATCCTTGAGCAACGAGACGAGCTTTGTTTCTGACAACTTGACCATGCTCATCTTGTTTGTTGCGGTATATCCATTTGGTGCCTATTATGTTGTGCTTCCGTGGATCAGGACGCTTAACCAGTTCCCATACATTATTCAGCTCAAACTGTTGAAGCTCTTCTTGCATAGCTTGAATCCATTCAGGTTCCATGAAGGCTTCTTCAACTTTCTTGGGTTCTGATATTGAGACGAATGCGAAGTGCCCACAGAAATTTGCTAGCTGAGTTGCCGTTGAACGAGTGAGTGGACCAGGTGCATTGATGCTGTCAATTATTCTGTCAATCTGCACTTCATTGGCAACACGAGGATGTACAGGGCGAAGACTTTGCTCTTGCTGATCTGTGTTGTTGTTGGGAGGAATGTCTTCAGGCTGAGCATTGTCTTCATGTTGATCAGGTGCTGAGATGATAAGTTCTTCTTCAGGATGAGCTTCAGAAGGCATAATCTCTCCAGTTCCCATAAGCTTGATTGATTCACTAGCTGGAACTTCATCTAGCACATTTGGCAGTTGCTCTCTTTGTGAACCATTTGTCTCATCGAACCGCACATCCACTGTTTCAACAACTTTGTAATGAAAGAGGTTGAAGACTCTGTAGGAGTGCGAATCCTTTCCATATCCAAGCATAAAGCTCTCATGTGCTTTTGGTGCAAACTTTGAGGTGTGGTGTGGGTCCTTGATCCAGCACCTTGAGCCAAATACTCTGAAGTAACTGACATTGGCTTCTTGCCAGTTAGGAGTTCATAAGATGTCTTGTTAAGAAGCTTGTGAAGATAAACACGATTGATTGTATGACATGCAGTATCAATGGCTTCAGTCCAGAATTTTCTTGGAGTCTTGTATTCATCTAGCATCGTTCTGGCCATCTCAATGAGTGTTCTGTTCTTGCGTTCGACGACGCCATTCTGCTGTGGCGTGTACGGAGATGAGAATTCATGTGTGATGCCCAAGGTATCAAGATATGTATCAAGGCCAGTGTTCTTGAATTCAGTGCCATTGTCACTTCTAATGTGCTTTATCTTGGCACCAAAATTGTTCATAGCTCGATTGGCGAAGCGTCTGAAGACATCCTGCACTTCAGTCTTGTAAAGGATTATGTGCACCCAAGTATATCTAGAGTAATCATCAACAATGACGAAGCCATAGAGGCAAACAGTAGTAGTAAAAGTTGAGTAGTGAGTGGGGCCGAAAAGATCCATGTGGAGCAGTTCGAAGGGTTGAGTAGTAGTCATGATTGTCTTCGAAGGATGTTTTGCCCTTGTCATCTTCCCTGCTTCACAGGCACCGCATAAGTGATCTTTCTTGAACTTGACGCCCTCGATGCCTATGACATGCTTCTTCTTTGCAAGGGTGTGGAGGTTCCTCATGCCAGCATGCCCAAGCCTCCGATGCCAAAGCCAGCATTCTGAAGATTTTGCAAGAAGACATACTGCAAGTTGTGGCCCTGCTGAGAAATCTACCACGTAC
Source organism: Triticum urartu (assembly GCF_056163025.1). Classification (NCBI taxonomy): domain Eukaryota; kingdom Viridiplantae; phylum Streptophyta; class Magnoliopsida; order Poales; family Poaceae; genus Triticum; species Triticum urartu. Next base: position 568,771,400 of record NC_141879.1, on the reverse strand, counting down.
AGATCATCTTTTCGATACCCTTCAAACACTAGAGACTTGTCAGATTCCATTAGTACTAGGCAACGATATTTTCCAAACATTACGATCATGTTCAAATCGCAAAGCATTGAGACAGACATTAAGTTGAAGCCAAGGGATTCAACAAGCATGACTTTATCCATGTGTTGATCCTTTGAGATTGCAACTCTACCTAGACCCAATACCTTACTTTTACCAGTGTCAGCAAATGTGATGTGGCTCTTGTCGGATGGACGTAAGGTTGAGTCCATAAGAAGGCTTCTTTTGCCAGTCATGTGATTTGTACACCCACTGTCAATAATCCATTCTGAAGACTTTGAAGATGCTGGTGTCGTACCCTACAGTGCAGTTAGGGGGATAGGCTTCACGAAGAGAATTGTGAAGCAAAAACATTTGACGAACCAGTGGGTTATTAAAACTTAGATCCAGATTAGGACTAATAGGGAGAGTAGCATGTGATTCAGGAACGAAGTACATAATGATGCCATTCGGGCATTTTATCTTGCGCCCTACAAGATTTTTAAGGTCCCCAGCAATAGTGTCAGAAGATTTTGTTTTTCTGCTGGAGACCTTTCCCTGCAAAAGAGAGTTAAGCTTTCTTAACCACCCACATGTTCAAGGGTGGCTTAGAAGCAATAAGTCTAAGTGCAGCATCTGAGAATTTTGGCTTTGAAGCCTTAGCAAATAGTCTTGCAGGTGGACAATAATACTCATAGGAATAAGCAGAATAATTTTTGGTCATATGAACATGACGGTTCGATGAGCCGCTCTCATATTCATATGCCTGAGTATGGTTTCCCTGCAAAACATTTGCGTTAGTGTGACTCAGGTGAGTCCTCTGTTTGTATGAAGCCTTTGGACCGTATGAAGTCTTTGGTCTGAGGTTTGTCTTCTTCAAGTGAGGTGTCATGAAGAAATTCACAGGAAGATCTTCCAGACACTTTTTCGGAACCCAGATCTTCTTCATAGGCGGTCCATTCCTGCAGTTAGTACCAATGTACCTGGCAAACACTTCACCATTATGATTCTTAAACAGTTTATAGTTTGCATCAAAGGATTCATCAATAATAATGGGGTTAGCACATGTGAAGCCAGATAAATTGGATGGATCTGCTGAAGGTTCCTTTGCAGCAAACCATGTGGTTTTGGGGTACTGCTCAGGTTTCCAGTAAGAGCCATCTGCATTTATTTTCCTTACGAACCCAACACCCTCTTTCCTAGGGTTTCGGTTCAGAATCTGCTTCTTGAGGACATCACATAATGTCTGATGTCCTTTAAGACTTTTGTACATCCCTATTTCAAGCAATGTCTTCAACCTAGCATTCTCATCAGCAATAGCAGTGGTATCCTCAGCAGAGGTGTTAGTTACCACATCAACAGTTGAAGATATTGCAACAGCAGTAGCAGTGGAACATTCAGCAACAGAAGTAGCATTATCACGCTCAATGCATTTAAGACATGGTGGTTCAAATCCTTCCTGAGCGGAACTGATCTGTTCAGCGCGAAGTGACTCGTTTTCCTTTTGAAGATCTTCATGAGCCGCTCTCAATTTCTCAAGTTCTTGCTTCCTTTGAAGATAATCATAGGAAAGCTTTTCATGAGTTGTTGAGAGAGTATCAAGACAATCTTCAAGTTCCTGATACTTAACGTGAGGGTTTTTTATGTCTTCAATTAAGGATTCAGATCGAGTCATTTCAGCACCCAACAGATCATCGCTTCTGTCTAACAGTTTTTGAATATGTTCCATAGCTTTCTGTTGTTCAGTTGCAATTTTAGCAAGTGTTTTGTAGCTGGTTTTTGAATCACAGTCAGAGTCATCGTCACTAGATGTTTGATAGCGAGTAGTGCGTGTGTTTACCTTGGCACCGCGTGCCATGAAGCAGTAGGTAGGAGTGGAGTCGTTCTTGTCATTTGCATCAGTGTCGGTGATGAAGTCATTGTCTTCAGTGTTGAAGATGGACTTGGCGACGTATGCTGTAGCCAGACTCGCAATGCCAGAATCAGACTCCTCCTCAGATTCCACCTCTGCCTCCTCAGAAGCAGACTCCTCCTCTGAATCCATTTCCTTGCCAACAAACGCACGTGCCTTGCCAGATGAGCTCTTCTTGTGTGATGAAGACTTTGAGGAAGACTTGGAAGAAGACTTTGAGTATTTCTTCTTCTTTTTGTCGTCAGAATCATATTCCTTGCTCTTCTTCTTCCTTCTGTTCTCATTGTCCCACTGTGGACACTCAGAGATGAAGTGTCCAGTTTTCTTGCACTTGTGACATGTTTTCTTCTTGTAGTCATGAGCAGAAGCTTCATCATTCCTTGAGCTTGATCGTGAAGATTTTCTGAAGCCTTTCTTCTTGGTGAATTTTTGGAACTTCTTCACTAGCATTGCAAGTTCCCTTCCAATGTCTTCAGGATCATCAGAACTGCTGTCAGATTCTTCTTCAGATGAGGAAACAGCTTTTGCCTTCAAGGCACGAGTTCGCCCATAGTTTGGACCGTAGATATCTCTTTTCTCAAAAAGCTGAAACTCATGTGTGTTGAGCCTCTCAAGTATGTCAGACGGATCAAGTGTCTTGAAATCAGGACGTTCTTGAATCATCAGGGCTAGGATGTCAAACGAACTATCAAGTGATCTCAGCAGCGTCTTGACGATTTCATGTTTGTTGATCTCAGTGGCGCCGAGGGCTTGAAGCTCATTTGTGATGTCAGTGAGCCGGTCAAATGTGTGCTGGACATTCTCATTGTCATTTCGCTTGAAGCGGTTGAAGAGGTTGCGAAGAACACTGATTCTCTGATCTCTCTGGGTTGAGATGCCTTCATTGACCTTGGAGAGCCAGTCCCAGACCAGCTTGGATGTCTTCAAGGCACTCACACAGCCATACTGTCCTTTTGTCAGATGACCACACATGATATTTTTGGCAGTAGAGTCCAGTTGAGTGAACTTCTTGACATCAGCAGCAGTGACACCTTCTCCAGCCTTGGGAACGCCGTTCTCGACGACATACCATAGGTCGACATCAATGGCTTCAAGATGCATGCGCATCTTATTCTTCCAGTAGGGATATTCAGTTCCATCGAAGACAGGGCACGCAGCGTAGACTTTGATTATCCCTGCAGTCGACATAGCTAAAACTCCAGGTGGTTAAACCAAATCACACAGAACAAGGGAGCACCTTGCTCTAATACCAATTGAAAGTGCGTTATATCGACTAGAGGGGGGGGTGAATAGGCGATTTTTATGAAAGTCTTCAAAACGTGGGAGTTATGAAGACAAACAGCGAAGATTTTGCCTATTACTATGCAGCGGAAGTTAGATTACACTAGGCAAGCCATGGTCAAGTATTCAATAGAGTGAAAGCACAAAGACAAACAGCTGCAGTGTAATAAGGATCAGGTAGGAAGAAGTTATGAAGCCAAACAGATCATACATTCACGTTGTGAAGACAAAAGATAGAGCAAGCATGCAATGGCTTCACAATGAGTAACAGTAAGAAAAAGGAAGTGAAGATGAAACCGGTAACTCGTTGAAGACAATGATGTGTTGGACCAGTTCCAGTTGCTGTGACAACTGTACGTCTTGTTGGAGCGGCTAGGTATTTAAACCTTAGGACACACAGTCCCGGACACCCTGTCCTGAACACGCAGCTCAGGACACCAAGTCCTCACCGTATTCTCCTTGAGCTAAGGTCACATAGTCCTCGCCCAATCACTCTGGTAAGTCTTCAAGGTAGACTCCCAAACCTTCACAGACTTCGTTCACTGGCAATCCACAATGTCTCTTGGATGCTCTGAACGCGACGCCTAACCGTCTGGAGGATTCACAGTCCTCAAGTGTAATAAGTCTTCAGATCACACAGACAAGAAGACTTAAGTGATGCCCAATGTTCTCTGGCTCTAGGTGGTTAGGGCTTTTCTCCTCGCTAGGAATTTTCTCTCAAAGGCTTCGAGGTGGGTTGCTCTCAAACGACAAAAGCCGTGCACTGAAATCTGAGCAGCCAACCGTTTATGGTTGTAGGGGGTGGGCTATTTATAGCCACTTGGCAACCCGACCTGATTTGTCCGAAATGACCCTGGGTCACTAAGGAACTGACACGTGTCGCAACGGTCAGATTTCAAACTCTCATGGCAACTTTACTTGGGCTACAAGCAAAGCTGACTTGTCCGGCTCTGGACAAGATTCGCTCTCATTGTCTTCACTCGAAGACATAGGTTTTTGATTTAGGCATCACTTCAGTCATTCTGACTGGTTCTCCTGGACCCCACTTAACAGTACGGTGGTTCCTATGACTCAACACAAAAGAAAAAGAACTACGAAAGATCTAAGTCTTCGAGCTCCATAGGCTTCATAACGTGTCTTCTTTTGTCATAGTCTTCAATGTGAATATCTTCATATACCACCTTTGGCTTCAATGTCTTCATACATTTTTAGGGGTCATCTCTGGTAGTAAAACCAAATCAATGAGGGACTTCTACCTGTGTTATCCTGCAATTCTCACAAACACATTAGTCCCTCAACTAGGTTTGTCGTCAATACTCCAAAACCAACTAGGGGTGGCACTAGATGCACTTACAACAACTTACGAGTAAAACCAAACCTCAAGTTTCCCCGAGGTGGCCCCGCAGTCTACTCGGTTCGGACCAACACTAAGAGAAGCACTGGCCCCGGGGGGGTGGGGGTTAAAATAAAGATGACCCTCGGGAGTGAGACTCCCAAGGGAAAAGTAGGTGGTGGTGAGGCAAATGGTAAAACCAAGGTTGGGCCTTGCTGGAGGAGTTTTATTCAAAGTGAACTATCAAGGGGTTCCCAAAACACCCAACCGCGTAAGGAACACAAAATCATGGAACATAACACCGGTATGACGGAAACTAGGGCGACAAGAGTGGAACAAAACACCAGGCATAAGGCCGAGCCTTCCACCCTTACCAAGTATATAGATGCATTATAGTAAACAAGATATAATATTGATATCCTAACAATATCCATGTTCCAAACATGGAACAAACTTCATCTTCACCTAAAACTAGCAACACTATAAGAGGGGCTGAGCAAAGCGGTAACATAGCCAAACAACGGCTTGCTAGGCAAGGTGGGTTAGAGGCTTGACATGGCAATATGGGAGGCATGATATAGCAAGTGGTAGGTAACGCGACATAGCAAAAAGAGCGAGCAACTAGCAAGCAAAGATAGAAGTGATTTCGAGGGTATGGTCACCTTGCCCGAGATCCCGCAAGGAAGACGAACGGGTCCATGAAGAAGATAAACGGACGTAGTCGAACGAATCCTCACAACTCCGGAACGGAACCGAAGCTAACGAGGGAAGCAACCCGGAAAGAAGCAAACAACATAGTAAACAACCATCACATCAACATGGCATGATGCACAACTAAGTATGATGCATGTCCGGTTAAATATGCATGGCATGGCAAAGTGCAAAACAAAACTACAAGTTAAGTGGAGCTCAATATGCAACGAGATGCATATTGACAAAACACCACATCCTTTTATTTAGTTCGCTCTTGGTTATGTACTCAACAATATTAAATGTTGTTAACCATGGCAAGGGGTGAGGCATATGAAAACTACCTATCTAGGCAAGTTTAAATGAGGCCGGAACAACAAACAACAAGTCCGGAAACTCCTCATGTGCATATTTTAGGTTTGGTATTGTTCTGCCCTAAACCATATTTTAGAGTTGTTAAACATGCAAAGTAATGCCACCATGTTATACTATGCATTTTTCTACCCCATTTACATATAAAGTTTATTAAATTTGGAGCTACGATTATTTAGTTAAGAAATAAATTATTTTAACATGTTATTTAAGCAAATTAATGCAAACAATAGTTTAAACATTTTAAACATGCAAGAAAGTTGGATATTGTGAAACTAGATGAAATTCTAGTCATTTTACATATATAAATTGTTTTAATATGATGCACCGTTTGAGAGATATGATATGCATGAACAACAAGGGGTTTTCTGTAAAACAATCGTCTCTGGAATAATTAGGAAATTCGCAGATCTAGAAAAAAATGAACGGGCCGAAACAGAGGCGGACTAGGCCTCACCAGAGGGGCTCAGCCCAGGTAGGCGAGGTAGGCCGGCGGTTGCGTGGTTGGGCCTTGGAGGCCGAGCGGGCCCACCAGGGCGATGGGGCGGCATGGACGTCATCCTCGTCTCGCTCTCGCACGAGCAGAGGGGCCGACGGCGTGGCTTGTGCGGCGAACGACGGCAGGGAGGAACGGAGGCGGCCCCGGAGGTGCGGATCCGGATGGGATCCGCCTGATCCGTCCGTCTCCGGCGGCGGTGGTGGAGATCCGGCGACGGTGAGCTCGGACGCCATGGCGGATCCTGCGAGGCCGGGAGAGGGAGAGGCCATGAGAGAGAGATCGAGACAGATAGGGAAAAAGAGGAGGGTGGCGATGTGGTCGGACCTGGAGGAACTCCGGTGAGGAGGGTCCCCGGCGGGCGGCGCTGCTGGCGCATGCAGAGGTAGGCGGCGGCGTAGCAGAGGTAAGGGTGCGTCGGCGCGAGGCGCTTGCAGGCAGGGGCGCTCGGGAGGAGCTCGGGCCCAGATGGGCTCAGGGCAGGCTCTAGATGGGCCCTGAGGGCCGTGGAAGGTGGAGGGAGGCAGGAAGACGTGGAGGCGCCCGGTTGGTCGGGGCGCCGGCTGGCCATTGGCAGCGCGCCAAGTGGTGGAGAGGAGGTTGGCCGGGCACGGAAATGGAGGTGGGTGCGGCGGCTGGAAGGTGGAGGTGGCGGCAGTGGGTTGGGGGGCACGGAAAATAAGGAAGGGAGGAAGGAATGTCCAGAATTGGAAGGGGGGGTCTCCTTTTATAGGCAGGGTTAGGGTTTGTGGGGATTTCTGGGGTTTCCGGAACCTCCGTTGACGATCCGATGACTCCGGCGAGAGGGGGAGTTCCGGTGGGTGATGATGGGTTGTGAAAGTGGACTAGTGGGCTGAGAAGAGAGGAAGATGGGCAGCCCGGCACATGTTTCCGGAGACTGAAAATGTCCGACGTTTGACCGACTATATTGTCGCTATAGTTATCCGTTGGGGCATCAAATGCACTCCGAACGCGATGAAATTTGACAGGCGGTCTACCTACACTAAAATAAGACCGCACTTCAACCCATTCCGAGAAAATTTTCCGGCCACTTATAAAATAATATTTCGGACATGCCGCGGGCGCGTGCGAGTGTGGTTGGACTCAGAACGGACATCGGAGAGAATGGGGGGACCCGGGCGGATGTAAGTTTTGAAAACATGATGATGCAATGCACATGATGACATGGCAAGATGCGACACGCAAGCAAATGACAAGGCAACAACAACGAATAACTGGAAGACACCTGGCGCATCGGTCTCGGGGCGTTACAACACTCCACCACTATGAGAGGATCTCGTCCCGAGATCTAGGATGGCACCGGAGGGAAACAGAAGAGGTAAAACTAAGTTGCTTCTTGACAAAAGAGTGAAACCAATGAACCTTGAGAGGTTGAACAAATCGAAATAAAGAATACAACGAAGATGAACAAAGTTGAAAACACTCCGTTAGAAAAGAGGAACAAAGAACCTTACTAGAACCTTGTAGGTTGAAAGACATAAGAAAAAGGGTTGCAATGGACAAGAAGTACATGCAAGCACTTCGGTAGAAACGAGATGTACAAGAAACGATAAAGATCAATTACGAAAACACTCCGGATGGAAATGGAAGGTAATAATATGAACTTGGCAAAATAAAAGCACTTGGATGAGACTCCGGTTAGAAGAGGAATGATAGACACAACACTCCGATTCAAACAAGATAGAGAACGAATAAGAATGATATAATTTGGGCAGCACTCCGACTGTAAATGGAAGGAATTGAACATGAACTTGGGAAGATTGGATGATACTTGATGAAATCAACAACACACTACCTCCGGAACTATTGAAAGAATGGCACAAGGGGTAAGAAATATTTCAGACGACACTCCAGTTGAGAAGGAGGCAAAACTTGATAAGATGAGAGAACTTGAATGAAGGACACGACACTCCGGTTGAATGGATAAGCAAAAGGAAAGAACATGATCTTCACAATTCGAGATGATGAGTGAAAAGAGCAACATCACAATGCCTCCGGAAGAAATAATATAAGATAGATCATTAGAATAAAAGAATGGAGAAGAAAATGCCAACTTCTGCCACAAATGAGTTTGGAGAGCACCCTTCCAAGAAGGTTATAACGGAGTTGTTGGAAAACCAAAAACGAAATGAATAAACTTGTAGTGGGCTTATGGAAAAGTTCTCAAAATTATGAGGTAACAACCTGCCACTCATGGGAAAAATATTTGATTTATAGCTAGAAAAGATTGAAAACTTCTTCCACCAAGATGATAGAGAGATAACTTGGATCATTGTCAAGCACCACAATAGCCACATTCCTTAGGGAAGGCTTTAGGTGAAATATAACCCAAGATAGCTCCAACGAAGAGATTGATGGATTGAGAAGAGCTCATGCTCGAAAAAATTGATGGGTTTAACTATCTCATTCTTGACAACTGTTGAATCATGACACACGAAGGGAAATTGTCAAGAATGACATAACACCACCTCAAAAGATAAGGTAGAAAGAATTGCACTTCAGAATGCAAGATGAAGAATGCTTGAACTCCTCAAAACAAAACACGTGTTGAGCACCATGTTTAATTTAGAGTATAGCTTGGCGGATCATAGCTTCGAGAGAAATCTTGAAGAACAATTGAAGAATGAAAGGAATCATTGATGAACCACCATGTAGAGCCTCCATGAAGAGCTCCGTTAATAAAAGAATAATGAAAAGAAATAGAAGTTGAAACACAAGGTGAAGCCTTGTAATGATTTAGATGGAACTTCACGACGATATAACTGAGAGAGCTTGGAACTCCGAGAAAAGAAAAGATGAACCAATTGAAACCGAGAATTTGATGAACCTCCGGAATAAGGAATTGAATTCACTCGATGAAACAAGAATAAGAATTACATTATGCGTATCCTTCACCACTTTAGATTGATGACAAGAAATGGATTTGGCATACTACTTATTTTCATAGAAAGGATTAAGATAGATATAGCGCGAACTTAAGAAGGTCTTCAACGAATCACCGGTTGGGATTGGAAAGAACGAATGAATCTGTATGATAACGAAGGAAGAGAACTCTTGGACGAACCACCATAAGAATTGAAAATGAAAAATAGCAAAGGCAGCAATCACTAGGAATAATTGGAAAACGAATGAAGATACTTGCTGGGATTTATATACATGAGAACGAAGAGATCACGAGCTAATTTGAGAATACTTGAATGATGCACCAGTAAGATTTGGAGAATGAGAGCTGAAAGCTGAGAATGAATAAACCCGCAATGATGGTATTCAGAGAATCAAACTGAAAAGAATCCTGAATTGCTTTGGATGGGTGAAAAGAATTCTCACGATCGAAAACAACTATGAGAGGATGGCATAAAGCTAGCACCATGAATCTTTGGGATAACGGTTAAGGATTTAAGAGGAACTCCTCTTCGGTCTTCAAATTCGAGAAAGACGAGAAGAACAACACCAAATTGTTGAGACACTCCGGAATAATGAAGAATATAAAGGTTGAACCAACGCTAAAAAGAATTTGAAAGATCTTGGAGAAATACATATGACTAATGATAATTCATTCTTACGTCAAACTTGAAATGAATTTGAGAATAACATCGGGAAAAGAAGAGTCAGGTAAGATCCTAGGAAAAGACCTGTGGGTTAGGGCCCACTCAAAAGACACACCGTTGAACAATTACTTGAAAGGGAGATAGCACCGATTGAATTAAATGGCTTGAATGAGAGAACAACCTCGAAATGGTTGAACGGATCTTGAATGAAAAGATGAGCCTTCTGAGATATCTTCAACACTCCGGCACAAATGAATAGTGAGAGTTGAATGATTAATTGGTGCACCGACATGATAAAATGTTTGAAACGAGGAAAGGATATGATCGTCAGAGCTTGACTTGAATCCACCAGAGAAGAAAGAGAACGAAGTATGATGAACTTGTAGAGCATCTTCATGAGAACCACCGGGTAAGAACATTGAGGAAAGAATGAAGAAACTTCACATCCATAAGATGGATACTTGATTCAGAAATCTGAGTCCTTGAAGGAAAAGGGTGGGTGGGTGGGAAAACAAAGGAAACTTGGGGGCAGATGAAATGAACAACGTTGGGAAAACTGAGGAGTGATCTTGCGAATGTTGAAATGATCGGATCCACTTGAAGGGAAACACGCTGGTTGAAAAGGATTGACATGACAATCTCTATTATCATGAAGGATTAGTATTCACATAGAAATATGAGAACACCACTTAGGAAAGGTATGGAATCACACTTGACATTGAAGCAACTCGAATACCACAACTCAAAACAAAACAAAGGATTGGCCTGGAAAATAAGCCAGAAACAAACATATGATAGACCCCATGTCGTATCATGTGTCTGTTGGAAAGATATTCTAGGAGCTACTTGAATTCCCACTTATAAACTCCCGAAACATTCTGGTTATGCAATCAGGTGTTGGGGATACAGGGGAAGAAATATATCTCACCCAAACTAATAATCCCTACATCCAGCTGTATCCATCCTTCAACACATAACCAAGAAACCTTCAGAAATCATGTAACTCAACCTTCGAAAAGCATCCGTTTTACAGTTATGGCAATACTCCTGAACTCCCATCCCAGTACTGGGTGGCGTCGAGGTTATGTCACGAACAACTGCATAAAAGAGATTTTCGATGTCGGCGAGCTCAGGTATTTTAGAACTGCAACAATAAAATTGTGATGACAACACCTCGGAGCTCAACTCCTCGGGACACTGCCACAACCCTAAATGTCAGGAGGCACCAAGAACAATGTTCTCGTCACAAAACCATCGGAACGATTCCAAGATACCCGCGTGGTCCTAAAAAAATTCATGAAATTTGAGGAGACAAAAGTCAAAACTCTACGTCAGGAGGCCTCACCAGAGCGACGAAGGGACTGAGGAGTAAAAAGAATCCTACTCTCCGATATATATAATCCTAAGACTCAAAACATTTTGTTCTAGACTCAACAACGTCAACGATTCAATCAAGCAGGGGGCTCCTAAGTCAGGGAAGGCTCTGATACCAACTTGTAACACCCACAATGCGGCTATATCTCCCACGTGTCGGGGCATGACTTAGAGGCATAGCCGCATGGTAGGCTTGTCGCAAGAGGGGTAATCTTCACACATCCCATGTACTGAATAAGAAAGGGGTAAAGAGTTGGCTTACAATCGCCACTTCACACAAATACATAAGTAGTTCATACATCATCCAGAACACAATCAAGGTCCGACTACGGAACCAAAATAAAAGAAGACAACCCCAATTGCTAGATCCCCGTTCGTCCCAACTGGGCTCCACTACTGATCGACAGGAAATGAAACAAAACAACGATCAAGATCTTCATCGAGCTCCCACTTGAGCTGGGTTGCGTCACCTGCATTAGTATCATCGGCACCTGCAACTGTTTGGAAGTATCTGTGAGTCACGAGGACTCAGCAATCTCACACCCGCGAGATCAAGACTATTTAAGCTTATGGGTAGGAAAGGGGTAATGTGGTGGATCTGCAGCATGCACTAAGCATATATGGTAGCTAACATACGCAAATGAGAGCGAGAAGAGAAGCAACGCAACGGCCGTGAAGCTAGAAGTGATCCTGAATCTACTTACGTTCAAGCATAACACAAGAACCGTGTTCGCTTCCCGGACTCCGCCGAGAAGAGACCATCACGGCTACACACGCGGTTGATTCATTTTAATTAAGTTAAGTGTCAAGTTCTCTACAACCGGACGTTAACAAATTCCCATCTGCCACATATCCGCGGGCACGTTTTTCGAAAGTTCAAAACCCTGCAGGGGTGTCCCAACTTAGCCCATCACAAGATCTCACAGTCAACGAAGGATATTCCTTCTCCCAGGAAGACCCGATCAGACTCGGAATCCCGGTTATAAGACATTTCGACGATGGTAAAACAAGACCAGCAAAGCCCCCCGATGCACCGACATCCCGATAGGAGCTGCACATATCTCGTTCTCAGGGCAACACCAGATGAGACATCTTACGAGTAAAACCAAACCTCAAGTTTCCCTGAGGTGGCCCCATAGTCTACTCGGTTCGGACGAACACTTAGAGAAGCACTAGCCCCGGGGGGGGGGGTTAAAATAAAGATGACCCTCGAGAGCACGACTCCCAAGGGAAAAGTAGGTGGTGGTGAGGCAAATGGTAAAACCAAGGTTGGGCGTTGCTGGAGGAGTTTTATTCAAAGCGAACTGTCAATGGGTTCCCATAACACCCAACTGCGTAAGGAACGCAAAATCAAGGAACATAACACCGGTATGACGGAAACTAGGGTGGCAAGAGTGGAACAAAACACCAGGCATAAGGCCGAGCCTTCCACCCTTTACCAAGTATATAGATGAACTAAAGTGAACAAGATATAATAATGATATCCCAACAATATCCATGTTCCAAACATGGAACAAACTTCATCTTCACCTGCAACTAGCAATGCTATAAGAGGGGCTGAGCAAAGCTGTAACATAGTCAAACAATGGTTTGCTAGGCAATGTGGGTTAGAGGCTTGACATGGCAATATGGGAGGCATGATATAGAAAGTGGTAGGTAACGCGGCATAGCGAAAAGAGCGAGCAACTAGCAAGCAAAGATAGAAGTGATTTTGAGGGTATGGTCATATTGCCTGAGATCCCGCAAGGAAGACGAACGGGTCCATGAAGAAGACAAACGGACGTAGTCGAACGAATCCTCACAACTCCGGAACGAAACCGAAGCTAACGAGGGAAGCAACCCGGAAAGAAGAAAACAACATAGTAAACAGCCTTCACATCAACATGGCATGATGCACAACCAAGTATGATGCATCTCCGGTTAAATATGCATGGCATGGCAAAGTGCACAAACAAAACTACAAGTTAAGTGGAGCTCAATATGCAACGAGATGCATATTGACAAAACACCACATCCTTTTATTTAGTTCGCTCTTGGTTATGTACTCAACAATATTAAGTGTTGTTAACCATGGCAAGGGGTGAGGCATATGAAAACTACCTATCTAGGCAAGTTTAAATGAGGCCGGAGCAACAAACAACAAGTCCGGAAACTCCTCATGTGCATATTTTAGGTTTGGTACTGTTCTGCCCTAAACCATATTTTAGAGTTGTTAAACATGCAAAGTAATGCCACCATGTTAAACTATGCATTTTTCTACCCCATTTACACATAAAGTTTATTAAATTTGGAGCTATGGTTATTTAGTTAAGAAATAAATCATTTAGCATGTTATTTAAGCAAATTAATGCAAACATCAGTTTGAACATTTTAAACATGCAAGAAAGTTGGATATTGTGAAACTAGATGAAATTCTAGTCATTTTACATATATAATTTGTTTAATATGATGCACCGTTTGAGAGATATGATATGCATGAACAACAGGGGGTTTTCTATGAAACAATCGTCTCTGGAATAATTAGGAAATTCGCAGATCTGAAAAAAATGAACGGGCCAAAACAGAGGCGGACTGGACCTCACCAGAGGGGCTCAACCCATGTAGGCGAGGCAGGCCAGCGGTTGCGTGGGCGGGCCTTGGAGGCCGAGCGGGCCCACCAGGGCGATGGGGCGGTATGGACGTCGTCCTTGTCTCTCTCTTGCACGAGCAGAGGGGCCGGCAGCGTGGCTTGCACGGCGAACGACGGCAGGGAGGTGCGGAGGCGGCCCCGGAGGTGCGGATCCGGACGGGATCCGCTTGATCCGTCCGTCTCCGGCGGTGGTGGTGGAGATCCGGCGACGGTGAGCTCGAACCTGGCCATGAGAGAGAGCAAGACATATAGGGAAAAAGAGGAGGGCGGCGATGTGGTCGGACCTGGAGGAACTCCGGTGAGGAAGGTCGTCGGTGGGCGGCGCTGCTGGCACAGGCAGAGGCAGGCGGCGACGTAGCGGAGGCAAGGGTGCGGCGGCGCGAGGCTGATAACCCACAAGTATAGGGGATCGCAACAGTTTTCGATAAGAAAGAATGTCGAACCCAACAAGGACCTAAAGGTAGAACAAATATTCCCCCAAGTTCTATCGTCCACCGATACAACTCTACGCACGCTTGACGTTCTCTTTACCTAGAACAAGTATGAAACTAGAAGTATTTTGTAGGTGTTTTTGGATAGGTTTGCAAGATAATAAAGAGCAAGTAAATAAAAAGTAGGGGTTGTTCAGGTAAGGACACAACTAAGTTAGTTTTAGTAAAGAGCTTTCTGTTACGAGAAAGTTATTTGTCTCTAGGCAATCGATAACTAGACCGGTAATCATTATTGCAATTTTATATGAGGGAGAGGCATAAGCTAACATACTTTCTCTACTTGGATCATATGAACTTATGATTGGAACTCTAGCAAGCATCCGCAACTACTAAAGATCATTAAGGTAAAACCCATCCATAGCATTAAAGCATCAAGTCCTCTTTATCCCATACGCAACAACCCCCTTACTCGGGTTTGTGTTTCAGTCACTCGCGCAACCCACTATAAGCGAATCATGAACGTATTGCAACACCCTACAGCAGGGATCCCTCACACTTGCGCGACACGGAGAGCACCATAGGACAGCACCAATAATAAAACATGCAACTCAAACTAATCTTGATCATCAAATAGCCCATAGGACAAAATGGATCTACTCAAACATCATAGGATAGCCACACATCATTGGGAAATAATATATATCGTTGAGCACCATGTTTAAGTAGAGATTACAGCTGGTAAGATAGAGGTTACACCGCTGCATAGAGAGGGGGAGAGTTGGTGATGATGGCGGTGAAGTTGTCGGTGAAGATTGCGGTGATGATGATGGCCACGGCAGCGTTCCGGCGCCACCCGAAGAGAAGGGGAGAGGGGGCCCCTTCGTGTTCTTCTTCCTTGAACTCCTCCCTAGATGGTAGAAGGGTTTCCCCTCTGGTCATTGGCCTCCATGGCTGTAACGCCCCGAGACCGATGCTCGAGAAGACCTCCATATATTTCCGGGTTCCGTCGTGTGTTTTGTTTGGTTCTTTGCATTCATCATTACATCATGCGCATTGCATCATGTCTTCATGCCATCTTGTCATTTCTTTTTCTTAACTCAACCAAATAAAATCGGATGGATCTTCGGTCCATTTAAATCGAGGGATATTCACATGGTGAAATTCTCTTTATAACATATCTCCCAATATGTGTAGGGAGCTATATTAAATATTCCATTTTCGGAATCACCCACGAACACACATGCAATAATTCCCCATGTCTATTCCTCTTCGTGTTTGACCTTCAAACCTTGCCAATATCTCTCATCTCTTTTATCGAGGCTCCTCCTAAAACCTCAACATTTTTGGAAACCTCTAATTCCTAGTCCTTGCTCAAACCTTTTGAATTAAATTCAAATGATTTTGAATTTAATTCCTGCAATCTTGCCACTCCTATTTTTCATGGACCGTGCACATTTTTACGAGTCCGTGGAAATTATCCCCGTGCCCAACTCTTTCTCTAACCTTTCTTTTCTTCCCTTTTTCTTTCTCTTTATTTTTCTGTTTTGAAAAGAGAATTAGAGAAAGAGAGAGAGAGAAGGAGCCCAGCAGCCTGGGCCTCCCAACCTCCCGCGCCGGCCCAAGGCCAAGGCCCAGCCGCCCCCACCAATCCCTCCTAACCCTAGCCCGAACCCCCCTGCCCGATCCCCCACTCTCCCACGTCTCCTCCCTCGCGCCGTCACCACGCACGAGAGGAGAGCCTCGCCCGATCCCTTCTGCCTCCTCCTTGCTAGACCTCCTCCTTCCCTCGATCTCTCTCTCTCGTGACCGACCCCCATCTTTCCCTCGCAGCCCGATCCCCACTCCTCTCTTCCACCTCGCGCTGCCCATCTCCTCGCCCTTCCTCGCCCCACACGCGAGACCTCCCCGACCACCGCATCCCTGCTCGCGCCCAGATCCCATCGCCGTCTGGCCCGTGGAGCCGCCCACTGCTCCGCTTCGACGCCCGGCGCGTATCCCGCGCCTCCCGACCCGGTGCTCCCCTGCACATGCGCCCGAGGCCATGGCTTCCTCGTCCCGGTCCATGGGGGACTCGCCGGAGCCCAGCCGTTGGACCTGCGCCATCCTCTGCTTCCTCTACGGCGACCAGGGGCCCCATCGCGTCGCGCCCAGTCGCCACGAGCTTTTCCCGTGAGCCTCTGCCGCTCACCACCACCATCGTGTCCTTGCTGCCGCCGCCCTGAGGCCCCTTGTGATGTTTTGTGTTGGACCGTCAAGATCTGCAAGATCGACTACATGGACGCCAAGACCATACCAGGACCGCCAAGCATCTTCTCTGTTATTTTTTTGCCAAGTACCACAACGACGCGTCAAGTACCTCTACCGTCGTCTCCGGAAACGCCAAGTACCCCTACGCACGAAGACGCCAAGTCCGTTTCGGGATTCATCAAGTACCGCTACAGATGGCTCGAACGTCTACGAAACGTGTACCACTACCGTCCACCCGCGAAGACCCCGTGGAAGTCAAGTTCCTTGTCGTGACCCCGAACGTCTACGGAACATGAACAATTACTTCCTCTTCGAAACGTGAACCACTACCGTCGCGAGAACGACTACTTCCCCTCCGAACCGATTCACTTCGAAAATGCACGCTTCGAAGGTATAACCCCGAGATGACCTTCCGAGAATGAATGTGGGTTGTATGAGATGCCCGTGTTTTGCACCATGTCCGAGTTGTTCCTTGCGCGTTCCTCATTGCCTTGCCGTCGACACGTGGGAACCCGGTAACCGGGATCACCCCACCATCTTGCATGGCACGCTCTCCGCACTTTCTTTTGCACCGACATCTCAATCGAGTTATCGGAACCGATATGTTGCCGTGGCATCATTTTCGGTATCGTTGTCGGGGCACCCCTTTTGTTTCCGCCATGGTGACCAATGCTTCTTATTGCTCTTGTCAACTTCAATTAAAATTGCATAAACTTGTCCATGTCATCCGCATCATGTTAACAACATCAAGAATGTTTAATTTGTTGTTTGCATTAATTTGCTAAATGCATATGGGGATTTACCGGATTTGTTGTTTGTTATATCCGGCCCCATTTAAATTGTTTAGATGGTGCAGTTTTGTTATGCCTCACCTCTTGCCATGTTTAACAACTTTTAATATTGTTGAGTACCTAACCGAGAGTGAACTAAATAAGTGATGTGGTGTTCCATCAATATGCAACGGAGTTGCATATTGAGCTCCACTTAATTTGTAGTTTTGTTTGTGCACTTTGCCATGCCATGCTTCATTTAACCGGACATGCATCATACTTGATTGTGTATCATACAATGTTCATGTGCGGTTTGTTTACTATGTGGTGTGCTTCTTTTCCGGTGTTTGCTCCTTCGGGTTGGTTCCGTGAACATCGTGTTTGTGAGGATCCGTTCGACTACGACCGTTTGTCTTCTTCATGGACTCGTTCTTCTTCCTTGCGGGATTTCAGGCAAGATGATCATACCCTCGAAATCACTTCTATCTTTGCTTGCTTAGTTGCTCGCTCTTTTGCTATGCCTATGCTGCGATACCTACCACTTGCTTATCATGCCTCCCATATTGTTGAACCAAGCCTCTAACCCAACTTGTCCTAGCAAACCGTTGTTTGGCTATGTTACCGCTTCGCTCAGCCCCTCGTATAGCATTGTTAGTAGCAGGTGAAGATTGAAGTCTGTTCCTTGTTGGAACATGGAGATGTTGTTCCTTGTTGGAACATGTTTACTTGTTGGGATATCACAATATATCTTATTTAATTAATGCATCTATATACTTGGTAAAGGATGGAAGGCTCGGCCTTATGCCTGGTGTTTTGTTCCACTCTTGCCGCCCTAGTTTCCGTCATATCGGTGTTATGTTCCCGGATTTTGCGTTCCTTACGCGGTTGGGCTATAATGGGAACCCCTTGACAGTTTGACTTAAGTAAAGCTCTTCCAGCAATGCCCAACATTGGTTTTACCATTCGCCACCTAGCCTTTTCTTTTCTCTTGGGAGTCATGCTCCTGAGGGTCATCATTATTTTACCCCCCGGGCCAGTGCTCCTCTGAGTGTTGGTCCAAACTAGAGTCCTGTGCAGCGCCCCCTCGGGGAAACTCGAGGTTTGGTTTTAGTTGTATGGAGCGCTCATCTGAGTGTGCCCTGAGAAAGAGATATGTGCAGCTCCTATCGGGATTTGTCGGCACATTCGGGCGGTGTTGCTGGTTTAGTTTTACCCTGTCGAAATGTCTTGTTGTACCGGGGCGCCGAGTCTGATCGGAACGTCTCGGGAGGAGGTCTATTCCTTCGTTGACCGTGAGAGCTTGTCATGGGCTAAGTTGGGACACCCCTGCAGGGATTTGAACTTCCGAAAGCCGTGCCCGCGGTTATGGGCAGATGGGAATTTGTTAATGTCCGGTTGTAGAAAACCTAAAGTCTACCCTAATTAAAATGAATCAACCGCGTGTGTAACCGTGATGGTCTCTTTCCGGCGGAGTCCGGGAAGTGAACACGGTTGTTGGAGTTATGCTTGACGTAGGTTGTTTTAGGATCACTTCTTGATCATACTTTTATCGACCGTGCTTTGCCTTCTCTTCTCGCTCTCATTTGCGTATGTTAGCCACCATATATGCTAGTCGCTTGCTGCAGCTCCACCTCATACCTTTACCTTACCCATAAGCTTAAATAGTCTTGATCGCGAGGGTGCGAGATTGCTGAGTCCCCGTGGCTCACAGATGCTTCCAAAACCAGCTTCCAGGTGTCGATGAGTCCGTGCAGATGACGCAACCAAGCTCAGGAGGAGCTCAATAAAGATCTTGTCTTTTGTGTTGTTCCGTTTCCAGTTGATCAGTAGTGGAGCCCAGGTGGGGTTGATCGGGGACCTTGTCGCATTTGGGGTTCTTCTCTTATTTTGGCTCCGTAGTCGGGCCCTGATTGTATTTGAATGTTGTAATGCTTTATTCATGTAATTGTGTGAAGTGGCGAGTGTAAGCCAACTATGTATCTTTTCCCTTATTGTATTACATGGGTTGTTTGCGAAGATTACCTCACTTGCGACATTGCTTTAAATGCGGTTATGCCTCTAAGTCGTGCTTCGACACGTGGGAGATATAGCCGCATCGAGGGCGTTTCAAGTTGGTATCAGAGCCTTCCCCGACCTTAGGAGCCCCATTGCTTGATCGTTTTTAGCGGCCGAGTTGTGTCTAGAAAAATGTTTTGAGTCATTTAGGAATTATATATCGGAGAGTTAGGAATTCTTTTTTACTTCCCAGTCTCCTCATTGCTCTGGTAAGGCATCCTGACGTAGAGTTTTGACTCTTCTCTTCTCAAATTTCACTATTTTTTTTAGGATCACGCGAGTATCTTGGAATCGTTTCGATGGTTTTGTGACGAGAACATTGTCTTGGCGCCTCCTGTCAGGGGTTTAGTGGAAGTGTCCCGGAGAGTTGAGCTCCGAGGTGTTGTCGTCATAATTTTATCGTTGCAGTTCTGGAATACCTGAGTTTAGTACGCCGACATTGAAAATCTCTTTTATGCAGTTCGTTGGTGAGATAACCTCGATGCCACCCAGTACTGGGGCGGGAGTTCGGGAGTATCGCCATAACTTGTATAACGGATGCTTTTCGAAGGTTGAGGTAGATGGTTTCCGAAGGTTTCTTGGTTATGTGTTGAAGGATGGATACAGCTGGATGTAGGATTTGCTAGTTTTGGGTGAGATATTATGCTTCCCCTGTGTCCCCAACACCTGATTGCATAACCAGAAAGTTTCAGGAGTTTCATAGGTGGGAATTCAAGTAGCTCTTAGGATATCTTTCTGACAGATGTATGATATGAGATTGGGGTTCGACGTCTAGTGGTCCGCCTATTCACGGTCGGTTTTACAGTGGTCTCGTTGTGTCTTAAAGAGTCCTTGGCTATGCCGACTCGGGGATGCTTCGTATGTCATGTGCACTGCCCTGTACATGATGGTGCTGTACGATCGAGCCCGTGTAGGCCCCACCACGAAAACTTCGGACGAAATCTCTATGATATGTTTGTTCTGGCTTATTCTGCAAGCCAACCCTTTGTTTTGTTTTGAGTTGTGGTATTCGAGTTGCTTCGAAGTCAAGTGTTTATTCCATACCTTCCCCAAATGGTGTTCTCATACTCCGATGTGGATACCAATCCTCCTTGATAATCGAGATTGTTATGCCAATCTTGTTCAACCGGTGTGCTTCTTTTCAAGTGGATCTAATCATTTCAATATCTGCAAGATCAACTCAAGTCTTCTCAACGGCGTTCATTTCATCCATCTCCAGTTGCCTTTGTTTTTCCCACCCTCCCTCCCTTTGTTTCTTCGAGGACCCAGATTTCTTTATCAAGTATCCTTTTATTCTTGTGAAGTCTCGCCATTCTTTCCTCGTTTCAATGCTTTCTCATGCCGGTGCACATCACATTTAGTCATTTCTTGCTATTCTTTTGTTCCGGAATGCTAAAGATATCTCAGAAGATTCGTGTTTCCGCTCTTAATCCGTTCAACCTATTTCGAGGATGCTATCTAATTCTAGTCATTTAATTCAACCGGTGCAACCTCTCTTTTAAATTGTTCAACGGTGTTTTCTTTTGAGTGGGCCTTAACCCACAGGTCTTTTCCCAGGATCTTACCTGACTCTTCTTATTTTCCTGGAGTTATTCTCAAATTCTTTTCAAAGTTTGACGTAAGAATGAATTATCATCAGTCAAATGTATTTCTCCAAGATCTTTCAAATTCTTTTCATCGTTGGCTCAACCTTTCCATTCTTCATCCCGGAGTGCCTCAACAATTCTTGGTGGTGTTTCCCGTTGTAATTCTTAGATTTTTGAAGACCGAAGAAGAGTTTCTCTTTAATCTTGCTCCATTCTCTTCAAGATTCGTGATTCTAGCTTGTTGCGATCCTCTCGTAATTGTTTTGATCGTGAGAATTCTTTTCACCTATCCGGAGTAATTCAAGAGTCGTCTCAGTTTGATTATCTGGAGTCCATCAATTCATGTTTATTCATTCTCAGCTTTCAGTTGCCATTCTCCAATCTTACCGGTGCATCGTTCAAGTATTCTCTTGTCAGCTCGTGACCTTTTCGTTCTCATGTATCTAAATCCTAGCAAGCATTTTCGTTCATTTGCTAATTCTTCCCGGTGTTTCTTTATCTTTTCTTAGTTCTTTTTCAATTCTTACGGTGGTTCATTCAAGAGTTTTCTTCCTTTGTGTATCATATCTATGCATTCGTGCTTTTCAAATTCTACCGGTGGTTCGTTGAAGACCTTCTCAAGTTTGATATATCTCTTTTAATCCTTTCTACGAGAATAAGTAGTATGCCAAATCCATTGTTTGTCATCAATTTAATTGGTGAGGAATAAGCATAATGTAATTCTTATTCTTGTTTCATCGAGTTTGCTCAATTCCTGTTTCTCCGGAGTGGTTCATCATACTTATTCTTGTTTCAAGTGCTCATTTTTCTTTGCCGGAGTTCCGAGCTCTCGCAATTATGTAATCACGGAGATCTATCTAAATCTGTACAAGGTTCCACCGTGTGTTTTCAACTACCCTTTCTTTCCGTTTGATCATCCTTTTGTTACTGGAGTTCTTCATGAAGGTTCCACTTGTTGGTTCATAGAGGATTTATTTCCTTTTCGAGGTGTTCATTGAGATTCTTTTCAAAGGAGCTCAACCTTTCTTCATCTTGCTATCCGGAGTACAATTTCTTTCTACCGTATCTTTGGAGGTGGTTTTACACCATTCTTGATAATTTGAGTTCATGATTCACATGTTATTAAGAATGAGGTATTTTAAATCCATCAATCTCTTATTTGGAGTTATCTGGGGGTATATTTCACCTAAAGCCTTCCCTAAGGATTGTTGCTATAGTGGTGTTTATAAATGACCCAAGTTATTCACCTATCCTCTCGGTGATTTAAACTTCTCATCTCCTTGTTGTTATCAATAGGATATATCGTTCCTGTTAGTGGCAGAATTTCACCTAATAGTTTTGAGATGTTCTCCATAAGCCCACTACAACGCTGTTCTTTTCATTGTTGGGTTTTTTTTTCAACAACTCCGTTCGACCCTTCTCCTAAGGATGCCTTCTCAAGCTCTTTTGGCAGAAGTTGGCATTTTCTCGTCATTTCTCCTATTTCAATTATCTATATTCTATTCTTTTGTTCCGGAGGCATTGTGATGTCGCTCTCTTCGACCCATCATCTTGTTTTGCCAAGATCATGATCAATTCCTTCCATTTCCAACCGGAGGGTTGACGTAATTGATCTTTATCGTTCCTTGTACTTATCGTTTTCTACCGGAGTGCTTGCATGTACTTTTGTTCATTGCAACCCTTTTTCTCATGTCTTTCAACCTACAGGGTTCTCATGATGTTCCTTGTTCCTTTTTCCTAACAGAGTGTTTTCCACTTCGTTCATCTTCAATGTATTCTTTTCTTTCAATTTGTTCAACCTCGCAAGGTTCTTTGGTTTCACTCGTTTGTCAAAGAAGCAACTTAGTTTTACCTCTTCTCTTTCTCTTCCGTTTTCCCTCTGGTGCCATTCTAGATCTCGGGACGAGATCCTCTCGTAGTGGTGGAGTGTTGTAACGCCCCGAGACCGATGCTCGAGAAGACCTCCATATATTTCCGGGTTCCATCGTGTGTTTTGTTTGGTTCTTTGCATTCATCATTACATCATGTGCATTGCATCATGTCTTCATGCCATCTTGTCATTTCTTTTTCTTAACTCAACCAAATAAAATCAGATGGATCTTCGGTCCATTTAAATCGAGGGATATTCACATGGCGAAATTCTCTTTATAACATATCTCCCAATATGTGTAGGGAGCTATATTAAATATTCCATTTTCGGAATCACCCACGAACACACGTGCAATAATTCCCCATGTCTATTCCTCTTCGTGTTTGACCTTCAAACCTTGCCAATATCTCTCATCTCTTTTATCGAGGCTCCTCCTAAAACCTCAACATTTTTGGAAACCTCTAATTCCTAGTCCTTGCTCAAGCCTTTTGAATTAAATTCAAATGATTTTGAATTTAATTCCTGCAATCTTGCCACTCCTATTTTTCATGGACCGTGCACATTTTTACGAGTCCGTGGAAATTATCCCCGTGCCCAACTCTTTCTCTAACCTTTCTTTTCTTCCCTTTTTCTTTCTCTTTATTTTTCTGTTTTGAAAAGAGAATTAGAGAAAGAGAGAGAGAAGGAGCCCAGCAGCCTGGGCCTCCCAACCTCCCGCGCCGGCCCAAGGCCAAGGCCCAGCCGCCCCCACCAATCCCTCCTAACCCTAGCCCGAACCCCCCTGCCCGATCCCCCACTCTCCCTCGTCGCCTCCCTCGCGCCGTCACCACGCACGAGAGGAGCGCCTCGCCCGATCCCTTCTGCCTCCTCCTCGCTCGACCTCCTCCGTCCCTCGATCTCTCTCTCTCTCGTGCCCGACCCCCATCTTTCCCTCGCAGCCCGATCCCCACTCCTCTCTTCCACCTCGCGCTGCCCCTCTCCTCGCCCTTCCTCGCCCCGCACGCGAGACCTCCCCGACCACCGCATCCCTGCTCGCGCCCAGATCCCATCGCCGTCTGGCCCGTGGAGCCGCCCACTGCTCCGCTTCGCCGCCCGGTGCGTATCCCGCGCCTCCCGACCCGGTGCTCCCCTGCACATGTGCCCGAGGCCGCGGCTTCCTCGTCCCGGTCCATGGGGGACTCGCCGGAGCCCAGCCGTTGGACCTGCGCCATCCTCTGCTTCCTCTACAGCGACCAGGGGCCCCATCGCGTCGCGCCCAGTCGCCACCAGCTTCTCCGGTGAGCCTCTGCCGCTCACGACCACCATCGTCTCCTTGCTGCCGCCGCCCCGAGGCCCCTTGTGATGTTTTGTGTTGGACCATCAAGATCTGCAAGATCGACTACATGGACGCCAAGACCATACCAGGACCGCCAAGCATCTTCTCTGTGATTTTTTTGCCAAGTACCACAACGATGCGTCAAGTACCTCTACCGTCGTCTCCGGAAACGCCAAGTACCCCTACGCACGAAGACGCCAAGTCCGTTTCGGGATTCATCAAGTACCGCTACAGATGGCTCGAACGTCTACGAAACGTGTACCACTACCGTCCACCCGCGAAGACCCCATGGACGTCAAGTTCCTTGTCGTGATCCCGAACATCTATGGAACATGAACAATTACTTCCTCTTCGAAACGTGAACCACTACCGTCGCGAGAACGACTACTTCCCCTCCGAACCGATTCACTTCGAAAATGCACGCTTCGAAGGTATAACCCTGAGATGACCTTCCGAGAACGAATGTGGGTTGTATGAGATGCCCGTGTTTTGCACCATGTCCGAGTTGTTCCTTGCGCGTTCCTCATTGCCTTGCCGTCGACACGTGGGAACCCGGTAACCGGGATCACCCCACCATCTTGCATGGCACGCTCTCCGCACTTTCTTTTGCACCGACATCTCAATCGAGTTATCGGAACCGATATGTTGCCGTGGCATCATTTTCGGTATCGTTGTCGTGGCACCCCTTTTGTTTCGCCACGGTGACCAATGCTTCTTATTGCTCTTGTCAACTTCAATAAAAATTGCATAAACTTGTCCATGTCATCCGCATCATGTTAACAACATCAAGAATGTTTAATTTGTTGTTTGCATTAATTTGCTAAATGCATATGGGGATTTACCGGATTTGTTGTTTGTTATATCCGGCCCCATTTAAATTGTTTAGATGGTGCAGTTTTGTTATGCCTCACCTCTTGCCATGTTTAACAACTTTTAATATTGTTGAGTACCTAACCGAGAGTGAACTAAATAAGTGATGTGGTGTTCCATCAATATGCAACGGAGTTGCATATTGAGCTCCACTTAATTTGTAGTTTTGTTTGTGCACTTTGCCATGCCATGCTTCATTTAACCGGACATGCATCATACTTGATTGTGTATCATACAATGTTCATGTGCGGTTTGTTTACTATGTGGTGTGCTTCTTTTCCGGTGTTTGCTCCTTCGGGTTGGTTCCGTGAACATCGCGTTTGTGAGGATCCGTTCGACTATGACCGTTTGTCTTCTTCATGGACTCGTTCTTCTTCCTTGCGGGATTTCAGGCAAGATGATCATACCCTCGAAATCACTTCTATCTTTGCTTGCTTAGTTGCTCGATCTTTTGCTATGCCTATGCTGCGATACCTACCACTTGCTTATCATGCCTCCCATATTGTTGAACCAAGCCTCTAACCCAACTTGTCCTAGCAAACCATTGTTTGGCTATGTTACTGCTTCGCTCAGCCCCTCTTATAGCGTTGTTAGTTGCAGGTGAAGATTGAAGTCTGTTCCTTGTTGGAACATGGAGATGTTGTTCCTTGTTGGAACATGTTTACTTGTTGGGATATCACAATATATCTTATTTAATTAATGCATCTATATACTTGGTAAAGGGTGGAAGGCTCGGCCTTATGCCTGGTGTTTTGTTCCACTCTTGCCGCCCTAGTTTCCGTCATATCGGTGTTATGTTCCCGGATTTTGCGTTCCTTACGCGGTTGGGCTATAATGGGAACCCCTTGACAGTTTGACTTAAGTAAAGCTCTTCCAGCAATGCCCAACATTGGTTTTACCATTCGCCACCTAGCCTTTTCTTTTCTCTTGGGAGTCGTGCTCCTGAGGGTCATCATTATTTTACCCCCCGGGCCAGTGCTCCTCTGAGTGTTGGTCCAAACTAGAGTCCTGTGCAGTGCCCCCTCGGGGAAACTCGAGGTTTGGTTTTAGTTGTATGGAGCGCTCATCTGAGTGTGCCCTGATAAAGAGATATGTGCAGCTCCTATCGGGATTTGTCGGCACATTCGGGCGGTGTTGCTGGTTTAGTTTTACCCTGTCGAAATGTCTTGTTGTACCGGGGCGCCGAGTCTGATCGGAACGTCTCGGGAGGAGGTCTATTCCTTCGTTGACCGTGAGAGCTTGTCATGGGCTAAGTTGGGACACCCCTGCAGGGATTTGAACTTCCGAAAGCCGTGCCCGCGGTTATGGGCAGATGGGAATTTGTTAATGTCCGGTTGTAGAAAACCTAAAGTCTACCCTAATTAAAATGAATCAACCGCGTGTGTAACCGTGATGGTCTCTTTCCGGCGGAGTCCGGGAAGTGAACACGGTTGTTGGAGTTATGCTTGACGTAGGTTGTTTTAGGATCACTTCTTGATCATACTTTTATCGACCGTGCTTTGCCTTCTCTTCTCGCTCTCATTTGCGTATGTTAGCCACCATATATGCTTGTCGCTTGCTGCAGCTCCACCTCATACCTTTACCTTACCCATAAGCTTAAATAGTCTTGATCGTGAGGGTGCGAGATTGCTGAGTCCCCGTGGCTCACAGATGCTTCCAAAACCAGCTTGCAGGTGCCGATGAGTCCGTGCAGATGACGCAACCAAGCTCAGGAGGAGCTCAATGAAGATCTTGTCCTTTGTGTTGTTCCGTTTCCAGTTGATCAGTAGTGGAGCCCAGTTGGGGTCGATCGGGGACCTTGTCGCATTTGGGGTTCTTCTCTTATTTTGGCTCCGTAGTCGGGCCCTGATTGTATTTGAATGTTGTAATGCTTTATTCATGTAATTGTGTGAAGTGGCGAGTGTAAGCCAACTATGTATCTTTTCCCTTATTGTATTACATGGGTTGTTTGCGAAGATTACCTCACTTGCGACATTGCTTTCAATGCGGTTATGCCTCTAAGTCGTGCTTCGACACGTGGGAGATATAGCCGCATCGAGGGTGTTTCAATGGCATGGGAGGGGCGAGAGCCCCTCCAAGATTGGATCTGTCTCTCTGTCTCTCTCTGTTTCCGCGTTCCCAGATTCTACCCTTTCACCGTTTCTTATATTCCCGGAGATTCGTAACTCCGATTGGGCTGAAATTTTAACACGATCTCTATCCGGGATTAGCTTTCTTGCGGCGAAAGAAGGGCATCAACCGCCTTACAGGGTGGCCACGAGGGCCCAGGGCGTGCCTGCCCCCCTAGGGCGCGCCCCCTGCCTCGTGGCCCCCTCGGGCATCGTCTCGCGTGGATTTTTCGTCCCAAAAATCATATATATTCCAAAAAAATCTCCGTCAGTTTTTATCCCGCTTGGACTCCGTTTGATATGGATATTTTGTGAAACAAAAAACATGCAACAAACAAGAAGTGGCACTGGGCACTAGATCAATATGTTAGTCCCAAAAGTATTACAGAAAGTTGCCAAAAGTATATGAAAGTTGTATAATATTGGCATGTAACAATAAAAAATTATAGATATGACGGAGACGTATCAGCATCCCCAAGCTTAATTCCTGCTCTTCCTCGAGTAGGTAAATGATAAAAAAGATAATTTTTGATGTGGAATGCTACCTAGCATAATCTTGATCACATATCTAATCATGGCGTGAATATTAAGATACGATTGATTCATAGCAATAGTCTATCATTTGACATAAAAACAATAATACTTCAAGCCTACTAATAAAGTAATCATGTCTTTTCAAAATAACATGGCCAAAGAAAGTTATCCCTACAAAATCATATAGTCTGGCTATGCTCCATCTTCACCACACAAAATATTCACATCGTGCACAACCCCCGATGACAAGCCAAGCAATTGTTTCATACTTTTGACATTCTCAAACCTTTTCAACTTTCACGCAATACATGAGCATGAGCCATGGACATAGCACTATAGGTGGAATAGAATGGTGGTTGTGGAGAAGACAAAAAGGAGAAGATAGTCTCACATCAACTAGGCGTATCAACGAGCTATGGAGATGCCCATCAATAGATATCAATGTGAGTGAGTAGGGATTGCCATGCGACGGATGCACTAGAGCTATAAGTGTATGAAAGCTCAAACTGAAACTAAGTGGGTGTGCATCCAACTTGCTTGCTCATGAAGACCTCGGGCATTTGAGGAAGCCCATCATCGGAATATACAAGACAAGTTCTATAATGAAAAGGATAGTAACATTGCCCCTTCTCTCCTTTTCTCTTTTTTTTGTTTTTTTGTTTTTTGGTGGGCTTCTTTGGCCTGTTTTTTTATTTGGGCTTCTTTGGCCTCTTTTTTTAAAGTCCGGAGACTCATCCCAACTTGTGAGGGAATAATAGCTTCCAGCATCCTTTCCTTAAATGGGACAATGCTCTAATAATGATGATCATCACACTTTTATTTACTTACAACTCAATATTACAACTCGATATCTAGAACAGAGATATGACTCTATATGAATGCCTCCGGCGGTGTACCGGGATGTGCAATGATCTAGCGTAGCAATGACATCAAAAAATGGACAAGCCATGAAAACATCATGCTAGCTATCTTACGATCATGCAAAGCAATATGACAATGAATGCTCAAGTCATGTATATGATGATGATGGAAGTTGCATGGCAATATATCTCGGAATGGCTATGGAAATGCCATGATAGGTATGTATGGTGGCTGGCTGTTTTGAGGAAGGTATATGGTGGGTTTAAGGTACCGGCGAAAGTTGCGCGATACTAGAGAGGCTAGCAATGGTGGAAGGGTGAGAGTGCGTATAATCCATGGACTCAACATTAGTCATAAAGAACTCACATACTTATTGCAAAAATCTATTAGTCATCGAAACAATGTACTACACACATGCTCCTAGGGGGATAGATTGGTAGGAAAAGACCATCGCTCGTCCCCGACCACCACTCATAAGGAAGACAATCAATAAATACCTCATGCTCCGACTTCGTTACATAACGGTTCACCAGTCGTGCATGCTACGAGAATCACAAACCTCAACACAAGTATTTCTACTAATCCACAACTACCCACTAGCATAACTCTAATATCACCATCTTTATATCGCAAAACTATTGCAAGGAATCAAACATATCATATTCAGTGATCTACAAGTTTTATGTAGGATTTTATGACTAACCATGTGAATGACCAACTCCTGCAATCTCTCTAAATAGATGGTTGTGGCACCCCGGCTCAGAGCGACCGGTTTACCCTGCATTGCCAGCCCAGAGACCATGTCTTCTGGCAAACACACAACAAATTGGTACAGAAAACAACCGCTTTATTGATACTAGCGGAACAGAGTTCAAATTACAACAGTGGTCGAGGCCAAGCGGCACACTCGGTGCGGCCGAACAATATGTACATTATTTAGTGAACATAAAGGGCCTCGATCCGAACAACTACGTGGCAGCGGAATAACGTCGTAGCGGAAGCTCCATATCACAGGGACACCGATGTGGACACGATCTAGACTCGAACAGCGCTCATTTCCAATGAGACTTTCCTGAAATCTGGCATGACACGCTAGGTCAGTACATTGAATGTACTTGCAAGCTCACGACAAGCATAATCATAATGACAAACAATATCATGATATTTAGCCAATTATTAATGATGCAACACTATATGTCAACATGCTGTGATCATGCTCAAACGTCCCTCAGGACAACTTACCAACCGTGATCATCCTCTGATTACAAACACCACCAATGTGGTAAAACACACCACCAACGTGGTAAGATACACCACCAACGTGGTAAAACACACCACCAATGTGGTCTTTAACAAAATGACTCGTGATCCTTAAGGCGATCACAACCACGACCAATATCTGGTCCCAAATTCTACGATGGCCTTTCTGCCATCCTTGACAATGCAAAGTTTATAGGTTAGTGTGCAATTTTTATCATTTGTTGACTCATGGTGGGACCTACTACGAGGTGTCCTTAACCGTGGACGCGGCTATCGATAGATTATACACTCTGCAGAGGTAGCACACTGGACCCACACCACGCAACCCACGGCCTCGCACTCCCATTCGGGTGGACCAACGGCATTCTGATGAAACCCCTCCATTGCCATAGCACTCTCCCGGCCACTCCGACCCAAATCCACAACGGGCTGGTCCTGGGTGGCCCCGTGTCTACCAAAGACACCCTGACCACCGTCGTGGTCAAACTCCCACTCGGGGAAACTCCCACTAGGGAAATCGGTACCATAATCTTATCAACGAGCACACAAGGTTAAGTCTACTTGCAGGGCTAGGGCAAACACGACATAACCTTCCCTAGATGGAGGCACCGACCAGAGGCCGTGTCAATGGACCGAATCAAGGCCCCCCATAAAGGCAAATGTGGTTGCACAGGAAAGACTTGATTCAGCGGCACCATGACCTAGTCAACGGTGTATTCAAGTTGAGTTATTTTCAGTTTCAACTTTAAACTAACAATGACCGGTGTCATAGCATGCCATGAAATGCAAAATAACACATGTATCATAAAAATAACCGATGTCATATATAACCGTCAACAACTCACGTTACTCTACAGATGACTCACAACTTAATCAAAATATTTTGCAACAAGTTTCATTGATTTCTTACGCAAGAAAGCAATTTCGATAACTTTTTCATATGCATAACAAAAGATTTCACTATCAACAATTCTTACTTTCTTTATCACTAAATTAAGTTCAAACTTTCTGTAAAACAAGTAATATGATTTAACAAAATATTTAACAGAATATTTTCTAACAAATTCTTATCAATTTTAGGAAGGCAAAAATATAGTTAAGATAACTATCATGCAAAATTGTTTCTAATATCACCTCAAATAAATCTTAACTTGCTTTATCCACTAAACTAGTTTCAAATATTCTGTAAATCAAGCATAACAACTATTCAACATTTAACAGAATACAAATAACTCAATAATTATTTAAATGCATGGATTAATTATTTCATCCAAGTAAGAAAATCACAAATATTGAAATGGCATCATAAAAATGTTGTTGTGGCTTGACTTAGTGCAGGTGAGGTTCACAAGCCTCCTGGTGATCCTCAAGACAAGCCTCACCTTCTGAAAATAATTTTAAACACACAAGGAAGATATCAAGAACACTTCTGAAATTCACCAGAAATTCTAGACAGCTCAGAAAAATCTCATCTTTGGTGAGCTGTTAGATTTTCTTTCAAAGAACACAATGCAAAAAGAATCAATTCATTTGGACTTATGGTTAAAAAGTTATAACTGTTTGAAGTGTTCTCTAATTCAAATGAATTTGAATAAAAAGAAAAAGACTGGGGGGGGGGGTGATGCCAAAGGCGTAAAAGCCCAGGGGCGCCACCACTCGTACTGCTTCACGCGTGTACAGAGAGACTGACTAGCGGGCCCCGCTAGTCAGGTGGGGGAAGAGGGAGAGAGAAACAGAGATGGCCGCGACTTCGCCAAAGCTCTCGCCGGCGACAAGGGCTCTTAGGCCAAAACGAGAGGGAGGGATGGCAAGAGGAGGTCGTGGCGCACCTGCCCGTACCCGTAGCATAGCTAGGGGTGGTCGGACGGCGTCGGAATCTTGCTCGCGGGCGGAGGCAGAACGGGAGGTCGTCGGAGTTGGGGAAGACGGTGAGCCGAGGCCGTTCCAAGGGCTCCAAGTGGGCGAGACGGCCTCACCGGAGAGAGGCGAAGGCCCTAGAGAGGTCACCCAGGCCTGGGAGGGGCTAGAGCTGCCGTGGCGACCAGAGGGGATCGCCGGCGAGCTCGAGCTCGGGGACGGCGGCCCGAAGCCTGCCCGGCCAGGCTATGGCTTCCTACTCTACCATGGAATGTTTGTGAGTGCTGGAGGATGCTCGGAGAGGGTGGGGAGGGGCTCTATATATAGGTGAGCGGCAAGGGTGCCTCGGGCTCCGCCGGTGGACACCACGGCGCCCGGCAACGAGCGGCGTTAGTGAGAGGGGGAGAAGGCGACGGGGGTCACGCGACCACTATGGGCGAGCGGAGACGAGCACAGGGTCGAGGGGGGTGACTACGAGCACAATGCGCATGCACTGTTGGGCTGGCCGGACGTTGCCCGTGCTCGCTGCGGCGAGCTTCGGCATCGGCGAGTGCCAGGGTGGAATTAATGGTGTCAAGACGATGATGGTGGCAAGCTTTGGCTAGGTTTGGCAGGCGGGGGAAGTGAGCACACGCGAACAGAGCGCTCGGCGGCTCCCAGAGCGCGTTGACATGCATGCCTGACATCGTGGACACACGTGGTCACCGCGTGAACTCCCTCTACAGGCCGGCCTTCGTCCAAAAACCATGTCTGGCATGTTGTTCGTGGTGGTTTTGAAGTTTACCACGGTTGGGTTTGGATCCAGGTGCAGTAGAGAAAGTTTTACAAGTCTGGTAAGTTTCTGGACAGTAACTTTGAGGTGTTACTGTGGTCAAATGGCTGGGAGTTTGAAACTGTGCTTTGGAGGCTAGCTTAGAGTTACTAAGGTAAATAAGCACAAGAAAGATCAGGTCAAATGGAGCAAGTAAAATGGTTGTTGCTGTAGAAACCACCATTTCTGTCCAAAACAGAAAAGATTTTCTGTAGCAAAAATATCCCAAAAAGTGATGACATATTTTTGCTCAGGGAGGTGCCCTAGGGTCTCTAGAATATTTGTGAATTTTCTCAGAAATTTCTGAGCCATAAAAATTAGGGTTGCTTTGGAGCAAACATGTTTTGCTTAGGGTTTTAGAGAGAAATTGAATATTTTTCATTTAAGAAAAATATTCCAAAGGTTATTTTGAGGTGGATCAGAAGTGAAATGATGGTTTGGGAGAGAAATGAACACTTGGGTGAAAGCCAAGGATGCCCAAGTGTTTAAGTCCAAATGAAAAGATTAAAAAACTCCAAGTTTCAAAAAATTTCAAATGAAAACTCAAACAAATGAAAGAGGGCAAAAACCAGGCTATCACAAACCTCCCCCACTTAGAATGAATCTCGTCCTCGAGATTCGGTTGCTAGGGAAAACCACTATGTATACTGACCATTAAGGAATTCTTCCTGCTCCCAAGTTGCTTCTGACTCTGTGTGATGCTCCCACTGAACCTTGTAAAATTTTCTGGCTTTGCTGTGAGTGGCCCTTTCCATTTGATCCAAAATTTTGAACGGTCTTTCTTCATAAGATAAGTCCTCTGCCAATTCTATCTCAGTCATTGCAGTCCTTTTCTCAGGCGGGGATATGCATCGTCTCAATTGCGAAACATGGAACACATTATGTATATCCGAAAACTCGGGGGTAGTTCCAGTTGGTATGCAACCGTACCCACTCGAGAAATAATTGGGAATGGAGCAATGAATCTGGGTGCCAGCTTTCCACGAGTCTGAAATCGCTTAACTCCTTTCATAGGAGTGACTCAGAGGTACACGTGTTCTCCGGGCTCAAAACTGACCTGCCGGTGCTTTGCGTCATAATAACTCTTCTGACGGGATTTGGCCAATTGCAGTCGGTCTCTGATTTCTCGGACTTGTCTCTCAGCTTCCATCATGAGATCGATTCCGAAGATATGGCTATGTCCAGCTTGAGACCAATTAGAGGAGTGCGGCACTTACGACCATATAGTGCTTCATATGGCGACATCTTTAGACTGGTCTGGAAGCTGTTGTTATATGAGAACTCGGCGTATGGTAAACAATCTTCCCATTTTGCCCCATTGGCTAGTACACAGGCTCGCAACATATCTTCGAGGATTTGATTTACTCACTCTGTCTGACCGTCCGTCTGAGGGTGATAAGCAGTACTATATTTCAGTGCTGTCCCCAAGGCTTGATGAAGACGGGACCAAAAAGCGGAGGTAAACAAAGATCCTCGGTTGGAAGTGATGGTTCGGGGTGCTCCATGCAGACTGACGATTCGGGATACATACAGTTGTGCAGGTTCGTCTGCTCTGTATCTGGTGATGATCGGGATGAAGTGAGCAACCTTGGTGAGGGTGTCCACTATAACCCAGATGGCATCTTTGCCTCGCTGAGTCCTAGGCAATCCGGTGATGAAATCCATGCAAACATCATCCCATTTCCATTGTGAAACTGGCAATGGTTGGAGAAGTCTAGCTGGCTTCTGATGATCTGCTTTCACCTTGTTGCATATGTCGCAACAGGCTACAAAATATGCAATGTCTTTCTACATCCCATCCCACCAGAATATCCGTTTAAGGTCTTCATACATTTTCGTACCTCCCGGATGAATGGAATACGAGGATTCGTGTGCTTCTGACAAGATTTTTTTTCTTCAAGTCCGGTTGATCTGGTACACAAATTCGTCCACGAAATTGGAGGGTACCGAAGTTGTCCTTGAAGAAATATGGGGATGGCTTTGCATGTTTTTGTAGCTCGGCGTCTTCTGGCTGGGCCTTGCGGATATCCATCTCGAGTGTGGGGGTAACTTCCAAAATATTAGTTAGGCCAGCATCCATGATGACCAAGTTGAGCCAAGCGATCTCCTCCTGAAGTTTGGTAGGCAATGATTTTAACATGACATTTAAGCTGACGGGCTTTCGACTGAGCGCATCGGCAATGACGTTGGCCTTGCCTGGATGGTAATTTATTCCAAGGTCATAATCCTTGACCAATTCTAACCATCTTCGCTGACTGAGATTTAAATCTGGCTGAGTGAAGATGTATTTGAGGCTTTTGTGGTCAGTAAAAATTTGGCACCTTTTTCCAATGAGATAGTGTCTCCAAATTTTTAATGCATGAACCACTTCAGCCAATTCCAAATCATGAGTAGGATAATTTCCCTCATGTGTTCGTAGTTGTCGTGAGGCATACGCTAGTACCTTGCTGTCTTGCATCAATATGCAACCAATACCTTGTCTGGAGGGATCGCAGTATACATCAAAGCTGCGATAAATGTCTGGAAGAGTCAATACCGGTGCGGTCGTCAGACGCGTCTTTAGCTCATTAAAACTCTTCTCACAGTCCTCTATCCACTCAAACTTTGTATCCTTTTTGAGCAGTTCCATCATCGGTTTAGCAATTTTGGAAAACCCTTCAATGAAATGATGATAGTATCCAGCTAATCCGAGAAAACTCCGGATCTGTGTTATAGTCATGGGTGGTACCCAATCGAGCACATCCTTTACTTTGCTCGGGTCCATGGCTATACCTTCGGCGGATAGTACATGTCCGAGAAACCCGACTTGCTTGAGCCAAAATTCGCACTTACTGAATTTGGCATATAACTGATGGTTGCGGAGCCGTGGTAGCACTGCTCGGAGGTGATCCTTATGCTCTTCTTCACTCTTGGAGTAAATGAGGATATCGTCGATAAAGACTACCACGAATTTGTCGAGGAAGTCCATGAACACTTTGTTCATCATATGCATGAAGAAGGCAGTTGTTGGGGATATTACTACTGGGCGTAAACCGACCTATGTGGGCCGGGTTAACTTCATCAGTAACTCAAGAGTGTTAAAGCCCAAGAAGGTAGATGAGGGCCCGAGGCCCGTAGTCGGTTTAAGACTTGTAGCCGTAAACCGGTATCTGTATGTAAACTTGTATTGTAAGATAGGAATAAGGAGAGACCAACTCGGATACGAATATGAACCGGTGTTAGGACTCTGTGAACCAACAGGCATCACCCGTGTATATAAGGGGACGACCCGGTGGCAGTTTAGGGGAACAGACAACAACTCGAGACTTAGGCGAAGCTTGTTTTGCTCCCTAGTCATCGAAACCCCATCAATTCCATCACAAGTAGACAAAGGCTTTTACCTTCATCGAAGGGGCCGAACTAGTATAAAACCTCTTGCGTCCCTGTGTCCACTTTAACCCCTTCGAGCTAACCCGTTGTGATGGCCTCACGACTAAGTCCTTTCTCTAGGACATCTGCCGTGACAAAACCACGACAGTTGGCGCCCACCGTGGGGCTTGCGCACGGTGGTGTTGAGTTCTTGGAGGGCCACTTTGAAGGACTCGAGGGCTACGCTGTGGGCCGGATGACTAAGAGTCGTCGCGGCAAGCTCTACATCGACGATGCAGGCTGGGGCCCCGAGGCCGGCTCAGTTGAGTACGGGTATCGGGTCCCCTTTGGTGGCATACACGTTTTCATCAGCAAGATCGGTGAACCGGGCCTTGAGCCGGACATCTGCACCGACCTCGTCGAAACGGCTCAGCGTGTGTGATCTGCCCGGGTTAAACCGGCCGTGAAGCGTGTCTTCGTGGGAGTCATCCATGGAGGAGTTTATGAGGATGGATCGGAATCTGGCGGCGAGACCGTCGTGTATTCCGGCGATGAGTCATCAACCGGAGAAACCGAATCTCTATATCAGCTACAAGATGGCCGGATTGGGGGCTATTTCGATGGCGACAGTATTCCGGACCCCTCTGATCTACCCAACCGAGTTGGAATATTCATGGCCAGCACACAAGCAGTACTTCGTTCTTCGACCGCTGCGGCAACAACCTCCGGTTCAGCAGCGGCGACAACCTCCGGTTCAGCAGCGGCGACAACCTCCGGTTCAGCAGCGGCAATGGCTACCGGGGTAGGAGGCTCTGTACGCCCGCCGACTCAAGTTCTATCAGATCTATTTGATGCATTGGCTATGTTTATGGCAGAAGCTAACCCGGCGGATCAGGATGTCCACAACGCGGAGATTGCAAAAGTGAGGGAACAGATCACCCAGGCCAAGGCGGACCTGGCAGCTGAGAATGCCAGAATGACCGCAGAGCGGGCCGCTTTAGACTCACAAGCCTACAGGCTAATGTTGGACCAGAACACGTTGCATGAGCTCATGAAGAGGAAGTACCGATCCCATTTGCCTTCGGTTTTCGAGGCCAGAGACCTTTTCAACACCCTAGGAGCAGGAACCAGTAATCCGCTGGGGATAAACCGGGCGGAAGCTCCTGGGACCGGCGCGCCGATTCAGCCTCGTTTGATGGATCTGCCTCGTCATGACATTGTTGTACCTCAGGCTGTTTCAACACCTCTGGGTCACTACTCCAACCCGATGGACAATCTCGTTGCCGCTGCTGCACGGCCGGAGGCCATTCTAATTGAAGGTGACTCGCCGCAGGCGGTAGAGACGCGCCGGGTCAAGGAGCTTCTTAGGACAGCTTTGGTCCAACATGAAGCATACTCGTACAGCCGCGACCGGATCCACTCGA
Source organism: Triticum urartu (assembly GCF_056163025.1). Lineage (NCBI taxonomy): Eukaryota > Viridiplantae > Streptophyta > Magnoliopsida > Poales > Poaceae > Triticum > Triticum urartu. The sequence goes on along the minus strand of NC_141879.1, from coordinate 568,734,361 downwards.
CCCCTCGTCCAAGCCTGAGCTATAGCAGGCATATGGATGAACCGGCCGTGTCAAGTAATGAACGACGTGGAGCACCCCGCGGAATGAACCCGGCGGGTGTTGCTGATAACGCTCAGGAAGTGGTGGATCGGGCTGAGCGCGCAGGGAGGCCGAGTTAGCCGCACAGTATCAGGCTCGGCAGCTCATGCCAGTTCGTCCAACTATCTCGGTCGAACCTGGTGTTACTTCTAGTTCTTTGGGGGTGCCTTGCCTTGTCCTCGCCTTACGCAATGTACGCCTGCCCAAGGATTTCAAAGGCCCACGCAAGGTACCAAATTACACGGTGGATCAACCTCCAGAGACATGGGTGGAGAGCTATGAGATGGCCATGGAGATGCTTGATGTGGATGATGCGGCATGTGCGATATACTTCGCCATGATGCTCGAAGGAACGACCCGTACTTGGTTAAAAAGCTTACTGGCCAATTCTATTAGTTCATGGTTCCAATTACGAGCCCGGTTTATCAGTAATTTCAAGGATACATGTAAGAAGCCTATGTCGATAGTGGACTTAGCTGCCTGCGTCCAGGAGGAAGGAGAATCGACAACTCATTGGGTGCGCCAGGTTTCACAAGTGTTGCATTCATCAGACCGCATCAACGCTGACACTGCAGTCATAACGCTAGAAGGCAACTGCCGGTTTGGGCCCCTAAAGATGAAGTTGGGAAGGATGAAGCGCCATTGCACTGACATGGGGACCCTCATGGCTGCTTTGGTAAAGTATGCTGATTCTGATAGTACCAAGGATCCCGAGTCTGATGATGACAAGGCAGGGAAGGGAAAGAGGAACAACAACTCCAAGGGTAAGCAGCATCACTCGACAGGCAATGGTAGCGGAGGCAAGCGTAAGGCGGATGGCAACATGGACTTCGTGGCTAATACCAACACGCAGGACAAGGGCCAGCGACGCAAAGGTAAACCGCCGAATCGCAGTGGGGCGCCCAACCCTAACCCGGACCACCTAAATTATCTACTGAACCAGCCCTGTCCTAAGCATGGGACGAAGGAGGTGCCAGCAAACCACCTTTGGAAGGATTGCTACATTATGCAGGAATTCAAGAATTCTAATGCTTTCCGGTATGATCACGGCTCCGGCGGTGGCTCAGGATCCGGGCCGGGATACGGTGGAGGAAATTCCGGTTCAGGATTTAATGATAATCCGGGCGGACATAACAATCAAAATAATCAGAACAACTAGGGTGGTTACAACCAGCAGCAGCAACAGTCGGGTTACCAGAGCAACCCAAAGCAGTTGAATAGTGGGCAGTACCATGTCTTCACCACTAGCTTGGACAAGCGAGACCGGAAGGTTCAGAGGCGGGCAGTCAACTCTGTTGAACCGGCCGTGCCCCGTTATCTACGCTGGTTTGAACAGCCAATCATATGGAGCAGAGAGCATCACCCTCCCCGGGTTGATAATCCGGGTCAGTTGGCTCTGGTGGTGGCGCCTCAGGTGGGAGGATACAAGTTCACCAAGGTGCTCATGGATGGAGGGAGCAACATTAATATCTTGTACTATGAGACCTTCCGTCGTATGGGACTAACAGATAAAAACCTTAAACCGTCCAATACGGCGTTCCATGGTGTGGTACCTGGCAAGTCAGCATATCCTGTTGGTAAGATAGCTCTGGAAGTGGTTTTTGGAGATGATCATGATTCTAGGTCGGAGACATTGGCGTTTGAAGTGGTAAAAATCCAAAGTCCATATCATGCCTTGTTTGGGCGACCGGCCTATGCCAAGTTTATGACACGACCCTGTTATGTGTATTTGCAGCTCAAAATGCCGAGTCACAAGGGGACAATAACGGTTCACGGAAGCCGTAAAGTCGCCTTGGAATGTGAGGAAGGAGATGCGGCCTACGCAGAGTCGGTTTGTGCCACCGAGGAACTGAAATTTTATAAGGACAATGTTGATCCTGCAAACATGACTCCGTTGAAAAAAGGCAACTACGGAGCATGATCCGGCCCTGAAATTCAAATCGGCAGCTGAGACTAAACTTTTTGACTTCGTGCCTGGCGATTCGTCCAAGCAGTTCAGCATCAGTGCCAATTTGGATCCAAAATAGGAAGGCGCGCTCATCGAGTTCATCCGTGAGAATCGGGACATTTTTGCATGGAAGCCCTCTGACATGCCAGGTGTACCGAGGCGACTCACTGAGCACACCCTTAATGTGGATCCTAAATACAAACCGGTGAAACAGTTCCTCCGCCGGTTTAACAAAGAAAGACACAAGGCTATTGGAGAAGAGGTAGCCAGGCTCTTAGCAGCTGGCTTTATTATTGAAGTTTTCCACCCTGAGTGGCTTGCTAACCCAGTGCTGGTCCTTAAGAAAAATGGCACCTGGAGCATGTGTGTGGATTACACAGATCTTAATAAGGCTTGTCCGGCAGACCCTTTTGCCCTCCCCCGTATTGATCAAATTATTGATGCTACGGCGGGTTGTGAGCGTTTGAGTTTTTTGGATGCGTATTCCGGCTATCATCAGATCAAAATGGCAGTTAAGGACCAGGAGAAGACGGCGTTCATAACTCCCTTTGGAGCCTTCTGCTATGTGTCCATGCCCTTTGGGCTCAAGAGTGCCCAGGCAACTTATCAACGGTGTGTACAAAATTGTCTTCATAAGCAGATTGGCTGCAATGTACATGCTTACGTGGATGATATTGTGGTTAAGTCAAGAGAGAAGGAGACTCTGGTTGACGACTTGAAGGAAACTTTTGATAACCTGAGGACGTACAAGATGATGCTTAATACGGCCAAGTGTGTCTTTGGTGTACCGGCAGGCAAGTTATTGGGATTTCTGGTGTCCAATAGGGGAATCGAGGCGAATCCGGAGAAGATCACAGCCATCACCTCCCTGGCTAAACCAAAGTGTATCAATGATGTTCAACGCCTGGCAGGCTGGATTGCTGCATTAAGCCGGTTTATCACCCGCCTTGGTGAGAAGGCAATCCCTTTGTATCAGATGTTGAAGAAGACGGATCAATTCGTCTGGAGTTCTGCTGTTGATAAGGCATTTGAGGACTTAAAGCGGCAATTGGCCAATCCGCCTGTGCTCGCCGCTCCCATTGACAAGGAGCCGTTGATGCTATATGTTGCTGCTAATGCTCGTGCGATCAGTGTGGCTATTGTGGTGGAGCGAAAAGAGGCAGGCAAGGAGCATCCGGTTCAACGTCCGGTCTATTATATTAGCGAGGTACTTATTGAGTCCAAGCAAAGGTATCCGCATTGGCAGAAGCTGGTATATGGTGTTTTTCTGGCAAGCCGGAAGCTTAAACAACACTTCCAAGGGCACCCCATTACGGTAGTCAGTTCTGCTCCCTTGGGCGATATCATCCAGAACCGGGAAGCGACTGGCCGGATTGCCAAGTGGGCTATAGAGCTTGGGCCGCACGGGTTAAAGTACGTGCCGCGGACGGCAGTTAAGTCTCAAGCGCTTGTTGATTTCATCAATGATTGGACGGAACTGCAAGCACCTGAAGACAAACCGGATCACACATATTGGACCATCCATTTTGACGGATCTAGGCAATTGGAGGGCTCGGGGGCTGGAGTCATATTAACTTCCCCACGAGGTGATAAGTTCTGTTACGTTCTCCGCCTAATGTTCCCTTGTACTAACAATGCAGCTGAGTATGAAGCCTTGCTCCACGGTCTCCGGATGGCTAAAGAGATGAATCTAAGTCGAGTTAAGTGCTTTGGTGACTCGGACCTTGTGGCTCAGTAGGTGTCTGGCACTTGGGATTCCAAGGACCCACTCATGGCAGCATATCGTCGTGAGGTGGATACTATTGCAGGTCACTTTAAAGGCTATCAGGTGGACCACGTGGACCGACGGAAGAACGAAGTGGTGGACGCTTTAAGCCAGCTGGGTTCTCAGCGCAAACCGGTCCCGCCCAATGTTTTCCTCGATGTGCTGCACAACCCGTCGGTCAAGCTCCCTGGTGAAGTGCATTTGGCTACTCCTGATCTGGAGGCTCAATTGGTGGCAGCTCTTCATGTTATTCCGGATTGGACGCTTTCTTACCTTGCGTACATGAACCGAGGCGAGTTACTAGAGGAGGAGACTCTGGCCCGACAGATAATCCGGCGATCCAAGTCCATGACTATTGTCAATGGCGAGTTGCATCATTGCAGTGTGTTAGGGGCGTTTCAACGCTATGTGTCTCCTGAAGAAGGCTGTGAAATTTTTCGTGAGATCCACGAAGGAGATTGTGGTCACCACGCCGGTTCAAAATCTTTGGTGGCTAAAGCGTTCCGCCATGGCTTCTATTGGTTAACTGCTCATGCTGATGCGGAGGATCTGGTCAGACGATGTGACGGTTGCCAAAAGTTTTCAAGACGTGCTCATGTGCCGGCTCAAGAATTGAGAATGATTCCAATCACTTGGCCGTTTGCAACTTGGGGGCTGGATATGGTTGGACCTTTCAAACGGTCCAAGGATAAGAAGACCCACCTCCTGGTGGCGGTTGATAAGTTTACAAAGTGGGTGGAAGCAGAACCTGTTAGCAAGTGTGATGCGGCCACGGCGGTTCAGTTCATCAAAAAAGTGATTTTCCAGTTTGGCTTTCCACATAGTATCATCACAGACAATGGTACCAATTTGTCCAAAGGTGCCATGAAGGAGTTCTGCGAACGTGAGCACATCCGGCTTGACGTTCCATCCGTAGCGCACCCACAGTCCAATGGTCAAGCAGAAAGGGCTAATCAAGAGATCTTGAGAGGCATCAAGCCCCGGCTTATGGTTCCTTTGCAGAGAACACCGGGTTGTTGGGTAGAAGAGTTACCATCTGTGTTATGGAGCATCAATACCACACCTAACAGATCAACAGGATACACACCATTCTTCATGGTCTATGGAGCGGAGGCGGTTCTCCCTAGTGATATCCGTCATGATTCACCTCGTGTGGCGGCTTATGTTGAGGCGGACAACGAGACAGCATGGCAAGACACTTTGGACCGGTTGGATGAAGAGCGTGACATAGCATCTGCCCGCTCGGCGATTTACCAACAGGATCTTCGTCGTTATCACAGTCGCCGAGTTAGAACCAAAACCTTTCAAGAGGGAGATTTGGTGCTTCGGCTCATCCAAGATGAGACTGATATGCATAAGTTATCCCCACCTTGGGAGGGACCTTTCGTGGTCAGCAAGAATCTGCACAACGGGTCATACTATCTGATCGATATTCGAGAGCATAAAGACTCACGTACATCAGAGGAGGAGACCAACAGGCCGTGGAACATAGCTCATCTTCGGCCTTACTATACCTGAGCCATTGGCTTTACTTATGTACATATTATGATGATGTATATATTATGATTAATATAATAAACCGGATCCTCAGCTAAAGCGGGGTATCTGTTCTTTTACATCATGTGTGGTTACATGGAGTTGTTCTGTCTTAAAGCAACCTCCGGTTTACCCCTTGAAGTTTTTATAATATCATTCGGGGGCTTGGTCGTATCCGAACCAATGCGACACCTTTTGATAGGCGAAAGCCACCAGATCACTTGGGGACATGGTCAAATCTGAACTAGTCATGCCTCTTGATCGGCCTAAGGCCACAAAATCACTTGGGGGCTTGGTCGAAACCGAACCATTGCCACGCCTTTTGATCGGCATAATGCCACGGTTTCATTTGGGGACCCGGCTGACTTGAACCATAGCCACACCTATCGGGGGCTTGGTCGTGTCCGACCATGGTAATGCCATCTGATCGGCTCAAATAAGCCTCTTTTTGCAAACAGTTTTTAATCCGAAGACTATTTGCTTGGTTTGATTTTCTATTCACATCTTGGAATAACATGGTGTTTATCATAACCCGACACGGTTTATATGGTAAACCGGCATTACATACACAGGAGCTACTTTCTCCTTCGACGGTATAGGTTTATATACCTCCGTTTCAAGATTGGCAACGCCAACTTCATGCCCAACGATGGCAGGTATTTTGTATCACAAGATTCGATCAGGTACCTCAATTTCATTGCATATATATAAAGATCATAATCCGGCTGGCGGTACAACCGCCTTGGCAGTTCAAGATTTTATGATTGCAGGAAAAATAGATTGAAGGTTTTGATCATTCAACAGAAGTGTAAGTACCAGTAACTATGCATGAAGGCATCTTAAAAGCAAGAGTATTGGCTATCCTATTACAAGGCAACATGGTGCCCAAATAAGATCATTGTTTTCTAGGCGGAATATAAAAGAGAGGCAGTTTAAACCGGCCTCTGGTTCAAGCTTGGTCGCCGCCCTGGTCTGATGGTTGCGGGTCATCCTACGCCGCTTCAGCTTCTGCTTCTCTACCTAGTGGCTGGAAATCAACAGTTGTCCAGTCGATTCCCATTAAGGCTTGAAAGACAGCTTCATCATGGATCAAGAACGATGGTTCAATATCAGGAGCATAAGTATGCTTACGGATTGGAGGGATTAGATTCTCCGCTTCAGGAATTGGTGCAGCCACTCGTTTGTTCTGGTTGTCATATTGGGCCTGATAATGAGACAAGTCTGCCTCTTCCACCAATTGACAAGCTAAAGGGTGCACCTCCCGATTTATCGCTCTCAGGTCCTCCTCGTTGAACTCTGAACCATCTTCTTTCAAGTGGGGGTAGCCTTGAGCTGCTTCAACAGGATCAAAATCCGGCATCCACGCTTTTGCCCGGATTAAGGCATTGATAGTGCCGGTTCGAGCAGCAAATTTTTTTAGCTCTTCAAACCGGGCAGGAAGCATAGACAGTCTTTTCAGGGTGTCTTGGATTAAGGTGGCCATCGGGTTGTTATGGGACGCAGTTGAGATGATCCGCTGCACGCCAGTATATAATTGCTCTGTCAGTGTATAGAAAACTTTCAACTTCTTCCGCACATCTGACCCCAAGTGACCAATGCGTGTCCCTGCAACCGTTACAAAGGATTCACAAACCGGACACATCATAAGAAGGCTGAGTTATTACGACAATCAAGAAAGCTTACCAAAGATAGCGGCAGTCATAGCATGCACGTGACGCTTTACGCTGGTCAGTTCATCTACCATCGGTTTAAGTGCGGCTTTGGCATTTTTAACTTGCTTTGTTAAAGCGGCCTTCTCAGTGACCCAGTCCGCCCGTTCTTTCTTGAACTTCTCCTTAAGATGTTCCATGACGCTTAAAGCGCTAGTCAACTCTTCTTTTGCTTTGGAGGTTTCAGCATATTGGGATTTTAGATTTTCTTGGAGATTGGCGACTTGGTTTTCTTTTGTCTTCAGCTCAGCCTGCATACAGACAGTTATATGATTCCGAAAGCAGTACAACAATTGAAGTACCAACCACATAACAAGTTATGCGCTTGGCCCTTGGGGGCTAATGTATATTTGATCTTAATCTTTCAATAGATTCTAAAGTCCCAAGATCAATACAGGTATTCAACTTGGCACTTGGGGGCTAATGGCTATTTGCTCCAATAAAGATGACAATTACTTATAGTCCCGGTTTAACTACGCTAAGTTGAACCGGCCCTTGGGGGCTACATCAGCGAATTCCGAAGCATTGAGATTTATATTAGCAAGTCCCGGTTTGAATGAAGATTCTAAACCGGCCCTTGGGGGCTAGGAGAACTAACAAGATTGAAATATCCAAGCAGGAAAAAGCACATGGAAGTTACCTCAAATTTCTCTTTCATCATATTCACCAGACCAGCTTCATAATCATGGCTGGTATACAGCCGGTTCAGGTAGCCAGAATGAAGATCTTGGGCATTCAGAGCAGCATAGGTCGCCAAGTCAACATTCCACTTGCCTTTGCCCATGGCAGCAAGTTCTTCTTTGGCGGTATGCTTGGATAAAACAACAGGATTGCTGGGCTCTGTACGGCCAATGCCAATAATTACAACTTCATCATCCTTAGCATCACCGGTTTGCACTGGCGCAGTCGGTTTGTCAGCAGGCTGGGATGGACTGGTGGACCTCCCAAACCGGATGGGGCTTGTGGGCTGGTTGACAGGGCCTGAGGTGTCATTAGGCCTTTCTTCAACAATAAAATCGTCATCTTGCTGTGGTGGATCATTGGGTATATCTTCACGAATAGCCGCTTCAAGATCTGGAGTTTTACCCGGTTCAGTGACGGCGTCCTCCTCGGCCGCTTTATCCAGGCGAGCCTTCTTGCTCGGCCTAGGCTTGGCCGTGAAAGGAATAACAAAGTCAAATACAGCATATGTTCCAAAGTGATGTACCAGAAATATTATGATAAGTATAGCTTACCCAAGCACCATTTTGAGCGGTGGCAGCTGAGTAGCCGATGACTCGCTAGAGGATGAGTGGGAAGTAACCTGATAATCGGAGTCAGATGGATTAAGAGGTTGACAAAAACAGCCCTCTTTAGGACAAGCACTGACAAGCAAATTAGAGACCTCTGAACGGCGTTTCCGAACCGGGTTGTTCGGTAAACCGGCGGAGGTAACTACCTGGCCACTGTGCCGGGTTGTGCGGCGAGCTTCATGCTGTTGGGTCTTCATAAGAAATTTGGGATCCAAGTAAGCAAGAGGATGAAAAAATTTAACCTTCCGGTTTGCCTACGGATTTTTTGCGAAGGCAAAGGGTTTGAATCGGAAGAGAGAGTAATTACCTCTGCAGCATCAGCATGGCTGGCTTCGGCATCATCCTGACAAATACCATCATCAATAAGGCGTGTGAAAAATAAGCCAAGTGAGTCAAGCTCTACCTCAAGGTCTAGATTATCCGCATCATCATCAACGGCCGGATCAGAAGATGCAGTGTTTTTCTACTTATGAGCAGGCCGCTTCACGACTTTAGTCTTTGGCCGGGTTGGTCATTCCGGTTTGTCTGTTTTTTCTGGCTTCTCCTGTGGAAGTTTCTTACTCCAAAACAGATCATCACCCTATTTAAACAGATATTGATATTAAACAATGGCCAGATATATCAATGACAGGTTCAGTAAAAAGAAAAATCAAACTCTTACAGCTGGCGGTTTGTTGGTGGCACAGAAGGGAAGCAGGCCGGTTCGGGCACAGATGTGTTCCGGTTCATTCAGCATTTTCTTCACAGCCTCTATGATTTCTTCATCGGTGAGCTGGATGTTAACATGTCGCAGTGGGTCATCAACACTGCCAGTATACTCGCACATCAAACCGGAGCGCTGACTAAGGGGCAGTATGCTCCACGATATCCAACAGCGAGCGAGATCAACCCCTTTAAACCATTGGCCATGAAGGCTCTAAGCTTGGATAGTTGAGGAGCGTATTTGCTTCTCTCCTTGGCAGTCAACCTTTGTGGAAAGGGGTGTGTATTGCTAAGCCTCTCCGGACGAAAGCCAGGCAAAGGATTTTCATCAACTGGGGAGGTGTATTTGCAATAGAACCATGTTTGATTCCACTCTTTGGGGTGGCTGTGCAGTTTGGCGTGAGGGTATGTGACCTCTTTCCTTTTCTGAATCGCCACACCACCCAATTCCGTATTGGAACCATCAGTAAACTCAGTGCGGCGGTTTAGATGGAAGCAGTCTCTGAACAACTCAACTGTGGGCTCCTCTTGAAAGAACACCTCACAGAGCACTTGGAAGTGACATATGTTTGTAACAGAGTTGGGGCCAATGTCTTGTGGGCGGAGTTGAAAATTGGCTAAAATGTCCTGGTAAAATTTAGAACCGGGCGGCTTAAAGCCCCGGGCTAAGTGATCTACGAAAACGACGACCTCTCCTTCTTGAGGTGTGGCAGGGCATTCTTTGCCAGGGACCCTCCAATGGATGGTGTTTTTGCTGCTTAAAGCGCCAATCAGGACTGAATTGTTCAGTTGAGTCTCTGTGACACGAGAAGGAACCCAGTTGCATTCATATACTTACTTGGCCATGATGAACTCTACAAGATAGGGGATTCCGGTTCAAGAATGCATTGATTAAAGTACACTGATATGTACAATGTTAAACCGGAGACAACTCTATCTAAACCGGAGTTTTACGAAGCGACAACATCTGGCGGTTCAACAAGGGGACTAATCGTATATACCAGTTTGTTAATTTTTTTCTACACCAAGTTAAACCGCCGAATCTAAGCATTGAAACAGTTGAGATTGCGGATGGGTAAGTGTACATAAACAGATTTCACAAGATTTCCCTACAGCAATGGATCTGAAGCAAGTTCAAAAAAGAAGGAAAATATTCAAAAGCTCAAAGCACAACAGTATTGAATCAATGGGCGGAAATATATGTGAGATCTATGGTTTTAGGCATGAAACTAAAGGTGGATACTAAAAGTTATCACTACACAGAGAAGGGGTTCACAGATGCATCCAGGAGCTAGCATATGAACATGAATAGATGATGAACACAGCAAGAACACGAAACCCTAGAACAGATCGATGGTGAGAAGAGCAGAAGACCTACCAGAGCTGAGGAACATATGGGAGGTCACCGCAGTTTTCTGGTGCGCTCAGGTTGATGCAGCGGCCAAGGTCGATGCAAAAGACAACGGCGGCGGCGGAGCTCTGAGACTGGCGACACAAGGAAGACGAAGAGGAAGGGCACAAAGGGGAGAAAGGAAATGACCCTTCGGCCCTATTTATAAGGCAAAAAGACATGTGTCAGGCGCGTGAATCCAGGAACCGAAAATTTCGGAAGCGGAGCTGTCGCCTCGGTTGTTGTGAGTTTATTAAACAAGGAGATATCAGGGATGTTTTCTTTATGCCAGATGATGTCACCTCGGCTTACAGCAACTGGAGAGGATGACATCATGGCGGTTCAGCAACTACGAGAAGATGTTGAAGATGAAGATTTTGCTAAGGATTGACATGAACCCATTCAAATCAATCTGGGGCCTAATGTTGGGGATATTACTACTGGGCGTAAACCGGCCTATGTGGGCCGGGTTAACTTCATCAGTAACTCAAGAGTGTTAAAGCCCAAGAAGGTAGATGAGGGCCTGAGGCCCGTACTCGGTTTAAGACTTGTAGCCGTAAACCGACATCTGTATGTAAACTTGTATTGTAAGATAGGAATAAGGAGAGACCAACTCGGATACGAATATGAACCGGTGTTAGGACTCTGTGAACCGACGGGCGTCACTCGTGTATATAAGGGGACGACCCGGTGGCAGTTTAGGGGAACAGACAACAACTCGAGACTTAGGCGAAGCTTGTTTTGCTCCCTAGTCATCGAAACCCCATCAATTCCATCACAACTAGACGTAGGCTTTTACCTTCATCGAAGGGGCCGAACTAGTATAAAACCTCTTGCGTCCCTGTGTCCGCTTTAACCCCTTCGAGCTAACCCGTTGTGATGGCCTCACGACTAAGTCCTTTCTCTAGGACATCTGCCGTGACAAAACCACGACAACAGTGGCATTGGTGAGACCAAAGGACATCACAGTATATTCGTAAAGACCGTATCGTGTAGTGAATGCGGTCTTAGGAATATCTTCCTTTTTAATCTTGAGCTGATGATATCCGGTCCGTAAATCGATTTTTGAGAATACTTCAGCCCCACTGAGTTGATCAAACAGATCATCAATCCTTGGCAGTGGGTATTTATTTTTGATGGTGACCTCATTCAGCTGACGGTAATCTATGCACATACGGAGACTGCCATCCTTTTTGCCCACGAAAATTGCAGGTGACCCCCACAATGAAGAGCTGGGACGAATATAACCCTTCTGGAGTAATTCGTCAAGCTATTTCTTTAGTTCCACTAATTCTGATGAGGGCATCCGGTAATACTTCTTGTATATTGGTGCGGTTCCGGGCACAAGATCTATGGCAAACTCCAGTTCCCGATCTGGTGGCATGCCAGGCAGTTTTTCTGGAAACACATCAGGGTACTCACTGACCACAGGAATAAATTCCAACTCAACCACAGCGGTGCAAACTAGTTCTGGCTTGGGCACATGCTTGCGAGCATAGAATTTGATGAGCTGCCCATTCAGACTGGTCAAACTGACTTCTCGGGTTGCGCAGTTTATACAAACTTGGTATTTGGTCAGCCTATTCATCCCCAATATAATATCCAACTGTTCAGACTCAATGATTATCAGAGATGTTGGAAAGTGGGCCCCATTGATATTGATCTCCAGATAACGGCAGACTAGATTGCTCTTGATTATAGATCCCGGGGTTTGTACCAGCATATTTTTGCCCAAAATGGTGCAAGGAAAATTGTTTTGGGCGGCAAAACTCTGAGAAATAAAAGAATGGGAAGCCTAGAGTCAAATAAAATTACTGCATGTATGTCATTAACAGAAAACATACCAATGGCGACTTCTGGCTTCTCTTGGGCTTCATCGGCGGAGATATGATTCACGTGCCCAGTTGGCCCTGACTCCATAAAGTTGACTTGTGGCCTGCTCAAGGCTTTCACCTTGTTGTTCTTGGGGCACTGTTTGGCATAATGTCCGGCCTGCCCGCAAATGAAACAAGTATTATTGCGCTAGCGCTCCTCATGTGTTGGACTGGTTACAATATTCTTGACTTGAGTGGTGGTCCTATTAACATTCTGCTGCCAATTTGGCCTGTATTCCACCTAAGTCGGCTGCCAGGTACGAGCTTTTTGCACACGTTGTCCATCCTTCTTTGGCTCAAACTTGCGCTTGTTGTCGTTGTTAGCAGACCTATTATCCGATATAAGCTTGTGCTCCCGTTCAACAATGAATGCTTTGTCCACCAGAGTTTGGAAATCGGTGAAATCAAACATACCGAGAGCACACCGAAGTTGTGGATTTAAACCTCCAAGAAATCTGTCAATCTTCCTTTCTTCAGTGGCCACATCATACAGAGAGTAACGGGACAAATGATTGAATTTTTGTGGATACTCAGCCACATACTGATTTCCTTGGACGAGCGCGAGAAATTCACGCTGTTTGGCCTTCATAACTCCAGTAGGGTTGTGATACTTGCGGAACTTATCCTTGAATTTTTCCCAGGTGACTTCCTCATCAATCGGCCACATGGCTTTTGTATTTTCCCACCATATGGCAGCTGCGCCCTCAAGGTAATGGGTTGCAAATGGGACTTTATCATTTCCTTCAGTACGGGCGATCTCAAGCTTTTTCTCCATGGTCCGCAACCAATCGTATGCATCCAATGGGTCAACAACCTGACTGAAACTGGGTGGATTGGTCCTCTAAAAGTCTGACAGCTTTGAGTGGTGACCATTCTGATTTCCATTCTGTCCAACCATAGCTTGCACACTTCTCAATATTTCAATCAGATCATTGTTCCTTTTCTCTTCAAACATACGCAGAACTTGCTTGGTGGATGGAGGATCAGGCGGTGGAGGTGGTGGCTGAACGTTCGGCTCGGGAGAATATCCTGCCTGTCGTGCGGAACGACGAACAGGAGTTCTCGCGCGAACGTTGCTACTGCTGCCTCCCCGCGTCATCCTATTGAGTATTTTCCCAAGGCAACACAATCGAGATGAGAGACATCCAAGAATAAAATTGGGGGAAAAGCCAACAATAACTCTCGAAAAATACCAAAAAGAGCGAAGAAAATATGGCGATTAAAGTCCCAACATAATTATACATAGACTCATACATGACAATTAAACTACAAGGCTGGTTCCACTACTCTCATACATGAAGCATCATGACTCATACAACTACATTCGTACACCATCTAGATGACTGCGAATACTCAAAGATACTACTGCTCTACTGGTGCTGCGGTATCCTCCCCTGAAGCGGTCTCAGATCCCGAACTGACATGGTTAACGGAAACCTCCGGGTTAAAGGTAATGCGACGACGCTGCCTCGAGGGCTCTCCCTCAGGGGCATGGGTAGGATGAAGCATCGGGGCTGCAGGGGTAGCAAGAAGTGAGACCCACTCGGCAGGAGCACTGAGAGGGTTCACGGCGGAGACGCCTGTGCTACTCAGGGGAGTAACCGGCGAAAGAGGAGAGCTAGAACTAACTGGGACATACGGGGTAAATCCCAGTGAGGACGGAGTAGTGGTGGATCTTGTAGTGACCAAGGTAGCGGCTAAAGCAGTACGGGCACGAGTCAGCTCTCGAGCCAGCTCGTGGATCATCAGATAGCTAGCAGTGATATAACGAGCAAGATGGCTAGCAACACTATCAGACTCCGGGTCAACGAGGGGAAAACGGACACGACCATTGTCGTGCAGAGATGGGTAGTAATAGAAACCTGGGTGGTGCTGCATTTGAACCTCGGTATAACGAAGCTCGACAAGGATCTCAAATGCGGCAAACTGGAGAGCCTGAGAAGTGGTGGAGGCGTAACCGCTTCGAGAAGTGCGAGTGTAAGAGCCGGAATCGGAACTGGTGCGCAGAGTAACCACTGCGTGATACTCATACACTGAGTCTGCTAGACGCTCCCGGTACACACGGTAGACTGGTTCATCTCCGTGAGGGTACAACCGACGCCACACGTTGCGGAGAAGGTGCGATGACGTGTACAGCATCTGCTGCAACTGACACGGATACGGCACCGGAGCCATCTACACTCACAACCATTAGCAGGTTAGCATAACAATAATAATCAAATGACTAGAATGCAACAATCAGCTATAACTGCTACCGGCACTCATTTTTTCTCGCACCTAGCGTCCAGTTAACACGTCGTAGTCTAGCGTGGCCTACAGTCAGCGTGGCTCTGATACCAATGGTTGTGGCACCCCGGCTCAGAGCGACCGGTTTACCCTGCATTGCCAGCCCAGAGACCATGTCTTTTGGCAACACACAACAAATTGGTACAGAAAACAACTGCTTTATTGATACTAGCGGAACAGAGTTCAAATTACAACAGCGGTCGAGGCCAAGCGGCACACTCGGTGCGGCTGAACAATATGTACATTATTTAGTGAACACAAAGGGGCCTCAATCCGAAAAACTACGTGGTAGCGGAATAACGTCGTAGCGGAAGCTCCATATCACAGGGACACCGATGTGGACACGATCTAGACTCGAACATCGCTCCTTTCCAACGAGACTTTCCTGAAATCTGGCATGACACGCCAGGTCAGTACATTGAATCTACTTGCAAGCTCACAACAAGCATAATCATAATGACAAACAATATCATGATATTTAGCCAATTATTAATGATGCAACGCTATATGTCAACATGCTGTGATCATGCTCGAACGTCCCTCAGGACAACTTACCAACCGTGATCATCCTCTGATCACAAACACCACCAATGTGGTAAAACACACCACCAACGTGGTAAGATACACCACCAACGTGGTAAAACACACCACCAATGTGGTCTTTAACAAAATGACTCGTGATCCTTACGGCGATCACAACCACGACCAATATCTGGTCCCAAATTCTGCGATGGCCTTTTTGCCATCCTTGACAATGCAAAGTTTACAGCTTAGTGTGCAATTTTCATCATTTGTTGACTCATGGTGGGACCTAGTACGAGGTGTCCTTAACCGTGGACGCGACTATCGATAGATTATACACTCTGCAGAGGTAGCACACTGGACCCACACCACAGAACCGATGGCCTCGCACTCCCATTCGGGTGGACCAACGGATTCCGACGAAACCCCTCCATTGCCACAACACTCTCCCGGCCACTCCGACCCAAATCCACAACGGGCTGGTCCTGGGTGGCCCCGTGTCTATCAAACACACCCTAACCACCGTTGTGGTCAAACTCCCACTCGAGGAAACTCCCACTCGAGGAAACTCCCACTAGGGGAAATCGGTACCATAATATTATCAACGAGCACACAAGGTTAAGTCTGCTTGCCGGGCCAGGGCAAACACGACATAACCTTCCCTAGATGGAGGCACCGACCAGAGGCCGTGTCAATGGACTGAATCAAGGCCCCCCATAAAGGCAAATGTGGTTGCACTGGAAAGACTCAATTCGGCGGCACCATGATCCAGTCAATGGTGTATTCAAGTTGAGTTATTTTCAGTTTCAACTTTAAACTAACAATGACCGGTGTCATAGCATGCCATGAAATGCAAAATAACACATGTATCATAAAAATAACCGTTGTCATATATAACCGTCAACAACTCACGTTACTCTACAAATGACTCACAACTTAATCAAAATATTTTGCTACAAGTTTCATTGATTCCTTACGCAAGAAAGCAATTCGGATAACGGTTTCATATGCATAACAAAAGATTTCACTATCAACAATTCTTACTTTCTTTATCATTAATTAAGTTCAAACTTTCTGTAAACAAGTAATATGATTTAACAGAATATTTTCTAACAAATTCTTATCAATTTTAGGAAGGCAAAAATATAGTATAGATAACTATCATGCATAACAAAATTATTTCTAATATCACCTCAAATAAATCTTAACTTGCTTTATCCACTAAACTAGTTTAAACTATTCTGTAAATCAAGCATAACAACTATTCAACATTTAACAGAATACAAATAACTCAATAATTATTTAAATGCATGGATTAATTATTTCATCCAAGTAAGAAAATCATGAATATTGAAATGGCATCATAAAAATGTTGATGTGGCTTGCCTTACTGCAGGTGAGGTTCACAAGCCTCCTGGTGATCCTCAAGACAAGCCTCACCTTCTGAAAATAATTTTAAACACACACGGAAAATATCAAGAGCACTTCTGAAATTCACCAGAAATTCTAAACAGCTCAGAAAAATCTCATCTTTGGTGAGCTGTTAGATTTTCTTTCAAAGAACACAATGTAAAAAGAATCAATTCATTTCGACTTATGGTTAAAAAGTTATAACTGTTTGAAGTGTTCTGTAAATTCAAATGAATTTGAATAAAAAGAAAAAGACTGGGGGGGGGGGGGGCGACGTCGAAGGCGTAAAAGCCCAGCGGCGCCACCACTCGTACCGCTTCACGCGTGTACAGAGAGACTGACTAGCGGGCCCTGCTAGTCAGGTGGGGGAAGAGGGAGAGAGAAACAGAGACGGCCGTGGCTTCGCCGGAGCTCTCGCCGGCGATGAGGGCTCTTAGGCCAAAACGAGAGGGAGGGATGGCAAGAAGAGGTCGAGGCGCACCTTCCCGTACCCATAGCATAGCTAGGGTTGGTCGGATGGCGTCGGAATCTTGCTCGCAGTCGCAGGCGGAGGCAGAACGGGGAGGTCGTCGGAGTTGGGGAAGACGGCGAGCAGAGGCCGTTCCAGGGGCTCCAAGCAGGTGAGACGGCCTCACCGGAGAGAGGCGGAGGCCCTGGAGAGGTCGCCCAGGCCTGGAAGGGGCTGGAGCTGCCACGGCGACCAGAGGGGATCGCCGGCGAGCTCGAGCTCGGGGACAGCGGCCCGAGGCCTGCCCGGCCGGGCTACGGCTTCCTACTCTACCGTGGAGTGTGTGTGAGTGCTGGAGGATACTCGGATAGGGTGGGGAGGGGCTCTATATATAGGCGAGCGGAGAGGGTGCTTCAGGCTCCGCCGATGGACTCCTGTCCACGGTGCCCGGCGACGAACGGCGTCAGTGAGAGGGGGAGAAGGCGACGGAGGTCACGAGGCCACTGTGGGCGAGCGGAGACGAGCACAGGGTCGAGGGGGGTGACGACGAGCACAGTGGGCACGCACTGTTGGGTAGGCTGGACCTTGCCCGTGCTCACTGCGGCGAGCTCCAGCGTCGGCGAGTGCCAGGGTGGAGTTAATGGTGTCGAGACGATGATGGTGGCAAGCTTTGGCTAGGTTTGGCAGGCGGGGGAAGCGAGCACGCACGAACAGAGCGCTCGGCGGCTCCCAGAGCGCGTCGACACGCATGCCTGGCATCGTGGAAACGTGTGGTCACCGCGTGAACTCCCTCCACAGGCCGGCCTTCATCCAAAAACCATGTCTGGCATGTTGTTCGTGGTGGTTTTGAAGTTTACCACGGTTGGGTTTGGATCCAGGTGAAGTTTTACAAGTCTGGTAAGTTTCTGGACAGTAACTTTGAGGTGTTGCTGTGGTCAAATGGCTGGGAGTTTGAAGCTGTGCTTTGGAGGCTAGCTTAGAGTTACTAAGGTAAATAAGCACAAGAAAGATCAGGTCAAATGGAGCAAGTAAAATGGTAGTTGCTGTAGAAACCACCATTTCTGTCCAGAACAGAAAAGATTTTCTGTAGCAAAAATATCCCAAAAAGTGATGAAATATTTTTGCTTAGGGAGGTGCCCTAGGGTCTCTAGAATATTTGTGAATTATCACAGAATTTTCTGAGCCATAAAAATTAGGGTTGCTTTGGAGCAAACAGGTTTAGCTTAGGGTTTTAGAGAGAAATTGAATATTTTTCATTTAAGAAAAATATTCCAAAGGTTATTTTGAGGTGGATCAGAAGTGAAATGATGGTTTGGGAGAGAAATGAACACTTGGGAGAAAGCCAAGGACGCCCAAGTGTTTAAGTCCAAATGAAAAGATTCAAAAACTCCAAGTTTCAAAAAAAATTCAAATGAAAACTCAAACAAATGAAAGAGAGCAAAAACCAGGCTGTCACAATGTAAGTGAAGCAAGATAGTTTAATTCTTTCTACAAAAGATATGCCCATGCTATAACAAATATAAGTGAAGCAAAAGAGCATTCTTCAAATGGCGGTTTTCTATGTAAAGAGAAAAGGCAATCCACACTTCAAATGATATACAAGTGAAGTACATGAAGCATTCTATAAAGCCATACTCAAAAGATATAAGTGAAGTGCAATGAGCATTCTATAAATCAACCAAGTACTACCTCTTACCAGCATGGTGTATAAAAGAAAAGTGAAAACTAAATGCAAAAGACGCTCCAAGATTGCACATATCGCATGAACGAAACGAATCCGAAAACATACCGATACTTGTTGAAGAAAGAGGGGATGCCTTCCGGGGCATCCCCAAGCTTAGACGCTTGAGTCTCCTTGAATATTTACTTGGGGTGCCTCGGGCATCCCCAAGCTTGAGCTCTTGCCTCTCTTCCTTCTTCTCACATCGAGACCTTCTCGATCATCGAACACTTCATCCACACAAAACTTCAATAGAAAACTCTGTAAGATTCGTTAGTATAATAAAGCAAATCACTACTGTAAGTACTGTTGCAAACCAATTCATATTTTGTTTTGTCATTGTGTCTACTGTAGTATAACTTTTTCATGGCTTAATCCACTGATATAAATCGATAGTTTCATCAAAAAGAGTAAACTATGCATCAAAAACAGAATCTGTCTAAAATAGACAGTCTGTAATAATCTGAACATTCACCATAGTTATGATACTTGACAAATTCTTCTAAAATTAGGAAAAATAAAAAATTTGCATAGGAAGACAGTGCAGAAGGAATCATAACCGTTTGACGTTCCAGACGAAAATTTAAAATCGCGCACTACAGCCAAAGTTTCTGTCCTGCACCGTACAAACCAACAAGCATTGTAAACATCCTAAAGGCAAACCTTGGCACATTATTTTTATAATACAATGGAATTGTACAAGGGGATAATTATTTTTATTGAAAATTTTATGTAATCAAGATTCACAAAGTGTCCGTGAGCATGAACAAAGTTCAAGGCTAGCTCCCACTTCAACAATGCTTGTCTCTCACACTTTCACTTTCCTTTTTGAAAAAGTTTTGGATTCCCCTCTTTATTTTTGTTGTTTTTAAACTATATAAAAGCACTCAACAGAAGTAAATGACTCTATAAAACTTCCGGGTTGTCTCCCTGGCAGCGCTTTCTTTAAAGCCATTAAGCTAGGCATATAGTGCTCAAGTAATGAATCCACCCGGATCCCAAGGTATATCAAAGCCAATTTTAATTAAAAATGATTTGTAATTTAGTAGTGAGCACAAAGTAACATATATCATGTAACAACGAAGTCTAACTCTCTTCCTATGCATCGGCATGTCATAAAAGAACAATTCATGCACACATAGTAAAGGCCAATGCATTGTATAATCAGTTTCTTGCAATTTCATCGTATTGGAAACATAGAGAGGTGGAGATATAGTTCGTCTCTCATAATAATTGCAAGTAGGAGCAGCAAGCACATGCATATTATATCTATCAAAATCATCATGTGTAGTAGTAAAAGGCAACCCATCAATATAATCCTTAGTAAGCACAAACTTCTCCGATATAGTGTAGTTTGGAGAATTCAAAAAGATAATAGGACTATCATGTGTGGGTGCAATAGCAACAATTTCATGTTTAACATAAGGAACTATAGCAAGTTCATCTCCATAAGAATAATTCATATTGGCATCTTGGCCACAAGCACAGCAAGCATCATCAAAAAGGGATATTTCAAAAGAATCAACGGGATCATAGCAGTCATCATAGCAATCATCCTTCGGTGAGCATGAAGGGAAATTAAACAATGTATGAGTTGAAGAGTTACTCTCATTAGAAGGTGGGCACGGGTGATCAATCCGCTCTTTCTCCTTTTGTTCTTCGCTCTCCTCCTCATCTTTTTCATCCAATGAGCTCACAGTTTCGTCAATTTCTTCTTCCATAGATTCCTGCAAAATATTAGTCTCTTCTTGGACAGTGGATACTTTCTCAATAAACGCATCAATATCGGAATTGTATTCATAATTCTCATAATAAAATTTAAGGATAGCTAAATTTCCAGGTCTGTAGACAGCATCATAAAGATTTTCATATTCTTGGAACATAGATTCAATTTCATAAGCACCAATAAAAGCAACAAATTCTTCTATTTGTTCCACATCATAGTAGTCATATATACATCTAGCATAACAAGCCAAAGTTTCATTATCATTAAATTCACATGAAAAGGGAAGGTGTGGAGCCTTCATCCTAGAGCAACAAGTATAATCATATCTCAAGCATAGTTGCCTAGCATACCAATACAACATATAAATTTGATCCCATAATAGTTTCCCTTTTTGAGTCAAGCGATAATCCCTAAAGTATTCACGTTGATCCAACGTGTCTCCCATTACCAAATTGAATGGGGTTTTCTCTGGATTATCAAAGTAGTACATAATATCTGTCACATAACGTGCATCGAGGGTTTTAGGAGGTTCCTCATCTCCATGAGCAGCAAGTACACCTAATTTTTTTTGGTATTTCGTGTTCCATATCCATAACTAAAGATAAAGAACAACTAAGGATAGAAAATAAAAATTACTTAGTGATAAAGCAAACAAGCACACACGAGAATATTCACCCCATGCTATTGCTCCTCGGCAATGGCGCTAGAAAAAGGTCTTGATAACCCACAAGTATAGGGGATCGCAACTGTTTTCGATAAGTAAGAGTGTCGAACCCAACGAGGAGCTAAAAGCAGAACAAATATTCCCTCAAGTTCTATCGACCACCGATACAACTCTACGCACGCTTGACGTTCGCTTTACCTAGAACAAGTATGAAACTAGAAGTATTTTGTAGGTGTGTTTTTGGATAGGTTTGCAAGATAATAAAGAGCAAGTAAATAAAAAGTAGGGGCTGTTTAGGTAAAGACACAACTAAGTTAGTTTTAGTAAAGAGCTTTTTGTTACGAGAAAGTCATTTGTCCCTAGGCAATCGATAACTAGACCGGTAATCATTATTGCAATTTTATATGAGGGAGAGGCATAAGCTAACATACTTTCTCTACTTGGATCATATGCACTTATGATTGGAACTCTAGCAAGCATCCGCAACTACTAAAGATCATTAAGGTAAAACCCAACCATAGCATTAAAGCATCAAGTCCTCTTTATCCCATACGCAACAACCCCCTTACCCGGGTTTGTGTTTCAGTCACTCATGCAACCCACTATAAGCGAATCATGAACGTATTGCAACACCCTACAGCGGGGATCCCTCATGCTTGTGCGACACGGAGAGCACCATAGGACAGCACCAATAATAAAACATGCAACTCAAACCAATCTTGATCATCAAATAGCCCATAGGACAAAACAGATCTACTCAAACATCATAGGATAGCCATACATCATTGGGAAATAATATATAGCGTTGAGCACCATGTTTAAGTAGAGATTATAGAGGGTAAGAGAGAGGTTACACCGCTGCATAGAGGGGGGAAGAGTTGGTGATGATGGCGGTGAAGTTGTTGGTGAAGATTGTGGTGATGATGATGGCCACGACAGCGTTCCGACGCCACCGGAAGAGAAGGGGAGAGGGGCCCCCTTCGTATTCTTCTTCGTTGACCTCCTCCCTAGATGGGAGAAGGGTTTCCCCTCTGGTCCTTGGCCTCCAACAGCATACAATTTAATCTTGCTCATAATCGTCAAGGGATTGACAACCTTGTTCGTGTTGGGTTGCAAGGATTTGTTGTTTGTGTGCAGGTGTTGCTAATGTTGTGTTGCTTGGTTCTCCTACTCGATTGATAACCTTGGTTCTTAATTGAGGGAAATACTTATCTCTACTGTACCACATCATCCTCTCCTCTTCGGAAAATCCCAACGCAGCTCACAACTAGCAGGAATAATTTCTAGCGCCATTGTCGGGGAGACATCGTCAACATCTATCAAGTACTGATGTCTACTACACAACTTGTTCTTGTAGACTCGTGTTGGGACTCCAAGCGCGGAGTTTTGTAGGACAGTAGAAAATTTTTGTCAAGTGGATGACCTAAGGTTTATCAATCCGTCGGAGGAGTAGGATGAAGATGGTCTCTCTCAAATAACCCTGCAACCAAATAGCAAAGAGTCTCTTGTGTTCCCAAGACACCAAATACAATGGTAAATTGTATAGGTGCATTAGTTCAGCGAAGAGATGGTGATACAAGTGTAGTAATGACAGTAGATATTGATTTTTTGTAATAGGAACAATAAAAAACAACAAGGTAACAAGTAACAAAAGTGAGCACAAATGGTATTGCAATGCTTGAAAATGGGGCCTAGGCTTCATACTTTTGCTAGTGCAATCTCTCAACAATGCTAATATAATTGGGTCATATAACAATCCCTCAACATGCAACAAAGAATCACTCCAAAAGTTCTTATCTAGCAGAGAACATAAGAAGAAATTGTTTGTAGGGTATGAAACCACCATAAAGTTATCCTTTCCGATCGATCTATAGAGCTATTCCTATAAGTGTCACAAATAGCCCAAGAACTCGTACCAAAATAACACCATATGATACACATTAACCAACTCTAATGTCACATCATGCCAAATCAAGAACACGAGAGAGAGAGATCAAACACATAGCTACTAGTACAAACCCTCAGCCCCGAGGGTGGACTACTCCCTCCTCATCATGGTGGCCGTCGGGATGATGAAGATGGCCTCTGGTGATGATTTCCCCCTCCGGCAGGGTGCCAGAACAGCTAGATTGGTTTTTCGTGGCTAGAGGGGCTTGTGGCGTTGGAACTTCTGATGTAGGGTTATTTCTAGGGCTTTCTGTATTTATATGATTTTTTGGCGTTGGTCTCACGCTGAGATGGGCCTCAAGGGGCCCACTACCCACCAGGGCGCGCCGGAGGGGGTGGCACACCCTGGTGCCTAGTGGGCAGCAGGGCCCCACTCTAGTGGTTCTTTGCTCCAATATTCTTCATTTGTTCCATAAAAAGTCTCTAAAGAGTTTCGTCCAATTCCGAGAACTTTTATTTTTGCACAAAAAACAACACCATGGTAGTTCTGCTGAAAACAGTGTGAGTCCGGGTTAGTTCCACTCAAATCATACCAAAACCATATAAAATTGTTGTAAACATGGCATGAATACTACATAAATTATAGATATGTTGGAGACGCATCAGCATCCCCAAGCTTAATTCCTACTTGTCCTCGAGTAGGTAAATGATAAAACAAATAATTTATGAAGTGTGAATGCTAGCATAGTGTGTAACTTTTAATCAACGATACTTTCAATCACTTTTCCTAGCATCATAACAACAACTCTTCTCATAAAACTTATCATGATAAAGTAGCAATTGAAAATGGAATTTTTGATGTGGAATGCTACCTACCATATTCCCTATATACTCTTTCCTTTTATAGCATTGACATTTGGACTCGAATGATTCAAAGAAATAGTCTATAATTTGACATGAATACATCAATACTCAAGCATATCAACAAGCAACCATGTCTTTCAAAATATCAACACCGAAAAAAGCTATCCCTAGCCCATTATTCTCAATCATTGATCCATTCATTAAACACACTCGAATATTGACTACGCCCAATGCACAAGTATGATAATAGTGTTCCCTAGTTGGTGCTTTATAAGAGAAGATGGAGACTCGAAAAAAATTAAAATTTCATAAAGTAAATAGATAGGCCCTTCACAGAGGGAAGCATAGATTTGTAGAGGTGCCAGAGCTCAAAGCTTAAATTGAGAAATAAAATTATTTTGAGAGGCATGCTTTTCCCATCAACGAAAATGACCGAGAATTCCCAATACTTTCCATGCCAGATAAATCATAGGAGGTTCCCAAATATAAAATAAACTTTATTCCTTTTACACCATTCTTTCACATTCCATGGCTAGCCGTATCCATGGGTGCCCTCCATAGCAACACTTTCCAAGGAATTTATTATTGACAACATAAATAACTTTTTTTCATTTCGGACTAGGCATCCCTATTACTTGCCACACTCTAGTGCAATGGCAAGTGAATAAACACTCATCTTGAGAATAACATATCTAGCATGGAAAATATTGGCCACCCCATGCCGCTTCATGAGCGGTACGGGCGCACAAAAAGGAAATTCATTTTGAAAATTAGAATTGGCGCACACAAATTTACTTGGAACGACATAGAAATACCGCATATAGGTAGCTATGGTGGACTCATTTGGAACTACTTGGTTTAAGGAGTTTGGATGCACAAGTAGTATTCCCGCTTAGTGCAAGGAAAGGCTAGCAAATAGATTGAGAAGCAACCAACCCAAAAACGAAAACGATCTTAAACGAGCATTACACATAACTAACACCGAATAATGCACCACAAGTAGGATATAACTTCATTGCATAACTATTGACTTTCGTGCTTGCATAGGGAATCACAAACCTTAACACCAATATTCCTACTAAAGTAGAGTTACTCACCAACATGACTCACATATTATTATCTCCATATCACAAAACTATTGCAAGGAATCAAACTTATCATATCCAATGATCTACATGAAAGTTTTTATTATATCCTTCTTGGTTATTCATCATATTTGGACCAATTTCATAGCTTGTGCAAATTTTCATCATATTATAAACTCTCAAAATAATATAAGTGAAGCATGAGAGTATTCGACAAACTATCCAAAAAGACATCACTACTGCAGAATGCTGCTAACACGACACTACGATCGGAGACACTTTGACGAAACTGTGTGCGATGCATTAATCGCAAACGGTGATGTAAAAAAACCATCAAAAAGATGCAAGACGTTTGTGATGGCGGAGACATCAAACACGGTTCCAATTTTAGTTGCGTGTGTGATGCAGGGCACATGATTGATCCATCTGAACTGTTTGCGATGAGACAAAACAACAGAAACAGGCAGCCATATCAAGGTGTGTGCGATATACGACATACAGTTCGCTTAGATGAACTATTTTCTATTAGGGGATGCAACAGAAACGGTTAGCCAGATCAAGGTGTGTGTGATATACGGCATATGGTTCACTCGGATGAACTGTTTTTGATTAGAGAACACAACAGAAATGGTTCAACTTAACAAGATGTGTGTGATAGTGATACTTCTCCGTCATATCTACTTTTCCAAACACTTTTTCCCTTGTTTTGGACTCTAACTTGTATGATTTGAATGGAACTAACCCGGACTGACGCTGTTTTCAGCAGAATTGCCATGGTGTTGTTTTATGTGCAGAAAACAAATATTCTCAGAATGATCTGAAACTTCATGGAACATCTTAGAATAAATAATAAAAAATCCTCGCCAAAGATGAAGACCAGGGGCCCACACCCTTCTGATGAGGGTGGAGGGCGCGCCCCCTACCTCGTGGCCCCCCTGGATGCCCTCCGACGCCAACTCCAACTCTATATATTTGCTTTCAGAGAGAAAAAATCAGAGAGAAGAAATCATTGTTTTACGATACGGAGCCGCCGCCAAGCCCTAAAACCTCTCGGGAGGGCTGATCTGGAGTCCGTTCGGGGCTCCGGAGAGGGGGATTCATCGCCGTCGTCATCATCAACCATCCTCCATCACCAATTTCATGATGCTCACCGCCGTGCGTGAGTAATTCCATCGTAGGCTTGCTAGACGGTGATGGGTTGGATGAGATTTATCATGTAATCGAGTTAGTTTTGTTAGGGTTTGATCCCTAGTATCCACTATGTTCTGAGATTGATGTTGCTATGACTTTGCTATGCTTAATGCTTGTCACTAGGGCCCGAGTGCCATGATTTCAGATATGAACCTATTATGTTTCCATGAATATATGTGAGTTCTTGATCCTATCTTGCAATTCTATAGTCACCTACTATGTGTTATGATCCGGCAACCCCGAAGTGACAATAATCGGGACCACTCCTGGTGATGACCTTAGTTTGAGGAGTTCATGTATTCACTATGTGCTAATGCTTTGTTCCGGTTCTCTATTAAAGGAGGCCTTAATATCCCTTAGTTTCCAATAGGACCCCGCTGCCATGGGAGGGTAGGACAAAAGATGTCATGCAACTTCTTTTCCATAAGCACGTATGACTATATACGGAATACATGCCTACATTACATTGATGAATTGGAGCTAGTTCTGTGTCACCCTATGTTATGACTGTTACATGATGAACCACATCCGGCATAATTATCCATTACTGATCCAGTGCCTATGAGTTTTCCATATACTGGTTTACGCTTATTTACTTTCCTGCTGCTACTATTACAATCACTACAAAATACCAAAAACATTACTTTTGCTTTCTTTACTTTTGTTGCCGCTACGACCACAATCATATTACTTTGCTACTAAACACTTTGCTGCAGATACTAAGTTTCCAGGTGTGGTTGAATTGACACCTTAGCTGCTAATACTTGAGAATATTCTTTGGCTCCCCTTGTGTTGAATCAATAAATTTGGGTTGAATACTCTACCCTCGAAAGCTGTTGCGATCCCCTATACTTGTGGGTTATCATATAGCGGCATAGAGTTCACATAGATGAACTGTTTGCGATGAGCCAAAAGAACACAAACGAGTCATGTAAACAGGATGTATGTGATACGCGGCAAACAGCCGACTCAGGTGAACTGTTTGCGTTGAGAAATTACAACATAGACGGTTACTACAGTTAATTCGTGTGCGATTCTGTGTGTACAAAAAACTTTGAAAATTGGAAACTACTTGCTTGCGGTGGCTAGGAGTATCACACACGATGCGTCTGTGAGTACTCTTGTGCGATGATTAGTAAGTTACACATACGTCTCCTTATGTTAACACGTGTGTGAATTTGCAATATGGACAGTTAATATGCAAATGCCTTCTGGACATCGGGCACATGCTTAAACTCAATGAACTGTTTATGATACTAATACTTTCCATGAAAATTTAAGAACTTGGATAATAGCATTTGAGTAACATATATATAGTGGTTACACTATTCGACAAAAGGAGGATCTTTGTAACACGGTTTTGACAACCATATGGTCCATATATATCTACATACTTAACATAGTAACAACTATCACATGTTAAGAGGCTGAGGGCCAACAACCATATGGTCAATATTGTTGGAAATATGCCCTAGAGGCAATAATAAAGTGGTTATTATTATATTTCCTTGTTCATGATAATTATCTATTGTTCATTCTATAATTGTATTAATTGAAAACCGTAATACATGTGTGAATACATAGACCACAACATGTCCCTAGTGAGCCTCTAGTTGACTAGCTCGTTGATCAATAGATGGTTGTGGTTTCCTGACCATGGACATCCGATGTCGTTGATAACGGGATCACATCATTAGGAGAATGATGTGATGGACAAGAACCAATCATAAGCATAGCACAAGATCGTGTAGTTCGTTTGCTAGAGATTTTCTAATGTCAAGTACCATTTCATTAGACCATGAGATTGTGCAACTCCCGGATATCGTAGGAATTCTTTGGGTGTATCAAACGTCACAACGTAACTGGGTGGCTATAAAGGTGCACTACAGGTATCTCCGAAAGTGTTTGTTGGGTCGGCACGAATCGAGACTGGGATTTGTCACTCTGTATGACGGAGAGGTATCTCTGGGCCCACTCGATAATGCATCATCATAACAAGCTCAATGTGACTAAGGATTTAGCCATGGGATCATGCGTTACAAAACGAGTAAAGAGACTTGCCGGTAACGAGATTGAACGAGGTATGGGGATACCGACGATCGAATCTCGGGCAAGTAACATACCGATGGACAAAGGGAATTGTATACGAGATTGATTGAATCCCATACATCGTGGTTCATCTGATGAGATCATCGTGGAACATGTGGGAGCCAACATGGGTATCCAGATCCCGCTATTGGTTACTGGCCGGAGAGATGTCTCGGTCATGTCTGCATGGTTCCCGAACCCATAGGGTCTACACACTTAAGGTTTGGTGACGCTAGAGTTGTTATGGGAAATTGTATGTGGTTACCGAAGGTTGTTCAGAGTCCCGGATGAGATCCAGACGTCACGAGGAGTTATGGAATGGTCCAGAGGTGAAGATTTATATATGGGAAGTCTAGTTTCAGTCGCCGGAATGGTTTCGGGGGTTATTGGTATTGTACTGGGACCACCGAAAGGTGTCCGGGGGACCACCGGGTGGGGCCACCTGCCCCGGAGGACTTAATGGGCTGAATATGGGAGGGAACTAGCCCCCTAGTGGGCTGGTGCGCCCCACAAGGGCACAAGGCGCCTAGGGTTGGAAACTCTAGGGGGAGGTGGCACCTCCCACTTGCTTGGGGGGCAAGTTTCCCCCTCCTAGTCGCTGCCCCCCCTCTAGATGCATCTAGGGGGCCGGCCCCCTCTTCCCTTCCTCCTATAAATAGTGGGGGGGTGGGTGGGAGGGCAGCCGCACCCCTTCCCCTGGCGCAGCCCTTCCACCCTCCAACACCTCTTCCTCCTCCGTAGTGCTTGGCGAAGCCCTGCCGGAGAACTGCAAGCTCCACCACCACGCACGTCGTGTTGCCGGAGCTCTCCCTCAACTTCTCCTCTCCTCTTGCTGGATCAAGAAGGAGGAGACGTCCCCGGGATGTACGTGTGTTGAACGCGGAGGTGTCATCCGTTCGGTGCTTGGATCGGATCTTTCACGATTTGAATCGCTGCAAGTACGACTCCATCAACCGCGTTCTTGTAATGCTTCCGCTTATCGATCTTGAAGGGTATGAAGATGCAATCCCTCTCTCTCGTAGCTAGTATCTCCTAGATTGATCTTGGTGACACGTAGGACAATTTTGAATTATTACTACGTTCCCCAATGGTGGCGTCATGAGCTAGGTCTATGCGTAGATTCTATGCACGAGTAGAACACAAAATAGTTGTGGGTGATGATTTGGTCAATTTTCTTACCGCTACTAGTCTTATCTTGATTCGGAGACATTGTGGGATGAAGCGGTCCGGACCGACCTTACACGTACGCTTACGTGAGACAGGTTCCACCGACTGACATGCACTTGATGCATAAGGTGGCTAGCGGGTGTTTGTCTCTCCCACTTTAGTCGGATCAGAGTCGATGAAGAGGGTCCTTATGAAGGGTAAATAGCAATTGGCATATCACCATTGTGGCTTTTTCATAGGTAAGAAACATTCTTGGTAGAAACCCATAGCAACCACGTAAAACATGCCACAACAATTAGAGGACATCTAACTTGTTTTTGTAGGGTATGCTGGTGTGATATGGCCAAAAGGATGTGATGAATGATATATGTGATGTATGAGATTGATCATGTTCTTGTAATAGGAATCACGACTTGCATGTCGATGAGTATGACAACCGGCAGGAGCCATAGGAGTTGTCTTAATTTATTGTATGACCTACGAGTCAATGTAAATGCCGTGTAATTACTTTACTTTATTGCTAACCGTTAGCCATCATAGTAGAAGTAATAGTTGGCGAGACAACTTCATGAACACATGATGATGGAGATCATGATTATGGAGATCATGGTGTCATGCCGGTGACGAAGGTGATCATGTCGCACCTCGAAGATGGAGATCAAAGGCGCAAGATGATATTGGTCATATCATGTCACTTTATGATTTGCATGTGATGTTTGCCATGTTTACATCTAATTTGCTTAAAACGACCGTAGCATAAATAAGATGATCCCTTACTAAAATTTCAAGAGATTTGTTCCCCCTAACTGTGCACCGTTGCGAAGGTTCGTTGTTTTGAAGCACCACGTGATGATCGGGTGTGATAGATTCTAACGTTCGCATACAACGGGTGTAAGCCAGATTTACACATGTGAAACACTTTGATGTGGAGCATCCTACGGATATCACCATGTCAAGAGTTCATTCGGCAAGTGACACGTGCCACATCCACTTCACACACATAAAGGTGAATCATCTCCTTTACACGTGCTCCCTTGACCCCTTCGAGGATGGTATACTACTTGACACTTCTCCCGTGTGCATGCATAGGTATTGTCGGAGCTTCATGGACAACGAGGAGGAATGCAAGAGCCAAGGAACAACTACACCATCCGCGGGGTAAGCGTGGAAGAGAAGGAACAAGAAGCGCGGACAAGCTTCTGGAAAGCCTGGAACTTCCGGCCCCCAGACCTTCTGGCCTACCCGGAACCTCCGGCCCCAGGAGACCAGACCAGACCTGAGCTCGCCAACTCTCTAGATAGCCCGGAGCCTGGCCGGAACCTGCCCGGAACTTCCGTCCCTGCCTGCGCGCAGACACTCGGGCCGAAGCCCATGTACCCTTTCGCCCCTCACTTACCCCCTTTGTGGACCTAGAATATATATACTCCTTCACCTCCTCCTTTCTAGGGTTAGCAAAGTAGTAGCTCATTTGAGATAGAGCTTTGCTCATCCACATTGGATCTACTCCTTGAGAGAGACCGCGACCCCTCTTCGGAGGAGATCCCTTTGGATTGAAGACCTCCCTGCGGAGAAGGCCATCAAGACCTCCTCATGGAGAAGACCGGTTACCATTTGTATCGTCCGTTGTTGATTGTGGATCGTGTGATCTCTTATGTACTCGAGGATATAGCATATGTGTGACTATTTCTTGTTGGTTTAGTGTTTCTCTCGTGTTTCCCCTTGTGTTTCCCCTCGTGTTTTCCCTCACGTTCTTCACAGGATCCGCTCCTTTCGTGAAAGATCGGCCCCTAGGGTTCCTACCCTACATCATCTTGGTATCATGAACCACATTGATCACGATTTCGGAGCCTCCCTCTTTGTTTTCTAGCCTTCTTTTGCTTGATTTCATCCTAAATTCGAAAATCCCCACCAAAAATAGCCCCCAATTTTTTTTTGTGATTTGTTGGTTTGGATTATGTTTTGTTGATTTTGATCCATGGATTCGTTGTGTCTCAAGTGGATCTAGCCTTCCCCATCTTTTCCCCCATTTCCATCCACAAAATCTTCTCAAATTTGCCCCGGGAAATTGAGTTTTTCCGCCCCCGTTCTCAGATCTGGAATTTAGGGTTCGTCCCGAAAGAAATTCCACGAGCCCCGGAACTTCTGGACTCCCCTGGAACTTCCGTCCTAACCCCGGAACTTCCGTGCTAAACCAAAAGTTTACCTCAAAAATCCCCAGACTCCCCGCAGTTTTTCCGCGACCCCCGGAACTTCTGCCCTAACCCGAAACATTACACAGAATTTCAGCATCAACCTTCTTCACCGTTTTCATCACAAGTTTTCACTTTGAAATCCGATTTGAGTGTTCTTTGGCTCGTTTTGAAGCTATCGACGTGCCCGAGGACCTCACCTTGGTTTCATCACCTTTTGACCCAATCAAAATTTTGGAACTTTGCCATCTTTGCCTAGGGCTTCCACCACATCATCCGCTACACCACCACCGACTTCCACAACCTAACCAATTTTGTTCCCGATAGCATTAGCGGTTGTTTGAGTTGTGACTTGAGTCTCCTAAGGTGTTTGGGATACTTAGGGACGGTTGATTCTTCATCAACCACCACCACCACTTCCGCATAGGCTTACCCACCATACACTTCCGGCACCCCAACCTAACCCAATTTTGTTTGTGTTGTGAGTTGTGTCTCCTAAGGTGTTTCGGCTACTTAGGGACCGTGCTTCCAACACCGACACCGTGTATAGTCCACCACCTTACAGTCCATTTCCGCATTGCCTACTCACAAAACCCATCTTTGCATTTCCGCAATCCCATTGAGCTTCCGCAACCACCACCGCATTCCCGTTACCAGCATTTGACATTTGAGATTTTGAGTTCGCGGTTTTTCCGTTTACTAAGGTGTTTTGGCTACTTAGGGACGAGTCTCCATCATCTTGGTATCTCCATCAAGATCACCGCCACTCATCATCGCCAAGGACGGTAACCTCCATATCATCTTGGTATCGTGGTATCCCTCCATTGTATATTCCCTTGCAATTGCATTGTTAACACCTAGCCTATTTTGCGTTACTTGCCTATCGAGACTAGCCATTTGAGTATTGCCGGCAATGTTACTTGTGCACATTAGTGATCTATACCATACATTGCATACATACCATATCATATTGGTATCATATCATCCCTTGTGTGACAAGATTGTTCCCGTATATACCAAATTGCTATCTTGGTTTGTGCATTTCGCATTGTGGCCATATAAAAAAACGAATAAGCTTTTAAGCAAAGAAAAAGAGTGAACAAAGATCTTGTAAGCAAGAGCCATAGCATCATACCACATTGCATATAAGATTGTCATATCCGATCATCTTGAGAGAAACACCGAGAACCATACATACATAGCATACTTGGGATAGAAGTTGTTGCATTTTTGCCTCCTATATGTTGTGCACAAGTGTCGTATCCGCCTATTGAGAAATCGTGCTAGCGTCTCTCTTGAGTTGTGCAACACGAGCGTATTCCGTGGATTCCACATTTTGTGCTCATTCCTTGGTTGCACGACCCCATTTATCTATCTGTGTGTGTGTTTCCGTGTGCCACATATTGCTATTGGTCTACTTGTTTCACTTGCAAATTTGTGAATGTCTTTCAACTTTATTGACTCTTGCTAACATTTTGCATTAAATTTTTGTGCCACTATCCTCACTAAGGTCTACCATAAGCCTAAATTGTGTAGGTGTGATAAATCGACAAGATCGGTACCAATTGTGCTATTTCCTTGTTACACTATTGAGTGATCATTGATCCATCTTCAACATCGGTCAAGGTACATTTGGTATAGTTCTTCTCTTTCTCCCACTCACATTTGCTCGAGTCTTGTGATGGATAGGCAAGGCATTTCATCTTCGGTCTACAACAACAACAACGACGAGTTCGATGCCACGAACAACTCCAACGACGCCAAGATGCAAGCTCAAATGGAGGAGATCAAAGCCCTCATCAAGTCCTACGAGCGGTCTTCCTCATCTTCGAGAAGACGCTCAAGAGCACATGCCCCCGAGCTACCATCTCCGGCAAGATCACATTGGCATCAACACCATCACCAAAAAGAACATGAACGTCAAGAGCTCAACACCAACAACCGCTCAACGACTTCACCATCTCCCTTGGCATCTTCACCAAGCGACTTCAAGGCATCTTCGCCTATGGACATATGGCATCTTCGCCCACAAGCACTTCAAGAGAAGCTCCCCAAGCTCAAGTCTGTGACTTCCACAAGCTACTACGACCTAGACATCGACCACGCAATTCCTTTCTATGGGACTCAAAAACCTAAGGAGTATCTCGAGTGGGAGCGCCTAATGGATGACTACCTCAAGCTACATCAAGTCCCTCCCGAAGATCAAGTGAAGTGCGCCACAAGGAACTTCCACGACTACACGTCCACATGGTGGCTTCACGCACCTTCGGAGACCTACGACATGAGTTGGCCAAAGACGAGGGATCCAAGTCCATCGACGAGTACTTCAAGGAGATGAAGAAAGCCTTGAGACGAGCCGGCGTGGACGACCCCATTTCGATGAAGTTCCACTTCATGATGGGATTGCACAACGACATCTCCAAGACGATCTTCCTCGAGAACTACAAGTCCCTCGATGACAACTACATTGGTGCTCTTAAGGCGGAACAAGAACTCATGAAGGACAAAGCTTCTCCACCCCAAGCTCACTTCGCGATGACCATGCTCCATGATAACGAGCATGAGGCTAGTACCACCATGATGTCCAAGCCCGACGAGCTCCAAGACGATGCTCCCAAGTCCGACTTCACCGCCATCCCTCTTTGTGGCATTGATGATGCCGAGTCTACTTCGACACTTTTTCAAGATGGTGCAGCGACGACTACGACTACGGAGACCATCAAGGACCAAGCTTTGGAGGCGAGCAACATGGTGACGAGCAAGGATGATGCTTCCATCTTAGGACGCGAGAGTGATGATATGCCATCTACGGCCTTCATCCACGGCGGTGGTGTTGAGATGGTTGAGCATGGGATTTTCCCTTCGACCACGACGGCGTATGATGACTTGAGTGACTTGTGCCACCATATTTAGGGTGAGAGTGACTTCACCACTAGCCCCATATATGACATGTTGCCCCAATTCCCATGTGAGGAGAGCCACAACCCCCACCACTTGAGTGAGATGAGTGACCCCACCATATGTGAGTTTGAGTGCACCTATTTTGAGGGAGTGAGTGAACCACCACATAGAGAGAGTGTGATAGTCGATAGGGCATGTGAGGCCATTTGCATTTCTAACAACTTGACCTCTACCTCTATTGTATCTTCTCATTTGGTGCTAGGTCCCATATATGATGACATGCCGATTCGCGGCGACTACGTCCTCCCTTTGGACCAGACGATGGCCATGGTGGAATATGATGCACCCCCCCCACATGGTTCCATCAAGATGAAGATGACCACCATTTGGTCTTTCCCACCTCACCTACACCACATGAGTGGAATGACAAAGGTAACATAGGTGAAGGTGATGCTCTAGTCCCACTAGTGGACATTCTTGACATTGATTGCTTGCATGATGTCGATCAACCTCTAACCATGCTTCATGCTAGTGCGACATCACCATGCGATGATTTACCCATTTATGATGAGTATGATGATTGCCATGTGGAGTCTATTAGTTGTGATGCCATGTTACATAGGATTTATTGTGATAATTCTCTCGGTCACATCATGTTTGCCCATCCGATTGACTTGTCATATGCTATGCATGAGATCAATCATATGTCATATTTGCAATCTCTTCATAATGACTATGCATATGCTATTAAAATTAACCCAATTTGCACTTATGGCATATATGACAAGCCAATGGTTATTGGCATTTGTTTTTCTTGTGATGATATTGATATGCTCCCTTTGCATCATTTATCTCGTATGCCATGCCATGACCACCTAGCTTCGGATATGCATTGTTTTGGATGTTGTCCATTTTCTCCATACGATGTTTCCAATATTGCTCATGAGGAGACCCCCATCGTTTCCTCATACATTTTATGAGATTTCGATCCATCTCATTCATTGCATGATCCAAATACTTGTGTGCACAATATGCTTCCCATGAATGAAAATGCTATTGATGTGCCATATAATTTTATGCTCAATTTGCATCCCCATCGTGTTATACATAACAACTATTCTTTCATGATGGATGACATGTTATTATACCATGCGTCAAATTTCTTTGAGCGGTGCTTATCTTGTGCTAACACTCACATGCACATACACATCATGATGGATGATGTGTACATTTACCACGTGCACAATTTCTTTGGTTTGTGTCTCTTTTGTGTAGGTACCCATGAATATTTGTCAACCTCACAATCCCATGAGTTGACAAAATGAGCTCTAGAGAGCAACAATGATTTGGGATCCCATGGATTATCTTTCCCACCGCTCTCTTCGCAGGAAGACTTCGCTCATTTCTTCTACATGGCCCTCACTTGGTTATGGGTTATTGTCCATTATATATCATTTGCCCATATTGCCATGTTCACTTTGCATGATATGCTCATTACTATGCCTTTGCCATGCATTTGTCACCCATGCTTTGCATTACACATGATGATTGATTCTACTAGTTGTATGTTTATTTGCAGGCTTGGTGGAGATATTGCTTTTTATTTCCATGTTCCATTTGTGACCCATCCCTATAATGATACTATGATCTTGCTTTGTGTTCGTGCTTGCAATATGTTATGTGCATTGCCTATGCCTATTATTTGCTCACATGACATGATTGCCATGATTTCCCCTAGTGTGTTGCATCTTCGCTCCACTAGTTTGCACGACATGTTTATTATGTTTGCATCGTGTAGTGCATCACCCATGATTCATACTTGCCCATTTCATGTGGTTGATGGTATCTATTTCCATGCTTTACACATGATTGTCATTGCTTCTTGCCATATATCTCCATATGTTGCCTCTCTCATGCTAGATGATTTTCCATGTATTGAGTGCGACAATGCTTTTAGTCTTCCTCATGAGATTGCCCCCATAGCATTCTCACATATAATTGGAGATTTTGACATATTCCTTGTGAAGCACGCTTGTCCTACCTCTTTGCACCATATACATAGTGTCATGAATATAGCCATTGTTGCATCTTATTATTCATGCACTTGTTCTTCTAATGGTTATGTGCAAGAGAAGAGAACCATCATGATGGATGATGCGTTTATCTACCATGCGCATCCGTTCTTTGTTTTGTTGTGTGCATGTGTAGGATACTTGGACTTCATGTCGACTTCCACTTCACGTGAGTTGAACATTCGAGCTCTTGAGAGCGAGCCTCATACATTCTACCATGACATGCTTCTACACTGCTTTTGCTTGTGTTTCGGCATTGTGAAGGACACACAAGTACATGCTCTCAAGGTGAGATACTTCTCTTTTGAGAACCCCCAAAACATGATCATGGATATTATGGATCGTACTACTTGTGTTGCTTGCACCATGAGACTTATTGTTCATCTTGGACCACTTGGTTGCACACATGTTAGAGATCTTCCTTCAACTTGTTATTTTCACCGTTCCATGCATCATAATATATATGCCTTGTGTGTTGCATCCAATTCTTGGTTTACTTGCTCCTCTCATATGTTTGGTTGCAACAATGCCATCACTTCACATATGCCATGTCCCATTGATTGCTACATGCTTGCCTTGATTGCCTCACACATGATGAACAATTTCTCTTTCCATTGTGTTGAGTGCCACACGATATTCACTACACCCATGCACATTATGCTTGGATTGTCTTGCACTTGACCCATGTGTTTAGACATCTCATTTTCTTTGGTGTTGTGAATGATTCATATGCCTACCATAGACCTTTCATTGAGAAATTTGTGAATGCTTGCTATGAACTTGAGGTAGATTCTTATTATCTTTTCACACATATTTGCATCACTACCTCACATTTACATGCTTGTCTCCATGATTTCTTTGCTTATGCCCAATTTATGTGCTTACATGCCATGTCACATTCCTTTGTCAAACCATATGTTTTGCATGACGACGACACTTGTTGGGTGAATCACCACTTGAATGCTTGGTTTTGCACTAACGGTACCCACATTTGTTTTTCCAAGTTTTTGTTGTCTTTGCTCCTTTTTAAGGAATCCCAAGACGGTGCGACATTGGAGAGTGCCCATTTCAAGCTTCAAGATGACGAGAACTTGGTGATCGACCACTCCTACATGGTGACGCCATCTCTTTCCCATGGTGATTTGGATTTCGATCTGAGGTCGGATCTTTCCCAAGGGGGAGGAGATGATGCGGAGCATCCTACGGACATCACCATGTCAAGAGTTCATTCGGCAAGTGCCACGTGACATATCCACTTCACATACATAAAGGTGAATCATCTCCTTTACACATGCTCATTTGACCCCTTCGAGGATGGTATACTACTTGACACTTCTCCCGTGTGCATGCATAGGTATTGTCGGAGTTTCATGGACGGCGAGGAGGAATGCAAGCGCCAAGGAACAAGTACACCATCCGCGGGGGAAGCGTGGAAGAGAAGGAAGAAGAAGCGCAGA
The DNA here is from genome assembly GCF_056163025.1 of Triticum urartu. Classification (NCBI taxonomy): domain Eukaryota; kingdom Viridiplantae; phylum Streptophyta; class Magnoliopsida; order Poales; family Poaceae; genus Triticum; species Triticum urartu. Next base: position 568,696,390 of record NC_141879.1, on the reverse strand, counting down.
CAAGCTTCTAGAAAGCCCAGAACGTCCGGCCTCTGCCCGGAACTTCCGGCCCCTGGACCTTCCGGCCTACCCAGAACCTCTACCCCTCGGAGTCTAGACCAGACCCGAGCTCGCCAACTCTCTGGATAGCCCGGAGCCTGGTCGGAACCTGCCTGGAACTTCTGGCCCTGCCTGCGCGCAGACACTCTGGCCGAAGCCCATGTACCCTTTCGCCCCTCACTTACCCCCTTCGTGGACCTAGACTATATATACTCCTTCACCTCCTCCTTTCTAGGGTTAGCAAAGTAGTAGCTCATTTGAGATAGAGCTTTGGTCATCCACATTGGATCTACTCCTTGAGAGAGACTGCGGCCCCTCTTCGGAGAAGATCCTTTGGATTCAAGACCTCCTAGCGGAGAAGACCATCAAGACCTCCTCACGGAGAAGATCGGTTACCATTTGTATCGTCCGTTGTTGATTGTGGATCGTGTGATCTCTTATGTACTCGAGGATGTAGCATACGTGTGAATATTTCTTGTTGGTTTAGTGTTTCTCTCGTGTTTCCCCTTGTGTTTCCCCTCGTGTTTTCCCTCGTGTTCTTCGTGTTCTTCACGGGATCCGCTCCTTTCGTGAAAGATCAGCCCCTAGGGTTCCTACCCTACATCACACTTAGGTTGACTTGACGAGCCTAGCATGTACAAACATGGCCTCGGAACATGAGTGACCGAAAGGTCGAACATGAGTCGTATAGTAGATGCGATCAACATGGAGATGTTCATCGTTGATGACTAGTCCGTCTCACGTGATGATCGGACACGGCCTAGTCGATTCGGATCATGTATCACTTTGATGACTAGAGGGATGTCTGTTTGAGTGGGAGTTCATTAAATAATTTGATTAGATGAACTTAATTATCATGAACTTTGTCTAAAAATATCTTTACGATATGTCTTGTAGATCAAATGGCCCACGCTAATGTTGCCCTCAACTTCAACGCATTCCTAGAGAAAACCAAGCTGAAAGACGATGGTAGCAACTATACGGACTGGGTCCGTAACTTGCGGATCATCCTCATTGCTGCCAAGAAAGCATATGTCCTTTAAGCACCGTTAGGTGACACACCCATTTTCCCAGCATCTCAAGACGTTATTAACGCCTGGCAGTCGTGTAGTGATGATTACTCCTTGGTTCAGTGCGGCATGCTTTACAACTTAGAACTGAGGCTCCAAAAGTGTTTTGAGCAACATGGAGCATATGATATGTTCGAAGAGCTAAAATGGTTTTCCAAGCTCATACCCGGGTCGAGAGATCTGAAGTCTCCGACAAGTTATATAGTTGTAAGATGGAGGAAAACAGTTCTATCAGCGAGCATATACTCAAAATGTCTGGGTTGCACAACCGCTTGTCTGATTTGGGAGTTAATCTTCTAGATGACTCGGTCATTGACATGATCCTCCAGTCGCTTCCACCTAGCTACAAGAGCTTTGTGATGAACTACAATATGCAAGGGATGGAGAAGTCCATTCCTGAGTTATATTCAATTCTGAAATCAGCGGAGGTGGAGATCAAAAAGGAACATCGAGTGTTGATGGTGAATAAGACAACTAGTTTCAAGAAAGGCAAGGGTAAGAAGAACTTGAAGAAGCATGACAAGGGAGTTGCCACGCCCGGTAAGTCAATTGCCGGGAAGAAGCCAAAGAATGGACCCAAGCCTGAGACTCAGTGCTTTTATTGCATGGGAAATGGTCACTGGAAACGGAACTGCCCCAAGTACATAGCAGATAAGAAGGCTGGCAATGCCAAAGGTATATATGATATACATGTTATTGATGTGTACCTTACCGGCGCTCGTAGTAGCTCCTGTGTATTTGATACCGGTGCAGTTGCTCATATTTGTAACTCAAAACGGGAGTTGCGGAATAAGCGGAGACTAGCGAAGGACGAGGTGACGATGTGCGTCGGGAATGGTTCCAAGGTCGATGTGATCGCCGTCGGCACGCTACCTCTACATCTACCTTCGGGATTAGTTTTAAACCTTAATAATTGTTATTTAGTGCTAGCTTTGAGCATGAACATTGCATCTGGATCTCGTTTAATGCGAGATGGCTACTCATTTAAATCTGAGAATAATGGTTGTTCTATTTATATGAGAGAAATGTTTTATGGTCATGCCCCGCTGGTCAATGGTTTATTTTTATTTAATATCGAATGTGATGTTACACATATTCATAGTGTGAATGCCAAAAGATGTAAGGTTGATAATGATAGTCTCACATACTTGTGGCACTGCCCCCTTGGTCACATTGGTGTCAAACACATGAAGAAACTCCATGCAGATGGACTTTGGGAGTCTCTTGATTATGAATCATTTGACACATGTGAACCTTGCCTCATGGGCAAACTGACCAAGACTCCGTTCTCCGGAACAATGGAGCGAGCAAGCAACTTGTTGGAAATCATACTTACTGATGTGTGCGGTCCAATGAGCATTGAGGCTCGCGGTGGCTATCGTTATGTTCTCACCCTCACTGATGACTTAAGTAGATATGGGTATGTCTTCTTAACGAAACACAAGTCTGAGACCTTTGAAAAGTTCAAGGAATTTCAGAGCGGGGTAGAGAATCAACGTGACGGGAAAATAAAGTTCTTATGATCAGATCATGGCGGAGAATACTTGAGTCACGACTTTGGAATGCACTTAAGGAAATGTGGAATTGTTTCCCAACTCACGCCGCCTAGAACACCTCAGCGTAATGGTGTGTCCGAACATCGTAATCGCATGATACCTCCATTTTGCATCATGCTTTTATATCAATATTTATTGCATTATGGGCTGTTATTACACAGTATGTCACAATACTTATGCCTATTCTCTCTTATTTTACAAGGTTTACATAAAGAGGGAGAATGCCGGTAGCTGGAATTCTGGGCTGGAAAAGTTTCTGATCCACGGGCACCTATGGGACCGGCGGACCGGGTCCCTTTTGGTTCGGCGGGGGGCGGAGGCTGCGCAAAGAGCAGATCGAGGCGAAGCAAGCGGGCGGTTGGTCGTGCGAGGAGTAAATCGAGGCGAAGCACGCGAGCGATTTACCCAGGTTCGGGCCGCAAGGATGCGTAAAACCCTACTCCTGCTTTGTGGATTGGTATTGATTTGTAGCTCGGGAGCGAGCGTGAGTGTGGAATTGCTGAACCTCGCGAGAGCTCTCGAGGTGGCCGACCCCCTCTACGTTGCACACGGGCCTCCTTTTATACTCAAGGGGTTACCGACATAGAGCAACGGGGGCCAAGGGCAAAAATGGAAAGGGTGCTGTGGGTAGGCACAGCTAGGTGCTGTAGTAGGCACAGCTAGCTGCTACAGTGTTATCATACCTAACGCCGATGGCAGGGGACAAGGGCATTAAATGCCTGTCTGTGTCGCCTAGACGGCACCGAAAGGGACCGCTAGGGATGCCATCGTCTTGCCATGACGGTTGTCTTGTCAGCGCCTGCGTGCCACCGCACGCCCCTAGCTGCACAGCCTCCTGCCACGTGCGCTCGGGAGGGGCCCCGGAGCGACACGTGGGTGGATGTGCTGGAGCGCGGGCGTGGAGTGGGGGCTTGCCGCGGCAAGCACCTTGCCGCGGCCGTTGACTTGTCGCTTCCGGGAGCTTGTCGCTCGCCGGGCCTTGTCGGGGCGCGTAGCGCGCCGCGGCAAGTTCCTTGGAATGCCTCGGACGGCCTTCCCGGCAAGCGCCTCTTGCCGGGGTCTTGGGACGCTTCTGATGGCCTTCCCGGCAAGCTCTTCTTGCCGGGGCCTTGCCTTCTTCCCGGCAAGCTCCTCTTGCCGGGGTCTTGTCTTAAGTACTTTGTTCTTGAATGGTCTTCAAAAGGACCACGGAGAATCTTGGCGGTGACCTGGCAGGCCTTGCCGCGGGACGCTGCGACTGCCCGTGCACAAGTTCGGGGTACTAAGGGTACCCCTACTTTAGTACACCAACAGGAGCCCTCGGGCCTGGGCCAGACACGGTGCCGAGCGCTGTTGGGCCAGGCCCAAAACAGTGCATGGGCACGCGCGGCCTAGGTTACGCCGCATATCTCTCCGCTTCCATTGCGCACGCCCGTAACGGCGCGCGTCGAACGCGGCGTCGTGGGTGGCGCGGGCGGCGCGCGCGCGTGGGGCTAAGCCCCGCGAGCATGCGTCAAGCCATGATGAAGGTGAACGGCCCACGCCCTCTTCTCCACACGGAGGTAGGCGTGGGGGCGTGGCGCATTTACTGGACGGGGCCGGTGCGCGATTTCCAAAGCGCCCACTCCCTGAGATCACGGGGTAGGGTGAGGCTGCCCCATCCGTCGCCTCAGTTCTGCATTTCCGCCACGCGGTTCCCATGCATTTGGGATCGCGGACGGCGGGAGCGGGTACCCGGGCCGTTGCGAGCAGAGGGGACGGGTCGGCCTGCCTCCCTGCTCTTCCTGTGCCTTGATTCGCTGAGCGGGGCGGCTGGGCTCCCACTTTGCTCCTTTATAAGGAGCGGGAAGGGAGCACCGTGCCTGCACTCTCCCGCCTCCTCCTTTCTTCAGCTTCTGCTCCCCTTTCTCTCATTCGCCATGGAGAAAGGGAATCCTGGGCCTTCATCGGTGGCGGCGAGGGTCGCCGCCAGACAGCGCACCTTCCCCTTTTCCTCGCTCGTGGTGGCAGAGCCAGCCGTATGGGGAAGAGGGAGGGGGCGAGGTCGTGGACGAGGTCGAGGATGAGGGCGAGGTGCTCGGGGAAGAGGCGGACGGGGCGACACGCCAGCTTCGCCCCCGCCTGCGGCTCCTCCCCCCGCGGCGGTCCATATAGGGGACAACCCTTGCGAGTTCTTCGTCAAGCTGCGCCGGGCGCCTCGTCGTCGCCTTCGGCTTCCGGCTCCGTTCGCGGGCGCGATGGAGTCGGACCTGCCCGAGACCCTGAGATTACACATGAGGGGCTGTGGGATCAGCAGCACGCGAGTCCGCGTGGCGTTCCCAGCCCCTGGTGTGATGTATCTCGATCGAGGGTGGAAGACGTTCGCCCGCATCCACAGCTTGACGGGGGGACTCACCCTCCATTTTAAGCTGGCGGAGGGCAATCTCCTTTCCGTCAAGGTCTTCGGGTGCTTCGGCACCCGGGCGAAGTGCTGCGTGGACAGCTCCTCCGATAGCGAAGGCTCCTCCTCGAGCGAGACTGACGAGGAGGAGAGCGGCAGTGATGGTGAGGGTGGCGGGCGGCAGGACGGCGGCTCCGACTAGGTGTCGGGTGCCGTCTCGTGCGGCACCGGCGACCCTATCATCCGCGGCGCCGGCTTCTTGAACTCCCCGGGGACGTCTCCTTGGGCGGCTTGCGTAGGGAGGTCGCGGAAGGGGAAGAGGGCTGGCGACAAGGCCGTCAGGTCGGAGTACGAGGGCGTGGTGCCCTCGACAGCATGCTGACGTCCTGCCGCCCCTCCTTCGCACCCTTCTCCCGGCGTCGCCATCACCGTCCGGCCCCCGGATGTTCTCTTGGTGTCTTCTGGCACCTGTAGCTTGCCTTGGCGCCCCTTTCCCCTTTTCGCCTGCTTGTTCTACCTCCTTAAGAGAGGGACAGGAAAAGGATTACGGGCACCTTATCTTTTTAATTGTAAGCCTTTGGGCCTTTAGCTGTATCTTGTAATCCTCTCTTTCATGTTTTTCATCCTCTATGGACTTTACCTGTATGGGATGTTTTTTGATGAAAAAGGGGATGCTTGCCGGGTTATTTGCCTCGCGGGTCGAACCCACGCCAAGGAGCAAATCCTTGGTATCTCTCGGACAGGCATTCCATTCCCCGACAAAAAGCCCCGCCGCCTTCCCACGCCGCTCGACCTTTCTCACGCCTTTGACGGAGGTGGGAACGAGGTGGGCGCGGCCTCCTCGTTTCATCCCTTCTGCTGCCGCGACTACGACCAAACTTGGCCCCGGGAACGCGCTCCAGGGCCTAGAGTCGGGGGAGCACGGCAGTTTCCGGGAAGAAACGAGGTTTCGCGTTCCCCAGTCCATAAGAGGATACATGAAGTGGGATAAAAGACTTATCTGATATTGCAGCCCCCGGCAACTCTGGCTTTGCCGGGGGTGACATCTTGCCATTCGCAGCCCCCGGCGTTCTTGCCGGGGCCCATATGCCGGCACGCCCTTCTTCTCCTTTTCGCCTCCAGGTGGCCTGGCCAGGACGTGCGAGCCCTGCGAACGAAGGAAAAGCAAAAGGACGGACACTCGACCTCTAAGCTAGGGGTTAGCCGCTATTAGGGACTATCGACCCTAACCAAGGATGAGACTCAGACTCAACCTAGCATGCATGCTATAGCCCCCGGGGTATGCAGCGCTTCATTTTCTGTTGCCAGGGTCTGCGCCTGGCTCTGTACAGAGGTTTACATGCAACAGCGGCAAGACTCGCACAGAGAGGTGGTTGCCGGACGGGGTCCGACAACCGCGCCTTACGAACGAAACTTGCGAAGAGGCTCGACGTCCCAGGAGTTGCTCACTGGCGTGCCATCTTCGGTCTCCAGGCGGACAGCGCCAGGCCTGGTGACTCGTTTCACCCGGTAAGGGCCTTCCCACTTCGGCGTCAACTTGTTGGAATTCTTGGCGGACTGAGCGCGCCGAAGAACAAGGTCGCCTTCCTCGAGACTCCTGGTATTGACTCTGCGTCTGTGGTAGCGGCGCAGAGCTTGCTGGTAGCGAGCAGCTCGCACAGCAGCCTGGAGATGATCTTCCTCAAGGAGCAGCGCGTCCTCTTGCCGCAGCCGCTCTTGCTCAAGCTCATCATAAGCGAGCACTGGAGGTGACCCGTATACGAGTTCCGTGGGGGTAACTGCCTCTGCTCCATACACTAGAGCAAATGGTGTCTGTCCAGTGGCTCGATTTGGCGTCGTTCTGATCGGCCAAAGAACCACCGGTAGCTCCTCGATCCAGTTTCTTCCACACTTGTGCAGCCTGTCGAAAGTTCTGGTCTTGAGCCCGCGCAGCACCTCGGCGTTTTCCCTCTCCGCTTGACCGTTGCTCCTTGGGTGAGCAACAGAGGCGAAGCAGACTTTGGCGCCGAGATCTTGGATGTATTGCATGAAGGCGCGGCTCGTGAACTGTGTGCCGTTGTCGGTGATTATCCGGTTAGGGATCCCGAAGCGGCAAACAATCGACGTGAAGAACTTGACGGCTGACTGTGCGGTCACCTTCCTCACTGGCTCCACCTCCGGCCACTTTGTGAACTTGTCGATTGCGACGTACAAGTACTCAAAGCCCCCGACAGCTCGGGGGAAGGGGCCAAGGATGTCGAGCCCCCAGACCGAAAATGGCCAGGATAAAGGGATCGTCTGGAGAGCTTGAGCTGGCTGGTGTATCTGCTTGGAATGGAACTGGCACGCTTCACACTTGGTTACTTGTAAAGTTGCATCCTGGAGGGCTGTTGGCCAGAAGAAACCTTGCCGGAATGCTTTGCCGATGAGTGCTCTTGCGCCAATGTGGTGACCACATATGCCTCCGTGTATCTCTGCCAACAGCTTCTGTCCGTCTTCCCGGGGGATGCACCTCAATTTCACACCGTTGAGTCTTCTTCTGTACAGCGTCTTATCGACGAACTGGTACATACTTGACTGCCGGGCTACTCTTTCGGCTTCTTCTTGCTCTTCGGGAAGTTCTCCCGTCTGAAGGAAACGGAAAATCTGCTGCGCCCATGTTGGAGCCTGTGGCTCGACAACAAGGACTGAAGGCAACTCTGCTGCTGCGGGAACGTCCGCTTCTACGGCGAGAAGCTGTGTCTCTGCCGGAGCTTGACGTTCCGCGACAAGCTTGCCGGGAGCTTCAGCTTCGACGGAACAAACCCTAGGGCTTGCCGGAGCATCTGGCTCACCGGCGCTCTTGGCGTTGATCTTGGAGGTTGCTGCGGGAATATCTTCTTCGACGGCGAGAAGCTGTGTCTCTGCCGGAGCATGATATCTCGCGACAAGCTTGCCGGGAGCTTCAGCTTCAATGGAACAAACCCTAGGGCTTGCCGGAGTATCTGGCTCACCAGCGCCTTTGGTGTTGATCTTGGGGACCTTCCTGGCGGCGGCTTCGGGAAGCTCTGCCGGCAGGTAGTCACCAGGAATCAACTTCCTCTTCTTGCTTTGTCCGGTTGATGGTGTTACGGACGGTTGAGTCAGCTTGAGCACAAAGGTCCCTGGTTCCACAGGTAACTTAAGTGCGGCGCACTTTGACAGGCCATCAGCAATGGCATTCTGAGTTCTCGGAACGTGCTCCATTTGCAGGCCGTCAAAGCGCTCTTCTAGCTTTCTCACTTCGTCGATGTAAGCTTCCATCAACGGACTCTGATAATTCTTGTTTACTTGGCGGATGACAAGCTGTGAGTCACCCCTGACAATGAGCTTCTTAATCCCAAGGTCTGCCGCGATCCTGAGACCGGCAAGCAATCCCTCATACTCTGCAGTATTGTTTGTTGCTTGCTCCTTGGGAAAGTGCATCTGGACTGTGTACTTGAGGTGCTCTCCGGTGGGCGCGATGAGCAGCACACCAGCGCTGGCGCCTTACAGCGAGAAAGCACCATCAAAGTACATCAGCCACTCTTTGCTCGCTTCTTTGTCGGGGATGCTCGTCTCCGGGGTTTCTTCGTCCGGAGTTGGCGTCCATTCCGCTATAAATTCTGCCAATGCTCTGCTCTGGATAGTTGAAGTTCTTTCGAACTTGAGACCAAAGCTTGACAGTTCCAGTGCCCACTCAACAATCCTGCCTGTCGCTTCAGGATTCTGCAGTATCCTCTTCAGCGGAAAGCGAGTGACCACTGTGATCTCATGTTCTTGGAAGTAATGGCGCAGCTTTCTCGAGGCCATGAGAAGGCCGAAAAGCAGTTTCTGCACACCAGAGTACCTTGACCTAGCCCCCTGCAAGAGGGAACTGACAAAGTAAACTGGGCGCTGCACCGTTTTCTTCTGTATCTCCTCGTGTATCAGCGCGGGTTCATCTTTGTCGGGACCGGAGCTTGTCAGGGAAGCCCCCTGCTTGTCGCTGGATGCGCTTGCCACGGTTGCTGGCTCATCATCCGCCTCCCTCTCTGCCACTAACGCAGCACTAACCACTTGATTGGTTGCCGCTATGTACAGCAGCAACTTCTCTTGTGGCTTAGGCGCGACAAGTATTGGAGGGGAGGACAGGTATCTCTTCAGGTCTTGCAGCGCAGCCTCCGCGTCCGGAGTCCATTTCATTGGACCTGCCTTTTTCAATAGTTTGAAAAATGGCAGGGCGCGCTCAGCAGACCGAGAGATAAACCTGCTGAGAGCAGCCACGCAACCGGCAAGTTTCTGAACATCTTTGACGCGCTTCGAGGCTTCAATCTGCTCAACGGCCCTGATCTTGTCGGGGTTGGCTTCAATTCCCCGCTGAGACACGAAGAACCCGAGAAGCTTGCCGGAGGGAACCCCGAACACGCACTTCTCTGGGTTGAGCTTGAGGCTGATCTTGCGCAGATTTGCAAAAGTCTCGTCCAAGTCTTGGATCAGGGTTGCTCTGTCCTTGCTCTTGACCACTATATCATCCATGTAGGCTTCCACATTTCTGTGTATTTGTGGCTCGAGAGCAATATGGACTACTCTTGCAAATGTTGAACCGGCATTTTTTAATCCGAAAGGCATTCGTACAAAGCAGTACGTGCCACATGGAGTAATAAATGCGGTTTTCTCTTCATCCTCCTCTGCCATGAAGATCTGATGATACCCGGAGTATGCATCAAGAAATGAAAGCAAATCACACCCAGCTGTGGAGTCAACAATCTGGTCAATGCGCGGCAAGGGAAATGGGTCTTTGGGACAAGCTTTGTTAACATCGGTGAAATCGATGCAAAGCCTCCATTTCCCGTTTGCCTTGCGCACGACTACAGGATTGGCCAACCACGTGGGATGGAGCACTCCTCTGACGAGGCCTGCTGCTTCCAGTTTCTGGATTTCCTCCGCGATGAATTCTTGGCGCTCCACCGCCTGCTTCCGGACTTTCTGCTTGACGGGCCGCGCATGAGGACAGACGGCAAGGTGGTGCTCAATCACTTTCCTGGGAACACCGGGGGTGTCAGACGGTTGCCATGCAAACACGTCGATGTTCGCCCGCAGGAAAGCAACGAGCGCGCTTTCCTATTTAGGGTCAAGCGTGGCACTGATGGTGAAGGTACCACCAGCGCCATCCTCCTTGGCGGACACCTTCTTCGTCTCTGGCGGTGCCGCCATCGTCTTCTTGTGCTCGCCGGCGGAGCTCGATGGTGCGTCCTCGACGGCAGTGCAGCGCTCCGAAGAGGCGCGCTTGCCGGAGTGGGCACCAGAGCCTTTGCCGGACTCGGTCTTCTTGCCGGTGGAGCTTGATGGTGCGTCCTCGATGGCGGCGCAGCACTCCGAAGAGGTGCGCTTGCCGGAGTGGGCACCAGAGTCCCTGCCGGACTTGGTCTTCTTGCCGGCGGAGCTCGATGGCGCGTCCTCGACGGCAGCGCAGCACTCCGAAGAGGTGCGCGCGCCGGAGTAGGCACCAGAACTCTTGCCAGACTTGGTCCTCTTGGACCCGGGAGCTTCAGCAGCAAGTGGATCGCGGTCTGCCGTGGCTGCTGCTTCCCGGTAGATCTTGTCGGCACAGATAAGAGCGTCCTTCTTGTCGCTAGGGACAAAAATGACGCTTATCGGGCCTGGCATCTTCAGCACGTTATACGCGTAGTGAGAGGCCGCCATGAACTTGGCGAGCGCTGGACGGCCAAGTATCCCATTGTAAGGCAACGGGATATCGGCAACGTCGAACGTGACCCTCTCAGTCCTGAAGTTTAACTCGCTGCCGAATGTTACCGGCAGCGTGACCTTCCCCTTCGGCTTGCTCCTTCTCGGGTTGATTCCTTGGAATGTGCCGGTCTCTTCGAGCTCGCCGTCAGGGATCTGGAGTTTTTGGAGCACAGCGGAGGAGATCAGGTTTAAGCCGGCCCCGCCGTCGACTAGCATCTTGGTGACCTTGAGGTTGCGGATGGTTGGTGAAACCAACATCGGCAGACACCCGACCGCGGTTGTGCGATCAGGGTGGTCCTCAATGTCAAAGATGATAGGCGTGCTGGACCACTTCAGAAGCTTGCGCGATTCGATGGGTGGCTCTGCTGCATTGACTTCCCGCACCCACTGTTTGAGTTGGCGGCGCGAGGTATGCAGGGAAGCACCCCCGTCAACGCACAAGACCTCTGTGGCTTTCTGAAACTCCTGCTCACTGGTCTCAACGTCATCCATGTCTTCATCCTCGCCGTCGTCGTCGTCGTTGTCGCGACCGCGGGGAGGTCTGTCTCCTTGCCGCTGCTTGGCCTTGCCGCGGCATCCTTCCTGGCCGGTGCGCTTCTGGCCAGGTTTCTCGGCACCCCCTTGGGCTCTCTCTTTGTCGCGCCGCTCGTACTCAGCCCTCTGTTGCTGGACGAGCTGCTCGACCTTCTTGCGGTTCTGGAGGTCATGGCCCTTGGTGCGGTGAATCTTACAGTATCGCTTGCCGGAGCCGTCCCGCTTGTCGGCGACCGCCACAGCCTGACAGTTGGTGCACGCGGCAACTTCCTTGCCGGAGCTACCAACTGTAGCCTTCGTGGCGTCACCTTCATTGCCGGACTGCTCAACGACCAGCACCTCGTTGTTCTGCTTCTTCCTGTTGTTGCGCCGCCGGCTTCTCTTTGCCGGGGCGGCATCCTCACTGTCAGATCCTCCTGCTCCAGTGCTTTCTCCGGGGAATTTCCTCCCCTCCTCAGCGCGTGCACATCTGTCGGCCAGGGCATAAAGCTCGCTGACGTCTCGAATCTTGCACATCGCCAGCTCCTCCCGCATCCTGCGGTTACGCAAGTTCTGATGGAACGCGCTGATTACCGCGGCGGGGTGGATATTTGGGATGTTGTGGTGTACACGGCTGAACCTCTGGATGTACTGGCGCAGGGGCTCTCCTTCCTTCTGGATGAGCAGATGAAGATTGCTCTCTTGGCCATGAGGTTTGTGGACGCCTGTGAAGGCGCCAACAAACTGATGGCACAGCTCAGCCCAAGAGGATATGGAGTTGTCCGGCAAGTGCATGAGCCAGGACCTGACGTTGGGCTTGAGTACCAGCGGGAAGTAGTTGGCAAGGATCTTGTTGTTTCGCCCCCTAGCAGCCTGCACCGCGATGGTGTAGATGCTGAGGAACTCCGATGGATGCAACTTGCCGTCGTACTTCTCTGGTACGTCGGGCTTGAAGTTCTTCGTACTGGGCCACTGGACTCGCCGCAGCTCACGAGTGAACGCAGGGCAACCTACCGGGTACGGCAGGTTGCCCGGTTCCCCTGGTGCATGCACGTCGACAGAGGGCCCAGCGCGCTGGTCTGACTGATGTCGCGCTTCTCTCCGGCGCTCGATGCGTGTACGAGCGTCTTCCCGCTGCCGTTCTTGAAGAACTTGTCGTTGGTCGCGACGAGCTCGCGGATCCGACGACGTGGTGGAGTCGCTGTCGTGGCGGATCTGGCGGGTCGGCGATCTTGGCCTTCGGGGTGGGGAGTGCACAGTGGTTGCGCCCCCACCAGTCTTGTTTCCACCGGTTTGCGCCTGGTTGACCCGCTGCGGCTGCAACGTGCTCGGCTGCCGAGGAGTGTCGCCGTTGGCGAAGCCGATGAGACTCTGGATAGTGGCCCTCCAGTCGTCGATCTTGTCCGCCGCTGGAGGGTAGTCTAGGAGCAGCTGAGCTCGTGCCAGAGCTTCCGCTGCGGTGGCGGGCGGCGGTAGCGAACGGTGCGAGGAGCGGGATACACTCGGACTCCTAACCACGTTAGAAGGAGCAGTATCCCGTCCAAGCGACCGTGTCTCGCTCGCGCCGGCTTGTTGACGCGCATGGTGGTCCCGGGCGCTCCGGGATCCACCAGCTCGATCTTGATCCAGCGAGCGCATGGTACCGTGAGTACCATGACGCTGCCGGTCCCACGCCTCCTGAGATGGGCGCGGTGCATGCACGGACGCCGAGGTCTTGGAGTGCGCCCGGTCGTTGTGGGAGCCGGCCATGCCGCCGATGGGCAGCGCAGCCTTGCCCTGGGACCTGGCAGCACCAAGAGTTCCCTCGTCGATGCATGCCCTTCCGCCGGCGCCTGCCCCACCATCCGTTTGCTCCGGCGGTGGGTGGCCCGGCGCGGATGGAGCAGCTGCCTCCGAAACCTTCTTCTTCGGCGGCATGTTGATGAAGATGATGAAGATCGATGAAGAAGATGAAGATCTAGCCCGCAAGAACGCCGGATCTGATTCGCACCACTTCGACGCCCCCTACCTGGCGCGCCAGAGATGCCGGGGTTTTTGATCCACGGGAACCTATGGGACCGGCGGACCGGGTCCCTTTTGGTTCGGCGGGGGGCGGAGGCTGCGCAAAGAGCAGATCGAGGCGAAGCAAGCGGGCGGTTGGTCGTGCGAGGAGTAAATCGAGGCGAAGCACGCGAGCGATTTACCCAGGTTCGGGCCGCAAGGATGCGTAAAACCCTACTCCTGCTTTGTGGATTGGTATTGATTTCTAGCTCGGGAGCGAGCGTGAGTGTGGAATTGCTGAACCTCGCGAGAGCTCTTGAGGTGGCCGACCCCCTCTACGTTGCACACGGGCCTCCTTTTATACTCAAGGGGTTACCGACATAGAGCAACGGGGGCCAAGGGCAAAAATGGAAAGGGTGCCGTGGGTAGGCACAGCTAGGTGCTGTAGTAGGCACAGCTAGCTGCTACAGTGTTATCATACCTAACCCCGATGGCAGGGGACAAGGGCATTAAATGCCCGTCTGTGTCGCCTAGACGGCACCGAAAGGGACCGCTAGGGACGCCATCGTCTTGCCACGACGGTTGTCTTGTCAGCGCCTGCGTGCCACCGCACGCCCCTAGCTGCACAGCCTCCTGCCACGTGCGCTCGGGAGGGGCCCCGGAGCGACACGTGGGTGGATGTGCTGGAGCGTGGGCGTGGAGTGGGGGCTTGCCGCGGAAAGCGCCTTGCCACGGCCGTTGACTTGTCGCTTCCGGGAGCTTGTCGCTCGCCGGGCCTTGTCGGGGCGCGTAGCGTGCCGCGGCATGTTCCTTGGAATGCCTCGGACGGCCTTCCCGGCAAGCGCCTCTTGCCGGGGTCTTGGGACGCTTCTGATGGCCTTCCCGGCAAGCTCTTCTTGCCGGGGCCTTGCCTTCTTCCCGGCAAGCTCCTCTTGCCGAGGTCTTGTCTTAAGTACTTTGTTCTTGAATGGTCTTCAAAAGGACCACGGAGAATCTTGGCGGTGACCTGGCAGGCCTTGCCGCGGGACGCTGCGACTGCCCGTGCACAAGTTCGGGGTACTAAGGGTACCCCAACTTTAGTACACCGACAAAAAGGAGCAAATATTAGAGACCTATTCTACACAACTCCAAAAGTCCTGAAAATCCATGGAAGTTATTTTTGGAAATAATAGAAAATATTGAGAGAAGAAAATACCAGAGGGGGCCCACACCCTGGCCACGAGGGTGGGGGGCGCGCCCTACCCCCTTGGGCGCGCCCCCTGCCTCATGGGCCCCCTGGTGGCCCTCCGGTGCCCATCTTATGCTATATGAAGTCTTTTGTCAGAGAAAAAATCATAAGCAAGCTTTCGAGACGAGACTCCGCCGCCACGAGGCGGAACCTTGGCAGAACCAATCTAGGGATCTGGCGGAGCTGTTCTGCCGGGGACACTTCCCTCCGGGAGGGGGATATCATCGCCGTCGTCATCACCAACGCTCCTCTCATCAGGAGGGGGCCAATCTCCATCAACATCTTCACCAACACCACCTCATCTCAAACCCTAGTTCATCTCTTGTATCCAGACCTCAGATTGGTACCTGTGGGTTGCTAGTAGTGTTGATTACTCCTTTTAGTTGATGCTAGTTGGTTTACTTGGTGGAAGATCATATGTTTAGATCTATTATGCATATTAATACCCCTCTGATTATGAACATGAATATGCTTTCTGAGTAGTTACGTTTGTTCCTGAGGACATGGGAGAAGTCTTGCTATTAGTAGTCATGTGAATTTGGTATTCGTTCGATATTTTGATGTGATGTATGTTCTCATCCCTCTAGTGGTGTCATGTGAACGTCAACTACATGACACTTCGCCTTTGTTTGGGCCTAAAGGGAGGCATTGGGAAGTAATAAGTAGCTGATAGGTTGCTAGAGTGACCAAAGCTTAAACCCTAGTTTATGTGTTGCTTTGTAAGGGGCTGATTTGGATCCATATGTTTCATGTTATGGTTAGGTTTACCTTAATACTTCTGTTGTAGTTGCGGATGCTTGCAATAGGGGTTAACCATAAGTGGGATACTTGTCCAAGTAAGGGCAGTACCCAAGCACCAGTCCACCCACATATCAAATTATGAAAGTACCGAACGCGAATCATATGAACGTGATGAAAACTAGCTTGAGGATAATTCCCATGTGTCCTCGGGAGCGCTTTTCTCTATATAAGAGTTTGTCCAGGCTTGTCCTTTGCTACAAAAAGTTTTGGTCCATCTTGTTGCACCTTATTTAATTTTATTACTTGTTGCTTGTTACCATTTATCTTATCACAAAACTACCTGTTACCGATAATTTCAGTGCTTGCAGAGAATACCTTGCTGGAAACCGCTTATCATTTCCTTCTGCTCCTTGTTGGGTTTGACACTCTTACTTATCGAAAGGAATACAATAGATCCCCTATACTTGTGGGTCATCAAGACTCTTTTCTGGCACCGTTGCCGGGGAATGAAGCGCCTTTGGTAGGTGGAATTTGGTAAGGAATAATTTATATAGTGTGCTGAAATTTACTGTCACTTGTTACTATGGAAAGTAATCCTTTGAGGGGCTTGTTCGGGGTATCTTCACCCCGACCGATAGAGAAATTAGTTGCTCCTCAACCTATTGAACCTACTAAAAATGTTTACTTTCAAATTCCTTCGGGTATGATAGAGAAACTACTAGCTAATCCTTTTGCAGGAGATGGAACATTGCATCCCGATTTACACTTAATCTATGTGGATGAAGTTTGTGGATTATTTAAGCTTGCAGGTATGCCCGATGATGTTATCAAGAAGAAGGTCTTCCCTTTATCTTTGAAGGGAGATGCGTTCATGGTATAGGCTATGTGATGATATGGGATCATGGGACTACAAACGGTTGAAATTGAAATTCCATCAGAAGTTTTATCCTATGCATCTTGTTCATCGTGATCGTAATTATATATATAATTATTGGCCTCGCGAAGGAGAAAGCATCGCTCAAGCTTGGGGGAGGCTTAAGTCAATGTTATATTCATGCCCCAATCATGAGCTCTGAAGAGAAATGATTATTCAAATTTTTATGCTCGACTTTCTGACAACAATCGCTCCATGCTCGATACTTCTTGTACTGGTTCCTTTATGATGAAGACTATTGAATTCAAATGGAATTTATTGGAGAGAATTAAACGCAACTCTGAAGATTGGGATCTCAATGAAGGTAAGGAGTTAGGTATAACACCTAAGTTTGATTGTGTCAAATCTTTTATGGATGCCGATGTTTTCCGTAAATTTAGCACTAAATATGGACTTGACTCTGAGATAGTAGCTTCTTTCTATGAATCCTTTGCTACTCATATTGACCTCCCTAAGGAGAAGTGGTTTAAATATAATCCTCCCATTGAAGCAAAATTATTTGCACCTATTAAATTTGAAGAAAAGACAATCACTTATAATGATCCTATTGTTCCTACTTCTTATGTTGAGAAACCACCTTTCCCTGTTAGAATTAAGGATCATGCTAAAGATTCAACTGTAGTCAACAAGAGTAATATTAGGACACATAAACCCCCTGAGCAAATTAAAGTTGAACCTAATATTGCTATCATTAAAGATCTCTTGGCTGATAATATTGATGGGCATGTTATTTACTTTTGTGATGAGACTGCTAGAGTTGCTAAACCTGGTGCTAAAGATAAACATAGACCTGTGGTAGGCATGCCTATTATTTTCGTTAAAATAGGAGATCATTGTTATCATGGCTTGTGTGATATGGGTGCTAGTGCTAGTGCAATACCTATTTCCTTATACAAAGAAATTATGCATGATATTGCACCAGCTGAGAAAGAAGGTATCGATGTTACCATTAAGCTTGCTAATAGAGATACCATTTCACCAATTGGGATTGTTAGAGACGTTGAAGTCTTTTGTGGGAAGGCTAAATATCCTGTTGATTTCCTTGTTCTTAGTTCCCCTCAAGATAGCTTTTGTCCCATTATATTTGGTAGACCCTTCTTGAATACTGTTAATGCTAAGATAGATTGCAAGAAGGATGTTGTTACCATTGGTTTGGATGATATGTCTCATGAGTTTATTTTTTCTAAATTTCATAGACAACCCCGTGATGAAGAATTGCCTAGTAAAGATGAAATTATTGGTCTTGCTTCTATTGCTGTGCCTCCTAATGATCCTTTAGAACAATATTTGCTAGACCACAAAAATGATATGTTTATGAATGAGAGAAGGGAAATAGATGAAGTATTCTTTAAACAAGGACCCATTCTGAAACACAATCTACCTATTGAAATCATAGGGGATCCTCCTCCACCCAAGCGTGATCCCGTGTTTGAGCTTAAACCATTGCCTGATACTCTTAAATATGCTTATCTTGATGAAAAGAAGATATATCCTGTTATTATTAGTGCTAACCTTTCAGAGCATGAAGAAGAGACATTATTGAAAACTCTGAAGAAGCACCGTGCTGCTATTGGATATTCTCTTGACGATCTTAAGGACATTAGCCCCACTCTATGTCAACACAAAATAAATTTGGAGAAAGACGCCAAACCAGTTATTGATCACCAACGACGGCTGAATCCTAAGATGAAGGAAGTGGTAAGAAAAGAAATACTAAAGCTCCTCGAGGCAGGTATAATTTATCCCGTTGCTGATAGTCAGTGGGTAAGTCCTGTCCATTGTGTCCCTAAGAAGGGAGGTATCACTGTCGTTCCTAATGATAAAGATGAATTGATTCCGCAAAGAATTATTACAGGTTATAGGATGGTAATTGATTTCCGCAAATTAAATAAGGCTACTAAAAAAGATCATTACCCCTTACCTTTTATTGATCAAATGCTAGAAAGATTATCCAAACATACACATTTTTGCTTTCTAGATGGTTACTCTGGTTTCTCTCAAATACCTGTGTCAATTGATGATCAAGCAGAGACCACTTTTACTTGCCCTTTCGACACTTTTGCTTATAGACGTATGCCTTTTGGTTTATGTAATGCACCTACTACCTTTCAAAGATGTATGATGGCTATATTCTCTGACTTTTGAAAAGATTTGTGAGGTTTTCATGAACGATTTCTCCATTTATGGATCCTCTTTTGATGATTGCTTGAGCAACCTTGATCGAGTTTTGCAGAGATGTGAAGAAACTAATCTTGTCTTGAATTGGGAGAAGTGCCACTTTATGGTTAATGAAGGAATTGTCTTGGGGCATAAAATTTCTAAAAGAGGTATTGAAGTGGATAAAGCTAAAGTTGATGCTATTGAAAAGATGCCGTGTCCCAAGGACATTTCCTTGGTCATGCCAGTTTTTATAGGAGGTTCATTAAGGACTTCTCAAAAATTTCTTGGCCTCTGACTAATCTATTACAAAAAGATATTCCTTTTGCCTTTGATGATGATTGTGTAGAAGCATTTGAAATACTTTAGGAAGCATTGATTTCTGCACCTATTGTTCAGCCACCTGATTGGAATTTACCCTTTGAAATTATGTGTGATGCTAGTGATTGTGTTGTAGGTGCTGTTCTAGGGCAAAGAGTTGATAAGAAATTAAATGTTATTTAATATGCTAGTAAAACTCTAGACAATGCCCAAAGAAATTATGCTACCACTGAAAAAGAATTTTTAGCAGCTGTTTTTGCTTGTGATAAGTTCGGACCTTATATTCTTGATTCTAAAGTAACTATTCACACTGATCATGCTACTATTAAATACCTTTTGGAAAAGAAAGGATCTAAACCTAGACTTATTAGATGGGTTCTCTTGCTACAAGAATTTGATTTGCATATTATTGATAGAAAGGGAGCTAAGAACCCCGTTGCAGACAACTTGTCTAGGTTAGAAAATGTTCTTGATGACCCACTACCTATTGATGATAGCTTTCCTGATGAACAATTAGCTGTCATAAACGCTTCTTGTACTGCTCCATGGTATGATGATTATGCTAATTATATTGTTGCTAAGTTTGTACCACCTAGTTTCACATTCTAGCAAAAGAAAAAGTTCTTCTATGATTTAAGGAATTACTTCTTGGATGACCCACATCTTTATAAAGAAGGAGTAGATGGTGTTATTAGGCGTTGTGTACCTGAGCATGAATAGGAACAGATCCTAGGCAAGTGTCACTCTGAAGCTTATGGAGGACACCACGCTGGAGATAGAACTACGCATAAGGTATTGCAATCCGGTTTTTATTGGCCTACTCTCTTCAAGGATGCCCGTAAGTTTGTCTTATCTTGTGATGAATGTCAAAGAATTGGTAATATTAGTAGACGTCAAGAAATGCCTATGAATTATTCACTTGTTATTGAACCATTTGACGTTTGGGGCTTTGTTTATATGGGACCTTTTCCTTCCTCTAATGGCTATACACATATTTTAGTTGCTGTTGATTACGTTACTAAGTGGGTAGAAGCTATTCCAACTAGTAGTGCTGATCATAACACCTCTATTAAGTTGCTTAAAGAAGTTATTTTTCCGAGGTTTGGAGTCCCTAGATATTTAATGACTGATGGTGGTTCACATTTTATTCATGGTGCATTTCGTAAAATGCTTGCTAAGTATGATGTTAATCATAGAATTGCATCTCCTTATCACCTGCAGTCTAGTGGTCAAGTAGAATTGAGTAATAGAGAGCTCAATTAATTTTTCAAAAGACTGTTAATAGATCTAGAAAGAATTGGTCCAAGAAACTTGATGATGCACTATGGGCTTATAGAACTGCATACAAAAATCCTATGGGTATGTCTCCGTATAAAATGGTTTATGGCAAATCATGTCACTTACCTCTTGAACTAGAACATAAGGCATATTGGGCCATTAAAGAGCTCAACTATGATTTTAAACTTGCCGGTGAGAAGAGGCTATTTGACATTAGCTGACTCGATGAATGGAGAACCCAGGCCTATGAAAATGCCAAATTGTTTAAAGAAAAAGCTAAAAGATGGCACGATAAAAGGATACAAAAGCGTGAGTTTAATGTAGGTGATTATGTATTACTATACAACTCTCGTTTAAGATTTTTTGCAGGAAAACTTCTCTCTAAATGGGAAGGTCCTTACGTTATCGAGGAGGTCTATCGTTCCGGTGCCATAAAAATCAACCACTTCGAAGGCACAAATCCGAGGGTGGTGAACGGCCAAAGAATCAAACATTATATCTTAGGTAATCCTATAAATGTTGAAACTGGTGTTATTGAAACAGTAACCCCGGAGGAATACATAAGGGACACTTTCTGGAACGTTTCAGACTCCGAAAAGGAATAGGTACGTGGTACGGTAAGTAAACCGACTCCAAAACAGTTCTAATGGCAATATTTCTCCGTTTTGGAATACATAGAAAAATAGGAAAATAAGAGGCAGTCCGGGAAGGATACGAGGCTTCCACGAGGGTGGGAGGCGCGCCCCCTGCCTCATGGGTACCTCGTGTGCTCTCCGGACTTCTTTTTCTTGCACGATACTTCTTTTGGTTGGTAAAAATTTATTATATAATCTCTCGAAGGGTTTGACCACCGTATCACACAAATATCTATTGTCTTTGTTTCGAGCTATTTTTTTGATAGATCTAGGTCGCCATGTGGTCTTCAAGTGCCCCCAAGGACAAGTTCTTCAAGAATGTCATCAACCCCTACCTCGCGGAGGTGCTGTAACACCCTCAAACCATTGAGATGCGTGAGGGGTTGTTGCACATCCGCGATGCTGAGGGACCAAAGAAGACCGGAAGCGTGGAGGCAAGACTCGAAGCAATGGAGCAACAAGTTTTCATGTGCAGGGAGATGGTGGAACGTGGACTCGACACCAACCACCTAATGATCACGGAGTACACCAATACCACCAAGCTAGAAGCCAAGAACATTGGGGGAGGCCATCTTCAAGCTTCATGAGAAAATCGAGCGCCTCCAAGCCCAGATCTATGACCTAAAAAACCAAAATTGTGAGTATGAATATAGATTCAAGAGGATGAGTTTGGCTGCAGATTTGAGGATCTCAGAGACTCGATCATCCTTCTATGATGGTGAGCCTATGCCATGGAAGATGGACGACAAGCCTACATCATCAACAACTCCTTCATCACCACCTCCGAGGAAAGCAACATAAACACATGGGTATGGGCACTCCCCTTGGCAACTGCCAAGCTTGGGGGAGTGCCCCGGTATCGTATCACCATCACACTCCTATCTTTACCTTTTTCTTAGATCGATCCTTTTGGTATTATCTTGATCTAGTAGAATAAAGTTTTAGTATGATCTAGTTGTGAGTTTTGCTTTATGATCCTTCTATGTAATCGAGTCTGTGAGCTATATATAATAAAGATTAGTGTTGAGTCAAGGGCTTGATTATCTTGCTATGATCTTGAGGGAATAAAATAAAAGAGAAAGAATAAAAAGAAATAAAAGAGATCATATGGATCTTGTGGAGAGTAATGGCTTCACATATAAAGAGTATGATGAATAAAAGTTGTTGAGAGTTGAGAAACATAGTTTTGGTCATCGTTGCAATTAATAGGAAGTAATAACAAAAGAGAGGTCTTCACATATAAACACACTATCTTGGACATCTTTTATGATTGTGAGCACTCATTAAAATATGACATGCTAAAGAGTTGACATTGGACAAGGAAGACAATGTAATGGGTTATGTTTTCTTACATCTGAGATAAATTATATTGTCATGGATGATCCAACATGTTGAGCTAGCCTTTCCCTCTCATGCTAGCCAATTCTTTGCACCAAGTAGAAATACTACTTGTGCTTCGAAATACCCTTAAAACTAGTTTTGCCATGAGAGACCACCATATCTACCTATGGATTGAGTAAGATCCTTCAAGTAAGTTGTCATTGGTGCAAGCAATAAAAATTGCTCTCTAAATATGTATGACTTATTAGTGTGGGAGAAAATAAGCTTTATATGATCTTGTGATGTGGAAGAAATAAAAGCGACGGACTGCATAATAAAGGTCCATATCACAAGTGGCAATATAAAGTGACGTTCTTTCGCATTAAGATTTTGTGCATCCAACCATTAAAGCACATGACAACCTCTGCTTCCCTCTTCGAAGGGCCTATCTTTCACTTTTATCTTCTACCTTATATAAGAGTCATGGTGATATTCACCTTTCCTTTTTACATTTTATCCTTTTGGCAAGCCCAATGTGTTGGAAAGATCCTGATATATATGGCTAATTGGATGTGAGTTTTCATGAACTATTATTGTTGACATTACCCTTGAGGTAAAACGTTGGGAGGCAAAACTATAAGCCCATATCTTTCTCTGTGTCCGATTAAAACTCCATACCCATAAATATTGCGCGAGTGTTAGCAATTGTGAAAGACTAAATGATAGTTGAGTATGTGGACTTGCTGAAAAGCTCTTATATTGACTCTTTCCTATGACTGAGATTATAGTTTGTTAGTTTTCAATGAAGTTTATGATTCATACTTGAAATTGTGATTGAATTGTTACTTTAGCATAAGAGATCATATGACAATAATTATATAAGTTGCTGTTCTAAGAATGGTCATGATGCCCTCATGTCCGTATTTTATTTTTTATCCACACCTCTATCTCTAAACATGTGGACATATTTTTCGATTTCGGCTTTCACTTGAGGACAAGCGAGGTCTAAGCTTAGGGGAGTTGATACGTCCATTTTGCATCATGCTTTTATATAGATATTTATTGCATTATGGGCTGTTATTACACATTATGTCACAATACTTATGCCTATTCTCTCTTATTTTACAAGGTTTACATAAAGAGGGAGAATGCCGACAGCTGGAATTCTGGGCTGGAAAAGGAGCAAATATGAGAGACCTATTCTGCACAACTACAAAAGTCCTGAAACTCCACGAAAGTTATTTTTTGAAATAAAAAAATACTGAGCGAAAAAATACCAGAGGGGGCCCACACCCTGGCCACGAGGGTGGGGGCGTGCCCTACCCCCTGGTTGCGCCCCACTGCCTCGTTGGCCCCCTGGTGGCCCTCCGGTGCCCATCTTCTGCTATATGGAGTCTTTCATCTGAGAAAAAATCATAAGCAAGCTTTCGGGACGAGACTCCGCCGCCACGAGGCGGAACCTTGGCGGAACCAATCTAGGGCTTTGGCGGAGCTGTTCTGCCGGGGACACTTCCCTCCGGGAGGGGGAAATCATCACCATCGTCATCACCAACACTCCTCTCATCGGGAGGGGGCCAATTTCCATCAACATCTTCACCAGCACCATCTCATCTCAAACCCTAGTTCATCTCTTGTATCCAATCTTTGTATCCAAACCTCAGATTGATACCTGTGGGTTGCTAGTAGTGTTGATTACTCCTTGTAGTTGATGCTAGTTGGTTTAGTTGGTGGAAGATCGTATGTTCAGATCTATTATGCATATTAATACCCCTATGATTATGAACACGAATATGCTTTGTGAGTAGTTACGTTTGTTCCTGAGGACATGGGAGAAGTCTTGCTATTAATAGTCATGTGAATTTGGTATTCATTCGATATTTTGATGAGATGTATGTTGTCATCCCTCTAGTGGTGTCATGTTAACGTCAACTACATGACACTTCTCCATTGTTTGGGCCTAGAGGGAGGCATTGGGAAGTAATAAGTAGATGATGGGTTGCTAGAGTGACAGAAGCTTAAACCCTTGTTTATGCGTTGCTTCATAAGGGGCTGATTTGGATCCATATATTTCATGCTATGGTTAGGTTTACCTTAATACTTCTGTTGTAGTTGCAGATGCTTGCAATTGGGGTTAATCATAAGTGGGATACTTGTCCAACTAAGGGCAGTACACAAGCACCGGTCCACCCACATATCAAATTATCAAAGTACCAAACGTGAATCATATTAACATGATGAAAACTAGCTTGACGATAATTCGCATGTATCCTCAGGAGCGCTTTTCTCTATATAAGAGTTTGTCCAGGCTTGTTCTTTGCTACAAAAAGGATTGACCCATCTTGCCGCACCTTATTTTCTTTTATTACTTGTTGCTTGTTACCATTTGTCTTATCACAAAACTATCTGTTACCGATAATTTCAGTGCTTGCAGAGAATACCTTGCAAAAAATCTCTTATCATTTCCTTCTGCTCCTCGTTGGGTTCGATACACTTACTTATCGAAAGGACTACGATAGATCCCCTATACTTGTGGGTCATCATCGCACTCTGTTGGATATGGTGCGATCTATGATATCTCTTACCGATCTACCGCTATCATTTTTGGGTTATGCTTTAGAGACTGCCGCATTCATTTTAAATAGGACTCCGTTGAAATCCGTTGAGACGACACCGTATGAATTATGGTTTGGGAAGAAACCTAAGCTATCGTTTCTAAAAGTTTGGGGATGCGATGCTTATGTCAAGAAACTTTGAAAGAGCAACTATCCCTGGGTGGTTTTGGTAATTCCTAACAACATATAGCTCATTGAGCTAATGCTACTTAAAGATAAACATTTCCAGAAAGCTCAATGATTGGCATGGCATGGATGAGAAAAGTGGATCCCTCAAAAATCTTAGGACAAAGGATTGGCTCAAGCTCAAAGCTCAGGACTCTACATCTTTTCATTTTAAGTGATCCAAGATCACATTGAGTCTATAGGAAAAGCCAATACTATTAAGAGGGGATGAGGTGTTGCTTAATGAGTTTCTTGCTCAAAGTGCTTAGTGATACGCTCCAAAATCCCTCAACTACCTTCTCATTTCCACATATGTCCCAAACCAAAAGTCAAACCCGGCCCCACCGAATCTTTCTATCCGACGCCACCGAGTTCAGTTGACATAGCCACTGGCAGAAACCCTAGTCTTTTCGGTCTCACCGATAGGGATCTCGGTCTCACCGAGATGGGATTGTAATCTCTTTGTTTGCCTTCATAACGTTTCGGTCAAACTAAGATGAGCGATCGGTCCCACCGAGATTGCAATGCAAACTGTCTGTTTCCCTTTCGTAACGTTTTGGTCTACCGAAAGAGCGAATCAATCCCACCGAGTTTGCCTGACCAACTCTCTATTAGCCCATTACCAAATTCGGTCTCACCGAGTTTGTGTAATCGGTCTCACCGAGATTACGTTATGCCCTAACCCTAACAAAATCGGTCCCACCGAGTTGACATGTCGGTCCCACCGAAAATCCTAACGTTCACATTTTCAACTAAATCGGTCCGACCGCATTTCTTGATTCGGTCCCACCGAGTTTGGTGATTTGTGTGTAACGGTTAGATTTTGTGTGGAGGCTATTTGTACCCCTCCACCCACTCTTCATTCATGGAGAGCGCCATCAGAACATGCCTACACTTCCAACCTATATTTTCTGAGAGAGAACCACCTACACTTGTGTTGAGGTCAAGATATTCCATTCCAACCACATAAATCTTGATCTCTAGCCTTCCCCAAGTTGCTTTCCACTCAAATCATCTTTCCACCAAATCCAAATCATGTGAGAGAGAGAGTTGGGTGTTGGGGAGACTATCATTTGAAGCACAAGAGCAAGGAGTTCATCATCAACACACCATTTATTACCTCTAGGAGAGTGGTGTCTCCTGGATTGGTTAGGTGTCACTTGGGAGCCTCCGTGAAGATTGTGGAGTTGAACCAAGGAGTTTGTAAGGGCAAGGAGATCGCCTACTTCGTGAAGATCTACCCGAGTGAGGCAAGTCCTTCGTGGGCGACGACCATGGTGGGATAGACAAGGTTGCTTCTTCGTGGACCCTTCGTGGGTGGAGCCCTCCATGGACTCGCGCAACCGTTACCCTTCATGGGTTGAAGTCTCCATCAACGTGGATGTACGATAGCACCACCTATCGGAACCATGCCAAAAGTCTTTGTGTCTCCAATTGCGTTTGCACACTCCAAACTCCTCCCTTTACCTTCATATGCAATTGTTTTACTTTCCGCTACTATACTCTCAGAATTGGATGTGTAGGTTGATTGCTTGACTTGTGCTAAGTTGCTAAAATCAGCCTAGAACTAAAATTGGGAAAAGGCTAGATTTTTATTTGCTCAAGTAGTCTAATCACCCCCTCTAGACATACTTTCGATCCTACAAGTGGTATCAGAGTTTTGGTCTCCATTTGCTTTGATTTCCATAGCTTTTGGTGGTCATAGCCTTGGTTTCACAACCTAGGAGAGTATGGCGTCTAGCGAGGGAAATTACCACCGTAGAGGTCCTTACTTTGATGGTACAAATTTTGCTAGTTGGAAGCATAAGATGAAAATGCATATTATTGGACATAACCCCGCTGTTTGGGCTATTGTGTGTATTGGCTTGCAAGGTGAATTCTTCGATGGGAGGGAAACAAACCGTGAAGCTACTGCGGAAGATTTGAAGATGCTACAATACAATGCTCAAGCTTGTGATATTCTCTTCAAAGGATTGTGCCCCGAAGAATTCAACAAAATCAGCCGTCTTGAGAATGCAAAGGAAATTTGGGATACTTTGATTGATATGCACGAAGGTACCGAATCTGTCAAGGAATCCAAATTGGATGTGCTTCAAAGTCAGCTTGACAAGTTCAAAATGAAGGATGGTGAAGGCGTAGCTGAAATGTACTGTAGGCTTGCTCTTATCACAAATGAGTTTGCCGGCTTAGGAAGTGAAGAGATGATCGATAGATTCATCATCAAGAAGATCTTAAGAGCCTTGGATGGAAAATATGATACCATGTGCACATTGATCCAAATGATGCCCAATTACAAAGATCTCAAGCCAACGGAAGTTATTGGAAGAATTGTTGGTCATGAGATGTCACTCAAGGATAAGGAAGAGCTTCACAACAAGTCAAGTGGTGCTTACAAAGCCTCGTGTGATGCTCCCGCATCATCTAGTGAGAAGCAAACCTTCAATGAAGAATTGAGTCTAATGGTGAAGAACTTCAACAAGTTCTACAAGAGTAGAAGCAAGGAAAGAAGTTCCAAGTCAAGGTCCTACAATGACAAAAGATCTTCTAGTCGTGAGGATAATTGCTACAATTGTGGAAGACCCGGACACTATTCCAATGAGTGTACGGCTCCCTACAAAAGAAGAGAATATTCTCCCAAAAGAAGGAGTAGAAGAGAAGAATCACCATCAAGAGAGAGAAGGAGTAGAGATGATCGTTATGAACGAATACCCTCTCAGAGAAGCAAGGACTTGGAAAGGAAGGACAATTCATCAAGGAGCTACACAAAAAGAAGACATCAAGCTCATGTTGGTGAATGGGTATCCGGTTTCGACTCCGAGAATCACTCCGAAAGAAGTTTTCACTCCGACTCCGAATATACTCAAGATGAAGGTGTTGCCGGACTAGTACTTGTGAAAACCAACTCCTACGACATATTTGACTCACCAAATGAAGGGATTGGGAGATGCTTCATGGCTAAAGGTCCGAAGGTAACACACCCCGAGTATGTTGATTTCAATAGTGATGAAGATGATTTGCTAGGAGATGATGATTTACTTGTTGACAACTCTAGTTATGAAAACTATGATGAGCTTGCTATTAATCATGACAATCAAGATAAAACGAATAACGATGATAAGAAGGAGATTGAGCGTCTAACTAAATAAATAAACATTCTTAAGTTAGCTCATGAAACTACCTTGGAAGATCATTGAGAACTTTTAAAGACTCATGATAAGCTACACTTTGAAAAGCTCAACCTTGAGCAAGAACATGAGTTTTTAAAGGCAATCAATGATGATCTTCGCAAGAAAAGTTCTTCTTACATTGCCATGCGTTTACTCTTGTCGAATTACATGCCACAAGTTAAATCTAGTAACAAGAACAAGAAAGATTATTCATCTAGTAGTAACAACAATCATGCTAAATCCAATGTTGTTGCTTCTAGTAGCTCTCTTGATTCCACTAATGATTCTCTTAGCCAAGTTACACTTGAGCAAGAAAATAGCTTATTGAAGGGAATTATAGAGAAAGGTGTTTACAAGAGCCTTGCCGGAAGTAAGCAATTTGAGGAAATTGTACGAAAGCAAGGAAGACACCGGAAGAATCAAGGTGTTGGTTTTGAATGAAAGTTCAATGCCAATGGAGTTGAGTGGGAAGAAGATCAATACCCCAAGACGAAGTTTGTTCCTCAACAAGAGAAGTATGATCCTACTTCTTTCCAAGGAACACAAGCCCAAGATGATCTTCCACCACAAGACCACAAGCTAAAAGGCAAGGACAAGCTTCAAGAGGAGATTGATGCATTTGAAGAAGCACCTAAGGCCTTGGTCAAGTGGGTTCCCAAGACTACATCAAGTTCTACTTCAAGTACGACTACAACTCCAAGGATTCCCATCAAGATGGTGTGGATCTCGAAGAATAATAACTAGAGAGTTCTTGAGGGTGACTCCTCCAACATACTTCACTCTTATCATCTTGGCGAGAACAAGTGCAAACAACTTCCATATCTTGCACTAGTTCAAGGAGTCACAAACCCTGTTGTTGGTAAGACAAGGGACAAGGTAACCTAATGCTTCCATGGACATCATCTTGTGTACACATCACTCTATGTTTATAGATATCCTTGTTTGTTCCTTGCGGGACTAACCCGTGTAGGTATTGAAAGTGCAACTCACTCCAAAGGATTGCTCTGAAAGATCTACATCAACATTGAGCATCCACATCTTCAACACCTACATGAAGTCATCATCGACAAAACCCAAGGTTAGTTCATCCCTCTTAGGGGGGATGTCACATCTAGGGGGAGCTTTACTCTAATCAATTGAGCTAAAGCAACTCTAAGGGTGTGAACACAACAATGCTTTATGTAAAAGTGGTAACCCCACTCGTGCTTAAACGATGAGTATGACCTATGATCAAATGTTCTCATTTGACTCCTAAGTCAATATACTCATATATAGATGACCTAGTCATCGCCAAATTGCTTGATAGATGCTAGAGTGTTTGTGCCTGCTTTGTCACATATTTCATTTGCCATTTTAATTGTGTGAGCATGTTGGATGCATATTTTACTCATTCAAGGACATCCATTTGTTGCTTTGATTGTTTGGCTTTTTTTCTTTTGCCAAATGGATGGACAAGAATGCCTAAGAACTCCCTCTAGCTATCTATGCTTTTCTCATCTCAAACTCTATTCATGCTACATCACACAGTTTGATCAAGTCAGATTCGAACCACTCTGTGTGAGGAGCACTCAGAGTTCCCGATTCGTCATAGACTTAAACTTCCAAAACCTCTTTGTGTATTTCGGTCTGACCGATTCATCCCTTTCGGTCTGACCGATTCATCCTTTTCGGTCCTACCAAGATCTCTTAGTTGATCTAGGTTTTCAATCTCAGTGCAACCGATTAGAACGTTTTGGTCACACCGAGTTGCAGTAACTTCTTGCAGTTTTGCATCTCGGTGCCACCGAGCCGTTCCACTCGGTCACACCGACAGGGTCAGGTTATATATACCGACGGGCCAAATTTTGGAAAAAAAATTCGAACCTCTTCGCCTGCGCGTAACCTGCTCTGCCTCATCGGTTCTCGGGATCGTCCTCTCGTCGCCAGCGACCTCCTGCCGCTGGTCTCCGCCGCCGTCAATGGCAATCTGCCCTGCAGTTGCCGCCGTAGCAAGTTTGCCGCCGAACTAGGGTATGGACTTGATCTTTGTGCTAATCCATAACTCTGATTCTTAGCACATTGCTTTGCCATGATTCTTGCCACGAATGAAATCATCCTGTCCAGCAAAAACGTCCCGTAGATTAGTTTTGATTTGAAAATTTAGGGTTAGGTCTCCGCCGAATTCATCTCGGACCGACCGAGTTGTAGAAATCGGTCTCACAGATTTGGCTTAGGCCAGAGCACACGCGTTTTCGGTCTGACCGAAAATTGCAAATCGATGTGACCGAGCTCAATTCTCTGTGAAACCCTAGCAGTCTCGGAGCCACTGAACTATGACTCGGTCGGACCAAGTTCACTAGTTTAGGTTCCAAAAGCTGCTTCGGTATCACCGAGTTTACAAATCGGTAGATCCGAAATGCTTTCTGTGAAGAACTAAAACTAAGTTTTTTAAGTCATCTGTTTTGCAAAACTCCTATACTTTGTGATGCTCATCTACTCTACCTCATCTATAATCTATTCACAGGGTTTGCTGACAGTTTGCCTGCAAGATGTCTGACCAAAGTGACAGCTAGAACAAGTCTAAACAGCAGGTTCAACTGAGTGAGGGCACTAGTCCCTCTAGCACTTCTAATGAGGGTAGCAGGAGCACACCAAGGAACTTGCCAAAGGCAGCCACCAGAACAAGGAAGAAGAACACTTCTGATTCAGAGGATGAAGATTATGTGGCTGTTGAGGATGAGGCCATTTCAAGGAGAAAGGTGCTGAAGAAGGAATATGGCACAGCTGCTGCCACAAAGCCAAGAATGAAAACAAAGGCTCCTGCAAGAAGAGTTCCTATGTCTAAGGCCAGAGCATCCACTGCTGAAACCTCAAAGCCAACTGAAGAGGCAGTTGGAGAGGGCGAGAAAAGGAAGGAAAGGGTCAAGAAGACCACTGCCAGAGTGCTTGGCAGATCATCAATTATGAGAGATGATGATGAAGAGGAAGAGGATGCTGCACCAGCTCCTAAGGCTCAAAAGCTCATGGGAGACGCAATCAGATCAGGTGCTGCTCCATCTAAACCCAAAGATGCTCCCAAGGCAGCTGCTCCAGCTCAAAAGACCAAGAGAAGCACTAGAAACATTCCTGCGGAGGAGAAGAACATGGCCCCAGTGCCTGAAGCTGCTGAAGAAGATGAAGCTCAAGTGCTAAGGAAGCTGAAACCTATGATCCCTGACCATAATGATGCTCATCTAGTTGCAGAAAACATGAAAATTAGGAAGGATGCATGATTGAGACTATGGAGACAGTCTGATCCATATGCTATCAGGAGAAGAACTGTTGTGGACTACAGGTTTCACACTAAGGAACATCAGGACTTCTATGAGACTGTGTTGCTCGACAAGAAGCCCATAGTATGTGACATGAAATGGGTTGACTGGGAATACATCCAGGAGAACGAAGATCACTATCTAGGTGTATATGACAGCTTCAAGGCATGTGGAGTTGACACCTTTGTGGCCCAGAAGCTCACCAAGTGGAACGATGAGCTGATCATGCAGTTTTACTCCACTGCCCACTTCTATCCAGATGGAAGGATAGTTTGGATCTCTGAGGGTACCAGGTACCAGTCTACAGTTGATGAGTGGGCTAAGCTGGTCAATGCCCCTGCAGAGCATGAGGATGACTTGGATATCTATGCTGAAAAGAACAAAGACCATAACTCTATGGCCAACATGTACAAAGAGATCCCAGATGCTGCATTGGATACTCATAGGTTTGGATCTGTCCACTACTTGTTGTCTGGTCTGCCAACCATCAATTGGATTCTCAAACACACTCTGCTACCCAAGTTAGGTGATCACAAGATGATCAGAGGACATGCTATAAACTTGCTGTACATATTTGATGTCCCACAGAAGTTCAAGGTCATGAGTTTGATTGTTGAGACAATCAAGAGGACTGCTGCCGACCAAAAGAGAAGCTGTGGGTATGCCCCACAAATTCAGGAGCTCATCAACTCAAAGATGGACACAACACATATCTTTCAGATAAGGAGCACCTGCCCATATACCCTGAATTTGAAGACAACATTGTGGTGATGAATGAGAATGAACCATCTTCAGCTCAAGCACATGAAAAGAGAGAGAAGGCAAGGGCAGAGAAAGCTGCAAAGATGCCAACTGTAGAAGAGGCATCTCAAGTATTCTTGAATAGAAAGCAAGACCAGCTTGGATATCTGATCCAATCCACCCTGAGGATTGAGAAGGGCTTGTCCACCCTGACTCAGAACCAGGAGAGCTTGGAGAGGATTGTTGAGCAGAAGTTCTATGATCTAGATGTCAAGGTAACTGAGATCCAAACTATAGTCGAACAACTTCAGGAGGAAGCAGAGGAGAGGATAGGCAAGTCTACCACTTATGCTTTCAAGAGAGTGCCACGAGGTCCAAGGTATGCTAGAGTGCTTGTGACAGTTGCCAGAACTTCAGTGTTAGCACCAGCAGCTACAGCTCCGGTGCCACCTCTAGCAGCCACTCCACTAGCTCCAGCTACTTCATCTGAAGCCTTCGTCCTTGGATTTCTCTGTACACCACCTCCCGAAGATCAAGCCTGAGAGTCGTTTAGCACTATGCATTTTTGAACTTTTGGTAACTTGTTGCCAAAGGGGGAGAAAAATTTATAGATCATAGGCTTTGAGAGAGAGTGTTGCTTTTTCATCTCTCTTGCTATTTTGGTTGAACTTTTTATTGTGTGCTTGTGTGATATACTTTTATGTCCGTATGAGATACTTATATGATCATGTCGTTGATCATATGCTACATTAATGCTTGGTTGAATGATGCTATCCTTTATATTCCTTATATGATCATTCACTTGCTTGGTGATGAGTGCATGCTTTTAATCTCTATCATTTTGAGCGCTCCACCAAGATGTATGTGACATGGAAGAGTAGCCCATGATCCTAATCGATTGTGCATTTGCATTCAAAAACAAATGTTAAATAATGCACAAATTTAGGGGGAGCTCTTGCTTATCACATACTTCTCAAAGCGACGATGTCTTTTCAATCTTATTTATCATTTGTCGAAGCTTTGATCTATATGTTGTCATCGATTACCAAAAAGGGGGAGATTGAAAGTGCAACTATCCCTGGGTGGTTTGGTAATTCCTAACAACATATAGCTCATTGAGCTAATGGTACTTAAAGATAAACATTTCAGGAAAGCTCAATGATTGGCATGGCATGGATGAGAAAAGTGGATCCCTCAAAATTCTAAGGACAAAGGATTGGCTCAAGCTCAAAGCTCAGGACTCTACATCTTTTCATTTTAAGTGATCCAAGATCACATTGAGTCTATAGGAAAAACCAATACTATTAAGAGGGGATGAGGTGTTGCTTAATGAGTTTCTTGCTCAAAGTGCTTAGTGATACGCTCCAAAAGCCCTCAACTACCTTCTCATTTCCACATATGTCCCAAACCAAAAGTCAAACCCGGCCACACCGAATCTTTCTATCCGGCGCCACCGAGTTCAGTTGACATAGCCACTGCCAGAAACCCTAGTCTTTTCGGTCTCACCGATAGGGATCTCGGTCTCACCGAGATGGGATTGTAATCTCTCTATTTCCCTTCGTAACGTTTCAGTCAAACCGAGATGAGTGATCGGTCCCACCGAGATTGCAATGCAAACTCTCTATTTCCCTTTGCTAACATTTCGGTCCTACTGAAAGAGCGAATCGGTCCCACCGAGTTTGCCTGACCA
This sequence comes from Triticum urartu, assembly GCF_056163025.1. Taxonomy (NCBI): domain Eukaryota; kingdom Viridiplantae; phylum Streptophyta; class Magnoliopsida; order Poales; family Poaceae; genus Triticum; species Triticum urartu. The sequence continues at coordinate 568,662,888 of NC_141879.1, read as the reverse complement.
ACTCTCTGTTAGTCCATTACCAAAATTGGTCTCACCAAGTTTGTGTAATCGGTCTCACCGAGATTACGTTATGTCCTAACCCTAACAAAATCGGTCCCACCGAGTTGACATGTCGGTCCCACCAAAAATTCTAACGTTCACATTTTGAACTAAATCGGTCCGACCGAGTTTCTTGATTCGGTCCCACCGAGTTTGGTGATTTGTGTGTAACGGTTAGATTTTGTGTGGAGGCTATTTATACCCCTCCACCCACTCTTCATTCATGGAGAGAGCCATCAGAACATGCCTACACTTCCAACATATATTTTCTGAGAGAGAACCACCTACACTTGTGTTGAGGTCAAGATATTCCATTCCAACCACATAAATCTTGATCTCTAGCCTTCCCCAAGTTGCTTTCCACTCAAATCATCTTTCCACCAAATCCAAATCCTGTGAGAGAGAGTTGAGTGTTGGGGAGACTATCATTTGAAGCACAAGAGCAAGGAGTTCATCATCAACACACCATCTACCCGAGTGAGGCAAGTTCCTCATGGGTGACGGCCATGGTGGGATAGACAAGGTTGCTTATTTGTGTACCCTTCGTGGGTGGAGCCCTCCATGGACTCGCGCAACCATTACCCTTCGTGGGTTGAAGTCTCCATCAACGTGGATGTACGATAGCACCACCTATCGGAACCACTCCAAAAATCTCCATGTCTCCAATTGCGTTTTCACACTCCAAACTCCTCCCTTTACCTTCATATGCAATTGTTTTACTTTCCACTGCTATACTCTTAGAATTGCATGTGTAAGTTGATTGCTTGACTTGTTCTAAGTTGCTAAAATCTGCCTAGAACTAAAATTGGGAAAAGGCTATATTTTTATTTGGTCAAGTAGTCTAATCACCCCCCCTCTAGACATACTTTTGATCCTACAAACTTCAAACTGAAAAGCTTGAACTCAAATCGAAAAAATGCATCTTCATAGGATACCCTAAGGAATCTATTGGGTATACCTTCTACCTCAGATCTGAAGGAAAGATCTTTGTTGCCAAGAATGGATCCTTTGTAGAGAAAGAGTTTCTCTCGGAAGAAGTAACAGGGAGGAAAATAGAACTTGATGAGGTACTCCCTCTTGAACCGAAGAGTAGCGTAGCTCAAGAAGATGTTTCTGTGGTGCCTACACTGACTAAAGGGGAAGTTAATGATGATGATCATACAACTTCGGATCAAGTTGCTACAGAACTTCGTAGGTCCACAAGGACACGTTCTGCACCAGAGTGGTACGGCAACCTTGTCCTGGAAATCATGTTGTTAGACAATGGTGAACCTTCAAACTATGAAGGAGCAATTGCGGGCCCAGGTCCCAACAAATGGCTTGAAGCCATGAAATCTGAGATAGGATACATGTATGAAAACAAAGTATGGACTTTGACAGACTTGCCCGATGATCGGAAAGCTGTAGCGACCCGACCTCAGACGGTCAAGCCTCTGTGTATCTGTGCCATCCCTAGATCGGTATGCTGGCACACACAGTACATCAATGTATATATCAAAGTGCAATCACATGTATAAATAACGTAAAACTGATATATACCTCATAAGTCTCAGCGGAAACAAACAATCGGATGTGGAGTCCCATCAACGCCATCGACAGGTTGAGTGTAGACTGTAACCCTATGACGTAACTCTTACTCGTCGAAAGAAACATATCTGGAACATGAGACGTTGCAGCCATGTAGGTTAGTACATTGAATGTACCGGCAAGATCACTGTAAGAAAAATAGATGATAAACTATACTATATGCAATATGGCTTTGTGGCTCTGTATCTGAGTTTTGTTTGCATAAAAGCTGGTTTTATTTTCCCTACATCAAAGGAATTATCCGGGGTCTGTACTACGGAGTTCTCTATCATGACATGGTTCCGCCAACCGATGTCTCATAGACCAAATCATCATAAGTTGCCCACAATTAATTTATCAGTCTGGTGTTGAGAGTTCCGAGATAGATCCAAGAACAGAGGCTCAAATTGCCCGTAACCGGGGACACGACTAATCGATTAGGTTTTAACCCTCTGCAGAGGTTTGTACACTTTACCCGCAAGATTCGATCCCTCTCTTTACATTCTCGCACTTCAGGGTGTTTGAGAATAAGATGACCGAAACATGGTCTTCCGAAGAGTTCCTCTGACCACTGTCCGGTGCTCATCCAATCCTACCGTAGTTCTACATCTGCTAGCACCGTCCCAGCCAGAGTCACCACTAAGGTCAACCAAGCCAGAGCCCATAGTGACTTGCGGTTGCACAGGTAAGCTTCCGGGCATGAAGTACTCTTCCGTCTCTTTGAGTCTGGGTGAAGCTTTCCGCAAGATGTCATGGCGCTTCTCCATGCATCCCGGCCAACCACTGGTTTTTCCAGGGTGCACGTCAACCGTCCTTCACCCAGTAGTGTGTATTGAATTCTTGTCTCGAGTCTTGAAATCTTGAGGAGTCCAGAAGATGCAGTCCTTGTCGGTGCCATCATGAAGTTGTCTCCATTGACGTAGAGTCCTGCTTCTTCACACCACTCTCATGCACTCATACCAAACCCCGTCTACTATAGCGTAGCATTAAAACTATATAACGTCCCGGGTTTGATAACAGGGAGATGGGTTCCTACCTCATGCATTCTACTCAACTACAAGAAATCAATATCACTACTGGCGGGATTATTAAAAAGGTGCTACTACATGCAAATAAAACATATGTATGAAAAACATGGTCAAAGTGAACTTGCCTGGTATTACTTGATGAAGATAATAACCCTATCGGAAATCTTTGATAAACTATTCGTCACTCCGAGAAAATCTATATAGTCAAACATTATACTCACATAAGCAATAATTCTAGCAAACAATACTAGCAATCAAAATAACAATCAAAAATTCATAAATAAAACAATAATGAAGTTAAGGAAAACCATATAGAATTCCAAAGAAAACTTCACGAAAACAAGGGAGAAACCAACTCACACAATAACAGCCAATACTTTCTTATTAAAACTAGATTACTCTAATAACTTTTCTACAGCATAGAAAGTATAATTCTAATGAAACAACAAAAAGTAATATACTAAAGCATTTACTAGCAAAAAGGACAAGTATGAAAACTATTGTAACTGACTAGTTAACACTAGAACAACTATAACAACTAGCAAAACACCAAAACAATAGTAAACAATACTAAAATAATTATCAAACTAATTTACTCCTACATAACAGAATCAATGACAACATAAAAATTTACAAAAAGAATTAACTAAAAATAATTAAAAGCACAAATTATATAACTAAAACAACTACATAAGCAAAACATTACTGTTTTCTGCAATAAACCTAGTTTAAAACAAACTAAAAATAAATAACTATAAGCTACTGGATAGACAAAACCATAATAAAACAGTAGCAAAAAGAATCAATCAAAATTATTTCATAAAACTAAAGATACAACGAAAATAGTGATTTGGATAAATTTCATCAAATTCAATTTTAAACTAGTGAAATTTGAAATCCAAAGGTACAAACAGAAACTTAACAAATTTTGAATCTAATGCAAAAACAATCAATCAATTTGGATCTAAAACATAAAACTTATAAGCATTATAAAATCAGAACTATTCTATTTTTAAAACAGAAACAAAAATAACAAAAAAAACTAACGGGCGCTAAGGGGTGTGCGAGCTGAAACTAAACAGCGCTCGGGCGGAAAATAACCGAAATGCATACGGGCCAAAAGAGAAAGACCGATCGGCTAAACCGATTAGATCTAAACCGTAAATAAACCGAAGTTAAACCGATCTAGTAAAAAAAACCTAACTGTTCAATCTAATATAATCACAACCGTATAATCTAGATCGGACGGACGAGGAGGGAGATAGAGCTCACCGCAGTGGTGGTCGACAGCGAGTGCGTCGGGCGACGACGGTGGCGGCGATCCGGTGATCTTCGGCGTCAGTGGGGTGGCTAGGAAGATGAAGAAGACGACGACGAGTCCAACGGTGGTCGTGGCGCCGGTGGAGGTGGTCGGAGACGGTCGGTGGCGAGGTCGAGGCGGCGGTGGCATTCGGGGATGCTGCAAGTGAGGCCTCCGGTGGTCCTCGGAGATGGGGAAGATGCCCAGGTAATGTAGGGGAGTAAGGGGGGCTGGGGGTGGTCTCGGGGATGGGTGGGGTGGTCGGGGTGATGCGGTAGGGCGGCAATGGCGCGGCGGTGGCGCTCTGCTCCGGCGAGCGACAGGCGGCGAGGGAGAGGGGTTCAGGGGTCGGGGAGGGGCGGAATGGGTCAAGGGGAAAAGGGGCATTTATAGGGGAGGGTACTTGGAGGAGAGGGAAGCTCCGGAAGGAAAGGGGAGCAGCGGCGAATCCGGTCGCCGGCGAGAAGGAAAGGGGCGCGGGGAGGAGGAAGGTGATCGCGCGAGACGCGTGAGCGGTCAGTGGGTCCCACACGTAGAGAGAGGAGGGGAAAGGAAAGAGGGATCGGGCGGGCGAATCCTACGGGATTCGGTCGCGGTTGCGCGCGGCTGGGCCGGCCCGTCTGGTGGGCCGCGGGAGAGAGAGAGGTAGCTGGGCCTGGGGTCTTCAGTCGTTTTTTTAAAAGGTTTTTCCTATTCTTTTTAAACACAGAACAAAAAGAAAGAAATAAACAAACTAAATAATAAATGTATATAGGCATATAATATATCAAAATGACCGCAAAAATAAATCCTACAACATGAACATTTTTACAAAGTGAAATAAAATACACAAAAATTCTAATATATAAAAAGTACTTCTGATGCAATTAAAATTCAAAATAAAACTACTTTAAAATACGAAAATTATTTCAAACTTAATTTTCTCCATTTTTCTAATGTAGGGAATCATTTTACCCTATTTTCTATATATTTTAATTTTGGATAAAATAATTTGAAATGAAACCAAATAACTCCAAATGGTTTTGAATTTTAAAAAAATCAAACCATCTTCAAACCTTTCTTCATACTTCCAACTCATATTTCATATGTTTTGAAGAAGTCATTTTATCTTCTCTCATGAAAATCATTGAGTTGCATAAAGTTTATAAATTTGAAATGCCTTCAAAATGAAATTCAAAAATCTTTCAAAACCCTTTTTGTTTCTGGAAGAAGTCATGTTTTCTTCACTCTAGGGTTGTGGTGATGAAATAAATTTGAATTTCATTGAGATCAAATGCAAGGATGAAAGTTTGGGAAGTCATTTCATTCCCTCTCATTCAACTTTCAAAAAGTTTCCAATTTCACTCAATTTCACACAATCAATCACTCACAATCAAACAAATAATCAAAGTGATTTATTTAATATAACATTCCAAAATTTAGAATTTTGGGATGTTACAAACCTACCACACTTAAAATGAATCTCGTCCTCGAGATTCGAAGAGACTAGCAAGAAAAGGTTAGGGGTTGGGGGTCTTCTAGCAAATATTTTGGTCAGAAGGGTCTAGTGTGCTACCACACTTAAAAGCATGGGTATGGTTCAGACAAAACTCATGTACTCCATCCTTTTGGGTTGCTGGTGTCGGTGTTCTCATATACTCCGGAATAGCTCTTTCACGGGTGCTGTTCCGATCGGGGCATAACCTTTTCGTCAAACACATGTCCTTTCATCCTGGTGACGTTCTTCCGAGTCTGGGTCTTCTTAGCTGACTGGTCTGTCGCCAATACTAAATAACTATCGAAATTCTCATGGTGGTCAACCATGTATGGTTTCTCCTGCAGAAAAATGGGTTTGGTTGAATCTCACCGTCAATCCTACGATTGGCAACGGGTGCCTGGTACATGGATCAATCATCCTACCATTCTATGGTTTTATGGCTTGACGTGTCGACACTCTTCTAAGGTTTTCAAGGCTCTCTGATTTTCCATCAACATATGATAGTTCATGATAGAAGTCTCCGGTATGGGGGCCAATCCATCCCATACTTGAACCATTACTACATATGCAGACATCGAATCACGTATTCTAACACTTGGGCATACTCACAAGCATTGCAGAATTTCTCTTGTCGACGAACTGAGTTCGAATAAATCCATTGTTTCTGCAAGCTGAACAAGACATCTAACGGTTCTTCACATCTCTCGGGTTTTCATATCCTCCTAAAAATGTCGGTTGATTAACTCAGAGTTTTCTTCCAAAATATCTTCCTTCAGCAAGAGTGTGCTTGCTTCTTATTAACTCCGGGGCCTGTGGGTTATGGCCCACTTCAACTCTTGTAAAATTTAACTCATCCTTTCGAGGATTATCATTCCGTATTCCAACATTACATCTCCTTTAAATCCAATAGTACTTCTTCCTTCATACCCTTGTGGTGACGATCATACAAAACTCCAACTTATTTGGTCCCGCTCCCTTCTATGGACCGTCATGAATAACACATTTCTTTCTTCATTGATCTTGTGGCTTTACGGAGTACTACCACACCAAAAAAATGCACTAGTTTATCCATAAATTATATTATTTTCATATCAAATCTTTTATTACATCCTTAACCATTTTTTGTAAATCCAAATTCCAAAAAGTACTTTGTTACAAATGCTGCCACCCACATGGTTTGGTATGGTCAGGCATTACTTCCTACTTTATTCATTTTTCCTCCTTGAGGATTCTTCAGTCCCACTGGAATTGTGCGACATGCGCCTTGAAATCTTCAATCTTCTGTTTCATCGTGGTGGCCTTGAGCTTCATTTCCATCATCTCTGCATGCACTTATCTTAGGTATTCCTGAGTATAACAGAGTCTTGCTTCAAGTATTTCTCCGATCTGGCGTATGGCTTCCATGGCTGCTTCACGAACAGCGTTGAAGAAAGTTGCTTGTGGTACACGTGAGATAAAAAAGTACTGCCCCATCATCTTTGGGCAAACTCCTTTCATACGGTGGAGGTGTACCTGCACATACCAAAGTTCCACTCCCTTTTGCATGAAGGGGCAGCCTTTGTAGACTGCATCTCCTTCAAGGTGAATATGCTTCATCATGTCCTTCAGGATCTTCGGGTAATCATGATCACTTGTCAGGGTCATGATTGTTTCCGGACCTTTAAGGAAAGACTCATAAAGGGTCGTCATCTGCAGTTGTAAAACAAAAATGGTGCTCAGAATAAGGTACATATCTCCTTGGGTACACATTCATATCATCCAAACAGAACTTCAAACTCAATTTCCAACATCCAGTTTATGCATCACAACTCATTTTCTTCCATGTTCACCCAGAATATTAATTTCCATGATAAAACATAACAACTCCTTAAAGCCTTTCAGCATATGACATATCAACTTTATTGAGTCATGGATTTTTACAATATCTGAGTAATCTATTACATAACTCAACCCCGCATTCTCATGAAAAAGTGTTTTCCTTACTACCCTTATTACTGATATCAACATCTCCACTACTCAGCTCTAGCTTTCTCATGATTTGAACAATCCCTAGCAAAAATGTCCTGCTTTCTTGCAACGGAAACAAATAACTTCCGGCATGTCTCGAGACTTCTTGGTGATGGTGCCTGCTCCTTGAGTACCATGCTTCATTTCGAGACAATCATTGGCATAATGCCCGACGTCCTTACATTCAAAACAGGTAATATGACTATTGTCCCTCTTTGCAGAAATTGGGTTGTTCCGAGGGTGTCTTTGTTTTCTCTTCTTGGTTTTCTTTGTTCTGATCAAAATTCTATTCCCTGTGGATCAAACTCCACTGCTTATGTCGGGAAGTATCCTAGATACTCTTTTCTTTCCTTGGTGCAATACTGTGAAAAATGTCCTTCTTCTCCACATGAATAACAGGCATTGGAGTAAAATATGTTGAGGCTTTCTCCATTAGGGTCTTCAACACTTTCCTTAATCATATGTTCTTTCATAACTTCTCGGAGGGCTTCTTTCATTCCTTCTTCCTGCTTCTGAATAGTTTGTTGCACCGTGGGGTAAATGTGACACTGAGCTGGGTAGTGGGTAGTTCCTTCACACAAGAAACAAGTCACCTGACTAGTTGGGCATTCCTCAGTTGGGTGTTTCTCCTTACAATGAGAGCATCCATCCTTGTGTTTCTCCTGGGTTTGTCCTATTTCTCCGCAAATCTTGCAGGCAGAAGGTTTATTTCTTGGGGTATCATGGTGCTTCTGGATAAGACGTGATCTTGTTAGAGTCTTCTTGAATTCTTCCCATGTCCTTGCTCCATTCCATCCCTGTATAGCTTGATGCATATGCCACCATGTTGCAGCACTTCCTTCAAAGTACTGAAGAGCATACGATACTTCATTCTTCCTTGAAACCAAATTGTTCCCGAAGTGATTCTCCATGTTCTGAATCCATAGCTCTACCTCCGGCTTGGTTTTCAGTCCAGAGAATACCAGTCCAACTTCATTCATCATCTACTGGGTCCAAGGGTTTTAGGGTGAGATAAGAGAGAGGTGGGGACAAATATACACAATACAAACAATAGTTTTGAAGAAATGAGTTTTATTTTGTGGCTGTCGGAAAAACATCAGACAAATGACAGCTCACAAATCGCCGCATCTAACGTAAGTATATAACATGGGTTTGGTCTTCTAAAGGTCAAATAATTCGTCAGATTCTTCAAGTCTTCGGAGTCTTCAACTGTTGTAGCTTTAACTCTTCTAATGCATGGTGAAATCCTCTTTACTCCGAAATGGTCATCGGTTGTCCGATATCTTGTCCTTCTTGGAGCAGCTTTAGTTGATCCTCCGTGTGGTCAAAAGGGAAAGGGGTATATTCTAACTATTTGAAGTAAGAGAGGTTATTTGATAAAATCAGAAAAGATGAGAAGTAATAGATTCTTTTGAAAATAAAGTTTTAGAGATTTCCTGTCCTAGGGCTTTCTGATTTCTAGGGTCACGTCCTACAGTCAACATGTGCTCTGATACCATGTCTATAGCGACCCGACCTCAGACGGTCAAGCCTCTGTGTATCTGTGCCATCCCTGGATCGGTATGCTGGCACACACAGTACATCAATGTATATATCAAAGTGCAATCACATGTATAAATAACGTAAAACTAATATATACCTCATAAGTCTCAGCGGAAACAAACAATCGGATGTGGAGTCCCATCAACGCCATCGGCAGGTTGAGTGTAGACTGTAACCCTATGACGTAACTCTTACTCATCGGAAGAAACATATCTGCAACATGAGACGTTGCAGCTGTGTAGGTCAGTACATTGAATGTACCGGCAAGATCACTATAAGAAAAACAGATGATAAACTACATTATATGCAATATGGCTTTGTGGCTCTGTATCTGAGTTTTGTTTGAATAAAAGCTGGCTTTATTTTCCCTACATCAAAGGAATTATCCGGGGTCTGTACTACGGAGTTTTCTATCATGACATGGTTCTGCCAACCGATGTCTCATAGCCCAAATCATCATAAGTTGCCCAAAATTAATTTATCAGTCCGGTGTTGAGAGTTCCGAGATAGATCCAAGTCCAGAGGCTCAAATTGTCCGTAACCGGGGACACGGCTAATCGATTAGGTTTTAACCCTCTGCAGAGGTTTGTACACTTTACCCGCAAGATTCGATCCCTCTCTTTACATTCTCGCACTTCAGGGTGTTTGAGAATAAGATGACCGAAACATGGTCTTTCGAAGAGTTCCTCTAACCACTGTCCGGTGCTCATCCAATCCTACCGTAGTTCTACATCTGCTAGCACCGTCCCAGCCAGAGTCACCACTAAGGTCAACCAAGCCAGAGCCCATAGTGACTTGCGGTTGCACAGGTAAGCTTCCGGGCATGAAGTATTCTTCCGTCTCTTTGAGTCTGGGTGAAGCTTTCTGCAAGATGTCATGGCGCTTCTCCATGCATCCCGGCCAACCACTGGTTTCTCCAGGGTGCCCGTCAACCGTCCTTCACCCAGTAGTGTGTATTTAATTCTTGTCTCGAGTCTCGATATCTTGAGGAGTCCAGAAGATGCAGTCCTTGTCGGTGCCATCATGAAGTTGTCTCCATTGACGTAGAGTCCTCCTTCTTCACACCACTCTCATGCACTCATACCAAACCCCGTCTACTATAGGGTAGCATTAAAACTATATAACGTCCCGGGCTTGATAACAAGGAGATGGGTTCCTACCTCATGCATTCTACTCAACTACAAGAAATCAATATCACTACTGGCGGGATTATTAAAAAGGTGCAACTACATGCAAATAAAACATATGTATGAAAAACATGGTCAAAGTGAACTTGCCTGGTATTACTTGATGAAGATAATAACCCTATCGGAAATCTTTGATAAACTATTCGTCACTCCAAGAAAATGTATATAGTCAAACATTATACTCACATAAGCAATAATTCTAGCAAACAATACTAGCAATCAAAATAACAATCAAAAATTCATAAATAAAACAATAATGAAGTTAAGGAAAACCATATAGAATTCCAAAGAAAACTTCACGAAAATAAGGGAGAAACCAACTCACACAATAACAACCAACACTTTCTTATTAAAACTAGATTACTCTAATAACTTTTCTACAGCATAGAAAATATAATTCTAATGAAACAGCAAAAAGTAATTTACTAAAGCATTTACTAGCAAAAAGAACTAGTATGAAAACTATTGTAACTGACTAGTTAACACCAGAACAACTATAACAACTAGCAAAACACCAAAACAATAGTAAACAATACTAAAATAATTATCAAACTAATTTACTCCTAAATAACAGAATCAGTGACAACATAAAAAATTTTACAAAAAGAATTAACTAAAAATAATTAAAAGCACTAGTTATATAACTAAAACAACTACATAAGCAAAACAGTACTGTTTTCTGCAATAAAACTAGTTTAAAACAAACTAAAAATAAATAACTATAAGCTACTGGATAGAAAAAACCATAATAAAACAGTAGCAAAAAGAATCAATCAAAAAATATTTCATAAAACTAAAGATACAACCAAAATAGTGATTTGGATAAATTTCATCAAATTCAATTTTAAACTAGTCAAATTTAAAATCCAAAGGTACAAACAGAAACTTAACAAATTTTGAATCTAATGCAAAAAGAATCAATCAATTTGGATCTAAAACATAAAAGTTATAAGCATTATAAAATCGGAACTATTCTGTTTTTAAAACAGAAACGAAAATAACAAAAAAAAACTAACGGGCGCTAAGGGGTGTGCGAGCTGAAACTAAACAGTGCTCGGGCGGAAAATAACCGAAACGCGTACAGGCCAAAAGAGAAAGACCGATCGGCTAAACCGATTAGATCTAAACCGTAAATAAACCGAAGTTAAACCGATCTATTAAAAAAACCTAACTGTTCGATCTAATATAATCACAACCGTATAATCTAGATCGGATGGACGAGGAGGGAGAGAGAGCTCACCGCGGTGGTGGTCGACGGCGAGTGCGTCGGGCGACGACGGTGGCAGCGCTCCGGTGATCTTCGACGTCAGTGGGGTGGACAGGGAGATGAAGATGACGACGACGAGTCCAACGGTGGTCGTGGCACCGGTGGAGGTGGTCGGAGACGGTCGGCGGCGAGGTCGAGGCGGCGGTGGCATTCGGGGATGCTGCAGGTGAGGCCTCCGGTGGTCCTCGGTGATCGGGAAGATGCCCAGGTGATGTAGGGGAGTAAGGGGGGCTGGGGGTGGTCTCGGGGATGGGTGGGGTGGTCGGGGTGATGCAGTAGGGCGGCAATGGCGCAGCGGCGGCGCTCTGCTCCGGCGAGCGACAGGCGGCGAGGGAGAGAGGTTCAGGGGTCGGGGAGGGGCGGAATGGGTCGAGGGGAAAAGGGGCATTTATAGGGGAGGGTACTTGGAGGAGAGGGAAGCTCCGGAAGGAAAGGGGAGCAGCGGGGGATCCGGTCGCCGGCGAGAAGGAAAGGGGCGCGGGGAGGAGGAAGGTGATCGCGCGAGACGCGCGAGCGGTCGTGGGTCCCACGCGCAGAGAGAGGAGGGGAAAGGAAAGAGGGATCGGGCGGACGAATCCTACAGGATTCGGTCGCGGTTGCGGGCGGCTGGGCCGGCCCGTCTGGTGGGCCACGGGAGAGAGAGAGGTAGCTGGGCCTGGGGTCTTCAGTCGTTTTTTTAAAAAGGTTTTTCCCATTCTTTTTAAACATAGAACAAAAATAAAGAAATAAACAAACTAAATAATAAATGTATATAGGCATATAATATGTCAAAATGACCGCAAAATAAATCCTACAACATGAATATTTTTACAAAGTGAAATAAAATACAGAAAAATTCTAATAAATAAAAAAGTACTTCAGATGCAATTAAAATTCAAAATAAAACAACTTTAAAATACCAAAATTATTTCAAACTTAATTTTCTCCATTTTTCTAATGTAGGGAATCATTTTACCCTATTTTCTATATATTCTAATTTTGGAGAAAATAATTTGAAATAAAACCAAATAACTCCAAATGGTTTTGAATTTAAAAAAAATTCAAACCATCTTCAAACCTTTCTTCATACTTCCAACTTATATTTCATATGTTTTGAAGAAGTCATTTTATCTTCTCTCATGAAAATCATTGAGTTGCATAAATTTTATAAATTTGAAATACCTTCAAAATGAAATTCAAAAATCTTTCGAAACCCTTTTTGTTTCTGGAAGAAGTCATGTTTTCTTCATTCTAGGGTTGTGGTGATGAAATAAATTTGAATTTCATTGAGATCAAATGCAAGGATGAAAGTTTGGGAAGTCATTTCATTCCCTCTCATTCAACTTTCAAAAAGTTTCCAATTTCACTCAATTTCACACAATCTATCACTCACAATCAAACAAATAATCAAAGTGATTTATTTAATATAACATTCCAAAATTTAGAATTTTGGGATGTTACAAAAGCCATAGAGAATAAGTGGATCTTTAAAAGGAAGAGTGGCGCGAATGGAAATGTGACCATCTATAAGGCTCGGCTTGTCGCTAAGGGTTATCGACAAGTTCAAGGGGTTGACTAGGTTGAGACCTTCTCACCTGTAGCAAAGCTGAAGTCCGTCTGAATCATGTTAGCAATTGTCGCATTCTATGATTATGATATATGGCAAATGGACGTCAAAACGACATTCCTTAACGGTTTCCTTAACGAAGAATTGTATATGATGCAGCCGGAAGGGTTTGTTGATTCTAAGAATGCTGACAAGGTATGGAAGCTCCAACGCTCTATCTATGGTCTGGTGCAAGCATCTCGTAGTTGGAACATTCACTTTGATGAAATGATCAAAGCGTTTGGGTTTATACAGACTTATGGAGAAGCCTGTATTTACAAGAAATTGAGTGGAAGCTCTGTAGCATTTGTCATATTGTATGTGGATGACATACTATTGATGAGAAATGATATAGAACTTCTGGAAAGCATAAAGGCCTACTTGAATAAGTGTTTTTCAATGAAGGACCTTGGATAAGCTGCTTACATATTAGGCATCAAGATCTATAGAGATAGATCGAGACGCCTCATTGGTCTTTCACAAAGCACATACCTTGACAAGATATTGAAGAAGTTCAATATGGATCAGTCCAAGAAGGGGTTCTTGCCTATATTGCAAGGTGTGAGATTGAGCACGGCTCAATGCCCGACCTCGGCAGAAGATAGAGAAAAGATGAGTGCCATCCCCTATGCCTCAGCCATAGGCTCTATTATGTATGCCATGTTGTGTACCAGACCTGATGTGAACCTTGCCATAAGTTTGGTAGGGAGGTACCAAAGTGATCTCGGTATTGAACACTGGACAGCGTTCAAGAATATCCTGAAGTACCTGAAAAGGACTAAGGATATGTTTCTCATTTATGGAGGTGAGAAAGAGCTCATCATAAAGGATTACGTCGATGCTAGCTTTGACATATGATGCAACTAGAAGGTTTTGTCGATCCTAAAGGTTCTAACAAAGTGTGCAAGCTCGAACGATCCATTTATGAACTGGTGTAAGCTCTCGGAGTTGGGATATACACTTTGATAGTGTGATCGAAGCATGTGGTTTTATACAGACTTCTAGAGAAGACTGT